>NC_047576.1:33807171-34467926 GCF_011004845.1 Esox lucius | reverse complement strand
TATGGGGGGCTGGGATCTGTAATGATCCGTTTGCTCCTACACCTCTCTGTGTAGAGATCTTGCAGGGATGGTTGGTCTGATGCTCTCTGCTGTTTTAATCACCCTCTGAAGTGCTTTGCGGTCGAGGGCGGTGCAGCTGCCATACCAGGCGGTGACATAGCTGGTCAGGATACTCTCGATAGTGCATCTGTAGAAGTTGGTGAGTATCTTGGAATCCATTCCAAATCTCCTTAATCGGTGTAGGAAGAAGAGCCGTTTCCTGGCCACCTTCACCACGACGTTAGCATGATGAGACCAGGTCAAGTCATTACTGATGTTGACCCAGAGGAAACTGATGTTGTGAACTCTTTCTACTGCACCCTCATTGATGTGTATGGGGGCGTGGTCTCCCTGCCGCTGCTTCCTGTGATCAACAATCATCTCCTTCATTTTGCTGATATTGAGCTGGATGTTGTTATCCTGATACCACAAAGTCAGTGACCTTACTTTGTCTCTGTAGGCTGACTCGTCGGTCAGGCCTATGATGGTGGTGTCGTCAGCAAACTTAATGATGGTGTTGGAGACGTGAGTTGCCAGGCAGTCGTGGGTGAAGAGAGTACAGGAGCGGGCTCAACACACAGCCCTGGGGGGGAACCAGTACTGAGACTCAGTGAGGAGGAGGTGGCGTTGCCCATCCGCACCACCTGGGGTCTGCCCGTCCGGATCCATCTGCACATAGTGGGGTCGAGACCCAGATCCCTGAGCTTAACCGCCAGCTTTTGAGGCACAATGGTGTTGCAATCTGAGCTATAGTCAATGAACAGCATTCTCACATATGTGTTCCTTTTGTCCAGATGAGAGTGCAGAGTGGAGGGTCAGTGCGATAGCATCCTCTGTGGATCTGTTTTGTCAAGTGTTGCAGGCATGGAATCTGTGATGTGTGTTTTAACTAGCTGCTCAAAGCACTTTGATATCGAAACAGGTAAATTTTTTGCACTGAGGTAAACATTTTCGCTTTCGTTTGAGCTCGTAGTTAGCCTTCACAGTTGAGTGACTTGCACAAGTTTTAAAATGTTGTATTAAAAAACAATACCAGACAACTACGTGTCACATCACCACTCAACTCTTGACTGATCAACAGCACGTGAAAAGAGCTGCAAGTTAGTTTTTCTGTGCGTGTGCCAGATTACGAAACAACTGGAGGATGTCGAGTTTATAAAGTGATTATTATTTAGCAGTCTAAAAAAAATATTTGCGGTGTCCTGATCGTGACATTTGCTAGTTTGATTAGTCCCGACTTGACTTTTTACTGGCGCGGGGCCATCTGACCATCGTTATTGTCGAGCCTTGGGATGAGATGATTACCAGAGTCAAAGGCTTTGGCTAGGTAAATTTTAAAAAGCTGTAATCAACAGCAGATATGTCATTTAGGGCCAACACTGTCACTGAAGTATTCAGTTCCCAAAATACATGTTATTGTGTTTGTTAATTTATTTTAAATCAATCACATTTATTTATGATGCCCTTTTTATATCAGGAGTTCTCACAAAGTGCTTTTACAAAACACCCAGCCTGAAACTCCAAGGAGCAAGTAACAACAGTGTTGAAGCACAGTGACTAGGAAAAACTCCCTAAGAGGAGTATAGCATAAGCAAGGAGAACTGATCCAACCCCCCCAGCACTATAATAATAATCTGTAAATGTGGCTGCGTAGGTATTCAACCTCCACACAATTCCACATTTTTTGATAGAGCCACTGTTTGCTGCAGTAAATGCTTTAGGTCTTTTATGAAAAAGGCTTTGGCATTTAATTATTAAAACAAATGTAAAAATATGAAAAAGGATATTGATTTTAGGAAGTGCATCACGTGTACATGGGAAATGTACTGTATTATTATGAAATGTCATATCATAATTAAAAATAATAATAAAAAAAAGAAAAGAAAATGTAACCTTTATTTAACCAGTTAGGCCGGTTGAGAACAGATTCTCATTTGCAATGGCGACCTGGCCAAGACAAAGTGCAGATGTGCAGGACAAAATACAATTACACATAGAGTACACAATATACAAAATGAGGTAGAGTTTGAATGAAATACAAATGCAGTACAGAGTCTGTATACAGTTGCAAAAGTGATAAGGCAATACCAAGAATACAAAGTCTAGCTAAAATTGTAAAGTGCTGTAGAGGCCATTATACAGTTTGTGCAATGTGAAGCGTATTTTGCGAGCTAGGTCGGTTAGTATGCAAAGGTGGAGTGGCAAAGACAATAAATAGCATAACCCTAGGGCGTACCTGTGCAAATGGTATAGTGCAAAGAAGCAATAATATGAGACCAATGTTGCAGATAAGTGTGCAAACCTGCTAAGGGCGACTATGTGCAGGTTCAATGTGTGCATGATGGAGGAGAGTTAACATGTACAATGAACGGTCAGTAGCTTGGACAGATGTTTTTTAAAGGCAGTGAAGGAAATGATGTTTCAATCATTGGCAGCTGAGAACTGGAAGGAGTGGCGGCCGAAGGTGTTGAGGGCTTTTGGGATGACCAGAGAGATCAATCAAATGTATTTATGAAGCCCTTTTTACAACAGCAGTTGTCACAAAGTGCTTTACAGAGACACCCGGCCTTAAACCCCAAGGAGCAAACAACAGTAGTGTTGAATTTCAGTGGCTAGGAAAAAAACCCGGGGGAGGCCCCGGACAGGGCCCAACAGGCAGGAAATCAATCCACCCACATTGCCAGGCATCAACCAAAGGGACACCCACCAACCCCCTGAATGAGGGCTGCGTATTACCAGCAGCGTACAGCCCAATTGCACAAGTGCGCAACAGAGAGTCAACAACAAGCCAGTGACTCTTCCCCCGAAAGGCATTTGAGGGAGGGCATCCCAATGACGATGAGAGCCCATCTGGCAAGACAGCAAGGGTGGTATCAAGCCTGCTGGTCACCTACACGCCCCCGGGCCAGGCTACACCTAATTATAAACCGTGCTGTAGAGATGAGTTTTTAGTAGACACTTGAAAGTTTGCACTGAGTTTGCATTTCTAACCTTAATTGGCAGATCATTCCACAGGAGTGGAGCTCTATGAGAAAAGGCCCTGCCGCCAGCTGTTTGTTTAGAAATTCTAGGTTCAATTAAAAGGCCTGCATCTTGTGATTGTAGGTTACGTGTAGGTATGTATGGCTGGATAATTTCAGCAAGGTAAGTAGGAGCAAGTCCATGTATTGATTTATAGGTTAAGAGTAAAACCTTAAAATCAGCCCTAACCCTAACAGGCAGCCAGTGTAAGGACGCTACGACAGTAATGTGTTAATTTTTTTTTTAATCTAGTTAGGATTCTAGCAGCCGTGTGCAGCACTAATTGAAGTTTATTTATTAATTTGTCTGGATAACCAGAGAGAAGAGCTTTGCAGTAATCTAGTCTAGAAGTAACGAAAGCATTGATACATTTTTCTGCATTCGTTTTTGAAAGAAAGTTTCAAAATTTTGCAATGTTTCGAAGATGAAAATAAGCAACTCTTGAGACATATTTTATATGTTCTTCAAAGGAGAGGTCAGGGTCAAGGGTAACGCCAAGGTTTTTTTTACAGTTTTTTGGGATACGACCATGCAGCCGTCGAGGTTCACAGTGAGATCTGCTAACAACGCTCTTTGTTTCTTGGGTCCAAAAACAAGCATTTCTGTTTTCCTTGAGTTTAAGAGCAAGAAATTCTCTGTCATCCACTTCCTAATATCTGAAACGCATGCTTCCAAAGTAGCTAATTTAGGAGCTTCTCCATGCTTCATTGAAATAAACTGTGTGTCATAAGTGTAACAGTGAAAGTTTACATTGTGATTTCGGATTACATCGCCCAGTGGCAGCATATATAATGAGAACAATAATGGGCCCAGAACCGAGCCTTGAGGAACACCAAAGCATACCTTTGACTTGTCAGGCTCTCATCGCTATTTTTAGTGAGTTTGGTACACATCTGGAGGAAAGGGAGCAATTTATTATGTTCAGCATTGGCTGACCTAGCACAGGAAATAGCTCCTTAAGTAATTTTGTTGGAATCGGGTTTGTGAGTTTAGAACTCATTACAAATTTAGTTAATGTGTTGAGCGATACGGTATCAAAAAATTCAAGTGTCCCCATTGACACCTGGTCAGGGAGGTTCAGGACATTTTTAGGACAACTGACATTTTGAGGACCATAACTATTTATGGAGGAGTAAGTTATTTGTTTTCTAATGGTGATGATCTTTTCATCAAAGTAGTTCATGTATTCATTACAACTAAAGTGAAGACCCACTGTATCAAATATTTTTTTTTATTGTTTTTGTTCACCTCAATCAGGTTGGAGAAATAAGCTGATCGAGCAGACGTGAGTGATTTTCGGTATTGTAGTGTACTGTCAATCCAGGCTAGTCTAAATACTTCCAACTTGGTGGAGCGCCACTTTCGCTCCAATTTTCTGGAGGCTTGCTTAAGTGCTCTAGTATTGTCTGTGTACCAGGGAGCAAGTTTCTTGTTGTGTATTTCTTTTGTTTTTAGTGGTGCAACTGTGTCTAATGTATTTCGCAGTTTTGAGTATAGATCCTCGATCTGATCGTTTACAGATTTATTTACTGTGTCGTTAATGAGTGAACTTGTAAGAATATCAAGGAATTTATTTGTAGTCCGAGAATTTATAGTACGGCTTTTGAAACTCATTGTTTGCTGAGCAAGTGGATTTCTTGTTTTAACGGTAAATGTAATAAGACAGTGATGCGATAATCCAGGATTTTGGGGGGAAATTATTAGATCTACATCATCTATTTCTCGTGACAGGACTAAATCTAAGGTTTGATTGTGGCAATGTGTTGGACCTGAGACATGTTGGATGAAACCCATTGAGTCAATTATGGCTTCAAAGGCTTTTTGAAGAGGATCATTGGACTTTTCCATATGAATATTGAAATCGCCAAAAATTAGAATACTATCTGCCATGACTACAAGGTTAGACAAAAATTCTGGAAACTCATTGAGGAGCATTGTGTATGGCCCGGGGTCCTATAAATAGTAGCTATGTAAAACGATTTATCGGCCTTGTTAACTTTCATGAGTAAAACTTCAAAAGAATGAAACTCAGTGATATGTTTGAGAGTAAATTTATATTTACTGTCATAAATATTAGCAACACCCCCTCCTTTTCGGTATGCACAAGGGATATGATCACTAGTATAACCAGGAGGAGAGGCTTCATTTAAGGCAGTGAATTAATTAGGCTTTAGCCACGTTTCACATAAACCAATAACATCTAGTTTATGATCAGAGATGAATTAATTTACTGCAACTGCCTTTGGAGGAAGGGATCTAATATTTAGGAGTCCCATTTTGAGATGCGAAGTGATAGTCATTTTTAATTGTGACCGAGGTGGAGGAAGGATTCATCTTAATAAGGTTGTTTTTGTTAACACTACCTTGTTTAACTTTTCTCAGCCTGGAATGAGTCACAGTGGCAATAGGTAAAGCTGTACTAACTACTCTGGCTATGCTATTGAGAGACTCCACTATGATAGCAGGCTGCCTAACAGCCTGCAGCCTGACCTGCACCCTATCATGTTAAGGCTATAGGAGTGAGACTGCTGTCAATGTTCCTAGATAAAAGAAGAGCACCACTCCAGCTAGGATTGATTCCGTCGCTCCTCAGCAGATCGGGCCTGGCCCTATTTCTGGGAGAGTCCCAAAAAGATAACCAGTTATCTACAAACTCTACCTCCTGCGACGGGCAGTACTCCGTTTTCAGCCAGTGATTTCTGCCCAAGTCTGCTGTAGAGCTCGTCACCACCCCTAGCTGGGAGGGGGCCAGAGACAATTACTCGATGCGACACATCTTTCTAGCTAGTTTACACGCTGATGCTATGTTCTGTTTTGTAACCTCTGACTGTTTCATCCTAACGTCGTTGGTGCCAACGTGAATAACAATATCTCTGTACTCTCTATACTTGCCAGTTTTAGGCTTCGCTAGCACCAACCCCAGATTTGCGGCTACGTCGGTGGCTCTGCCCCCCGGTAAACATTGTACGATCGCCGGCTGATTCTTTAGTCTAATACTGCGTGTAATGGAATCGCCGATTACTAAAGTTTTGAGTTTTTCAAGGCCACCGGTAGAACATACCTGCCGATCATTCCCCTCCGAAGACTGCTCGGGCCTTGACTCCAGTGGGGAAAACCTGTTGAAAGTCTCAGTTGGATTTAGCAACGATTCATGTGTAACTGGTCGACGGCATTTCTTCCCAGTGACCAAGAGAAAGTTATTGCCCGGCTGCAGGAGCTGTGCCGGGGGGCTAACAAAACAATTTTTTCTTCCTGGTGGCACTGACGCATTTTTTTCTATTTCTACACTAGCATAATCCTTGCCTGACATTTGCGTCAGAAGCCGGGCCTCTAACTCTGCTATCTTTAACTGAAGACGATAGTTCTCCTCCGTATTGTTGCTACAACAATTACAGTGATAAGGCATTGTAATGATACTTAGCCTCGGGTGTTCAGGGGTGAGTAGTTCCGTTAATGATGTCCAAAAAGAGTCCTGGTGTAGTAAAGTTGGGTAAGGTCATCAGATAAAAAATATTGCATTGGTAAAACTCTTAAAATAGAATTTTGACCAATTAGTTAATATAGAGTATAATTTGAAAAGGTTTGGCAGGTAGCCAGGTAGGTAACAGCGGGCAGCGTACAGCACGTCAAAAATCCGCAAACTCAAACAATCCCACAATGCAGTTCGAGAGCACCAGTCAAGTTACAGGAGATGTATCTGCTTGAGCACAGGCTGCGAGTTGGTAAAGCTAAGGTGACCAGTGAGCTTAGGTAAAGAGGGGCTTTGCCTAGCAAGCACTTGTAAATTAATTGGTACCAGTGAGATAGGCGCTGGGTGTGTAATGATGGCCTAATGTGTGGAGGTTGCAGTGGTGGGTATTATATGGGGCTCCGGTAGCAAAACGGATGGCAATGTGGTAGACCACATCCAGTTTCTTCAGGAGAGAGTTCGAGGCTGTTCTACATTTGACTGAAGTTTAGGATTGGTACGATGGTCAGGGCAAGCTTGGCAGCATGAGTGAAAGAGTCCCTGTTGTGGAAATGGAAGCCAACCCTAGACTTAATTTTGGGCTGGAGAAAGAGTGAGCTGTCTAACCAGACACCTATATATTTGTAGAGGTCCATGTATTGTTACTCAGACCCATCAAGAGTGGTGATGCTAGTCAGACGGGCAGGTGTGGGCAGCAATCGGTTGAAAAGCATGCACTTAGTTTTAACAGAGTGCAGTAGTAGTTGGAGCTCATGGCATTCAATCTCTCCTGGAGGTTTGTAAGCACAGTGTACAGTGAAGGGCCGGGTGTATACAGAATGGTGTCATCTGCATAGAGGTGGATTTGAGAGTCGCCGGCAACAAGAGCAACATCATTTATATACAATGAGAATAGAGTTGACCTGAGAATCGAACCCTGTGGTACTCGCATGGAGACAGCCATAGGTCCAGACCGCAGGCCCTCCGATTTGACTCACTGGACCCTATCTGAGAAGTAGTTGGTAAACCAGGCCGGGCAGTCATTTGAGAAACCAAGGATGTTGAGTCTACCAATAAGAATAGAATGGTTGACAGAGTCAAAGGCCTTGGACAGGTCAATGCAGACGGTTGCACAGTAGTGTTTTTTTATCATTTGCGTTTATGATGTTGTTTAGGACCTTAAGCGTAGCCGTGGTGCACCCATGACCAGCATAGAAGCCAGATTTCAAAGTGGAGAGTGTGTGGTGTGACTCAAGATGGTAGGTGATCGGTTTGTTTATCAGACTTTGAAATACCTTAAAAAGACAGGGCAGGATGGATATGGGTCTATAGCAGTTAGGGTCTGAAGTGTCTCCCCCTTTGAAAAGGGGAATGACCGCGGCGGTTTTCCAGTCTCTAGGGATTTCTGAGGTTGAGAGAGACAGAGGGCTGCAATTATATTTGCGGATAGTTTTAGCAAAGAGAGGTCGAGATAATCTAGCCTGGCTGATTTGAAGGGGTCAAGATCCCTCAAGTCTCTCAAAACATCGACTGTCCGTATAGGGGTGAAAGAGAACTGGGGGGTGGGCGGGGGCTGGGAGTGAGGGGGAAGCTGGGGGAGGGGTGCTTGAGCATGTAGCTGCAGGGGCTACGGAGCCATTGGCCTTGGCAAAATGCTTATTAAAGCTTATTAATGGATTTGTCGGTGGTGATGTTGTTTCCATACCTCATTGTAATTAGTGCTACAGGATGCACATTTCTGTTTGAAATAGCTAGCCTTTGTTTCTCTGACTGCCCGTGTGTACCGGTTCCTGACTAATAATGTGCCACTTGTTCTGAATTGATTTTTATAAATCATTTCTTTATATTTTCTTTATATTACTTTTATATTATTTTGTCTCCTTTCATTCTCTGTATGCAACCACCTTTCGCAATCATAAATTGTCTCAAATGTAGGGAAATTGTTGTTGGAAATAGAACATGGGACCAAGACATTTTTTAAACACACTTTTAGCAAATCTCATATATCAATGGGGATTAAACATGTCAGCTATAAGAAATGCATGGAGAAAGTAATCTATTTATTGTAAGTGTTCCCCTTTGTGGGATAGAAAACTCTTTGGCAAATAAGCTTATATAATCAAGCAATCACAAAAAATAAAATTTCTACAGAAAATTAATGTGGTTCTGTCATACAGGTTTGTATTTTATTACAAATGTAAGTTCACATGGTTGAGTACTATTTTGCCTTCTGTTACATTCTTTACGTGAACCATACAGTGGGTTTGAGTAATGTCATGCTTTAACTGATTAAATTATAACCATTTGTACATTCATTGGCTAGGGTGTGTACAACGCCCTGATGGGCTATCAGTCACCTCGCTGTGACTTGTTGTATAAAGAAGGTAGACCGTTAAAGGCTTTCAGTTACTGTTTAGATTAATGCATAGTTTGGAAAACACATGGGCTCTTCATCCAAACTGCAGGTTCTGCGTGATGCCATTCCCTCAGCATTCTTCTGAAATGTTTAGAATACACACCCCTAAGAATTGTTCCTAAGCAATAGAGGTTTGACCCAGTACAATACATGGATGTATCTAATATGCATGTATATGCATCCACTGAATGTATATTCAAATGTTTTATCATTCCATTAATATAATGGCAAACCATATAAAATGGTCATGTCTTTTTTTTTTTTTAAATGCTGGCATGTATAATTCCTATTTACCTAGAAGTCCTTGTAAAGGGTCATGTTTTAAACAGCACATGGACACCTGTTACCCTACGGTGGGAATTAGCGAGTTATGCTATTTTAATGCCGCGAGGGGTGGGACGATATGAGAATTTCATGCCACGATTATCCTGACCAAAATGTATCATGATTAATAACAATCCTAATAACAACTCTTAATACAAGTAATTGTTCTGCCCTCTTCTATTCACACTTCTTGTTAGACGCAAACTGCATTTCGTTGTATTGTACTTGCACTTGTTCAATGACAAATTAGAATCTAATCTAAAATAAATATTGAGATATGCGCTCCACCAGTTAAATAAAACAAGTACTCAGGAACACTTGGCAAGAGATTTTTCAAGGCACTTATCTGGGGATCATGTATTTAATGTTTTATTTCTTACCGGTAATGACCTGCGGGTGCATGCACTTCCATCCGCATTTTATGTGCCTTATTAGCTAAGGATAGGCCTATTTGATGTGTTGATTCTTTAAAATAACTTCATAATTCATTATAACAGCTCCCCGTTTTGTTGAGCGCATCATGTACTGTGCAGATCGGCAGTGTTATTCTGGCCTGCGAACATTTCATTTAATTTGTTTTCTCTTGTCATTTTCAGCGGGAAAGCATTAACAATTAGCCTACAAAATAAACAAAATTATAATTACAAAGTGAGACAGCTCTGGAAAAAAATTCTGGTTTTACTATTCACAGGTATGTGTTTGAGTAAAATGAAAATGTTTGTTGTATTCTACAAACTACTGGCAACATACCTGTTGTCATTTAGAGTATTTATTTGTAGAAAATAACAGCTGGTCAAAATAACAAAAAAATTCATTGTTTTCAGACCTCAGATAATGCAATGCAAACAAACTCATTTTCATTTTTCAATAACAAAATGCTAATGTTTTAACTTAGAGTTAAGAAATCAATATTTGGTTGAATAACCCTGATTATTAATTACAGGCTATCACAGGCTCTTACAGATTATTAATGGCTGGCTCTCCACCAGTCATTGCTGTTGGGTGACTTTATGCCACTCCTGGCAAAATATTCAAGTAGCTCGGCTTTGTTTGATGGCTTGTGACTATCCGTCTTCCTCTTGATCAAATTCCAGAGGTTTTCAATGGGTTTCAGGTATGGAGATTGGGCTGGCCATGACAGGGTCTTGATCTGGTGAAAAGCTTTGATGTCCCCTTGACTTTGTTTTTATGAACCGCCGCCTTTGAAATGTTCAGGATGGAAACAACCTGACACTCACTGTATCCCTCGCCAGTAAAACCAGAATTGAACCCTTCTTTTCTTCACTCAAAACTTTTCTTTTCAACTCTTTTGTTCATGCTTAATAGTTATTTTTATTCAAATAACCTTTGTGATACTGCTTGCCCTGTTTTGCCATCCAGCTGGTCCTATTGCAAGAGGATAGTGTTGACGACAGCAGTGGTTTTTTATAGTTTTCCTTGTTCAAATAAATTTGGTTCAGGTAATCACCTAATCAGTACCACATTAAGTAAAAAGAGGTGTGCCTGTGTTGGAATTTAACAGACAACGGAATGGAATGGCTGCTCTGAATAGATGCTGATTTAAGAAAAATTAGGAGTGATCTTTTCATTTTTTCCAGAGCTGTATATGTATAATAATGTATATCCTATTCATATTTTTTACAATTTGCGGGGTTTCTTTTCTGCATGCATTTCTCATAGCTGAATGTCTTTTAGGATAAATATAATTGGTTTGTTTGATCTCAACATTATCTCAACATTGTTTCAACAGCTTATAGCGGGAAGTGGAGACGTGAATCAGAATCTTTTTTTGTGAGCTACTAATTGTAGTGGTTAGACTAGTAAGCCTACTGTTAAGGAATTGGAAAACTAGTTCATTCTTTGTATCATTCTCCATCGAAATAAATAGACTAAACCACTGTTGACTTTGTGTGCGAGGTGGTGATAATATAGAAGCACCGTAACTCTTGAGGGATGTTCATTTTAATTTAGCATACTATCAGACACCCCACATACCTTTGTAGCACATACACATATACACAGGCCAGGTAGACCTAATTCGTGCTCTAGCTCCTAGCTTCAAAGTGGCCATTGATGTTGCTCCTAGCTTCAACAAATAAATGAAAACGCTCACATTAGAGGGTGAGCGAGATGCGTTTATAATACTCTCTTCTTGGCTCCACATTTTAACATTTCTTTATGAAAATACTGAATTGTAGATTGTGAGAAATCTGACACTGAACCAGCTATAATATAAAATGTAGGTGCAACATCAATGGCCACTGTCAGAGAGGTTAAAACAATTTAGCGGACTTAATGCAGCCCTTTGGTCTTTCCTACACATTTCTATCTGGTATCCTAATTAGGGTGACAAAAATTAAGATCTGATTATCCCTCATGTCTGGCATATTTCGGATTGGATATGGCAGTTGAATTGGGTATTGATTTTACAACAAATCAGAGGGATTTATTGGTATCTAATAAAAATGTCACGCATAGAGTTCGGCAGGGATATATATTTCGTGATCCCACGAAGACCTTGACCTTACACTGCAGCTACTGCTGCCAAACATTGACCGTAAAATTAAAGTAAAATACCCTAATTCAAACAATGTGTAAAAACATTAAATTTACTGAAAATGTCATTAAAATATTTACAGAAAAACACCGTTATTTTACAGATTTCTCCCAAAACATTACGATCAATCATAAAGGGACAATCCTAAACATTCTACAGAAAAAAAACATTATTTTACAGATTTTTCCCAAATAATTATGATCAATCACCTTCAATAAAAGGGACAATCCTAAAAATTCTACAGAAAAATACCATTATTTTACATATTTTTGCTAAATTATTATGATCAGACACCAAAATATGATCTTCGAAATTACTGTGAAATATCCTCAACTGAAAACATACTCAAGCAATACAAAATATATACAGAATTTTCACTGTTTCAATTAAAATGTCGTAACTACAAATAAACACCACTATTGATTCTAAAATCCTTTTATTAAATGTATTCAGATGTAAATTTACAATATCAACCAATTATTCACAAACAGTTCTTTAGAACCCCCCAGGAGGAACTGAAAAACAAAAAATTTTACTTCTCCATGTGTTTAAGCATTTCTATCAAAATGAGGTCAAGATTTCCCCTTTGAAATGGATGGAGGAAGCAACAAATTGTGCTTTTGAGCTGAAGGAGTTGTGGTCTTCTTCATTCTCCTAACCCTTGGGGGCTCTGTATAAGGTAGTTCTGATAACATTTAAGAATCCTAACTATACAGTGTATTTATTTAAAAAATACCACAAAAGGTCAATGAATCTGTAACAGAGGTGCAACACAGAAAGATCAGACTTCCTCCAAATGGCCAGTAATCATCTGGATCTGCTCCTGGAGGGGACACACAAAGAGAGAAAATATTACTGAAAGGTCTTTACTGTAAAAAGTAGAATTTTCTTTATTGTTCATTTTAAATGAACACTGCTGGACTTTCAGTGTTGTAGCATTTTCCCAAACAGCTGCAGAAAATAGTGACTACATTTTAAATGGAAAAAGCAACTCAAGAATCCTCAGGTCCTCAGCTCTTCACTGTGGTCAAGCAAACCCACACCCACAGATCAAGCTGTGTGTACGTTAACACAGCTCCCAGCTAAGAAGCTACAGAGAAGATTTCTGCTAAACACATGGTGTAAATGACAACTTTTCAGGTCAATGTGGCTTGTCTGGACTTTTGAAAACTTGGATTACGATAGACAAGCATTATGAAGGCCTTTTTATGTTTTTGTGAAGTTGTTTTTTAACGTTTGAAACAAAGCCGCTGTTGACTACAGTTGTTTGGGAGGATGCAGAAAGCTGTTCTCATGTGAAACTCCAGGAGAGTTTTGTGAATTGAAAAAAATAACCTGACCTTCTTTTAGAATGAGGGTTTGGTAATGACTGATTTTTAATTTAAAGTGAGCTACCTTTGTAAACAAACAACATTTACATTTTCTATTAAAGTTAAAGGTTTTTACCCAGAAAGGATGTTAAAGTCTGTTAGGGTTAGAGTTAGTTTAAGTGGCCATTGGAGAGCTAGTTCCTGGATAACTTTGGGGAATGACCAGCCAACTTACATTACTGCACACTCCCATTGTGTTACAAATACTACTGGCCAGCATGATGGAAAAGTCATAGAAAAGGGATTCATGTTTATGTGTGGAATGGAATTCATGTTTGTGCCACTACGTACATTTTCATATTTGAAAGAAGTTGTTTAACCATTGTTAACCATTTGGCACCACTGGATTCATACACAGCATATAGAGGAGTACAATATTGTTTGTCTTTGTGCTGACAAACTGGCAGTACTATGGCCACTAGTATGCACCTTATACATTCACAGTCTTTATGTCAGGATAACATGAATACTCACTGGCTCCTAAGATCTTGTGGCAGGAGACTTTTCATTTGCTGTGTGAAGTACAGATGGACACAGTGAAGTGTCTGTAATGTTAGTACCATAACGTTAATGGTATTATAAATATTTGCTGCCTGTAAACATAACAAGCAAACCATCTCAACTAAAACCACACTCAATATTAACCTTGTGTTTTGCTAACATGAATCATGCCAAGCTTAACAAGCTAGCTAATGTTAGATAACGTTAAGTTATCTAATTAAGTTACCTGTAACATCAGTTAACTTTAATTACTCAGCATTTAGCTAACCTAACAGTCTGACAACGTTACAGTCTAAATTATGGGTATGAACACAAACATTACGTTAGGTTATTAACTTAGAAAAAGAACAGGGAAATGTTTTCTTACCTGATATCGCCAGGATAACGTTATAACGTGAAGTTAATGCTAGGAGAGCAAACAGATCCTGACTCTTCCACTGTGTCCATATTCCCATTTTTGTTCTCCGTTGAAATCCCACAACTCATATCCACTCAAATAATAATTTGGCATGCAGATGTAAAATAATCCAGGTAATGATCCACGTAATTCATTGGGAGTGGAGCGACAGAGTAGCGCTCAGTGCTCATTGGCCAGTTTGCTGGATGACAGCCACATTGACCAATCATACAAATTCAAATGGTTTTATCAGATGGCTTTAACACTGTACCTATTGCCAAAGCAAGCGTTTGGATTTAAAAATATTAATAACAATAATAGGAAACAATATTTACAATAAATTAGTTATAATCTATACTTTTTGTAATACTGTAACTATGATTGACTCAATCACAGTCACAATCAATCAATCTCAGTCTAAGTAATTAATCACAATGAATCAATCAATCTTTCTATCAATAAGTTTGTGTCAATTAAAATTGTCATTAAAACAGTAATAAAGTAACAGGCTTCAGTTAAAACAAGTAGTCTGTTGTCAATATAACAGTAATAACAAAGAAGAAGAAGTTAGAAAATAATAAATAAAACATTTAAATAAATACATAAAATAGTAGGGGTACTGTATGTGTTAGAAAATGAAAATAATACAATAAAATAAATAAATAAAATAGTGTGTGTGTATAAAAAAACACACAAAAAACATTTAAAAATCAATTATTTTATATATGTATCCGAGTTTCCACTGGTTGTCCTCAGTTCGTGGCACGATGAGGCATGAGACAATTGTCAGTATGGAGATAAACCTTTATATAACGAGCAAAACATTTAATAACGGGCAAATATCATAATTATTACAGTCATTTTCTGTAAAAAAATGGGAAATAACTATAGTTATCTGTAATTTTACTGTTTTTTTTTTTTTTTAGAGTGTAGGACACTTTCTTGGCAGACAGTGAAGCACATTCAAGTGGTTCTAAAATGTTTATTCATGCACATCCTCCGGGAAGAGACCGATAATAGGCTGGTGGAAATAATGGGTATTTTCGTAATTCAAGATTGCATTCTTGGAATGGAGAGTTTGGAAAAAGTGTAGATTAGTATAATCTATACAATACAATTAGTTAGATTTGTGCTCCAGCAGTTAAATAAAACCGGTAGTCAAGAACACTTCGGTGACTGGCAAGAGCTTTTTCATGTGGGTGCATGAACTTCCATGCGCATTTTATTTTATATTAGCTAACGATAGGCCTATTTGATGTGTCGATTCGTCATATTAACTTCATAATTCATTATAGCAGCTCCCAGTAAACATGACCATAATCCCCAAAAAACATTCCAAAGGGTACACTGTACATAAAGAACAAGATTGCAAAAAAATAAACATTAACAAAATTAACTGCCACTAAGCATGCGGGGATATCAATAATAAAACAGAAATATTCTATTTATGCAGGTTTTTTTATGTAAACTGCGATTCTTGTTTCTAGATAAAATACTTTTATTTGACAGGACAAATGTTAAATGAAGGTTTTAATGTGTTATTTCTAACTAAATTTTGTTGTAATTCTGAAATATAGATAATTAAATGTAAAATTTAAAGTAAATTACCGTAAAATAACATGTCTTTTTTTATAGTGTATTCATATTGTATAACATTTTCAGTTTGTTAACAGGTTTCTTCTGCTTGCATCTCTCGTAGCTGCATGTCTTCCAGGATTAATATAATTGGTTTGTATGAGCTCAACATTGCTGACAACTGCTTATTTTCCACGATAATGGAATGGAGAGTTATTTGCATATAGCGGGAAGTGGAGATGTGATCGGAAGCTTTTTTTTTTGTAGACTACTAAGTGTAGTGGTTAGACTAGTACTGTTGTTAAGGAATTGTATTCTTTTTAAAGAAATGTACTTGTATTTAAAGGAATTCTTTAAATCATTACAATACAAACCCAACTCAAGACTATATTTAAGAATTTAATTTAGATTTTTATTTAAATTGACATTCTTTTATTTACTCTAGCAGAGCCCTTTGGCTTCATTGACTATACATTGCAGAGGATGCAGAGAGTTTGGTGGCGTAGTACAACGTGAGATGAGTTGTGCGCTCTACTTGTAAAAGAAAACAAGCAGTCAAGGAAATTTCAGCAACTGGCAGAACTTTTTTTAAGTCCCTCATATGAAGATTATCCCAATTTACGATTATCCCTGTTATGGAATTCCTTCACAATTTTATTTTCCATTGCGATTAGTACTGAAATTGTCTATTGTCCCATCCCGCTTAGCACTTTTTTTCTCTTTGTCTTTCCCACTCTCCTCCTTCCTTCTCTCTCCTTCCTCCCTCCTGAAACTACAATTTTACATTCTTCTGTAGGAGTCTGATTTAACTTTCCAATATGAAACTTGGTAAACTCTGAGGCTTCACAGAGGCATTTGCAAGACTGTCTTTTTTGTTTGTAGTGTTTGGTCTTTGTTCTTTAACAAGACTTTCCTTTTTGCTGTGACCTGTTGATGACCTGTCAGTTAACATTACAACATGATCAGTATCTTTCTGTCAAGAGGACAGACTGAGGATACGTTTTCATTGTTGTGTGTTTATATAATATACACCTATTTTTTTCTAATCACATAGTATTAGACTTATAAAGTCTGCTGCTTTGGGAACCACTTTAAGGCACTGCTCCAACCTACCCTAGGGTGTAACGGTACTTAACTTGTCTGCTTGCATCAACAGGATCTTATCCAGTATAATCCTTAATGGGATTTGTCTCCTCCGAACTGCTTATCAGCTATTCTGACTCTCAAGGAGCTGTGCAGACGGTGAGAAAACAATCACCACAACTAGACTTGGCTGAGTCGCTACAGACTCCTCTTCCCACCACCAACTAATATGGCCACGCTTCATGGTAGTGGATTATACTGACTCTTCTGTTTGTTGTTAACTTGTTTTGGACTAAGGAGACCAAAGGGGAGCGTGTATGGTACACCAGAGAATGCTTGGATCAGTGTGTACGTCTGGACTTGACGCCATGGTACTGTACCTTCTCTGCTCTGTTTTATTACCTCCCCTGAGTAAATGTGAAGTTCTCTTTACTTATTATGATGGGAGAAGTCACATTTCTTTGTTCATTGGGTTGCTGGTGACAGTTCACTCAGGATGGAATAGCTGATCAGGGTCAAGCAACACAATCTGCTTTGTTTCATGCTGCCTAGGCACATCATTACATAACGTCAACATGCGTGTCTAGTGCTGTGTTAATGTAGATTTCTTTGTAAACCCTGTTTGAGTGACTGGGACATTTGCTGTACATCCTCAGTTCTAAGATGTTCATGGAAGGCATAGTCTGCGTTGCAAAATCAAAGAATGTTGTCATACTCTCATTTAGTCTAAACATGGGAAGTGCTCTCTAATATCAAATAAACTGTTAACTGCTTAGGCTACAACAAGTGAATAAAGTTCATATTGTTATGACCGAAATATTTAACAGACTACAATTGGCTTTTTTAATTGTTTAACATCTGCTTGGTTGTCTTTGTAACCTACCTAACAAATGCCCGATTTTTGACGGTATCAGGTGTAGTTGTCCGGCAGATGAAAATATCAATGGCCAGAACTGTCCAGTGGGAAACATGTCAAAATTAATAAATAAATAGATTAATAGCATATTAAATTGCTTAATATTGTGTGACCTATTTCTGTTGCCAAGAAACAGTGAGCCTCTGCTCAATCTTAGAGTAAGATGGGTATTCAAATCTGGCCCTCGAAGCCAGTTCCAATCCATTTCTTCATTGCAACCCTCTAATCAGGGACTTATTCAGGCTTAAGACACCAGGTGAGTCCCATTAATGATGATGTAGAATAGAAAACCAACAGGCGCTGGCCCTCGTAGGGTAAGATTTGAATGCCCCTGGAGTAAGACATTACTTAGTACTTGTCATGAACCTAACCATGGCACGAGATTCAAAAGCCTCACACTCTGGCAGCAAGTCTAGCATACAACTCAAAAATGTCAAAGGCGAAGCAGACATCCCCAGCCCGGTGTAAAAAACAAAAGAAGCAATGGTGCAACTGAGGCCAGCAAGACCACAGAAAAGCATAGTTATTTGAAATTGCCTAGTTATTTGAAATTGCCTTTTCTTACGTAGCAAAACATGTTTCAATGTTTAATATGCAATGGTGTAATGTGGTGGATAAAGGTTAACCCTTTTGTATGTTACTGAGTGGACACGTAGGAAAACTAGTGTATGAGAATCTATGACCCAAGTGATAATTTTATATCTAATAATCTGACTCCATGTTGTTTGTAAACATACGCAATTATAAATTACCATATTATACTGGAGGTTCATAGAAAAGGTAGCTGATCTTTCCTCACAAGCCAAACATTTAAAAGGTTGTTTGTTTCAAAGCCTACATTGTCCTCAATACTCGTCATCAGTTAAGTACAGAAAACAAGGGATTGTGAAGCAACCTGGAACTTAGCGATGACCAGTCTGGTCACTTTGATTTACCTATGTGTGTGCGTCTGTATCAATTATCATTAGTGCCCAAAGGTGTAGGTCGTTTAACATGAACCATACAGTTAAATGGCATGTATTCCCGATTTCGATCAGGCAATTCTGTAATAATTGCGACAGCCCTAGTTGTAGCCTATATGCTCAGTTCGGAAAGGTTGTGAAGAGTTCATTCTGCTGACTAATTTTAAATTAAAAAAACATTTGTTGGATCATAGTGTTTCTGTTTTATTGCAGTTTATATGTAGGCTATTACAGTACATGGTTATTTAAAGCATATGTCCAGGAGATGCTCTTTATGGCTTGAATTCTGGAATTTTATCGGCCGCATGAGGTCGTTGGCCACAACCCCTTGCCCAGTAATAGAGGTGCCCCTAGACCCTATTTTGGATGTTTTTTGAGTCACAAAGCGCAACCCATTTCTCTTTACATGGTGCACTGTTGATGTAAGGCTCTGGTTAATTAAACAAACATTATGTAGTACTAATATATGGGAAAGCCAATAGGGTAGCTAGGCCATTGCCAGGACCCATGTCTAAGCACAGATCAGACAGAGATTAGGTACTTTTTTCTTTAGTCCCATTACATCACAGAGCCATAAGTGATGGAACTGATGTACTGTAGGCTAATACTGCACAATGTCTGGATGGTTCAGCAACTTCAGGAACTATGGTCTTGCAAAATGTAGAAATTAAAATCTATTGAAACTCCATTCTACCAGCATCATAAATGTCTTTGATTAGTCTAGAAGCAGTATCGGATAATGGCTGCAATGTTCAACGTAAAAATAATCCCCATTGACCCCTCAGTGTTTTACTGGCCCTGAAAGAAAGAGAATAAAAAAAGTTTTTCATAAACTGTATTTATTAATTGTATATACATAAAGCTTTGCATCATATCAACAAGGATTTATAGTGGGAGAACTTAGTGGAGAAGGAGTACTGACCCTACTCCCCCAGCACAATAATATAGCAGCGTAAGACCTTGGGACTGAGACAGGGGGGTCCGGCGACACTTTGGCCCTATCTGGGGGAGGCCCCGGACAGGGCCCAACAGGCAGGAAATCAATCCACCCACATTGCCAAGCATCAACCAAAGGGACACCCACCAACCACAACCACCATGAATGAGGGCGATGTATTGCCAACAGAATACAGCCCAATTGCACAAGTGCGCAACAGAGAGACAACAACAAGCCAGTGACTCCACCCCTGAGAGGCATTGGAGGGGCGGGATCCCAATGACGATGAGAGCCCACCTGACAAGACAGCAAGGGTGGACCGTATCAAGCCTTTCTGGTCACCTTCACGCCCCTGGGCCAGGCTACACCTAATCAGAGACCAATGCTGTAGAGATTAGTCTTTAGTAGACACTTGAAAGTTTGCATTTCTAACCTTAATTGGCAAATCATTCCACAGTAGTGGAGCTCTATGAGAAAAGGCCCTGCCTCCGGCTGTTTGTTTAGAGATTCTAGGTACAATTAAAAGGCCTGCATCTTGCAATTTTTAAGTAATTAATTAGCATTTTAGTGCATTACATAAGTATTTGATACATCAGAAAAGCAGAATTTAATAATTTAATCTAATTTGTTTGCAATTAGAGATCATATGTTTCCTGTAGTTCTTGACCAGGTTTGCAAAAACTGCAGCAGGGATTTTGGCCCACTCCTCCTTACAGACCTTCTCTAGATCCTTCAGGTTTTGGGGCTGTCGCTGGGCAATACGGACTTTCAGCTCCCTCCAAATATGTTTTTATTGGGTTCAGGTCTGGAGACTCCAGGACCTTGAGATGCTTCTTACTGAGCCACTACTTAGTTGCCCTGGCTGTGTGTTTTGGGTCATTGTCATGCTGGAAGACCCAGCCACGACCCATCTTCAATGCTCTTACTGAGGGAAGGAGGTTGTTGGCCAAGATCTCGCGATACATGGCCCCATCCATCCTCCCCTCAGTACGGTGCAGTTGTCCTGTCCCCTTTACAGAAAAGCATCCCCAAAGAATGATGTTTCCACCTCCATGCTTCACGGTTAGGATGGTGTTCTTGGGGTTGTACTCAACCTTCTTCCTCCAAACATGGCGATTGGAGTTTAGACCAAAAAGCTCTATTTTTGTCTCATCAGACCGCTTGACCTTCTCCCATTCCTCCTCTGGATCATCCAGATGGTCATTGGCAAACTTCAGACGGGCGTGGACATGCGCTGGCTTGAGCGAGGGGACCTTGCGTGCGCTGCAGGATTTTAATCCATGACGGCGTAGTGTATTACTAATGGTTTTCTTTGAGACTGTGGTCCCAGCTCTCTTCAGGTCATTGACCAGGTCCTGCTGTGTAGTTGTGGGCTGATCCCTCACCTTCCTCATGATCATTGATGCCCCACGAGGTGAGATGTTGCATGGAGTGAGATTGACCGTCATCTTGAACCTTTGCCATTTTTTAATAATTGCGCCAACTGTTGTTGCCTTCTCACCAAGCTGCTTGCCTTTTGTCCTGTAGCCCATCCCAGCCTTGTGCAGGTCTACAATTGTATCCCTGATGTCCTTACACAGCTCTCTGGTCTTGGCCATTGTGGAGAGGTTGGAGTCTGTTTGATTGTGTGGACAGGTGTCTTTTATACAGGTAACAAGTTCAAACAGGTGCAGTTAATACAGGTAATGAGTGGAGAACAGGAGGGCTTCTAAAAAGAAAAACTAACAGGTCTGTGAGAGATGGAATTCTTACTGCTTGGTAGGTGATCAAATACTTGTCATGTAATACAATGCAAATGAATTATTTAAAAATCATACAATGTGATTTTCTGGATTTCTGTTTTAGATTCCGACTCTCACAGTTGAAGTGTACCTATGATAAAAATTACAGACCTCTACATGCTTTGTAAGTAGGAAAACCTGCAAAATAGGCAGTGTATCAAATACTTGTTCTCCCCACTGTATGTACCAAGTAAAATTATTACACCATTATCCTTGTAGGAGATGTGCGCATCAGTGTGCAAAACCATGCCCCCTCACATGTTCGTATGTCAATAGCATACATGTTTTTTTACATACTGGCCTGGCTGATATAACTTTTGATGTCCTTGGTCCCTAGATACCAAATATCAAAATAAGTTAAGATCGGACATTTGTTTTCAGATCGGACATTTGGTTTTCAGTTTTTCAGAAATTCCCAAATGGCGGAATGTCCATCATGGCGGACTTTGAGTCCCAATTACAAAAATTTTCATCATGGGGAGATGCACCTAAGTACCAATTTTCAAGACTAGGTCTCACTACCATAATAATTTGGGCACTTTTCAGCCATTTTTTGCCACTAACACCCTTTTTTGTTGGAAGATTAATAATATCTAGAGAAGTACATTTCCTGAAGATAATGTGGTGTGCTTACTAGCTGTTTAAAAATAATTTATGGTTCAAATCAGTGTCTTCCTATTGAAAGGTTTGGAGTCTGTATTTTTTAGGGTTCAAGAGAATCTGTTGTTGAGAGTAATTAGCATACCTGAGAGAAAGTTTATAAGTGTTACCAATGACAGGTCTTGTGTTTGTAGCTTAAACGGTTCAAAATATACAGCCTAATAGTTAGTTTACACTATTGACGCTATCTGGCATACATTAAATCAATCGTTTCATTATATCAACTGGGGATAGCCTAAACATGTAAAATATACTTGGTTGTGTGTCTGTAGCATGAACTGTTTAAAAGATACAGCCTAGTAGTTAATCAATGCTCATTTTGCTAATTAACATACATAAAATTGTAATTTGCAGTGGGGATAGCTTAAATGTATGAAATTAAGTTGGTTCCGTGTCTGTACAAACAATTCAAGAGTCATTCTTAGTTATATCCTAACGGAGTAAATTAGCAATTACACAGTCAATTGTATATAAACTTGTAGTAGAATTCTTTAGGATAGCCTCAAATCATTAAAGTTGTTTTCAAAGGTTGATTAGCCATAAAGCATGAACATTTTGAATTGAAACCTCTGCATTACTTTGGCTCTAGTTGAAACACATACATTTATGCATGTTTTTAATGTTTATAATTACAATAGTATCAAAAATCTGAATATAAATAACTCAAGTTGGGCCAGTGTGAGCATTTTGAATGTTTATAATTAAAGGTAAACACAGTATCAAAAATATTAATACAAGCAAATCAAGATGGGCCAGGTTGAACATATTGGCGTTGGTTTGGACTAGGGCAGTCATGATATCAGATTTTCACTACACGATTATCATGGCCAAAATAATGCACGGTAATGATATTATTGCGGTATCTATAGAAAATTTCAAGGAAAAAAACGCTATGTGTCAAATTCATCTTCAAATTTAATGTTTGTTTTTTTCTTTTTTTGCAAATGAATTACACTCAAAATATGAGTGTAATTCACATTAGTGAATAGGCTACAAAAAGGCATTGATTCAAACACTAGTGTATAGGTCCAGACTCGTTGTTTAAGCAAATGCATAGTTTGTCCATGAATAAGCTATGGAAATGCTGAGGAGTTTTTGGTGAAATACAATCTCGTTCTTTCCCTGTAAATAGGAAAAAACTGCACAACTTTGCATATCTCTCCCAGGGGTTTTAGTGGGGCTAACGAGTTCAATACCAATGCAGAAGTCCAGTCTCCTTGTTTAAGCACATGCATCGTTTGTCTATATGTGACATAAATAAGGTATCACAAAACTGAGAGGAGATTTTGGAAAAATACAACCTTTTTTCCATGTGAATGGGCAACTGAAACTGCAAAATGGGGCTAATGAGTTGAAGATGTAGGAAGAGATGCGTTGAGAATTTGTTTTTGTTTTTTTTACAACCTCCCCTACACTCACCCTGAGCACTGGAGCCCCACAGGGCTGCATACTCAGTCCCGTCCTGTACTCCTTGTTCCAACGTCATCCTCAAATTAGCGCACAACATTACCATCCTGGGTCTCATCTCCAACAACAATGAGACCCTTTACATAGAGGAGGTTAGGAACCTGGCTACATGGTGCCATGACAACAACAAATCTCAAACGTCTGTAAGACTAAAGAGATGATTGTGGACATCAGGAAGCGGCAGAGGGGAGGACATGCCCCCATACACATTGAAGGTGCAGATGTGGAGAGAGTCTCCACATTAACGTTTTTCTGTGTTCATCAATGATGACCTCTCCTGGTCCAGACAAGCGATCTCGGCAATCAAAACTTCCCAAAAATTACTACACTTCCTGAGGAGACTCAATAAATGTGGCTTGCCTGCAAAAACTCTGACCAACTTATACAGGTGCACCATTAAAAGCATCCTCTCAGGCTGCATTACTGCGGGTATGGCAGCTGCTCTGGTGCAGACCGCAAGTCCCTCCAGAGAGTTGTGAAGTCTGCGGAGCGCATCATCGGCTGCCATCTCCCTGCCATTGTGCCAGGGATCTACCATCTACCATACACAATGCCTGAGGAAAGAACGGAACATCATCAAAGATCAAAGCCACCCAGGCTATGGTCTGTTCACACTGCTGCCATCTGGTAGACGCAGGGTTGGGTAGGTTACTTTTTAAATGTACAAGTTACCTGTCCACATTTGTAATCAGTAATGTAACTTTTTGATTACTCAAACTCCGTAACGTTATCTGACTACTTTGAATTACTTTTAGATTACCTTCATATTAAGAGGTATTTGTAAAAGAAATAGGAATACCCTATAACCAATTGAACACCTTTTGCAGGATCAAAGTTTACATAGCTGGCCAAAATGGAATTAGCGTTTTACCTTATGGGTTGTGTACAGTGCCTTTGGAAATGGTTTCTAAACCATTGCTTCTACTAATATGATTGGGCTACATCTTTACATTACACGCTAAAGGTCTGTCAGATTCTTAGTCATTCCAATTAATCCAATAACCCTCGATCTTCCAGAATCTGACTTTTTATCTGAACATAACCCAAAATCTAATGATGCCTATGAAGCCTATACTGTTGTTTTATTCATGATTTTAATTGTTTCAAAACATTGTTGAAAAATAAATGGCAATTACTCAGAGTATTGACTTAGTTGTATATAAAAATTATGATATCCATTATGCATTAACTAAATCTGCAGTAGTCTGATGTTTGGCTCCCCAACCAACAACATTGTCAAAATGTTGCAGAAACCCCAGGCTCATGAATGCATGTTTGCAGTCGTGAACACCTGCATAGAAATAAGATGTACCCATGTGAATGTAACCTGCATTTATTAGGGCCACCAGTGATGGATTTTCAAAATTATAAACCTGCACTCCTAGCTTAAAGTAAATGATGTCAGCAGCCAATGATAACCAATGAACACAATTTTCTCCTCAAATGTGGTACATTCCATATAATGTTTTATCTTGAAAGCAGCGCCATGTTACATCTAACAAATAGTTGCCTGATCTATTAAACAATTCCTGTCTAAGTTCTTCGGTGCAACTCGTCCTGGCTGTGTTGTTCGGTGCATTTGACAAATAAACCTTGAAACTTGAAAAATATATAACACCAGGTAGGCCCAGGCTAATATTATCTTAGATATACTCTGTTTTTACCAGCCATCCAACCAACCAAAACCGGTGAAAATTCAACTATCGCTTCATCCATCACTAATATGGTTATGCGAGCGAACCACCTTTGCGAGAATGATCACACAACAATTTTCATTTTGGTTTAAATAACAATGTTTTTAAAACATTAAATAATAAACTCGAACATGCAACGTGTCATAATTATTTTGCGCTCCTATTCTTTTTCAATTGAAGTCATCCAAAAGTAACTATACATTGTTTCAAAGGTATCTGTAATCTGATTACAATATTTTTGTTGTTAACATAACGCATTGCAGTTACTGTTTATTTTTTTTATCCGTTACATGTAGCGGATTACTTGTAATCCGTTACTCCCCAACTCTGGGTAGACGCTACCGCAGCATCGGAGCACGCACTTCCAGACTCAGTTTTTTTTCCCTCAGGCCATAAGTGTCCTCAATCAGTAACATTGATCCATGATCATAATGGTAACACACAAACATTCCAGATGTTCTGATGCCCTTTCAGGTAATTTAATGGACATTAGAATACTAGTTTACATTTTCTTTTTCAATGTGTATTACTGCCATACTCGCAATTTCTACAATATTCAATACCACAACTAATATTGCTGATAATCTACAGTACTCTTTTTAAACTGCTATGTATATGATCACATTATCATCTTGCTATAGTTAAAGCTATGTGTAATTTTTTTTCTTAATTCTCACTACGTAGTTGTAGTGTGCAAGGGTGTAGGAGTGACTCTGATATTGGGGTGGACACATTTGACTACAGTGTGAATGTTAATTTATTCACTAAAATGTCTATTTAATATATAGTTCTATGTGTTTTTCCACTTCTAGAATTCTCTTCTAGCTTCAATTGTGTCCATGACTACATTAGATATAGACATGCTCTGGTTAAAAAAAGGCATAGGCATTCTTGACCAATGAAGTGCGAAAAGGTCCAGTGTAACCAACACAGTTTCGCTCGGTGGTAGACTAGTTAAAAATGCTTGGGGGCAATAATTGTTTCCACAGCGCTGGCTTGCAATACTCTCTATGTCTGGAAAGGTTGTAGATGTTTACCCCAAACAATGCTGCCTTTCTGTACCGATTCCTTGCCGGTGTTAATAGGACTCAAACATTCAGTGTGAAAATTACAGTTTGACTTTAAGAAAGTAGCAATTTCTGAACATGCTGTAGTCCTAACTCCTAACAGTAATACTGTGTGATAAAAAATGTTTTGCATGGTGGGACTTTTCAGCTGGACAGGCATTTCAGATTGATGATAATGTAAACAGAGGGATTTTTTTCAGGCATGTTAGTCCAGCTTTAAGTTTTCCAATCTGTTTCTATTGACCACCTTTAATTAATACTTCTCACTTTCCTGTTGGTTTGCGGCCTCTCTCTCCTTCACTCTGCCAGCCTTTCTGATCTCTGTTATTGAAACGACAGCCTCTCTTCTGCATAAAGTAAACACATACAGTACAATCCTAAATTCAGCTGCTGTCCTTTTATCTGAAATCCTATTCAATGACTCTGATTTACATGATGGCGTGGCACTGATCAGTGATTTACCTGTT
Source organism: Esox lucius (assembly GCF_011004845.1). Classification (NCBI taxonomy): domain Eukaryota; kingdom Metazoa; phylum Chordata; class Actinopteri; order Esociformes; family Esocidae; genus Esox; species Esox lucius. The sequence continues at coordinate 34,441,244 of NC_047576.1, read as the reverse complement.
GGTTTGCGGCCTCTCACTCCTTGCCTGTTTGTTCATGTCTATCACTTTCCTGCCATGATCATACATAGCATTAACCAAATTCTTAATATTGAACACACTAGCTACAACTAGAAAAACATTGCCAGCTGTGGTTTGGAGATTATTTCCAAAAACCTTAGCTAATTACACTTCATTCTTGATTGGTGGTGGCTCGTCCATTACTTAGCTAACTACTTGCAGACCCTATAGACCCTGAAGACTAAGACAGAGATTGTGCAAATTATTTTAGCAGGCGTTCTTACTTTCAAATCATTCACTATCACTCTCACACAGCCATAGGAACTACAGTGCACTCACGATGTTCCGTACACTCATTGTATTCCGTACAGTTAACCTTGTGTAGGTCAATACAAATAAAATGTTTACTATTACATATAATTTTTATACTACATACATTATAATATGATTGAAATACCCAAATTAAGTAGATTTTCTACTCTTTCCAACTAAAGATTTAAATAACTGAGGTACACCGGTTTCTTTAAAAAATGGCAGAGGGGAAGGAAAGTCTAGGTGCAATGTCGGAAGGGGGAGACGTTGCGTTGGAAAACCTCTTTTTTTCACCAGTTTTAATGATGAACTATTAGATATGAATAAAATGCTTTCCACCCCTTTGTTTACGATTTCGACTCCGCCTCCAGACACCTTTTGACAGGGGTCCCACCAAAAAAATACCATCAAATGAGCTTCAGCTCATTCAAAATGCAGCTGCTAAAGTTCTTACAGAGACCAAAAAGTCAGACCACATCACCCCGATTGTCAAGTCACTACACTGGGTTCCTGCCAGCCACAGAAATTAATACAAAGAAGCTGCTTGGGGTTAAACTTGGTGAGGGCTAACCTGGGTGAATCAACCCATGCTGCGCATCTCTAGACTCTTACAGGTAGACAAACCTTCAAAAACGTTTTAATCAGGACTCAAAACCACACTGCAATGGATGCTTTTAGTTATTTCAGTCCTTTGAAAATGTTTTAACTTATTTTAAATCACATTTTTAACCACACCACTATTTATTTATATATTGTTCTTATAAATCAATTGCCTTTTCTTATAAACAGTATATTATTGTATCAATTGGCTTTCTTTCATAAACTGTCTTTTAATCTAAAGCTGTAAAGCATCTTGGATTGCCACTGTGTGTGAAAAATCTGCTATAAACAAAGTTTTGGAATTGCCTTGGAAGAGGGAGAATAAGTTGTACTGTCTATCACTGGCCACTAGTTGAAAGGCAATACTGAGTGTGACTAAAATGTTATTTTTATGCAAAGCATTGTCTTTAGAGTTTCTCTCATTTTGGGTTTACTGTTGAGTTGCCTTTTAACCTTTTTTCTAATAACCATGTGCTTGTGGGCAATGACCGCACTCGCTAGCCTAGCAGATAATATTGGACTTCACTCTGTTTAACGTCATAGGAATGTATTTACAGGAATAGTTATTTTACAAATGTCCATGTTTTTGGTAGTTTTGAAGAAATTAGCAATAGCTATCAGGCCTTTTAGAAAGTAGGCCTTTTAGGCCTACATACATTTACAATGTGATCATCAGGGCTGCCAACTCTCATGCATTGACTGTGAGACTCACAGAATTTAAACTTTTCACTTGCTTTCACACCACGTACATTTTCTCACCCAGTGAGATGTGTAAGTACAGCCCTGTTTCCAAAATAGTTGGGACACCGTGCAAAATATAAATAAAACACAATGCAATGATTTACAAATAATTTAAACCATATATTAAATAGACAATAGTGCAAAGATAACATATCAAATGTTCAAACTGAGGCATTTTATTTATTGTTGAAAATACACTGCCCCAAAAAATTAAGGGAACCCCTAAATAGCACATCGGGTCTTGATGAACGAAATATATAAACAATCAAAATCTTTACTGAACAATGTGTAATTTGTTGACAACAAAATGACATAAAGGTCAATGGAAACCAGAATCAACAACCAATTGAGGGTTGGATTCAGAATTCAAATTTAACCGTTGAAATCACGGGCTGCTCGTTATGTGACTCAGTAGTGTGTATGGCCCCCACATGCCTGTATGCACTCCTGGCAACATCTGGGCATTCTCCTGATTAGGGTTGCACGATATTGAAAAATGTGATATTGCGATATTGGTCATGAATATTGCGATATAATAAGTTATGGGAACACCCATCAAAATAGATTCATAACATGTGAAAACAGGTTTTCTTACAACACAAGGGTTTATTTCAACTGACAGTCATGTTGGACTGGTATAACATGAATAAATTAAATAATGACCATGTCTACAGAACAGGACATGTTGTACTGGTGGCAAAGCAGACCTGCCAACCCTATCCAACTTTTCATAGTACCAGACACGCGTGGCAAATTGGGGTTCAGAACTTCCATTTGCACTTGCATTTGCCTTCATTGCACATCTATACATTCCATTTGTACATACATTATACTTGTAAATTTTCTTCCCCCTTCTAGTTGCACTTCTGGTTAGATGCTAATTGCATTTTGTTGTACTGTACTTGTACGTACAATGACAAAGTTTAAAATAATCTAAAGTTTTTCTTAGGATATGCCCAAGTTTAGTCTCTACAGTAGAGGAAAGCTTGTCAACTCTCAAACAGAGCCAATCACAGGTATTGGCTTTTTAGACAAAATAATTAATCAACAATAAAAGCGAAATCATTTTGAAAACATTAAAATAAATGATCACAAGACTGCAAAGTAGCTACACAAAGCTTTGTAGGCTACCGCAAAGTGAATCTGAACACTGTTCGCTAGAAGAGTCCGGTGTTTCAGCCTAGGCCTATTGTATTTCTTGGCAGCGCATACATTATTAATATATAAATCTCAAATCATTTTAGAAGCATTGTCTATATAGCTAATAACGTTCACTCATTCATTATTTATTGCGCAGTCTTCTAAACTCCTATGTAATGCCAAGACGTTTATATTTATTTTGGATTATACTTTTGTAATGCTATTTGTGACATGGATCAAAATTACAGTTAGTCGATCACGTAACTTTTTGGCCACTAACGATTCCTGTTCCATCTCCATTGTTTTATTGTCTCCCTGAGCCACACTCATCTTCTTACTTTTCTGTCCGTTCTTTCGCTCATCTGACACTCTCAATCTCTCTCTTCACTCACACGCTGTCGAGATGTGCGCACACATCTCGTGGTATGCTCCTACAGGGTATGTTTATGTAGTGAACCCGTGCGCTCACACATGCAACATGATCATTATATAGCGGCTTCACGCGGGCTCTAAATCAAACACAACTAAGCCACACAACCAACAGATGCATCGCTCCACAAAATAAATTGAATATCGCATACTTTCTGCAACATTTTCTATTTTGATATTGCACAATGTGATATTGCGATAACTGCATTGAGTCAATTTATCGTGCACCCCTACTCGTGATGAGGAAGCGGGTGGTGTCCTGGGGGATCTCCTGCCAGACCTGGATCAGCGCATCACTGAGCTCCTGGACAGTCGGGTGCGCTACTTGGCGGAGTCAGATGCACCAATACGCAACGTCCCAGAGGTTATGAATTGGATTCAGTACACTGTCAAACCATATTCTGCATGTTTTACAATAGCATGGCTCTGTAGTAAGAGTCTGGGTGCTGAACTGGCTTGCTTGCAGTCCAGAAGTATGGCAGTCACCCATTGAAACACATTATGAAATGGAAAAACAACAAAGGAGAACCCAAACTGTTGCATTGCTGCAACTCTATATCAAGCAAGATATAGCATTTGGTCTCCTTTGTTTCCAAACTCTTATGGAATACTGTTTAAAGAAGAGGTTATGCAACACAGTGGTTAACATGACCCTGTCCCACCTTTTTTTAATCATGTTGCTGGCATTAATTTCAAAATGGCCATGTTTTTTCCCAAAAACAATGACATTTCTCAGTTTCAACACTTGGTATGTTGTCTTCATACTATTTTCAATTAAATACAAGGATAAATGATTTTCACATCATTGCATTCGTTTTAGTTTGCATTTTCCACATCGTCCCAACTTATTTGGAAACAGTGTTGCATTTAATAGTCTAAATTTTAATCCAAAGTGTGGTTAACCACTGCAGTGTGGTAAATGTTTTGCCTAAATATACCGTAATTTGGCATTGAGGGAATAAAGAACTTGAAAGAATTTACTGTTCCATATTGGTCTTTTGTTCAGCAACCATTTTTGCAACGCTTTTTTTGTATAGTCAAAATTGGCATACTCCTTAACAGCAGAGCTTTGTGTGTGTGTGTGCATGCATGTGTCCTTACATTTGGGTGTGTGTATACCAATACTTTGTGTCAGTTTAACCCTGAGTTTCGTGCAGTTGAACCATCAAGTGCAGTTTCTGTTAAGCTATGGAATTCAGTGACACTTGATGTAGTTTTGGCCAATTTAGTAGATTAGTGTCTATTCAAATAAATTTTTAGTCTGTATGATTCATGCTCGAATGCATTAAATTAATATTGTTATGATATAATGATTTTCATGAGTGAAGACATCCAATTTGGTTGGTTTTTACATAATTCACCATATTGTTACATTTTCATTAAAAAAAAGTCAGACTCCCACATTTTGTAATAATCACCACATTATATAATATTTTTTTTCCCCAAAATGCTTGGCAATTACATATTGCGTTCAAGGTAGTTATTACAAAATGCAACAAGTTATTACAAAATTTGTGTTATTACTTAATGAAGTGAAGATTTATAACATTTTGTCAAGTTATTACAGAATGCAGTGTTATTACATAGTGTTGTTACGTACCTTTAGTACCTTTTCTGATCCCACCTAGATATCCCAGTAATAGAAAATGGGAGATGCTTGGGACCTCTATCCAAATAGCAATGCAAGTCTGTGATGACATTTTTTTGGGATTATTTTACTGAAATAACAGATTCAAGAGAATTGCAAAATTAGGCGAACCTCCCCTTTTAATACAGGTGAAACTGGTGTTAATAAAAACTAAACCAATTGGCACTTGAAAGACAAATTATCGATAACAAATCTTTTGGGTCATATAAATAATGGCAGCTGCAATATATCCATCATTCTTTAATAAATATATTATTTTGAAGTTATATGTAAATTCATCAAATAGCTGCAGTAAAATGAAAGTTAGCTCTTGAGGTTAACATAAGCCTTTCAAAGATCAGACTGCTCACATCAAATATTAATGCTCTTTCTTAGTAATGGTTGCATCTCAACCCATTAGACACAGTATAAAACCAACTTGGCGCAATAAAGGTAAATATTTGTACCCCATGTAATGAAAACCTACTTATTAAAAATGTTAATTGCAAAAGGCCTCATCTTTGAGCTGGGTAAAAGTAGCAGTAAGTAGTAGTAAAATGTAAGACAGGTAAAACTAGTATTGAGTGTTTTCAGACAAATGAGTGGTATTGTTTGAAGTGTCTCTGTGTGGTTCAGTTCCAAATGGCACCCTTTCAGTATACTTCTATTGACCAGGGCGCATAGGAAACAGGTGGCAAATTATGTACTGTTTTTGTTTTTGAGTATTTTCTTTTTTATGTTTCTTATCCCAGGGAGACAACCGGGACCACATAGGGGGTCTGGGTGAAAATCTGGACCTGTCCGACACAATGGTGCAGCAGAGGTTAGAGGAGGTTAAAGACCACATCAAGAGGGAGATCAGGAAGGAGCTAAAAATCAAGGAAGGGGCTGAGAACCTGAAGAAGGTCTCCACAGACAAAAAGAGCCTGGCCTATGTTGACAACATGCTGAAGAAGAGCAACAAAAAGCTGGAAGAGCTGCACCAGGAGCTTCAGGAGCTCAATGCTCACATTGTGGTGAAGGACCCAGAGGAACTACTTGGTATGTAGATTTAACTTTATATATTTTACCAGGTTAGTGTCATTTAAATTAAAATTGTATTTTTCAAAGGGGACCTGACCAAAAACAGCAGCACAAAAATTGTAGATCTGATTTGCAAAGTAAAATACAAAGCACTACCGTTTTAAAAACAACACACCGAGCGTTAAGATTGTATGGGGAAATGTGGTACAGCTAGTGCTCAAAACATTTACAGCCCTGAGCTTCATTTTCCTAAATTTAACTTATTTAAAGTTACAAGCTTCTGTGATTTTAGGACATTTTGACGCTTGTTCCAAGCCAAAGGGGCAGAGAACAGGAAAGATGTTTTCCCTAACTTTGTACCAGCTTTGTGCAGTCAACAAAACACAATTAACTAAGCATTTGCCATCATTTTAATTTGACTGCTGGACTATGTATTTACATAAGTAGTAAGGGAGCAGTCTTAACATGGCTACAGTGGGGAGAAAAGGTATTTGATAATCTGCTGATATTGCAGGTTTTCCCACTTACAAAGCATGTAGATGTCTGTAATTCTTATCATAGGTACTCTTCAACTGTGAGTGATGGAATCTGAAACAAAAATCCAGAAAATCACATTGTATAATTTTTAAGTTATTCATCTGCATTTGATTGCATGACATAAGTATTTGATACATCAGAAAAGCAGAACTTAATATTTGGTACAGAAACCTTTGTTTGCAATTACAGAGATCATACGTTTCCTGTAGTTCTTGACCAGGTTTGCACACACTGCAGCAGGGATTTTGGCCCACTCCTCCATACAGACCTTCTCCAGATCCTTCAGGTTTCGGGGCTGTACAAATATAGAAAATTATTATAGAAATTATTTAATCTCAGCTGTGCTAAAGATGGCCAATCCACTCCCCTACAGAGGGTATAGTGATGTGTGAGGGTGTTAGTTATTGACGAGCCTCAGCGCCCCTTGTAGTGTCCTTCATGTTTAAAGATTTAATTGAGGCGTACATACAAAATATAATAAGTTAGTCTCTTTCGTGGCAAAGAAAAATCATATCTTGTTAATGGGACTTTAGAAGACTAGGTTTGTAGAACTGCTAGTTAGTGAAAAACATGAATGGTATTGTATTGAGCTGCATTTATACAGGCAGTGTAATTTCAGTAATTTTTTTCAATTTACATCTTGACCAATCCTCTCAGATTCTCTCAAATCATATTTTTCTGTGCTCATCTGGTTGGTCAAAATACCTGTTAGTGGATAAAAAAACTGTTGATCGCCAAGCTATTCAACTTTTTATCACACTGCTTGCTTAACCAGGAAGTATGGGAGATTCAGTCTCAGTGAAACCTGTTTTCTCTGTGTATTATTGTTCAAACATTGACGATATTTTGTGTTGGCTGACATGATACTATGCTTATGTTTGAATAAAGTCTAATCACCCAACTTGTTCTTTCGTTTCACTGTAGTTTCTGACTGCCCCCTGACTCCAGACCAGCTCAGCAGTGAGTCCAGAGTGTGCAGTAGCAGACTGGAGGCTCTTAAGAAACAGAATGACATTGAGCTCAAATGCAAACAAGGAGCTGAGAACATGATCCAGATGTACTCTAATGGGTCCTCCAAGGTAGTGTGTTTCCTGGGTACCCTTGAAAGTTTTTACCTTTTTACCTGAATAGATTTTGATTGGCTGAAAGATAACCGCATGCAAGTGAAACAATTACATTCACTGCCATAAAAGTTTAAACAATTTGGCGGAACTAGATGAGACTAGAACATACATTTTCCATCAAAGGATATGCCTCCCCAGACCATCACTGACCCACCGCTAAACCAGTCATGCTGGGTGATGTTACAGGTAGCATAACGTTCACCACAGCATCTCCAGACTCTTTCACGTCTTTCATGTGCTCAGTGTGAACCTGCTCTCATCTGTGAAGAGAACAGGGCACCACCTGCCAATTCTGGTTTTCTCTGGTGAAAGCCAATCGAGCTGCACGGTGCTGGGCTGTGAGCACAGGTTCCACTAGAGGACATCAGGCCTTCATGCCACCCTCATGTAGTCTGTTTCTTATAGTTGGATCAGAAACATTTACATCCGTAGCCTGCTGGAGGTAATTTTGTAGGGCTCTGGCAGTGTTCTTCCTGTTGCTCCTCACACAAAGGAGCAGATGCAGGTCCTGCTGCTGGGTTGATGCTCTTCTATGGCCCTGTCCAGCTCTCCTTGTTTAACGGACAATCTTTTAGTATCTTCTCCATGCTCTTGAGACTACTGGGGAGACACAGCAAACTTCTTGTGATGGTACCTATGGATGTGGATTCCTGGAGGAGCTGGACTCACTGTGCAACCTGAATGGGCTGCAGGTAGCACCTGATGCTACCAGTGGTGACAAGGACACTAGCAAAACTAGAGAAGAGTCAGGAAGGATAAGGAGAGAGCAATTGACTGTGGCCACCACATGCAAATCCATATCCTTTTTGGGGATTGTCTTGCTGTTGCCTCTCCAGTGCACTTGATGTCACTTTAATTTGCACCAAAACAGGTGACATTGATTCACAATCTCTTATGCTTCCTAACTGGAATGATTGATATCCCTGAAGTTTAATAGACTTGGTGTTATACAAATTTTTTTGAGCAGTGTATTTCATGGATTGAGTTCAGTTTGGATATACATTTCAGATTCAGTTAAGACCTACTGTAAGTCTCTCAGGCCAAGATTGTCTGCTTAATGACTTATTACTGTCAAATTAATTGTGTCCAGAAGAAATCAAAATTGGTTAATGAAAATATAACACCAATACATTGAGTACACACATTTAAAAATGCTTTCCGATGCAATTTAATTTAACATTTACATGCATATTTTCTTATTTTATTTTCAATAGGATCGTAAACTGCTAGCCACTGCCCAGCAGATGCTGCAGGACAGCAAGACCAAGATTGAGTTTATCAGGATGCAGATTCTCAAAGCCAGCCAGACCAATGACACAAACTTCGAAAATAATGATGGTATTGAGCTCATTATTGCCTTTTGAACACAATGGTTTAGTTTTTTGTCTACTTTGCCATAGATACAGTATAGGTGGATGTCTTAAGTGTATCTATTGTACTATTATGTTCCTAGATGATATGATTATAAAACGGTGATATGTCTGATTTCCAAACCAGTCTTGTTGTCCAAGCCCATCATCAACCCCCTGGATCTAAGACTAGAGGAGCTGAGACATCACTTCAGGATAGAGCATGCTGTAGCTGAGGGTGCCAAGAATGTCATGAAGCTCCTTGGTTCCTCTGGGAAGGTTACAGAGAAGGCAGCCCACTCTGAGGTGAAACATTATATACCTAGGAATTCTGGTAGCTTTCCAAATAATATACACCGATCGGCCATAACATTATGACCACTAACAGGTAAAGGGAATAACACTGATTATCTTATAATGGCACCTTTCAGTGGGTGGGATATATTAGGTAGCAAGTGAACATTCTGTCCTCAAAATTGATGTGTTAGAAGCAGGGAAAATGGGCAAGCATAAGGATCTGAGCAACTTTGACCAGGTCAAAATTGTGAGGAAAAGCGGTGAACCGGCAACAGTAATGCGCAGCATGTATAAATTCCGGGTAAAAGTTAAAATGTCCCAAACTATTTATTTGTAAACAATTGGAATTTCTTGCCTTGCATATTGAGATTTCAAATATTTTCTCATAACTGGTGTTGGCTCAAGCCGGTGTCTGATGATTTTGAATTGTAATTCTATGAATTTTATCCAGTTGATAAACACACCCACTCGCCCAAATCCTAAATGTCCAGAAAAACTACTCTGATTTAATATTGACAAATGTGCATCATAAATACTCTGCAATACGTGTATTTTGTAATGATTTGAGTGACCATTGTGCTATTGTAGTTGTTAGAAATAGCAAGATCCCGAAAACAAAAATTTACTGAGCGGGCCTTTTTTGGTGATTTGTTTCATTTTGACTGGAGAAGGATTTAACTTATTCCGAATGTTGAAACTGCTTGGAAGTACTTTCACAACGGTTTAATAAAGATTATAAATAAACATGCCCCATTTAGAGTTAGAGGGTGTAATAATCCATGGTTTTCCACCGAGTTTTCTTCTCTTATTCATGAGCGCGGTCCAAGGCAAGGAACTCAGATTCTGATGCTTACTGGCTTTTATTTATGCAGCTGCGTAATAAATGTTCTTCGCTGATCAGGAAAAATTTACAAAATGCTGAAATCCATTTTCATGCAGATGACACTGTTATTTATTGTAGTGGTTTGACCTTAGAGAAAGTAAATTCTGAAAAGCTAACTGCTTTTAATGCTGTTCCACATACCTTGTGTCAATTGAAGCGTGTATTCAATGTGGACAAAACCAGACAAATGTTGTTCTCTAAAACAGAAAAGAAACCTCAATCTTCCATGTGTTACTACATGGAATGTGATTGAGACAGTAACTTCATATAAATATCTTGGAATATTAATTGATGATGACTTGTCCTTCAACTACATATACTTCAACTTGCAAGTTAAAGTTGGGATTTTATTTTAGGAACAAGGCTTGTTTCGCTTTTAAAGCCTGAAAAAAATATTTTAGGAACCTTTATGCCTATACTGGACTATTCTATATATGAACGCCTTTGCTCAGTGTTTGAGATGTATTGACCATAGACTGTATAAATAATGGACGACGCCCTTTCGCTCTTTTCCATTGGTGAAAAATGAAGCCACCAGTGTCCTGATACGGCGCTGACATCTTGGACTTGCGTCTGCGCAGATAGCGATCTTGTGACCAGTTCTGCGCAGTAGTTATGCGCAGTAGCGAGAAGGAAGTAAAGCCGTAAAGCCGCGAAATCAACGGCCCCACCCCTGTGCCCCGCCCTCACTCTCCCTCGCAGAATGCACATACCGTAATCAATCGCAAGTCCAAGTACAGTGCAACCTTTGCTTGTTAAACCTAGACGATATGTTATAGCCTAACTTACATCATGTTTAACCTTAATTTAGAATAGGCCTAATACAAAAATAATTGGTAACTTCTAGCTATCGATCACCTGCTAGCTATTAACATGGCTATTAACGAGGCTTGTTGTCTTTTAGCTAACGTTAGCTAGCCCATTACATTTATTTACTAATTAAATAGCTTATAAATTTAACTTACCGAAAAAAATTCAAAGATCGATTGGAAATGCCAGATTGGTTAGCACAATATACTGCAGAACAACCCATTATGTCCGTGTGAAATTATATCAATTATAGAAATTTAGAGATTAAATGTAAAGTTCCAATCTCCTCAGTCCTCCGAAGATCCTCGGCTCAGATAGCTGTCAATCACAGCTGTGAATCACGACGTCACACCACCGTTTTTAGAGCATTAAATAACTAACTAAAAACAAACTTATTTTAAAAACAAACTCTTGAATTTACATTAGCGTGATACAAACTACAGTAAATGACAGAAACCAGCTTCGGAAAAAATATATTTGAAGGGTAATTTAATTGTTTAGTTGGTCTCGCGTCCCATTGAATAACATGGGGAGGGCGGGGTTTATGACCTATACTGGGACCACTCACCAGGGGGCGATCGAGACGTTTTGGCTTCACTTTTCAGGGCTTGTGCGGCACGCTTGGTATTGACACACTATCATGGAGCATTGAGATTTATCTTAAACTGTCAGGCACTTACACACCATTGCACTTTATATGCTGGAGTTGGATGGTCTTCCCTAGCATACTGTAGACCTAGCCACTGGTATACCTTTGTTTACAAAGCCATATTGGGTTTATTTCCATTATATTTATGTTCATTTATCCATAAAAAAATTGTGAATACTGTCTCCGCTCACAGGATGTTATTTTACTTACTGTGCCAATGGTCAGAACACATTTTGGGAAACGTGCCTTAATGTACTCTGCTCCATCAGCTTGGAACACCTTTCAAAATCGTTTTAAACAACAAGGTCTTGTCTCAGCATTTTAAAATTATTGATGATTGACTTAGAATCTGATTCCCTTAGTTGTCAATGTTTTTTATTATGTTCTGTCAACATCTGCAGAATAATGGTGTAATTGTCTTATGGTTGTATTGATTATACTTGTACTTGTATTTGTTGTATTGTATTCTGAAACATTTTATGTCACGATTTACGGCTGCCTATTCTTGACCAGGACTCTCTTGGAAAAGACATTTTTAATTTCAATGAGCCTATCCTGGTAAAATAAATGTTTCATAAAAAATGTAAATGTGGGGATCGAAGGCTAGCCCGTGTGGTCCGATCCAACAGACGAGCAACTGTAGTTCAAATAACAACAGCAGTTGTCACAAAGTGCTTTACAGAGACACCCGGCCTTAAACCCCAAGGAGCAAACAACAGTAGTGTTGAATTTCAGTGGCTAGGAAAAACTCCCTAAGAAGGCTGAATTTTAGGAAGAAACCTAGAGAGGACCCACTCAGAGTCCTCTTCTGGCTGTGCCGGGTCCAATTGGAATAATTAATAAATGTATCTGGGCTAAATCCAGAGTCTATTTAAATTTAGACTAGGTCAAAAGTATGACCAGAAGGACAGGGACAGCAACGGGCCCCCCAAACCAGGTACTCCGCATGTGTGGACCAGGACCTCATGTCCTCCTAAAGTTTGAAACTGGAGGAGACTGGGAAAAGTCAGAGTGCATTCCTCATATCAACAACAATTTGTAGTGGAGAAGGAGAACTTAGTGGGGAAGGAGAACTGACCCAATCCCCCAGCACAGTAGTATAGCAGCGTAAGATCTTGGAACTGAGACGGGGGGGTCCGGCGACACTGTGGCCCTACCCGGGGGAGGCCCCGGACAGGGCCCAACAGGCAGAAAATCAATCCACCCGCATTGCCAGGCATCAACCAACCAGGAACACATCAGTGAGTTCAAGGTGTTGACTTGGCCTCCAAATTCCCCAGATCTCAATCCAATTGAGTATCTGTGGGATGTGGTGGACAAACTGTTCCGATCCTTGGAGGCCCCACCAACTTACCAGATACCACAGCGCGTCTTCGAGGTCTAGTGTAGTTCATGCCTCGACGAGTCCATGCTGTTTTGGCGGCAAAAGGGTGACCTACACAATATTAGGCAGGTGGTCATAATGTTATGGCTGATCGGTGTATATATTTTTATATAAAATGTTGTAGTCCCTCCATTTTAGTATTTGGACAGATTAACATGATTTTAAAAGTTGACTTGACTGATGTTTGCGACAAACAGACATCACCAGACGCTGGGTTTCTGCCTTGGTGATGCACTGCCTGTACTGCAGCCATCTTCAGTTCCAATCATGTTTTGTATTCAGAAACTTTAAATGCATACTCAGTTGGATATATTTGAGGAGATTGACTTTGCCGGTCAATGAATGTTCCACTATTTATCCCTGAGAAACGCCTTGGAAACTTGTTTGCCGTCATTATCCTGCTACAAAGTGAAATGCTATTTAGTTTTGAGGCAGCATTCACATTCACAAGTCAGACAGTTTCAGTGGCAACCATACATGCCCAAGCCATAACACTACCTCCACCATGGATCATGAGCAATTCCTTTCTCCACACTTTCCTCTTTCATCACTCTGGTACATGTTAACCTTTGTCTCATCTGCTCATAAGTCTTAGTTAGAGAACTCTCCGCTATATGTACCTATTTGATAAAAAATTTAAACTGGCCATTTTATTTTTGAGGTTTGTCAGTGGTTTACATTCTTGTGGTAAATGCTCTGAGATTATGCTGGTGTAGTTTTCCCTATATGGTACTCTCTGACATCTGTCCACATCCTGGAGGATTCTTAATCTGTTTGCCGGCTGTCATCCACTTCAGTGGTTTTCCATGTCATTTTCTATTGCTAAACTCACCAGTGTGTTCTTTCTTCTTAACCATGTGCGAAATGGCAATTATTTCTAAGGTCTATCACTCCTACATGGTTCATATTTTATGTATGTAAATTAGTGCTGTGCCAATAAAACGATTTAATGTAAAATCGTGATAATTTTTTTCACAATGTTGTATCGATATTCTGATTCTAGAATCAATGTTTATTTATTTTGCTGTTGACAGCCATCTTTTAAATAACTGTAGCGGGCGCTGAACGGGCATGTTTCTTTAACAATAATAGTTGTGTGTGTATATATCACAAAATCTACCTGATAAAAACCTGTTACTGTATTCCCATGGATTTCGTCATTATTAAGAAACCAGAAAAGGGTATGCTGTCATTTAAATTTTTTATTAATAGCCTCAAAATGCTAGCGCCAAAGCGGCTACAACTTTTTACATTAGAAGAGATTGTTTCTGTGTTGTGTGGTGATACGAGGTTAGAAACGTCCTTGATCTTGAATGTCGAGGTGAAAAGAAATAAACTGTGGCTATAGGTTTTGTGTCCATATTTTATGCTGTGAAATGTTGGTAATATCTTTTAGATGACAACAGCAACCCTGTCGTGATGGGTTTGCAGTAGCTGTGTAGCCAGTTGGTTGTTTTCTCACGTTTTTTCCGATTTCATTTAAATATGGAAAATGCCATTGCTAACTCGTCTGTCAGACTAAAATAAAGTTGTCTGCCCACAAATGTTTAGCTTGTGCAGCAACAAGCTGTCACCTTTACTAGCTAGCCAAGAAGCCGTAATGTTGTGCTTCACTGACAACGTTGTCAATTCATCAGGATGATGTCCTGTATCTGCCAAAAGATGTATGCAACATACGTCCACTTATCATTTATAAAAACTTGCATGTCTTGAGATTTGCCTGTACGGACCTAATTTGACTGCTGGCTCAAACTCGTCGCAATATTGTTTTATGCAAACTTAGATGTTAGTTTCTATCTATTGATTGTTAATGAGAGAAAACAATTTATATTATTCCAAGTACCATTAATGTGTAGTCAAATTAAACAGTACATGCTCATTAAAACAAAGTTAACTTGTATTTGGTTTTGGTGCTATGTGTGCTAATTTGGTTTTTGTTTGAAATGTGTGCGAAAATATAATATTTTGAGAATTTTACGTAATCAACTGCCGCATTCTAGAATTTTATTGGGGTATAAAGGGGGTATAAATTTAGAAGTTAAGGGTTCATTAGGAGTTGCTAATGGGGATTAGCTAAAAATTATCCTTTCAAGTATATAGCCTAATATTATTTGAGGTTTTCTTTAGCACTTCAATAAGTATTCAGTTGATTCAGTTGTGATATTGTGTTGAATCTGGATGTATTAAATTGTCATCACGGTAATTGGTACTGTGACACCGTTGTGTGTATGTCCCCCACGTGCCTGTATTCACTCCCGGCAACGTCTGGGCATGCTCTTGGTGAGACAGCTTTTGGTGTCCTGGGGGATCTCCTCCCAGACTTGGATGAGGGCATCAGTGAGCTCCTGGATAGTCTGTGGCACTACATGACTGCATTAGATACACCAATACATAACATCCAAGAGGATCTCAATTGGAGTCAGGTCTGGGAAACGTGAGGGCCTGTCAATGGCATCAATGCCTTCATCATCCAGGAACTGCCTGCACACTTTGGCCACATGAGGCTGGGCATTGTCC
The DNA here is from genome assembly GCF_011004845.1 of Esox lucius. Classification (NCBI taxonomy): domain Eukaryota; kingdom Metazoa; phylum Chordata; class Actinopteri; order Esociformes; family Esocidae; genus Esox; species Esox lucius. The sequence continues at coordinate 34,425,825 of NC_047576.1, read as the reverse complement.
TGCACCAGGAGGAACCCAGGGCCCACTGCAACAGTGTAAGGTCTGATGATTTCATCCCAGTACATAACAGCAGTCAGGTTACCGTTGGCTAGCATATGGAGGTCTGTGCAACCCTCCAAGGATATGCCTCCCTAGACCATCACTGACCCGCCACCAAACAGGTCATGCTGAATGATATTGCAGGCAGCTTAACATTCACCACAGCACCTCCAGACTCTTTTCTGTTACATGTGCTCAGTGTGAACCTGCTCTCATCTGTGTAGAGAACTGGGTGCCAATGGCGGACCTGCCAATTCTGGTGTTCTCTGGCACATGCATGGTGCTGGGCTGTGGGAACAGGTCCCACTAGAGGACATCAGGCCCTCATGCCACCCTCATATAGCCTGTCTGACAGTTTGGTTAGAAACATGCACACCATTAGCCCACTGGAGGTAATCTTGTAGGGCTCTGGTAGTGATCCTCGCACAAAGGAGCAGATACCGCTCCTGCTGCTGGATTGATGCCCTGCTATGGCCCTGTCCAGCCCTCCTCCTGTAATGGCCCATCTCCTGGTATATCCCCCATGCTTTTGAGACTACTCGGAGACAAAGTATACCCTCTTGAGACGGTCACTTATGGATGTGCCATCCTGAAGGAGCTGGACTACCTGTGCAACTTGAATGGGCTGCAGGGAACACCTCATACTGCTCGTAGTGACAAGGACACTAGTAAAATGCAAAACTAGAGAAGAATCAGTCAGGATGGATAAGGAGAGAGCAATTGTGTGTCCACCTCCTGCAAAACCATTAAATTTTTGGCGGTTGTCTTGCTGTTGTTTCCAGTGCACCTGTTGTCACTTTCTTTTGCCCCAAAACAGGTGACATCGATTCACAATCGCTTATGCTTCCTACCTGGAATGATCGATATCCCTAAAATGTATTTGTATTGTTGTTTTTCACCAGACCCTGACATTATGTGGCTGTATTTTTCATCATGTTAAGTGTTCAATTTAAGGTTTGGTTTCTTCTCCAGGCTCAAGCCCGGTTTAATGAGTCTAGTCAGAAGTTGGATCTGCTAAAGTTGTCTCTGGAGCAGAGGCTGAATGAGCTGCCTAAGAACCATCCTAAGAGCCTTCTCATCATGGATGAACTAGCTATGGTGGCCTCGCCACCACTTAGCCCGCGCCAGAGCATTATGTCTACACACAACCAGTACAGCACGGTCACCAAGCCTGCTGCACTTACCGGCAAGTATTCATTACCGGTCTAGCACTTCCAACAAACCTGCTGCATTCACATGACCCTCCTTCAGAACCAACCACTTAATGATGTCCTTACTATAGGTTAAGCCTTAAATCTCAACACAAGATCTTCTCCAGAGAGTTGATCTCCACAAGCTTCCTTGACATGCACATAGATCACACAAAACATAGCCGTTCCCACTCAAAACATGTGTACATTGTACTGTGAATAGAACAAATAATTGCTGGAAGATAGCCAATTTGTAATCCCTCACTCACTCTGCTCAGTCATGCTACTTGACCATAATAACCTGTGCATAGTGCAGCTACAGCATGTATCAAGCCTCTCAGAGTACGAGTGATGATTGAAGATAAGATAACATGGACAGTGGACAACTGTTCCTAGATTAACACCCCTCTTCCTATGTCACACAGTCCCTGGTGTTCCTCAATGTTATGTCTGCAGTGCCTGAGACTTACCTAACCTTTGCTGTTTTCCCACTCAGGCACATTGGAGGTGCGTCTGATGGGTTGTCAAAACCTACTAGACGGGGTTCCAGGTCGCAGTAAGGTTCCCTTAACCACCCTGCCTGGATGGAGTCCCAGTGAACAGCGCTCCTTCATGTCCAGAGGCAACAAGAGCAAGGGAGCCAGTTCACGTAACCTTGCAAAGACTGACGACCTCTCTAGTTGAGTGTGGCTCTATTGACTCACATCAGTGTTTGTCCTGGTCTGATTGTTGAATTCCTTCTGGCCTGCTTAACATTTAGCTGTAAAATGTTGCTCCGTTTCTGCAAGCTGAACAAAGTGATGAAATGAGGTTCATGTTTTTTATTGCGCAAGAGTATGCATTTGGAAAAGTACTTTAACTGTGTTCTGCCATGTTTTGTGTAACCTTGTTCTGCCTGGTGCACATCACCATTGGTCCAGTTTTTATGAATGTATTCTCAATTTTCTGTTTAGATGAGGTCAGTGCTGTATTAAAGCTGGACAACACTAAAGTGGAACAGACCAGCTGGAAACCTGTCAGCAACCAGTCCTGGGACCAGACATTTACACTGGAACTTGACAGGGTAAATTAAACCATACTTTCATACAAACTACCATAGTGGGTACTGCAAGGGACTCCGCAATAAGATGCTGTATTTTCACAATAACTTGGTATCACTTCCTATTCAATTCCTATTGTGAATTGGAATGCCAATTTAATGTTTTTATTTTTATTAAACCAAAATAAAGAGTTCAGTTATATAGCTTGAGACTGTTTCCTATAAAACCTACATTGCAACTCCTTTAAAACACATACAGTACATTGTATTTTACTAGATAACTGTGACCTCTTGACTTTAAGCTTTAGCTCAGTTATGCTGTAAAGCTAAAGCCCTTTCTCATATCACCTGCAAAAACATTGGTTGATACTTGCTGTTTCCATTATTGGTTAATGTTTTTTAAATGTTATCTATCACAGGGTTCCCGCGGCTCTTTGTTTTAAAAGGTCTTAAATTAAAATCAGGGAAATTAAGGTTGTAAATTGTCTTAAATTTACTGTACATTTGCTATAGGTATAATTTTTGCAGATTGTGCATTTAAGGCTGATGGAAAAATTGTCACTCATAGTGGCACTGTAGGTAAAACGTGTTTTTAACGTGTATTTGTTTGATTAAATTAGTATTAGAAAATGAGAGACTCCACCATTAATATAAGTTTAACGTTACATTAGCTAGCTACAGATGTAGCTACAGATGTTGACAGCTGGCTGCATGTTATCTTTTTGTTGTCGTCTGTAGTTGCTGGATAAGGATGAGCCAAGATGGGGAGATGCAAGTTCAATAAAAAAATAGTTAGAAGAATATACGTTTTCGGAGATGGTTGGTGCTGGCAGGAAACGAGTACGAGGCAAGGTGCAATTTGGTGGACCAAGGCCGTGAATTTGAGAAGAGTGCAGCAGAGCTACACCACGTCTTGGGGAGAGTTTGGGGTGGTGTTACGAAGCAATGGTGGGGGGATATTGAACAGCTTATGTGGGAGTTACACTACAGCCATCGAGCGTTCAGCATTGCCATCAACTGTCAAACCTTAGGAAAGCCCCCTTTGCAATAAATGACTTCTGCTACACTACTCATGTTGCGTCATGTCCAGTGGCAGGGTCCAATCCTCATGTATCTCTGAGGCGGCCAACGCGCATGTTCATTCTGTGTTGTGAATTGAAATAATAAGAAATTGATAGATTTTTGGAGGTGGATTTAATGTGTATTGACTCATTAAAAGTTCCTACAAATAGTGGTAATTCATACTGGCCTATAATGTTTGTTTCAGGTATTTGGGCTTCGGGCATTACTTTGGTCAGTCTATTTTTTGGACTGACATTTTTTAGGGAAGATGCCATGGGTCAGTTGACAACAACCTTGTTATGGTAAAAGTTGGATGATGGATGGCGAACGACTGATCCTAGAGAAGTGGAGGTTTTTGTATGTCCCAGTTCACCCCTTATAAAGACATTACCGTGAAGGAGCAATAAAATAATTGTGAAAAACTAATATTTTACTTACCCATTATAAAAATTCAAAAACTTTATCTCCCCTTTCGATAAAATTTGCTCTGTGTACTGTAGTAGGTAAAACGTCAGGTTGACGCGACACTGATGGCAATGCAATGGATATTGTGTTGATACACCATTACAAAAACTGAAGTAAGACTTAATAAATTGTCTCTTTTCTATCAAAGAAATGTAGATTTTTTATTTATTTTTAATGATATTTGTTGAGGTTTTGAAAAAGGTCTTTGAAAGTATTGAATTTGACTTTTAAAATGATGCAAGAACGCTGTAGCATGCCATGTCGAGAGGCAATTTGAGGACCGTTCTCTAATCTAAATGAGGAATGCCAGGGACAGCTGCTACTAAGGCGTCTAATAGTTTACCATGCCGCAGGTTTATAATTGGACTAATGATTTGTGTTAAGGAAGATCATGTGGGACTTAGTGTGTCTTTTCCACAGTCTCGTGAGCTGGAGATCTCAGTCTACTGGAAGGACTGGAGATCGCTATGTGCCGTCAAGTTCCTACGTCTGGAAGACTTCCTGGATAACCAGCGCCATGGCATGTGTCTTTACCTGGAGCCTCAAGGCACATTGTTCGCTGAGGTAATTTATACTTATCCAGTTCCTCAACAATCATGCTGCAAATGGTAATTATTCATAATATTTACTTGACTACTTAAGTTTTTTTCACTCAGGTTACATTTTTCAACCCAGTTATTGAGCGAAGACCAAAACTACAAAGGCAAAAGAAGATATTCTCTAAACAACAAGGTCTTTATCGAATACATTTTTATTCTGCAGAATAAATCACCTTTTATGGAAGACTGACCATGGTGGTTAATTCATTATTCGTAATAGGTTTCTCAATCACTTTAACCATCAAATCTTTCCTTTTCTGTTCGATTTTGTCTCAGGTAAGACATTCCTGCGGGCCCCCCAGATGAACATCAACATCGCCACATGGGGTCGGCTGGTCAGGAGAGCCATTCCCTCTGTGAACAACTCCTTTAGTCCTGCGCAGCTCCCTGATGTGGGGACAGAGCTGGACCTTGACTCCCAGGCCATCCTCCGTCCGCTTTCTTCAGCCTCCCCCAGGTACATGCATAGCTGCATATACACACAAGCATGTAGAAACTCACACATGCTCCTCTCATCATGATTAATTGGTTCTTAATTATATTTTTTTTAAAGAAGCATCCAGAAAACCCCTTTGGCATTGTTGTAGTGGAAAAAATTAAGTTAAAGCATCATGATAGCATTTTAGTTAAATTCTCTCTCTCTCCAGTGACCTCACAGTGACCAAACTGGACTTTGACAAAGAGCCCTCCCTGCCCTCGAAGAGGCAGTCTGTGGCTTTTATTGGAGAGCCCATTTTGGAAAGCAGAATTACAGACGTACAAGCAGTACAGGTAGCTATGGATATAACGTATCAATTCAACACTTCTTACTGTTTCTATTGTTCATTCTGCTAAGAAGATTTTTGGCAACTCTGATGTTGTTTTTATTACATTTTAATGGGATAGTTAAACCCAAATTACGAAAGGAAATTCTGGTTTCCTGGTTACTTTATTAGTATTGACCATGTATAACAGCAAGTGACGCATTGGTTTAGTTTCTTTTGCGCTTTCCACAAATCCCATTCCAAGGTCACAAAATGTGATTGTGAATGTGTAGCTTCTCAATGTCAAGCAAAGATAATTTGAACAACTGTGCAGATGATTATATTGGTTCCATGACTAAAATCTGGATTTGTGCCACACATTCTAAAATTTTGGAATCAGTGCCCAACACTACCATAGAAGCTAGACCTGAGCATGGGGTGCTGTCATCTTTTGTACATAGATTTTCGATGACTTGTTTGCAAATTATTCAACAAACAATTACATCTGGTAGCAATATGTTTTACGACTGTATCACTATTTTTAAGTCTCAGACACAAATGACAATAAAAAGCCCCCTATGCCAATCGTTTCCTGGTAGGGAGGCCTGGGTGCTCTGGGCGATGCATACTTTAATGAACTGAATTACTTAATGAGGTAAACTTCCCTTGACTGCTTGCAGGGTTAATAAACCAATGTGTAATTTTGTCAGTTGTTGAACTCCTTAGGGACACTGAAATTAGCACCTGTAGACCAAAATACTGTCTCAGGTCTGTAATGTTTACTGTTGTTTTTTTCCCCCCTAGGATGCCCTGTCTACATTTGACTTCCTGAATGACAGCAGGAACAGCATGCTGAACAGCAAAATAGACAACAATATTGTTGTAGAGCAGCTGGACAATGAGAGGATACCTATACAAAACATGACAAACACAAGAGTTGAGGAAGAGTTCCAGTTTAGCCTCAAAGACTTTAAGTGTGTGGCAGTTCTGGGTCGAGGACACTTTGGAAAGGTATGTCCTTTATTTTAGTTTTTTACTGTTATTTTATCAGGTATTTATGCTGAAAATATATTTATATTTACAACATTGACCTGGGAGCAGTTAGGGTTAACTGTCTAGCTCAGTGACAGAACGACAGGTTATTCCACCTTGCCAAATCAATAAACAGCAAACTTGTTCTTGACCAATAGGCTACCCTGCCTGGGTAACCGCTCTAATCACTCATTTGAAATTCCATAGGTGCTCCTGGCTGAATATAGACGCACAGGGGAGATGTTTGCTATCAAAGCCTTGAAGAAGGGGGACATTGTGTCACGTGATGAGGTAGACAGGTAGGAACAACTTTATGGCAATATCAATATTACTTTTGAAAATAGAAAATTATAAATGAAGTAAACTGACTGATGAAAGCCTTCTGTCCTTTCCTCAGCCTGATATGTGAGAAGCGGATCTTTGAGACTGTGAACAGCGTTAGACATCCCTTTCTGGTCAACCTGTTTGCATGCTTCCAGACCAAGGAACACGTGTGCTTTGTCATGGAGTATGCGGCTGGTGGTGACCTGATGATGCACATACACGTCGACGTATTCCAAGAACCACGGGCTGTGTGAGTAACAATTTCTTATCCGGGTAATTACGTATGACTAGTCACCCTCTGAGTTCACCTCATCTGACCAAAACATTTCATACATAATTGCCTATGGTTGAAGTTGACCCATTTTTCATTACCCTCCCTACCATGAGACGTCCATGTAAAAGATGTATGATAAAGTTTTTCATTTGAATGGTTATAATGAAAAGGGTTCTGACAGAAAAAGCCACAGATTAGTTTAACCATTTATTTGAGAATTTAGCACATTTTATTTGGGGCCCCTTCTCCCCTAGGCCCCCAGTTGGGGGCCGTAAGCAAACAATTATGTCCAGAATCAGTCCTGCATGTGCCAAAGGGAGAAGACATTTTTGAGATTGTAGGGGCTAGGAATTATACTCTCCAGTAAGCATATCAATGAAGCCCCAATCGATGCAGACTTCACAACAAAGTGCTGTCCCAATACCTGTTGTGATATGTTTTGATTTTGAGCAATTTCTTACGAAAGAGTCAAGCCAGCAATGTTCGATTGGATTTAGCTTGGGGCTCTGACTTTTACCCTGGTTGGTTTTCTTGAGTAATGGCTTCCCTGCCCCCTTTCGGTTCATATTTGTGGAGTGATAGGGAAATTATTCTTACATGCACACTTTGAACATTCTTGCACACAAAAGCCATTGGCCTCTTGGTAGCATCTCTGATCAGTTTTCTACCTTACTTTGTGCTGATCAGATATAGTATGAATCATGTGCATGCAACTTATGAAGTAAACCGGTCTAATCTGTAACATGTCAACCTATTAGTCTAGGAACCCCTATTCTTTTTATTAAGATGGCTTTACTTAATATCAGATCTCTCACCAACAAATCATTGTTGGTAAATTACATATCCTACAACCTAGATTTTATGTTTCTCACTGAACATGGCTAACAGAAGGTTGTATTGCTACTGTTCTCAACGAGACAGCACCTACAAAATGGGGATACATGAACACGTGTCGAAATTGTAGGAAAGGAGGAGTGGCTGCCCTATTCAAAGATACATATTCCAGTGCAAAAAAAAATACACTTGGTAATCTTATTTCTTTTGAATTCCTCTGTTTTACATTGAAGGGTGCTCCTAAAATTTTGTTTTTAAACATTTACAGTCCTCTATGATATTCTGCATATTTTGTTGATGATTTTGTTGAACTACTCTGTTATATCTGTTGATATAACAGATATAATAACAGGATTTTAACATCCGCATAGATAATAATACAGATAATAATGCTAAGAAATTTTTGAACTACTTGACACTTTTGATCTCACTCAACATGTGAAAGAGCGTATGCACACTCAAGGCCACATTCTAGATTTGGTTATCTCCAAAGGTCTCGATATTTCCTCTGTCTTGGTTAAAGACTTTGCCCTGTCTGATCATTTCTGTGTCTATTTGGAATCACTAATTATCCTGGATGTTCACGTAAACTCTTTTTCTGTTAAGAAAAGATACATTAACGAGAGTACCAATGCTCAGTTTGTGGAGGCCAGTTTGTGTACTCCTGGATAATTTTAACACCAAGTATTGAATGTCATGGATCGTTTTGGACCGGTAAAGGTAAAGAATACAATGAGCAAAAAGAAAGCACCATGGAGAACCAAGTAAGTAGAGAAAAACTGAACTTAAAATCCACTATGTCATCTATAAACAAAGCCTTTGTAGCTTCAACTGAGTTATGCAGGGCTAGACAGCAACATTGATCGGGAATGATCAACAAGAATATCAACAATCAACAATCGATTTGCCATGGTCGACAAGTTACAAACCCCCTAAAGCAGATAGCAACAGAACTTATGTCCACTGTGAAATGTAATGAATTTGCGTGTTTCTTTAATGAAAAAATGTGAGTATTAGACAGACCATCAGAACTACACAATCAAATAATGACACTGTACCGTCACTATGACCACCAAGACATAACTTGGTTATTATGTTGCAATTTAATACAATTGATCAAAAATCCCTAGAAGAAACAGTTCATCTTAAAGCTTCCACATGTTGTCTTGACACACTGCAGTCTGACTTAAATATATATTTTTTTTAACTCTATAACAATGGATCTACAACAAATAGTTTATGGCTCTCGGCAATCAGGCATTTTCCCAATGTCTCTAAAAAACAGCTGCTATTAAGCCTATTTTTTTTATACATCTATATTGAACATCTATAGACTATCAAATCTCCCTTTTATAATCTTCCAAGATCATTGAGAAGTAAATATTTTGAACTCAAGCGGTCACACCGCAGTACTGAAACAGCTCTGATGAAAGTTTTAAATGATATACAGTTGTGCTCAAAAGTTTGCATATCCTTGAAGAATTGGTAGTAAATGTACCATTTGTAAAGAAAATGAGTGAGCAGGCAAAACACGTCTTTTGTTTCTTATGGGATTCACATTCAACTGTAGGTAATAACAGAATGGCAAAATCATAAACCAAAACATGGCATCAAAGAAAAAATGACCTGCAAACCCATACCATACCATACCATCTTCTTCCGCTTATCCGGGGCCGGGTCGCGGGGGCAGCAGTCTAAGCAGGGATGCCCAGACACTTCCTCCAGCTCTTCCGGGGGGACACCGAGGCGTTCCCAGGCCAGCCGGGAGACATAGTCCCTCCAGCGTGTCCTAGGTCTTCCCCGGGGTCTCCTCCCGGTGGGACGGGACCGGAACCTTCCCAGGAAGGCGTTCCGGAAGGCATCCGAAACAGATGCCCAAGCCACCTCAGCTGACCCCTCTCGATGTGGAGGAGCAGCGGCTCTACTCTGAGCTCCTCCCGGGTGACCGAGCTTCTCACCCTTCTCTAAGGGATCGCCCAGCCACCCTGCGGAGAAAGCTCATTTCGGCCGCCTGTATCCGGGATCTTGTCCTTTCGGTCATGACCCAAAGCTCATGACCATAGGTGAGAGTAGGAACGTAGATTGACCGGTAAATCGAGAGCTTCGCCTTGCGGCTCAGCTCTTTCTTTACCACGACAGACCAATACATCAACCGCATTACTGCAGAAGCTGCACCGATCCGTCTGTCAATCTCCCGTTCCTTCCTTCCTTCACTCGTGAACAGGACCCCTACATACTTAAACTCCTCCACTTGAGGCAGGCACTCTCCACCAACCTGAAGTGGGCAAGCCACCCTTTTCCGACTGAGGACCATGGCCTCGGATTTGGAGGTACTGATTTTCATCCCCACCGCTTCACACTCGGCTGCAAACCGTCCAAGTGCATGCTGAAGGTCCTGGCTTGAAGGGGCCAACACGACAACATCATCCGCAAAGAGCAGAGACGAAATTGTGTGGTCCCCAAACCTGACACCCTCCGGCCCCTGGCTGCGCCTAGAAATTGTCCATAAAAATTACGAACAGAACCGGTGACAAAGGGCAGCCCTGCCGGAGTCCAACATGCACAGGGAACAAGTCTGACTTACTGCCGGCAATGCGGACCAAGCTCCTGCTTCGGTCGTACAGGGACCTGACAGCCCTTAGCAAGGGACCCAGGACCCCATATTCCCGAAGCACCCTCCACAGGATGCCACGAGGGACACAGTCGAATGCCTTCTCCAAATCCACAAAACACATGTGGATTGGTTGGGCAAACTCCCATGAACCCTCCATCACCCTGTAGAGGGTATAGAGCTGGTCCAGTGTTCCACGGCCTGGATGAAAACCACACTGTTCCTCCTGAATCCGAGGTTCTACTATCGGCCATATTCTCCTCTCCAGAACCCTGGCATAGACTTTCCCGGGGAGGCTGAGAAGTGTGATCCCCCTATAGTTGGAACACACCCTCCGGTCCCCCTTCTTAAAAAGAGGGACCACCATCCCGGTCTGCCATCCCAGAGGCACTGTCCCCGACTGCCACGCGATGTTGCACAGGCGTGTCAGCCAAGACAGCCCCACAACATCCAGAGACTTGAGGTACTCAGGGCGGATCTCATCCACCCCCGGTGCCTTGCCACCGAGGAGTTTCTTAACCACCTCTGTGACTTCAGCCCGGGTGATGGACGAGTCCACCTCTGAGCCCTCCTCCTCTGCTTCCTCAATGGAAGACGTGACGGCGGGATTGAGGAGATCCTCGAAGTACTCCTTCCACCGCCCGACTACATCCCCAGTTGAGGTCAACAGCTGCCCACCTCTACTGTAAACAGCGTTGGTAGGGCACTGTTTCCCTCTCCTGAGGCGCCGGATGGTTTGCCAGAATCTCTTCGAGGCCAGCCGATAGTCCTTCTCCATGGCCTCACCGAACTCTTCCCAGGCCCAAGTTTTTGCCTCCACAACCACCCGGGCTGCAGTCCGCTAGGCCTGTCGGTACCCGTCAGCTGCCTCAGGAGTCCCACAAGCCAACCAGGCCTGATAGGACCCCTTCTTCAGCTTGACGGCATCCCTTACTTCCGGTGTCCACCACCGGGTTCGGGGATTGCCGCCTCGACAGGCACCGGAGACCTTACGGCCACAGCTCCGAGCGGCCGCTTCGACAATGGCGGTGGAGAACATGGTCCACTCGGACTCAATATCTCCAGCCTCCCTCGGGATCCAGTCGAAGCTCTGCCAGAGGTGGGAGTTAAAGATCTCTCTGACAGGAGACTCGGCCAGACGTTCCCAGCAGACCCTTACAGTACACTTGGGTCTGCTGAGTTGATTTATACTCCTTAAAATTGTGTACCACAACGCTTATCCATTATCAAAAGCAGCAAAAACATGCGTGGCGAAACAGACCCATGTTTATTAATTTATCTTATGTAATGTGAGCTTGCCCCGCACGTCAGAACCACTTTAACCGAATGTGCCCTAACACATATACTCGCTCCCTAACGCATAGAAGTGCCCTAACGCATGGAAATGCCCTATTTCTTTCATCTCAATTAGCATGCCCTAACATCGTTAATAGACCCGTCGGCCCATAAGTGAGATGTTCAAGGCCCTAACCTTGTCTGCCAATTTTAAAAGTGCCCTATCACATATTACCAGAATCATATTTAACATTACTGTTTCCTTACCTCCTGACTTCAGAATTTAACCCGGGTACCTGCACTGATGAATCCCAAAAATAATTTAAGCCAGGCGCCCTGACTCTCACCCCTTTCGCAGCTGTCCATGAGCTGGTGAGGTTTTACCTAAAGAAGCCAACTGCTCCTACTTCCCCCAAAGGCCTCATTCCTAAGGAACGAAAGGACTGATACCCTTCTTGGTCTAGGCAGAAGAAGAGATGGTCAAAGTACCTAGTGATGCTGATATTTATACAGACATGCGTCACAATCAAAGAAAATAGTTACATACCAGGCAATAGACATTTCTCAAATGCATCTTAGTTCAAAATTTCCATAACAAGACCCATTCGACATGTTTTTATAAAAGACCATGGGTCTGGGTAGTTTTCATCAAGTCTCCATTTTCAAAACACAAACCTTCCAAAAGTCCTCTATAATGTACAAAACAAATTTGCTGCATGTGTTTGGTACTGAAAAAATGTTGGACAGGTTTGGCAGGTCTATACATGGTAAGAAGAACCTCCTCCAGACTTGACCCTCAGTGGAATGAGTTGGACACCTGTGAGTTTACTATTAGCTTGTAATATAAATTAGGTGACGGAGTCCTTTTATTTTGAACATTCTATAGCCTGTGTTGAAATAATAATATTTTGTAAGGCTATTCTAATGATAAGACCTTCAGTACAAACATGTTCTTGTATTCTTCAAATTCATTAGAAACTTAATACAAACAAATTCTGTAATAAAATATTTTTTTTAGAAGTGTATATAGTTTACTATATAGTTAGATAACGACACAGTTGATGAACTGATGTGGTGGCTGGCTAAAAATGCTGCGGAGTATGTATATGCTAATACAAATACAAAAGCCAAATGGCGTTGGCTCTGGCGGATACTGGAGGTCTGAATGGCCTGGCACATTATTCTTTACAGATCTGCAAATACAAGTGCAAATGCATTGTAATCGCTTTCCATTTAGCCTACATTTATGAAAGGTTCTCAGAAAGACTTCGTGGTCCTACTCTGAAAGGAAGGAAATTACATAATCATCAATCTCAAAATACCCAAGTGATATGAGTTATTTTCCCTCTGACTGGTGGAATGTTTGTCTCAAAACTGTCTGTGTGTAAAAGGCAATCCGTACATGTAGAATTTAAATTTGTACGTGCAGAATTGCGATCCACCAATGTTTTCATGTATTTGTAAATCTTTGTTATTTTGTGGGATTTTAATGTGTATTTATTGTGTTCACAGCAAATTTACATACGGATTGTCAATCTGCTCATACAGAGTTTAAATTTTTGCATGGATTGTCACTCTCTTCATGCAGATTACACATTTACGCACGGATTGTATATATTTCACACCAATAATACTTTGACATATCTAACGCCACAGAATCACTACTATTTACCTCATGTGAAGACCAATTTACATGATGTGATGTTGAAGTGATTGATTACACCTGAGCTAATTTAGAATTGCTATTACAAAGGGAGTGGAGACCTATCCATTTGTATTTAATATTTTCATGATTTATGTGAGCATTCATTATATTTTTTACAATATTTCACAATAAGAATGTTACCATTACAATTGGAAAAAATCCTAATGTAAATGCAAGAAACTGACAATAAATTGTGAATTTGAAGGGCTTGTTGTCTTTTTACAGGCTTTGAAGATGAGCTTTGCTATCACTAGCTAACAATAAGTGAGCAATCAGTTGCAGAGACAGTAGAGAGTGAGATGTCCAACCTAGCCCTGCTACAGTCTTTGGGGACTCTAGGCTGGCTTCTCTGGTCAGCTTATTGCCCTGAACCAAAGTAGGGGTGGCCCAGAGTGAAGCATCTCACTGACAAGATTGTCTAGAGATGGGATTAAAGAGATGGGAGAATCTAAGGCTTAAGAGGTTGTGACAGAACAGTGCTGAAGGGGTGTCAACAGAGTGCTGTCTAGGAAGTTTGAATGTTTTACAACCTTCCAAAAGGTAAATGTTGGTACAAGTTTATCAGCTTTCAATACAGCATTACTTTCCCATTGTTTCTCCAACTGTGGAGTCTGATATACCATTTCAACCTATGAATATGCACATTTATTTAATGTGTGAAATAATATGAAGAAGTTACTCTAAAAGCATTGTATTTGGGGCTAATCACTTGCTTTAACCCTAAACTTTTATTTATTTGTGAGTTATGGTAACTGAGCCAATTGAGAATAATCAACTGCTGGAAGTAACCCTAGAGAATTGTTTATATGGCCTTCAAAACAGCAGAAATATATTGTGATTTTGTAAAACATTGTTTTGGTTGGTAACAATTAAGCTTCACATACATGAATAAAGTTAATAAAGTTACAGTTAAATAATGATTATAGGCTCATTGCCTGCAAAGTATTAGGCTCATATTCTCGACAAAGTATTAAAAATAAACATCTAATTTATTACTGTGGCAGGACAGCCTACTCTGTCCTGCTACAATAATGTGTTATACGGCACATTGACGCATATTGGTCGAGTTATTTAAGTGATAGGATATAAGTTTTAAAGGAATGCCCATCAAGTGTAGCTGCAGCAGATAAACCTCAGCTTAAAAATATTGCAAATGGTCTTTCTCTGCTGAGTGGGTAAAACAGAAACTATAGTGCTGTTTTTTTGTTGGCACAACTGATGTCAGAAGAATATTTGGCTAGTATGGAAGTTTGATAGTGAGACCTGATTTGTAATAACTGATTTTTATTCAATAGACCACTAACACAGACATTTTAGTTTGATTCTAGATGGGGCACAACAAATATAATTTATTAAGGTTTATAGGCAGGTTATTTTTTCTGAATTTGATTTTAATGTGTATTTAACACATTTATCTGGTAATACAATGTGGCCTATTCATCTAATTTCAAAGAAATCAGGGAATAATTTGTGTCAACATGTATATGAAAGGATTAATTGAAATGAAAATCTGTTATTGAAATAATATGGAAAAACCATATTTCATGGTGGAGTAATATAGTTAAATTTGTCCTAATGAAATATAAGGTTTATTTTCAGTTGGGTGGATGTGTGGTTGTCTTGTGAAATGTATATTTATATGCTGTGTAGCAGATGTTCTAGTAAATATTTCCCCTCTCCATTAGGTTCTACGCTGCTTGTGTTGTCTTGGGATTACAGTATCTTCACGACCATAAGATTGTTTACAGGTAAAATGCTCACTGTGCTACATGCATTGCTATTAACCTAACATTGCCTGTGCTGAATTGATAGTTGACTGTAGTGCCCCTTTGACACTGCTGTGATTTCCTCTGCAGAGACCTAAAGCTGGATAACTTGTTGCTGGACACAGAGGGCTATGTTAGGATTGCGGACTTTGGCCTCTGTAAAGAAGGTGGGTCGAGAATGTTTGACTTAAGCATTTTAGTCCAGGACTACAGTTAACTGGCTATTGGGGTCCCGTGTGTATTCACCTGATTTGAAAATGGGGATGTGAAACCGAGGTTACACCACTAACCAACGTTACCCGCTAGCGATTGTAATAAACAGATTGGTTTCTCTTTTCTTTCTACAAAATATGATCAATTAACAATTACTTTCTCAGAGACATGTTACTAGTCTTCAGTATGCCTCTACAATGGTAAAAAAAAAGAAGCCATACAGGACTCGAGAACCGAGTAGACCAGTCGAATGGACAAGACCAGGAACTAAATCAAAAGATCAAATAACTTTGCCTGATTCTCCTGAACTTTCCAAAACATTTCTGATGTACTCCCTTCAGTTTGAAATACTGTCAAAAATACTGTCACTGATTTGTAATATACCTTGTGTACCTACTTGTAATATTGTACCTACTTGTAATATTTAAAACATTGGCCATTGATTTTATTTTTAGTAGTGGAGTCTGACTTAGTTTTCCTGTGTTGTGGTTTGCTTTGTTGATTATTTCTCTTTGTCTACTTGTATGCTCTATCTAGGGATGGGCTATCAAGACCGCACAAGTACATTCTGTGGGACACCAGAGTTCTTGGCCCCAGAGGTCCTGACAGAGACATCATACACACGGGCCATTGACTGGTGGGGCCTGGGGGTGCTCATCTTTGAGATGCTGGTTGGGGAGTCCCCCTTCCCTGGAGATGATGAAGAGGAGGTGTTTGACAGTATCGTAAATGATGAAGTCCGCTACCCAAGATTCCTTTCCACAGAAGCCATCTCCATCATGAGAAGGGTATGGTTTGCTTCTTATTTTGTTTCTCAGATATTTTTGTATCTGAATATATTATTTCAAGGTACGCTAAAGTAATTGTTTGTTTTACCATTTTGTTCACCAATTTAAGGAACATAACGTAAATGCATCTTTGTAACTCAACTTCCCAGTTATTGAGGAGGAACCCAGAGCGACGTCTTGGGGCTGGAGAGAAAGACGCAGAGGAAGTGAAAAAGCATCCTTTCTTTAGGGTAGGTTCCCAGTATTGGCTTTGAATTTACATTGCTCCAGAAAATTAAGGGAACACATAAATCACACATCGGGTCTCGATAAAGATTTGTGCTCAAAAGTTTGCATACCCTGGCAGAAATTATGAAATTCTGGCATTGATTTTTAAAATATTACTGATCATGCAAAACATTTTTTATTTAAGGATAGTAATCATATGAAGCCATTTATTATCATAGTTGTTTGGCTCCTTTTTAAATCATAATGATAACAGAAAACCCAAATGGCCCTGATCAAAAGTTTACAAATCCTTGAATGTTTGGCCTTGTTACAGACAAACTGGCAATTAAAGGTGAAAATGGCAATTAAAGGTTAATAGTCAATGAGATTTTAGCTCATGTGGATGCACTGAGCAGATTAGATACTGTGCCATGTGGAGCAGAAAAGAACTGTCAAAAGACCTGAGTAACAAGGTAATAGAACTTTAAAAAGATGCAAAGGGATAGAAAAAGATATCAAAAGCCTTGCTAGTCAGTACTGTTCAATCACTTATTAAGAAGATTCTGGGATCTCTTGATACCAAGCCAAGGTCAGGTAGACCAAGATTTCAGCCAAAACTGCCAGAAGAATTGTTCGGGATACAGGTTAACCTCAGGAGAAATACAGGCTGCTCTGGAAAAAGACAGTGGGGTTGTTTCAAGGAGCACGACAATACTTGAAAAAAATTTTGTTGCATGGTCGAGTTGTGAGAAAGAAGCCTTTACTGCGCCAATGCCACAGAAAAACCCAGTTACAATATGCCGGACAACACCTTGACACGCCTCACAGCTGTGACGAGACCAAACAACCATAAGTGCTAAGCACGGGGAAGCCACAGGGATTCTTATGAAAATGTATGGCAAGACGAATACAGCGTGTTATCAGAAAATACTGGCCAACATTTTGCATTCTCCTGCACGAAGGCTTCGCATGGGACGCTCTTGGACTTTCCAGCACGACAATGACCCGACAATGACCCTGAAATGAGCGGTTTATGCAAGGTGACCAAACACTGCATGACCTTTTTATGATTGTGCCATTCTGTTATGACCTACAGTTGAATGTGAATCCCATATGAAATAAAATGTTTTGCCTGCTCACATTTCCTTAGAAATGATACATATATTACCAATTCTCCAAGGGTATGCAAACTTTTGTATATGAAAGATCTAAATATTTACTGTACAGTGTGTAGTTCATTGAGAAAAAAATGACCAACTGTTTGAGGGCTGGATTCAAAAACTCACACTGAAAATCAAACTGTTGAAATCACACGCTGTTCCAACTTGTGTGAATTTCATCACGGCAACTCATAATGTGACTCAGTAGTGTGTATGGCCCCACGCCTGTATGCACCCCCAATAATGTCTGGGTATGCTCCTGATGAGATGACAGATGATGTCCAGGGGGATCTCCTCCCAAACGTGGATCAGGGCATCAGTGACCTCCTGGACTGTCTGTGGCGCTACTTAGCATCGTCAGATGCACCGATACATAACATCCCAGAGGTTCTCAGTTTGATTCAGGTCTGGGGAATGTGAGGGCCAGTCAATGGCATCAATGCCTTCGTTATACAGGAGCTGCCTACACACTCTGGCCACATGAGACCGGGCATTGTCCTGCACCAGGAGGAACCCTGGGCCCACTGCACCAGCATAAGGTCTTACGATGGGTCTGAGGATTTCATCCCGGTACCTAACAGCAATCGGTACTGTTGAGTAGCAGGTGGAGGTCTGTGCGACCCTCCAAGGATGTGCCACCCCCAGACAATTGTTGTGGAAATCACCAATGGGAAAGGCACAGAGACTGTAGATTATTTTCACAAGTATAGCTTTGCTCAAGATTTATAAACCTAGAGCAGTTGACCTGACTCTGCTGAGAGTTGTTAAGAGCTCTCTGTTGAAGGTTGAGCTCAGGCCTATATACATTCAATACAGCCCACTGGGTCCCCCTCCCATGCATGCTTAGTCTACTTGTCTCACCAGCTTCTCTCCGACCTTCGGCTTACAAAGATTACGAGATGTCTACCGCCCTTGAGAAGTTTAGCCAAAACTATAGCTATCTGTTTTAGGCAAGTGAGCAGAGCCGAAACACACAATGGCCTTACTAAATAACTGTATTATAAGAATATGATTTCATTGTACTATGGAATAAGAACATTTCTACCAAATTCCCTCCTTTTTGAGACTTCAAGTTTCAACAAAAATACATTTTAAACAGTACAACCACTGAAAAACAAAAGCAGTAGAAAGGACATCATACATTCCAGCAAGAACAACAAATTATCCAAAATATCTATCTCCTACTATTTATCCTCATTAAACTAATAATGATTAGATGCAAAATAATATTTTAATAATGCATACAAATTTCTTCCCATATTCTAAGGAATGTGTGGCAACAAAAACTTTAATTATGTTACAGTCACAAACATTATTTCAGCAAGCAATGATTACACAATAACTTGGTTTCGTTACAGTTTCCAGCCTTGTTCCCCTGTACAACCACATACCATTCATGTGCCTGTTGTCTATGTGTAAGTGAGGTGTTGGTCCCAATGACCATACTCATGGTGGTGTTTCCCGTGGGCTGTCACCCAATCATGCAGTTCGGTCTTCCTCCTGTAACGGCTGGGGTGGCTGTTATTTGCCAGACTCCATTCTTTAGCCCGCTGTGGGCTCGCACTAAGGCGGCTATTATTTATGTCCTGCCGTTGTACTATGCTGCTACTGTTGGTTCCTGGTGGTTCTCCGTTGTCCCCCCCAGCCTCTATGGTCCAGATAATGGCGGAAAGAGCAAGATGGGCGATGAGGGCAATGGACGTGACTTTCAGTATGCCCTCCTTGCTACTCCATGGCCATCGTTGTAGTTGTCGTCCTGGCATCAGCTGAAACATTGTCACCAGGGTTGTATGGCACCTTCCTGCAGTAGCTGGCGTGGACCCATGTAGCTCTCTCAGCAACCTTCACGGCCATCTGGGTGATAAGTAGCACCTGGTATGTTCCCCAATCACCTAAACTAATGCCAGTACTTCCTACGGAGGTCCTTCATGACAACCCAGTCACCTGGTTGGATCTTGTGACGTGGTCTTCCTTTTGGCTCAGGCAGGGCTGCTTTCACCCTAGGAAAAATAGACTTCAACACATTAAGTGCGATGCAATAACTCACCATCTCACCGTCGCAGCCTTGCAACATCAGTCTATTCTGTGGGAAAGGAGTGGTGATCATCCTCATTGGTCTGCCTGTAAGCACTTCATGAGGAGAAAGACCTGTAGTGCGATGCTGTACATGCCTCGCATGTACATTAAGGCAAGTGGCATCACCCATGACAACTCAGTCTCATCCATCAATTTGGTTTTTAGAGTCTTATTAGCTCTCTCAACCAAGCCACCACTGGCCCCATCTGAGAATAATTTCCTGCATCAAATTTTTTGCGATTGCTCTGGCATGTTTGCATGGAAATGCTTCTACCCACTTGGAGAATGCATCCACCATTACCAGGCAATATTTGTATCCCTGGCATGGAGTCAACTCAATAAAATCCATAATTAAGTGCTCAAACGGCCCCTCGGGCCTTGGGTGGGCCAACATTGGCATCAGTGTGCCCCCTACCGACATTGTTCGTCATACAAATCACCCATTTTGCAGCATATAGGGAAAATCCTGGTGCAGACCAAAAGTTATGTACAATATACTGTGATGGCAATTTCTAAAGTCCAAATAGTTCTATGAAAATGGTAGGTAAGACAGGAGAAATCAATTGCACAATAAACAGTTTAATATACTTGCAAGGAGAGAGTACGCAGGTTACAAAGTAACAGTGGATAGTCTCTAACTCAATATAGCTCATTCAACCGTATATATCACATAGGAAAAAGGGGTGTGGTAAGATGCTGCCATCTGTCTCATGTCAATCAAACACATTCCCTTTGTTCTATCACACAAGTCAAATGCTATCTTCCCCCACCTTATCCTTCCTGCCATAAGTAATTTCTTCAAATCCTAAGAGTTCCAACCGAACCCGAACAGACAATAGATGTCCTGATGAGTTATACAGATGAGGAGATAAAGAGTAACCATTTCATCAGCTAATACCAGTCAATGATACCCCCTTGGAAAATACCAGATCCTCCACATTCCTCTACCTATCTAAACAATGGGACTCAAGTCCTTTAATCAGTAAGAATGCATCAGCCTTCAGAAACTTCCCCAACAATACCCAACCCCACTCTTGGAAACATGGTATTGGCCATGTGCCAACTTAGCAACGTTGGGGTAAAAGGAGCGAGGAAAAACAGGAGCGAGGGAGGTCATTAGGACCAAACTAAATTTTCAGCTTCTGGTCAAAGGAGCATTTCAACCGCTTCCAACGAGAGACCTCCGCAGTGTCAGCACCGGATTGTAAGTCAGAAACATCATTAAGAGAGAACATCAGTTGAACCATCTGCAAAATGGGGGAGACGTGGCAGCAGCTTCAATTTTCCTTTTCTTGTTTGGATGTAGCCTGTTTATCAGCAGACTGCTGCTGCTGTTTCGCACGTTTACAATGTTCAATCACAGTCTGTAGAGGTACTGTCTCCCACCCAATGCAAGTGAGCTTCACAGTTTTGCTCAAAGCAGGCTGGAGGCCATGCACCAGGGCAACCATTAGCAGGCTATTGTAGTTCTCAGAGCTGGTCAGGCCACTGTTTTCTGAAACATTTCTCCAACATGTCACTGTAGTCTTCCAGGGACTCTTTAGGACCCTGTACACAACTGTGGATCGCAGCCCAATCAGTCACTGTGGGTTAGGCAGTCTTGATTCTCTCCTGAAGAGTAAGTTGATTTTGGTATGCCCCCTCTGCGGACCAGAGAAGGGTCCTCATTTAACCCGTCCTGGATGTCTGCCTCATCGTAGTTTCATCCTGGAACGCGTGATGTGTGCGATCTCTGCTCCCGATGGCTTGTACAGGCGCACCAACTTGATCATGTGAATCCCGAACTCAGCTAAGTACTTGGTGGGATCTGGCATCTCATTAGCAATGTCCCTCAGTTCATCCGGTCTTTTGTATGCTGACCTCAGGGATCCATTAGTTATGTCCAGCCTGTCCTTGGGCTGGCTGTGGCTGTGGGTTAGGGTAAGCCACTGAAGGAGCCAGAAGGAAAGCCTGTTCAGGGTCGGCCAATCGTCCAGACCTAGTAGTCATGGGAGCTGGTCCAGGAGAAGGAATGAAGGCAGTGTGGGAAGGAGTGGAGGCAGATGGAGGGTTAAACCTTGTATGGGAGACCTTGAGGTTTACCAGCTTTGGGTAGAGTGGTGGGGCCTGGGTTGGAGATAGAGACTGGCCCAAGATAGGTGCTGGCACAGGAGCTGCAGGGATTGATGTACAGTAAGGAGATGGAATGTCATGCTCAGCATCCTCTCTATTCCTAATCCTTTTGTTCACTTTCTCATCCTCTGTCACACATACCTTTACCATTATCTTCTTACCCCCGCTTTCAGTCCTTCTCTTGGCCTCTGTCTCCCACTTACCAGTTATTCCATTTTCTTTTCTTTCCTTTCTTACTTTTTTCAAACTCTTCTAACTTCCTTGTACATTCTTTTAACTTAGCCTCGCTAAATGTTCCTTTTAATGGAAAATCAGATACTGTGTCACAGTACCACTTGTCCTGAGAAATCCGTGCCCAACATATCCACCATAATCTTTACTGGTCTGATCAGTGGATCTGGCAGGCAGGCTTTGTTCTTACTGTTGCCCATCCACATGGTGTATCCGATCCCCCGTCACTTGTACTCAAAACAGATTATAAAACACACAAAAAAGTTTTAGTTCATGAGAGAGACATCTCTTTATTCCGACTTGTCACCAAACCATACCATATCTTCTCTTTTTCTTTATTATTTTTTAATAGTTATAGTTCTGCAAACCTTTTCCCCCAATGGAGTTATTGTAAGAAGATACCCAGTCTCACCCTTTAGTTTTTTATGTTGGGGATGGCGTATCCATCCCCTGACCCTCCCTGCCAGGTCCGAGGCGAGTCCCTTCTGCTTTGGCCTAGACGGAGTGTGAGCTCCCTGAACCACACTGTTGTGGCCCATGTGCGTGGTTAACCTTGGGAGTCCCCGGGAATGATCAGTGAACGGTGTGCTCGGTGTGAACTTGCACTCATCTGAAGAGAACAGGGTGCCAAAAAAGGACCTGTCAATTCTGGTGTCATCTGGCAAATGCCGATTGAGATGTGCAGTGCTGGGCTGTAATCACAGGTCCCAATAGAGGACATCAGGCCCTCATGGAGTCTGTTTCTGGTTGGAAAACATGCACACCAGTAGCCTGCTGGAGATCATTTTTGTTGGGCTCTGGCAGTGCTCCTACTGTTCCTTCTCGCACAAAGGAGTAGATGCCGGTCCTGCTGCTGGGTTGATGCCCTTCTACGGCCTAGTCCAGCTGTCCTCGTGTAACGGCCCGTCTCCTGGTATCTCATCCATGCTTATGCGACTGAAATGGCAGAAACAGCAAACCTTCTTGCAATTGCACATACAGCATGTGCTGAGCCATCCTGGATGAGCTGGACTACCTGTGCAAGCTAAATAGGCTGTAGGTACTGCCTCATGCTACCAGTAGTGACAAGGACACTAGTAAAATGCAAAACTAGAGAAGAATCAGTCAGGAAGGATAAGGAGAGAGCTATTGTCTATTGGCCACCATCTGTAAAACCATTCCCTTTTTGAGGGCTGTCTTGCTGTTGCCCCTCTAGTGTACCTGTTGTCACATTTATTTGGACCAAAACATGTGACATTGATTCACAATCGCTAATGCTTCCTAACAAACATTTAGTAACACATCCTATATATCCTCTTTATAGTCCATTATGAGCTTACAGTGGATATAGAAAATATACACACCCCTTTTAAAATGCCAGGTTATTGTGATGTAAAGGAATGAGACAAAGAGAAATCATGTCAGAACTTTTTCCACCTTTAGTGTGACCTATAACTTGAACAATTCTATTGAAAAACAAACTGAAATATTTGAGGGGGAAAAATAAAAAATAAAAACTCACAATAACCTGGTTGCATAAGTATGCACACCCTCAAACTAATACTTTGTTGAAGTACCTTTTGATTTTTTTACAGCACAGTCTTTTGGGGTTTCTTCCTCGAAGATTTCAGTTTGTTTGGTTTATGTTTTATCTTTGTCTCATACATTTACATCACAAAAACCTGGCATTTTAACAGGGGTGCGTAGACTTTATATCCATTGTATGTAACACCTCGATCTGTGTATATTCATAATTTCTTTCTTGACAAGATCTTTTCTCATTTATCTCTTCAGAACGTGGACTGGGACGGTCTTCTGGCTAAGAAAGTTCGGCCAGCGTTCATTCCCATCATCAAGGATAGAGAGGATGTGAGTAACTTTGATGAGGAGTTCACCTCGGAAGCTCCAGTCCTGACTCCACCTCGGGAACCCAGGATTTTAACAGCCAAGGACCAGGAATTGTTTGCTGACTTTGATTACATCGCAGACTGGTGTTAGCCAATATCCAGCCTTCATTACACGCAGACTGGAGTTAGCCTATACACTACTACACCCTCCTAACACTGTGAACTGTCTGCAAAGAAGGCCAGCAACAACCTTCAATTTTTTTTTAAAGGACAGTATCCATGTTTTGCTGCACGGTTTCTTATTGTCTGTGCCATTTAAGGGATTGGTAATTTTATGAAATTTTACTCAACTTTGTGTTCTTAAACTAGCAATTATATTTGTGTTTATAACTGGCAATTTTAGTCTGAGTTTCTTTTTCATGTCCGATCACTGGTTGTCATTCCATGTAACAATGGATAAAAAAAAATACTTGAAAATCCAGATTGTTATCTTTGGTATGTAGGAACTGAAATGGTCCAATAAGATTTTTTTTTATTTGGTTCTTTTGTTTTCACAGAGAGCCATTTCTATATTGTATATCATTCTGACAAATCTACAAGGATATTCTTGTATTTATTAATTTTAAGTTGCCTTAAACACTTTGGTGTAACACAATGAAGGGCTTCCTACAGTAACTAATATCAGGTATTAAAACCCAACAAAGGTAGCTGCCATATATCCACTCCTCCTTTCTCAAACAATTTGCATGAACAAAACAGATCATGGACATGAAATTCATCGATAATAGCTTAACCTTTACTTAAACCTGGTACAAAGCAGTCTAACTACAGTATTTTAATTTCTGTCTTTGGTGGGTTTTATTTTTCTTCCTTTTCCGAATTCATACAATGCCCATCCAATCAGCTGTTGTAGCACTGAACAAAGATTTATGCTGTATTGAGGCAAAAACACAGATTTTGAATCAGATTTATTGTATGAATGTGTGTTTTTCTAGAATGTTTGGATACAGGTATATGAACATTGGGAAGCCAGTCTGGCAGCTCATGGAAAAGTTGGTTGTTCAGAGCAACTAAGACTTCTTAGATGGAATGTATGAATGTAAATTCATAACAACAGTGGTGTATTTGTTGGCGTATGTGAAATAATGTGCAAAAAATATATATTTCTAGCACTACATTTTATTTTTTTTGATGACAGCAAAATGTTATGTTAATGTGACGAATGGTTCATGACAGCATTACAATCTCGCTTTTCAGTATGTTGATCTCCATTTTGGACAGTTTAAAGTGCTCTGAGGCACTTCAGCAGTTTTTACTGTCTATAAGCTAAATCAGCATGTCTGTACCAGCGATGTACATATTATAGCTAGCATGTCATGAAGACATGTGAACTTAACATGTCACAAAACAGCATTAAATACATTATTCATGTAACTGAGATTATGTACTACTGTTTCAAGCAATAGTTTCATAATGCAATAACAGGTCAATAGCCAATCATGGATTGTATATTGAAACATTATATGTTAAACCAGTGCCTCTAGTAAGACCAGACAAACCTGCCCGAAGTTTCTCCAAAGACATCACTCACTATGCAGCTATGTTACCTTCAGAGAATTGGAATTATCTTTGTGTGTGCATGGTTTCTGACCTGAGGGGAAAATCCTTCTCTCACATCTACCCTGTAGGGTAAAGACGCCAAACTATAACCCAGCCTAACTGGTTTCACAGCTGGTCTGAACGGGATATGCTTAGTTTGAGAGATCAGTAACCAGCCATGCTGATACTGTATGAAGCTATAGCTGATAAAGGAATTTGAGACTCCCAAAGTGCCATATCATTCCAGACATACAACTCTGTAAAAAAGTTAGACCACTGCACCTTCTTTCTTTTCCAAAAAAGTTGAAAAGGAAAGCGAGGAACAGAAGTGTTCAATTTGCAGTGGTCTCTTAATTTTAAATCTTCTGTTCCTTACTCAAGGAAAGGAAAGGAAAGAAAAAGGTGCAGGGGTCTCTTCATTTTTGCCGGAGCTGTATTTTTCCAACAATGGGATTGATAGGAGGTTCTGCCTTTTTCTTACCCCTGTGCTAAGAGATATGGGAATGTTTTTCCCATTTGTTTCTACTTAAATATAAGATGCATTGCTAGACAATAAATCCAGCTATACATAAAGGTGTATTTTGTTTAAAAATGTTATGTCTCAGCTAAAGTGATGAATAGTTGGGTTCTGATCCCTGATCAGCATACAGACATGTAGACCATCCAAACTGGGGACAAAAGACCGATCTCTACACAGGAGAAGGAAGCAGTGGAAATAAGGCAGTGGATGCAGTCTCCTCCAACTTTCCGTTAGTCCTGAAATAAATCCAGACAGACCTGTGTCTGAAAGTGCACCCCATTACCCATATAGAGGACTTGTTTTGATCAGGTCCCATGCAGCTTTGGTTAAGGGTATTACATTAAATTATATAGAGGTAACGCTGGAACTCCACTACACCATATTACTTGTTAATATTAGACCTTTTTAACATCAATATGTTTAACTGTGTGGCTGCAGTGCTGGTGATCCCTCAATAGGAAACCGGTTCAAATAAACATGGGCATAACATGCCAACCTCTTATGTACAATCTAGTTAGACTGTATTCACATTTCATTTGATAACATATGGCCCATTGCCACCTATCTTACCTTAGAATAACAAACCGGGCTCCAACGTAACATGATTACAGTACGCTCAATAGAATGTATGGATAAAATTGAATGCTGGATATGATGAGGCAAATTTTATGTGTATGGTGACCTCTAGTGACAGAACACCACATGCACAAAATCCTTCCCTGTACTAGTTTAAATAGACGTACACTCACCTAAAGGATTATTAGGAACACCTGTTCAATTTCTCATTAATGCAATTATCTAATCAACCGATCACATGGAAGTTGCTTCAATGCATTTAGGGGTGTGGTCCTGGTCAAGACAATCTCTTGAACTCCAAACTGAATGTCAGAATGGGAAAGCAAGGTGATTTAAGCAATTTTGAGCGTGGCATGGTTGTTGGTGCCGGGCGGGCCGGTCTGAGTAATTCACAAACTGCTCAGTTACTGGGATTTTCACCCACAACCATTTCTAGGGTTTACAAAGAATTATGTGAAAAGGGAAAAACATCCAGTATGCGGCAGTCCTGTGGGCAAAAATGCCTTGTTGATGCTAGAGGTCAGAGGAGAATGGGCCGACTGATTCAAGCTGATAAAAGAGCAACTTTGACTGAAATAACCACTCGTTACAACCGAGGTATACAGCAAAGCATTTGTGAAGCCACAACACGCACAACCTTGAGGCGGATGGGCTACAACAGCAGAAGACCCCACCAGGTACCACTCATCTCCACTACAAATAGGAAAAAGAGGCTACAATTTGCACAAGCTCACCAAAATTGGACAGTTGAGGACTGGAAGAATGTTGCCTGGTCTGGTGAGTCTCGATTTCTGTTGAGACATTCAGATGGTAGAGTCAGAATTTGGCGTAAACAGAATGAGAACATGGATCCTTCATGCCTTGTTCCCACTGTGCAGACTGCGGGTGGTGGTGTAATGATGTGGGGGATGTTTTCTTGGCACACTTTAGGCCCCTTAGTGCCAATTGGGCATCGTTTAAATGCCACAGCCAACCTGAGCATTGTTTCTGACCATGTCCATCCCTTTATGACCACCATGTACCCATGGATACTTCCAGCAGGATAATGCACCATGTCACAAAGCTTGAATCATTTCAAATTGGTTTCTTGAACATGACAATGAGTTCACTGTACTGAAATGGCCCCCACAGTCACCAGATCTCAACCCAATAGAGCATCTTTGGGATGTGGTGGAACGGGAGCTTCGTGCCCTGGATGTGCATCCCACAAATCACCATCAACTGCAAGATTCTATCCTATCAATATGAGGGTTTAGAGCTGGTCCAGTGTTCCACGGCCCGGACGAAAACCACACTGTTCCTCCTGAATCCAAGGTTCTACTATCGGCTGTATTCTCCTCTCCAGAACCCTGACATAGACTTTCCCGGGGAGGCTGAGAAGTGTGATCCCCCTATAGTTGGAACACACCCTCCGGTCCCCCTTCTTAAAAAGAGGGACCACCACCCCGGTCTGCCATCCCAGAGGCACTGTCCCCAACCGCCACACGATGTTGCACAGGCGTGTCAACCAAGACAGCCCCACAACATCCAGAGACTTGAGGTACTCAGGGGGGATCTCATCCACCCCCAGTGCCTTGCCACCGAGGAGTTTCTTGACCACCTCTGTGACTTCAGCCCGGGTGATGGACGAGTCCACCTCTGAGCCCTCATCCTCTGCTTCCTCAATGGAAGACGTGACAGTGGGATTGAGGAGATCCTCGAAGTACTGCTTCCATCGCCTGATGATATCCCCAGTTGAGGTCAACAGCTGCCCACCTCTACTGTAAACAGCGTTGGTAGGGCACTGTTTCCCTCTCCTGAGGCGCCGGACGGTTTACCAGAATCTCTTCGAGGCCAGCCGATAGTCCTTCTCCATGGCCTCACCGAACTCCTCCCAGGCCCGAGTTTTTGCCTCCACAACCACCCGGGCTGCAGTCCACTTGGCCTGTCGGTACCCGTCAGCTGCCTGAGGAGTCCCACAAGCCAACCATGCCTGATAGGACTCCTTCAGCTTGACGGCCTCCCTTACTTCCGGTGTCCACCACCGGGTTCGGGGATTGCCGCCACGACAGGCACCGGAGACCTTATGGCCTCAGAGTGGCTGCTTCGACAATGGCGGTGGAGAACATGGTCCACTCGGACTCAATATCTCCAACCTCCCTCGGGATCCAGTCGAAGCTCTGCCGGAGGTGGGAGTTAAAGATCTCTCTGACAGGAGACTCGGCCAGACGTTCCCAGCAGACCCTTACAGTACGCTTGGGCCTGCCGAGTCTGTCCAGCTTCTTCCCCCGCCATCGGATCCAACTCACCACCAGGTGGTGATCAGTTGACAGCTCCGCCCCTCTCTTCACCCGAGTGTCCAAGACATACGGCCGCAAGTCAGATGAAACAACAACAAAGTCGATCATCGACCTGCGGCCTAGGGTGTCCTGGTGCCACTGATGGACACCCTTATGCTTGAACATGGTGTTCGTTATGGACAAACTGTGACTAGCACAGAAGTCCAATAACTGAACACCGCTCGGGTTCAGATCGGGGGGCCGTTCCTCCCAATCACGCCCCTCCAGGTGTCACTGTCGTAGCCCACGTGGGCATTGAAGTCCCCCAGTAGAACGATAGAGTCCCCAGTCAGAGCACTTTCCAGCACCCCTTCCAGAGACTCCAAGAAGGTCGGGAACTCTGCACTGCCGTTCGGTCCGTAGGCACAAACAACAGTGAGAGACCTATCCCCGACCCGTAGGCGCAGGGAAACGACCCTCTCGTTAACCAGGGTAAACTTCAGCACATGGCGGCAGAGTTGGGGAGCTATAAGCAAACCCACACCAGCCCGCCGCCTGTCACCATGGGCAACTCCAGAGTGGTGAAGAGTCCATCCTCTCTCAAGGAGTGTGATTCCAGAGCCCAAGCCGTGCGTAGAGGTGATCCCGACTACCTCTAGTCGGAACCTCTCAACCTCACGCGCGATCTCAGGCTCCTTCCCGCCAGCGAGGTGACGTTTCACGTCCCTAGAGCTAGTTTCCGTGTCCAGGGATCTGGTTGTCTAGGCCCCCGCCTAGAGCCCCAATTGCCAAAGTGCTGATGCATTTGATATCGCAAAGACTGCCGTGATCCTCCGGTTTGGTCTTGTGTAGCGTGAGCTGCTCGGCCTGTAGCACTAACTTGTCCCAGACAGAAAATAAATGTTATTATTATTTATTTTTTTATATATAATATGGAAAATACAATCCATGAATAGATTTGGTAAATATGTCAAAATGTTTGAAATTGGTCGCCTAAATATATTAGTAAATGTTGTTATTTTTTTAAAAAGCGTCATCATCATCATCTACCGCTTATCCGGGGCCGGGTCGCGGGGGCAGCAGTCTAAGCAGGGATGCCCAGACTTCCCTCTCCCCAGACACTTCCTCCAGCTCTTCCGGGGGGGGACCGAGGCGTTCCCAGGCCAGCCGGGAGACATAGTCCCTCCAGCGTGTCCTAGGTCTTCCCCGGGGTCTCCTCCCGGTGGGACAGGACCGGAACACCTTCCCAGGAAGGCGTTCCGGAGGCATCCGAAACAGATGCCCAAGCCACCTCAGCTGACCCCTCTCGATGTGGAGGAGCAGCGGCTCTACTCTGAGCTCCTCCCGGGTGACCGATCTTCTCACCCTATCTCTAAGGGATCGCCCAGCCACCCTGCGGAGAAAGCTCATTTCGGCCGCCTGTATCCGGGATCTTGTCCTTTCGGTCATGACCCAAAGCTCATGACCATAGGTGAGAGTAGGAACGTAGATTGACTGGTAAATCGATAGCTTCGCCTTGCGGCTCAGCTCTTTCTTCACCACGACAGACCGATACATCGACCGCATTACTGCAGAGGCTGCACCGATCCGTCTGTCAATCTCCCGTTCCATCCTTCCTTCACTCGTGAACAGGACCCCTACATACTTAAACTCCTCCACTTGAGGCAGGCACTCTCCACCAACCTGAAGTGGGCAAGCCACCCTTTTCCGACTGAGGACCATGGCCTCGGATTTGGAGGTACTGATTTTCATCCCCACCGCTTCACACTCGGCTGCAAACCGTCCAAGTGCATGCTGAAGGTAGTGGCTTGAAGGGGCCAACAGGACAACATCATCCCCAAAGAGCAGAGACGAAATCGTGTGGTCCCCAAACCTGACACCCTCCGGCCCCTGGCTGCGCCTAGAAATTCTGTCCATAAAAATTATGAACAGAACCGGTGACAAAGGGCAGCCCTGCCGGAGTCCAACATGCACAGGGAACAAGTCTGACTTACTGCCGGCAATGCGGACCAAGCTCCTGCTTCGGTCGTACAGGGACCTGACAGCCCTTAGCAAAGGACCCAGGACCCCATATTCCCGAAGCACTCTCCACAGGATGCCGCGAGGGACACAGTCGAATGCCTTCTCCAAATCCACAAAACACATGTGGACTGGTTGGGCAAACTCCCATGAACCGTCCATCACCCTGTAGAGGGTATAGAGCTGGTCCAGTGTTCCACGGCCTGGACGAAAACCACACTGTTCCTCCTGAATCCGAGGTTCTACTTTAAAAAGCGTGTCTAAATGTATCAGAAAAAACAGTAAGGTGGTGTTTCAAACCTGCAACCTTATGATCCACCATCAGGCAGACTAACCACTACTCCAAACAGGAGTTCGTTGATGGGGGAGGCAGGTAGTGGTATTACTAAGTTTACCTTAGTACGTTGGATTATATTTATGATTGAGATTAAATGTAATGTACACATCTATAAAATGTGTTTCAACACCTAAATGTGATATAATCAATAAGTCAGTAATTACATTTTATCTTTTTACTTTCACAGGACCGGAAAAATGCATTTTAATATGGGCTTCAAAATACATTTTGTAATGTATTTTCTATAATACATTACAATTGTAATGAGAGCATTGTTGACGGTGAAATACATTTGGACAAAACTGAAATGTATTTTGAATAAAGTTAAATATATTTATACATTTTTAAATACATTTCAGAATAAAAGGTGAAATACATTTTGATACCTGAAATGTATTTTGAATAAAGATAAATTTATGTATACATTTTTAAATACATTAAGTTGAATTAACATACATTCTACATACATTTTGCATTGAAAAAATATATTTATTTTCCATACGGGGTGAGTTGCCCCCTGGTCTGAAAAGTTGTCTCATTTCACTTTCTGCCGTGCTGTGAACAACGTTAGGTGCAGATGAGCATGGGATTTGCTTGCTTAATGGAAGAAATGGTATCAGAGCATGTTAAAATAGTTCTTAAAACTCCAATGGCTTGCTGCAAAGTGTTCGTCGCATCTCCGTCCATGCTGATCGTGACCTGAACAAGACTCTGATCGAGTTTCTCAGCCAATCACAGGGTGAGGTTGACAGCCAATCACAGCGCGAAAAATGTTCTGCCAGCCGTTTCTACTATACTCCTTCCGTTTCCACTAAACTTTCTCTCTCACACACATACATTCTTCTCTCACATACATATTTTCTTTACACATGCATACATTTTCTGCTTATTTACATAAATTATATAAAATTGTGACTGCATATAAAAATAGGTTGTTATAAGAGAAAAAAACTGTATGTATGTTAGAGTGAAAATATATGTATGTGAAAGGAGAATGTATATATGTGAGGGTGAAAATGTATGTGAAAGGAAAATGTATGTATGTTTGTGAGAGTGAAAATATATGCATGTGAAAGGAGAATGTATGTATGTTTGTGAGAGTGAAAATATATGTATGTGAAAGGAGAATGTATGTATGTGAGAGTGAAAATATATGTATGTGAAAGGAGAATGTATGTATGTGAGAGTGAAAATATATGTATGTGAAAGGAGAATGTATGTATATGAGAGTGAAAATATATGTATGTGAAAGGAGAATGTATGTATGTGAGAGTACCAGAATGAATAATGTCTTATACGGCCTCTCATACACAATAGCATTGTTACACCCATAATTTTGGGTCCAGATAGCTGCAATCTGGAGTGATAAATATCATGATAACATTTTAAAGATTTCTGTATTGCTTATGTAAGCATACTGCTTTAACTGCTTAATTATTGTTGTTACTA
Organism: Esox lucius; assembly: GCF_011004845.1. Taxonomy (NCBI): domain Eukaryota; kingdom Metazoa; phylum Chordata; class Actinopteri; order Esociformes; family Esocidae; genus Esox; species Esox lucius. Next base: position 34,393,496 of record NC_047576.1, on the reverse strand, counting down.
TTAATGATAGATATTCTTAGAGAAGTGTAAAGCATTTGAAGTTTACTTCAACTGCCACACTGAGAAAATTTGATTATAACCCACAAATAAAACAATATTCAATAGACAGCTCAAGGTGTGTGTAAATATGCAGAAAAATATTGAGTTATATTTTGGGTGTAAACAAAGAGGAGCTTTAAAGCTTTAAACAAATGAAAATATTAGAACCTCTAATATTTGTTTAATAAAGAATGTTTTCAATAAAATCCAAAAAACTGGCATCTGTTATTAATTTATTTTTATTTGATCTCATTCTCCAGGAATTGTATTGATGCCTTTGACCTGTTCCTGTTTCCCTGGGTTACAAATATGAGGTCACAAGCATGTCAAATTTTCATCATCCATCACCATGGGTAAAATCTATGAAGCTGTGTGTCTTTTTATCACAATCAAAAACAATTGGCTTCTGCGGGTGAAGATCAAAATAACTCTGAAAAGGAAGATTGTTGGTGCTCATGACTCTGGAAGGAATTATTTCAATTTGAATGAAATTAACCATCAGGCAGTGGAACAATCTACAACTTTGAAAATTACAAACCACTGGCAATGTTAGATGGGCTGAATTTGATCGTAAGGCCTAAGACATTGAGAGATTATGGGCAGAAACTTAACACAGAAGTGCTGACTAATGCTGAACAACGGACAATAGATAGGACATGATGGCCGTTACTGATAGGCCCCACAAACCCGTCCACACCTCCTGCTAGGAACTGTCCATGTGACTGTCATAGATTCTATCGATAGACCCATGGACCATAGGGGAGTTGGGAACATACCATACAAGGGTATTATGTAGGATAAACTTTTCTTATTGGAGGATAATAGACCGTGTAATGCAGGGGTGTCAAACCGGTTCCCCGGAGGGCCGAATGTTTGCAGGTTTTTGTTTTTTCCTATAAATTGGTTCCCAGTTCAGACCAACGCAACCAGGTGGAAAATAACCCGATTACTGACCTAATTAATCAATCAAGTACAAGGTGAGAGCGAAAACCTGCAGACACTCAGCCCTCGTGGAACCAGTTTGACACCTCTGGTTTAATGGTTGGCTACAATCACACTGCCTCCAATGTGTATGCTAATAAAGAAGGTTTTCCCCTGACTTCCAGTTTTATGATTTTGTTCATGGATCAAAAGTGGACAAAATCTAACAACATGCATGACTGAAGTGTAACAGGACAACATACCAATGGTAAAGCATAGTGGCAGGGGCATTATGGTACGGGCTGACTGCTGTCTCAAGGCCTAGCCAGCTTGCCATCAGTGGATCTGAGAATCCTTGAGATGTGAGACCATCTGTCAAAAATGTTAAGCTGAACCAAAAATGAATAACAGGGCAATAATCCAATATATTTGAACAACACACAAACACACATCTGGAGAAGGCGCATGACCGGGTTCCCCGGGAGATAATGTGGGAGGTGCTGCGGGAGTATGGGGTGAAGAGGTCCCTTTTGAGGGCTATCCAATCCCTGTACGTCCAAAGTGAGAACTGTGTTCGGGTTCTTGGTAGTAAGTTGGACTCGTTCCAGGTGGGGGTTGGCCTCCGCCAGGGCTGCGCTTTGTCACCAATCCTGTTTGTAACTTTTATGGACAGGATATCAAGGTGTAGTCGGGGTGGGGAGGGGTTGCAGTTCGGTGCTTTGGGGATCTCATCGCTGCATTTTGCGGATGATGTGGTCCTGATGGCATCAACGGTCTGTGACCTTCAGCACTCACTGGACCGGTTTGCAGCCGAGTGCGAAGCGGTTGGGATGAGGATTAGCACCTCTAAATCTGAGGCAATGGTTCTCAGCAGGAAACCGATGGAGTGCCTTCTCCGGGTAGGGAATGAGGCGTCACCCCAAGTTAAGGAGGCTGCTGCCCCCGTGACCCGATACGGATAAGCGGATGAAGATGAGATGAGACAAACACACACACAGAGCACCAAAAGAATGGCACAGCCAATCCTCTGTAGAATTTGGATTTAAAAGGATGTTTTTTGACCATTTCTGTTTATTTTACTATCCAAAATAAAATCATTGACAATATAGTCCTTGTGTTAAAGGATATAAACAGCAAAATCTGCACTTCCAATCAATATTTGAACTAAGTCAAGTATAATTAGGATCACAATAATATGAAGAATAGATATTATAGCTATGTCTGCAGAGCCTTATTTGACTGCTTGGAATACCAGACCTGATGTCGTCATCTAACTTTAATACTTCCATTGATATGTTCTTCATAGGTTCACTTCCTGGCCTAATTTTAATGTGTACAGCCCATTAACTGCCACTCCTTGTACCTAGAATATCTAAACAAACAGCCGGAGGCAGGGCCTTTTCTCATAGAGCTCCACTACTGTGGAATGATCTGCAAATTAAAGTTAGAAATGCAAACTCAGTGCAAACTTTCAAGTGTCTACTAAAAACTAATCTCTACAGCACGGTTTATAATTAGGTGTAGCCTGGCCCGGGGGCGTGAAGGTGACCAGAAGGCTTGATACTGTCCACCCTTGCCGTCTTGCCAGGTGGGCTCTCGTCGCCACTGGGATGCTCTCCCTCCAATGCCTTTCGGGGGAAGAGTCATTGGCTTGTTGTTGTCGCTCTGTTGCGCACTTGTGCAATTGGGCTGTACTCTGCTGGCAATACTTGGCCCTCATTCAGGGTGGTTGCGGTTGGTGGGTGTCCCTTTGGTTGATGCCCTTCAATGTGGGTGGATTGATTTCTTGCCTGTTGGGCCCTGTCCGGGGCCTCCCCCGGGTAGGGCCACAGTGTCGCCGGACCCCCCCGTCTCAGCTCCAAGGTCTTACGCTGCTATACTATTGTGCTTGGGGATTGGGTCAGTTCACCTTCTCCACTAAGTTCTCCTTTTCCGCTATAAATCGTTGTTGATATGAGGAATGCATTTTCTGAATTTTCCCAGTCTCCTCCCGTTTTAAACTAGGAGGACATGAGGTCCAGGTCCACACCTGAGGAGTACATGGTTTGGGGGGCCCGTTGCTGTCCCTGTCCTTGTACATCTGGTCATTCTTCTGACCTAGTCTACATTTAAATAGACTCTGGATTTAGCCCACATGCATTTATTAATTATTCTAATTGGACTCTTAATATCTCACCCGACACAGCCAGAAGAGGACTGGTCACCCCTCTGAGCCTGGGTCCTCTCTAGGTTTCTTCCTAAAATTCGGCCTTCTTAGGGAGTTTTTCCTAGCCACTGAAATCCAACACTAGTGTTGTTTGCTCTTTGGGGTTGAAGGCCAGGTGTTTCTGTAAAAGCAACATTTGATTTAAATTTGATTGATTGACTCCCTAACCAGTGTTACCAGATGGTGAGACTTCCCACACAATTGGGACATCTTTATTGGCAGTGTGCGGGCAAAAATGGGCTTGGGCGTTGTTGAGGGTTTTCTGTGGAGTCCCCCATTGATTGGTCTGTATACAGTCAACAAAATCTGGCAACACTGCCCCCAACTCAACAAGTCATTTATCACATAGTTAGCTTTGGTGCTAGATTTCAGTCAGATTCTGACGAAACAGAATCTGGCACCTCTCAAATTTGGCTTAGTTTGTTCCAGCATCTACTTTGCACGGATCTGTTATCACACATTATTTGTCTTTGTCCATCAAAGTGTGTGCTTTGTACTTGTAAATGTTTTACTTTAAAAGCGTTCAGAGTTCGTAAAGATGCCTATTCCTGCAGCCCCTTATTGTAGCCTCAACACCTAACATAATTGTGAATTTTAGCTTTGTATTACCTGCTATTCATGCTACCAATGTGCTGCATTCACAATGATTTGTTCCCTTAGCTAGGTCAAGCTGCCAGAGCAGCTGAAAATATAGAGTTGAAAAATTAGGACACCCAATGAAAACGTGTTTTTTTAACATATTTAGACATATGGATATTTAATATCAATTTTAAGAATACAGAGATTCAAGTAATATAACTAAACAAGTAAAACTGAAGGAAATACTTTTTTAAACTTTCTGTAAAATGTAATAAAATAAACATGCAATTTCTGGTGAGGAATAAATTAGGACACCCCCACATTTTATCCTTAAAATGGCTGAAATCACACACAGGTGTATCACATCACACGCACATGATTATAACATTGTTACTCAGCATTTTGAAGGAGGTTTGCCCTGTTTAAACCTCAGACATTCAGTTTGGTGTGCTCCTGACTGTTGACATGAGAGTGAACACCATGGTGAAATCGAAAGACCTGTCTGAGGCCTTCAGAGAGAAGATTGTTGCAGCTTATGAGTCTGGTAAGGGATTTAAAAACATCTCAAAAGAGTTTGAAATCAGCCATTCGACTGTCCGGAAAAAGTGGAGGACATTCAAAACAACAGCCAACATGCCCAGGTCTGGCCGTCCAAGCAAGTTCACCCCGAGAGCAGACCGAAAGATGCTAAAAGAAGTCTTCAAAACCCCTAAAATGTCATCACGGGATCTACAGCAGGCTCTGGCAACCGTTGATGTGAAAGTGCATGCCACTACAATCAGAAAGAGACTGCACAAGGTTAATCTTCACGGGAGGTGTGCAAGGAGGAAGGAGGAAAAGTTTGCCAGAGAGAACGTAGACAAAGAACAGGACTTATGGAATAATGTTCTTTGGACAGAGGAGTCTAAAATTTAATTATTTGGACACCAGAACAGAGGACATGTTTGGCGCACACCAAATACAGCATTCCAGGAAAAGAACCTCATACCAACTATGAAGCATGGAGGTGGAAGTGTCATGGTTTGGGGTTGCTATGCTGCAGCAGGACCTGGCCAGCTCACCATCACAGAATCCATCATGAATTCTACAGTGTATCAGAGGGTGCTTGAGCAACATGTGAGACCATCTGTAAGAAAATTAAAGTTGAAGCAGAACTGGACCCTGCAACATGACAATGACCCTAAACATACCAGTAAATCCACCAAGGACTGGCTGAAAACTAAGAAATGGAGAGTCCTGGAATGGCCCAGTCAAAGCCCAGATCCCATTGAGATGCTGTGGGGTGACTTGAAACGGGTTGTACATGCAAGAAACCTCTCAAACATAACACAGGTTAAAGCATTCTGCATTGAGGAGTGGGGCAAACTTTCCTCAGACCGATGTCAGAGACTGGTAGAGGGTTACAAGAATGGGGTAACATTAGGTATTAGTGGTAGGGTGTCCTAACTTTTTCCTCAGTTAGAATATGCGTTTATGTTGATGTCTTTTGTTTAATGAGTAAAACAATATTATTTTTGCTGTTTACCTGCAATTGGATCACTTTCTTTTCCAGAAATGAATAGAAACAAGATTAGACATCGATATGTGAACATTTCTTAATGAATAAATGAATATTTAATGGGGTGTCCTAATTTTTTCACATGACTGTACACCAGTCAGCCATAACATTATGACCACTGACAAATGAAGTGAATAACACTGATAATCTCGTTATCATAGCACCAGTCAGTGGTTGGGATATATTAGGCAGGAAATGAACTTTCTGTCCTCAAAAGTTGATGTGTTAGAAGCAGGAAAAATGGCCAAGCGTAAGGATCTTAGCGACTTTGACCATGGCCAAATTGGGAAGACGACTGGGTCAGAGCATCCCCAAAACTGTATCCCTTGTGGGGTGTTCCCGGTCTGCAGTGGTCAGTACCTATCAAAAGTGGTCCAAGGAATTAAAAGCAGTGAACCGGCGACAGGGTCATGGGCAGTGTGGCTCAATGATGCACGTGGGGAGTGAAGGCTGGCATGTGTATTCCAATCCAACAGATAAGCTACTGTAGCTCTAACTGCTGAAAAACCTAATGCTGGTGCTGATAGAAATGTGTCAAAACACACAGTGCATCTCAGTTTGTTGCGTACGGGGCTGCGTAACCGCAGACCAGTCAGGGTGCCCATGCTGACCCGTCCACTGCCAAAAGCGCCTACAATGGGCACGTGAGCACCAGAACTGAACCACGGAGCAATGGAAGAGCAATGATGAATCACGTTTCCTTTTACACCTGGCTGTAAAAAGAAACATGATGGCCGGGTGCGTGTGCGTCGCTTACCTGGAAAACACATGATACCAGGATGCACTATGGGAAAAACACAAGCCGGCGGAGGCAGTGTGATGCTTAGGGGCTATGTTCTGCTGGGAAACCTTGGGTCCTGCCATTCATGTGGATGTTACTTTGACACATACCACCTAACTAAGCATAGTTGCAGACCATGTGTACCCTTTCATAGCAATGGTATTCCCTGATGGGGATTGGCCTCTTTTAGCAGGATAATGCGCCCTGCCACAAAACAAAAATGGTGCAGCCGATCCATGGAGGCCCCACCTCGCACCTTACAGGACTTAAAGGATCTGCTGATAAGTTCTTGGTGCCAGATACCACAGCACACGTTCAGAGGTCTAGTGGAGTCCATGCCTCGACAGGTAAGTGCTGTTTTGGCAGGCAAAAGGGGGACCCACACAATATTAGGCAGGTGGTCATAATGTTATGGCTGATCTGTGTATGTTCCACTACGTGTATGCCCAACGGATAACACACCAATGTGTTCCAGGACCTCCTGATTTACAAATTAACCACTGGATATGGTGTCAGCGTAACATCATACTGTCATCAATATCAATATATCTGATGAGTTACTTCGAAAAGTAAGTGGCCTACGATCTAAGTCACTGCATCAGGTGCACAAGTAGGCTACTGCTGCAAAATTGTTTTGACCCAGCCTACTGTTAAAACTCTACATTTTTCCTCCACTTTCACTGTCCATGAAAATGTATTCTTATATTTCTTAAGTAATTGCATACAAGGTCTAAAATAATACAAATAGCTGTTACAACATATCTGTACTACAAGGCAATTTCTCCAGTGTTATTGAAGTGTTCCCAGAAGTGATCACATTGTCATTGTACAGAGAGAAAAGTCCAAAGATTCAAAACCACTCCATATAAAGATTGCCTTTTAACTGTTCCAGTTTTTCAGGATGGCCTCTGCTGCATCCAGAGTGCTGTCTTTCTACAAAGAGACAAACACAAACTGTAATGAGAGATGATTGTGTTCCCCAGGAAATTATCTCACGCAAATCATATTAAAACATTGTTTACTATTGTGTCCATCCAAATCTTTATTGTAATTACAATATTGTTCATTCAACTCACCTGAAGTTCTTCAACCATAACAAACTGCCTTCAAATCAATCAATTAAATTTATTTTTGGAAGCAGTTTTTACATTAGCAATTTTCACAAATTGCCTTTACAGATAACCAGCCTAAAACCCCAAAGAACAAGCAAAACAAGCATTGAAGCGCAAGAAGAATTGATTAATTCATATTCTGTTAATTCACATAACACATTTTCACATTTTCCTGGCTGAAACAAAAGGTTAGCACACTTTTATAGATTCTCAGGAGTTTAATTTAATTTCTTAATTTCAGCGCTCTCTTTAAGCACTTTATGAATAGACTTGATTGATATTACAAACAATAGACGCCATGGTTACCTTGATAAAGCATAGACGGATGTATTTCTCAAACTGCTTCTTTGAAGCATCACCACAGAACGCTGTGACCGGAATAGCTGCCAGTTTCTATAATAAACACATGCCAACACAATCGGGTGAGTTCAAATTCTTACTAGTAATCCCTGGAGTAATACATTGTATCGAGTTCTGCCAATTTGATGTCTGAACTTTCCAAGGGCCACTTCCTAATTCATGGGTATTGCTAATTTCATCATTCACACTTTCAGATAGTTTTCAAAACGTTTGAAGATATATACTGAAAGAAAATATGCAATTTCTTACACAGATTTGGATCCATATTATTCCAGATGCTAATCAATGAAGTCCATTCATTTTGTTGCTGCTTTGCTTATTTACAATGGGTCATTTTATGAAGAATTTTGAGAATAAAGCCAACACTGCAGCCACTTGCTAAGCTACATTCGGATCAATGAGCAGTTATTACTCAGCTTTGTGGACAAAGGCCTTGACATAGCGTCAAAGTGTTGGTTTAACTTACCTTCTCCTTAATCATCCACTTGACAAACTTGTAGTCGTATGGCTCATCATCTCCCATATGAGACAAGTCCTGATCTATAGTCATAATGTGAAACACAGAAGGTTTGAACTAATGAATAATGAATTGTCATTGTTGTAATTATTCCAAACTGTCTGCAGGGAGGAATCGCTTTGGTTGAAACTATTGTCCTCATGCTCATTGGCACATACGGCAGAGACAAGACCTCTCCACTTCTGACTATCCTAAGTCTAGCACACCATCCTGCCAAACCCTTGTCATTCATCCATGCCAAAAGGTTTGAGTATTTCGCATGACAGTGAGAGACAAGGTGTTGACATGATGGCACAAACAGATATCGGACCAAAAGCCAGTCTTCTGAAACAGATTAAAAGCCAGTCTTATATTTGCTTTATTTCTTTATCATCCTGGACATAACATGATTTAAATCACACTAGACAAATCACCAAATGACCTTGTCCTTAAACTGTCATCATCCCATATTTATGCCAAATACAAAACCAAATGTATGTATATAATTACAAAACTTACTAAGAGAAGTGACATCCACACACATGAAGTATCCTCCCTCGGGTATGATGGGAGACATGCCAACATCTTGTAGGATAGCAGCCATGCGGTCCCTTTTCCCCTCCAGCTCAACAGCCAGAGAAGAGAAGTAACAGTCAGGCTGACCCATTAGCTCATAGTCCCTCAGCAAGCCCTGGGCGACAGCTTCCTGCAGAAATATGTATTAGTCTCTGATACATATTACATTTTAGCTGAATATCTGCATACTATATGAATCAATATGTTTTCATAGCAATCATTGCCTGTAATGGTGTTGGACAGGTGTACAGGGTGTTCTGCATTACAGTCTGGAGGTGCTTTATCAAGTGTTCCGGTCCTATAGACCAGCCAAGCTGCAGAGAAAAGAGTTGTACATCAGGGCTGTCAAAGTTAACTGTGCAATGTATAATGCTTAACACCATTCATTTATTTTTAATCGCCACCAACCCATCTTTATATTTTGAGCCTCAGAACCATCGTTAGTGCTTGAACAGAAGCTGTCTGGGTAACAGTATTGGCACTTTCATGTTTTGGAATAGCATACAGATAACTTTTTTGCCATATGACCAGATTGCTTCACAGGTCGTTTTTTTAAACACATCAACGATTATAGTCATTTATGTAGTGAATACTGAACTATGACCATACTGATCACACATGAACATTCCAGATGCTATAATGTCTTTTCAGGTACAGTACAGGCCAAAAGTTTGGACACACCTCATTCAATGCGTTTTCTTTATTTTCATGACTATTTACATTGTAGATTCTCACTGAAGGCATCAAAACTATGAATGAACACATATGGAATTATGTACTTAACAAAAAAGTGTGAAATAACTAAAAACATGTCTTATATTTTAGATTCCTCAAAGTAGCCACCCTTTGCTTTTTTGCAAACCCTTGGTGTTCTCTCAATGAGCTTCATGAGGTAGTCACCTGAAATGGTTTTCACTCCCCAGGTGTGCCTTGTCAGGGTTAATTAGTGGAATTTCTTCCCTTATTAATGGGGTTGGGACCATCAGTTGTGTTGTGCAGACGTTACACAGCCGACAGCCCTATTGGATGACTGTCAGAATTATTATTACGGCAAGAACCAATCAGCTAAGTTAAGAGAAACGAGTGGCCATCATTACTTTAACAAATTAAGGTCAGTCAGTCCGGAAAATTGCAAGAACTTTGAATGTCCCCAAGTGCAGTCGTAAAAACCATCAAGCACTACAACGAAACTGGCTCACATGAGGACTGCCCCAGGAAAGGAAGACCAAGAGTCACCTCTGCTGCTGAGGATAGGTTCATCCGAGTCACCAGCCTCAGAAATCGAAGGTTAACAGCAGCTCAGATTAGAGACCAGCTGAGTTCTAGCAGAAGACACATCTCTAGAACAACTGTTAAGAGGAGACAGCGAGTAGCTCCTAGGAAACCACTGCTAAGGAGAGGCAACAAGCAGAAGAGATTTGTTTGGGCCAAGAAACACAAGGAATGGACATTAGACCAGTGAAAATCTTTGCTTTGGTCTAATGAGTCCAAACTTTAGATCTTTGGTTCCAACCGCTGTGTCTTTGTGCGATGCAGAAAAGGTGAATGGATGGATTCTACATGCCTGATTCCCACTGTGAAGCATGGAGGAGGAGGTGTGATGGTGCTTTGCTGGTGACACTGTTGGGGATTTATTCAAAATTGAAGGCATACTGAACCAGCATGGCTACCACAGCATCCTGCAGCGACATGCCATCCCATCCTGTTTGCGTTTAGTTGGACCATCATTTATTTTTCAACAGGACAATGACCCCACACCTCCAGGCTGTGTAAGGGCTATTTGACCAAGAAGGAGAGTGATGGAGTGCTGCGCCAGGTGACCTGGTCTCCACAGTCACCGGACCTGAACCCAATTGAGATGGTTTGGGGTGAGCTGGACCGTAGAGTGAAGGCAAAAGGGCAAACAAGTGCTAAGCATCTCTGGGAACTCCTTCAAGACTGTTGGAATACCATTTCAGGTGACTACCTCTTGAAGCTCATCAAGATAATGCCAAGAGTGTGCAAAGCAGTAATCAGAGCAAAGGGTGGCTACTTTGAAGAAACTAGAAAATAAGACATGTTTTCAGTTATTTCACTTTTTTGTTAAGTACTTAATTCCACGTGTTCATTCATAGTTTTGATGCCTTCAGTGAGAATCTACAATGTAAATAGTCATGAAAATAAAGGAAACGCATTGAATGACAAGGTGTGTCCAAACTTTTGGCCTGTACTGTACATTCAATGTACATTAGAATATTCCTTTGCATGCACCATTCATAAGCATATTACACTCATATGAATCTACACTCACCTAAAGGAGTGCCTGGTCTACCTGAGCATTGTTTCTGACCATGTCCATCCCTTTATGACCACCATGTACCCATCCTCTGATGGCTACTTCCAGCAGGATAATGCACCATGTCACAAAGCTCGAATCATTTCAAATTGGTTTCTTGAACATGACAATGAGTTCACTGTACTGAAATGGCCCCCACAGTCACCAGATCTCAACCCAATAGAGCATCTTTGGGATGTGGTGGAACGGGAGCTTCGTGCCCTGGATGTGCATCCCACAAATCTCCATCAACTGCAAGATGCTATCCTATCAATATGGGCCAACATTTCTTAAGAATGCTTTCAGCACCTTGTTGAATCAATGCCACGTAGAATTAAGGCAGTTCTGAAGGCGAAAGGGGGTCAAACACAGTATTAGTATGGTGTTCCTAATAATCCTTTAGGTGAGTGTATATTACTGCTTTATTTTTTGCAACATTTTTGCTTTATAAATATTTCTTAATTCTCACTATGTAGATGTCAGGTGCCATGTCACAAGAATATCATTGTGCAGGATGACGCTGTGTTATTCGGTGCATTTGACAAATAAACATGAAACTTAAAATGTGTTTACTCACTACTAGTCAATAAACCCTGCCTACACATCTGATAGAACACAGGATGTTCCCAGTTGGACTTTGGGAATCTTTCTCCCTTTATCTTCGTGTCCATCCAAAACCCAGCAAACGAGGACAGAGGTACCGCCCCTCTTTTCTGCTTCTGCAGTTGGTCCTGAGACACTGTGTTTGAATCCACCTGTGTGCTATTTGCATGGACGCAAAGGTTGTCCAACCACATTTAAGCCTAAATATCAGATGAAGACAATAACTTGAAAAGCAAAGGTGGGATTCGAAGTGTTTCCTATGACCCTTACCTTCCATCCAGTAACACTAAAGGTCTTCCCTGCACTGCTGATTGTGATCGTTCTGTCCCACATGCCAGGGAGAGTGGCTAGCAAAGAAAATAAGCGGGAGTACTCAGATAAACCTAAGCAATTATTAGACAGTCTTGTACTGAACTGTGCTTAATTTAACCAAAATGTACTTAACACAGGTGTCGCTAAACCCTCAACCTCAAAACTGCAAACATACCTATTTTAATGTGTTGGTGCCCCTTGTAAATGAGCCATTCGTACACCTCATCACTGATGCACAGAGTGTCGTGTTTGATGCATAGGTCAGCAATCATCTGCAGCTCATCTCTGGTAAATATCTGGAATATGGGCAAGAAGAAAAGGATTACAATTAGAAACTACAAGTACTGTGACATAATAATCATGTATTTATAGATCACTCAGTAGTAAGATGAAATAAGATTACTTATTTTACAGAGTATTGTCTGATCAAGTGGGCAGGCTTCAGAAATTCCAGACCGTGGAATCCACTGAAAAATATTTTCTCTGATATAACACCTAAACACCAGAGGTGGCTTGTAACGTGCTATAAGTAAAGAGTTACATTTGAAAAACAAAACAAAAGTCTACTGACTGAACTGTAATTTTTTTGTTTATCAAATCTATCAAAATTCATGTAGTTAATAATGCTTCTCAACTGGCATAACTACTACAATGACAGATTATGTGGTTTCAATCCTACTTTGCCAGTTCAGTCATTACAAAAAAAAGGCAAAATTGTCTTGTGTGAACGTCCAGGTTGCCTGTTTACTTTAGGACCCCTCGGGTAACCCCAGCCTAGCTGGTAAGGGCAAAGGCAAATTGCCTACACCTGTTATTGTTACCAGAAAACCAGGCCAGGCTTGGCATTCTGGGATAAAAAAAAAGGGTTGCAATACCATCCTGAACCAATAAAGTATAAATAACGCAGAAATTGATAAACAAAATTCTGGGGGAACTGACATACGGTATGCCCAATGCAATGCTGCCATCTTATGGTAAAAATAGTTCTAAGTACAGATTTTTAAGTACACTGTCAGTCCACCTCCACTAGAAAGTGACCACTAACTTGTACTAGGACTTGGGACCTCAATGCTGCAATCCCTGTATTTCAGTTGCACATGCTACCTTCAATTTGCCTTCAATGCACATTTAGAATTGCCATTTGCACTTGCATTCGCCTTCACTGCACATCTATACATCCCACTTGTAACACATTGTACTTACAGTGGGGAGAACAAGTCTTTGATACACTACCGATTTTGCAGGTTTTCCTACTTACAAAGCATGTAGTTTTTTTTTTTTTTTTATAGGTACACTTCAACTGTGAGAGACTGAATCTAAAACAAGAATCCAGAAAAATCACATTGTATGATTTTTAAATAATGAATTTGCATTTTATTGCATGACATAAGTATTTGATCACCTACCAACCAGTAAGAATTTCGGCTCTGAAAGACCTGTTAGTTTTTCTTTAAGAAGCCCTCCTGTTCTCCACTCATTACCTGTATTAACTAAACCTGTTTGAACTTGTTACCTGTATAAAAGACACCTGTCCACACACTCAATCAAACAGACTCCAACCTCTCCACAATGGGCAAGCTTGGTGAGAAGGCAACAACAGTTGGTGCAATTATTAGAAAATGGAAGAAGTTCAAGATGATGGTCAATCCCCCTCAGTCTGGGGCTCCATGCAAGATCTCACCTCGTGGGGCATCAATGATCATGAGGAAGGTGAGGGATCAGCCCAGAACTACACGGCAGGACCTGGTCAATGACCTGAAGAGAGCTGGGACCACAGTGTCAAGGAAAACCATTAGTAACACACTACACCGTCATGGATTAAAATCCTGCGGCGCACACAAGGTCCCCCTGCTCAAGTCAGCGCATGTCCAGGCCCGTCTGAAGTTTGCCAATGACCATCTGGATGATCCAGAGGCGGAATGGGAGAAGGTCATGTGGTCTGATGAGACCATAATAGAGCTTTTTGGTCTAAACTCCACTTGTCATGTTTGAGGAAGAAGAAGGATGAGTACAACCCCAAGAACACCATCCCAACCGTGAAGCATGGAGGTGGAAATATCATTCTTTGGGGATGCTTTTCTGCAAAGGGGACAGGACGACTGCACCGTATTGAGGGGAGGATGGATGGGGCCATGTATCACGAGATCTTGATCGAACAACCTCCTTCCCTCAGTAAGAGCATTGAAGATTGGTCGTGGCTGGGTCTAGCATGACAACGACCCGAAACACACAGCCAGGGCAACTAAGGAGTGGCTCCGTAAGAAGCATCTCAAGGTCCTGGAGTGGCCTAGCCAGTCTCCAGACCTGAACCCAATAGAAAATCTTTAGAGGGAGCTGAAAGTCCATATTGCCCAGTGACAGCCCCAAAATCCCTGCTGTAGTGTGCGCAAACCTGGTCAAGAACTACAGGAAACGTATGATCCCTGTAATTGCAAACAAAGGTTACTGTACCAAATATTAAGTTCTGCTTTTCTGATGTATCAAATACTTATGTCATGCAATAAAATGCAAATTACTTAAAAATCATACAATGTGATTTTCTGGATTTTTGTTTAAAGTGCACCTATGATAGAAATTACAGACTTCTACATGCTTTGTAAGTGGGAAAACCTGCAAAATCAGCAGTGTATCAAATACTTGTTCTCCCTGTTCTCACTGTAATACTTGTAAATACTTTTATTTACACTTCAGGTTAGATGCTAACTTAATTTTGTTGTACTGTACATGTGTACGTGTACATGTGTATTGTTATTCAATGACAAAGTTTAATCTAATCTTAATAAGAACCGCCTGAAGAGGACCTACCTTCCCTATAGGATTGTTGGGAGTGTTGATAATGATGGCCTTAGTCTTAGAGGTGAATTTACTGGCAAGCTCTGCTGGGTCCAGAACCCAGTCAGCACTGGATACAATATTTGTCTTCTTATTACACTTCTGAAATGTCCATGAAAAACACAAGTAATAAATAAATCCAAGAACATAGTCACTACTTCCCAACCACAAAATTGGCCTCTCAACCCTTATAGACTTACGACACGCAATGGTATCAAGATTGGCTTGGCCCCTGCCATTCGAACCATGGGTACATAGCAGTCGAAGAATGGTTCAATTATTATCACCTGAGGAAAGAGATTGTCATAATGATGTGCTTAAAAATTAATGCGATGTAACTAAAAATCTAAATAAAAGGAAATATTATGAAAGGTACCCCAAAGACCATTACATACCATTCCAAAGACCATTCCCAAATCTTGTAGATAAATCGATGTATAGATAAACAGACATTGGTATGACCACAGAGACAGATCTGGGACCAGGCTTAACATGAATAGGCCAGAATAAAGATTAACCACTCACCTCATCTCCCACCTCCACCAGACCCTGCATGGCGCTAAACAAGGACCCGTAGCCCCCCACTGTGACTAGGATCTCCTTGAAAGGATCGATCTGCTGTCCATACACTTTCCCATACACCTGAGATAGAGCCTTAACCAGAGCCGGGTGCCCCTGTTGGATAAAGACATGAAATGTACACTGCTATGAACAAATATTTTGCCCCCATTTGATTTATGTGCATTGTTGCACATTTTTCAATTTGAATTCAGTCAGATCTCTTTGTGGGTTGTAGTGATATATGTAGGGAGTCTGAAGTTGCTTTCAAAAACCTAGCTTGTTTAGTCGGTTTAATCGAACCCTGCAACCATGGTCAACTTGAACAAGGTCTCGGGCCACTTTCCGATTAATCTAGGCACACTTCAATTCCACCCACATATAGGAAGTGATCCAAAAATGCTGTGTATTGTGGGTTGAATTATCTATGCATTATGGGATTAGTAGGGCAATCATTGACATAAAATCTAATTGCCTGCTAGCTACAAGGAGTCATGCTAAGTACTACCTAAGTAGCATAATGTGTCGCAGAGGACAGACATAAAACAGCATTGAAGTGAGAGCATATCTCTGAGATGTTGGAGAAAGTCCACAAATTGAGGTTTTAAAACTTCTTCACATTAACTGACATTCGTGAAAGATCTGCCCACAAGGTTTTTGTTTATAGCACTTTGTCAAGAATTTGGGCAGTGAGAAACCCTATCAGACTAAGTTGGAATGGAAAGGGCATTAGCAATCTTCAGGTGAGATTTTTGATGAAATATTGTGGCAGCACATTTCCGCCCAAATTTGGAGGTCTGGTGAAACACGAACATTAGCCAATAAAAAACAAAACAGTGAAACATTTCCCGGGGAAATAATCACTGATTTAATCAGCTGAGTATAACAAACCAATCATCTCACAAAACACATTACCCTACATTGTAACATTGCTTTGGGACAGCATGCATTAAAACTTCCAGCTCATCTGCTGTGCGTAAAAACTTGGGAACAAAGAAATTAGCAGTTCCAAGCAGTTTATGTTTAAAATGTGCAGTTTCACTGTCAGAGCTGTTTTACATAGAGGACTAGGCCAAAATTCCTCCACAGCAATTTGAGAGAAGCCTATGGATGCAGACATTGCTGCTAAAGATGGCGTAATCACTTAGTATGAATATAAGGGGATGATTAGTTGTCTCTTTAATAAATAAATTAAATAACTGTCAACATTGTGTTGTTTGTTCACTCAGATTCCCTTTTACCTAATATTAGGTTTTGGTTGAAGATCTGATAACATTCAGAGCCATATCTAAATTAATCAGGGACAGTTACGTGACAACATAATAAAGGCAGAAGAAATGCATTATTTGTTCCACAAAATGTAACAATAAATGCATAAAAACACTAGCTAGTATTGTATTGCGAAACGACAGCAGCGACCTGGCTCATTGTATAGATTACATGAAAGTTTAACACATTATAGCTTTGTTCAATCTAAAACTTCCCAATACTTACAGACTTTTATAATTAAACACCTGACATTTAAAATACTAGACTGTAAATATGTAATTTTTTCTATTATAACACTGACTGCTTAAAATGTAACTCAATGCAAGATGTTGGGGAAATCGTCCTACAAAGCCTCTTGTGTACTGGTTGAGCTTGTCCACTGCGGCAGCATTCGCTAGGCCCTCCTTAACATAGGCTGGAGGTGGTATGTCAGGAAATCCCTGGCCCAGGTTCACTATGGTGGGGTCAGCTGCCACCGAGGTGAAGGCCACCCTAACATCAAAACAACAAGACAGACACTTTAGTTCTGCCTTATTCATGACATGAATCAATGTTTCTATACAACTAGGTTACTATACCAGTCTACTATACCGGTCTACCTACCATACATTTTTGTCCAGTCCTTCAATCCTTTTGGAATTTGTATGCCTTGATGATGTCATAATTCCCTGACACAAAATAAATTGAAAAGATAGAAGTATAGTAACTCTCTAGTGAAAATGTCACTGTTTTAATGTTACAACATTCTTAGATGAAAACTTAGATGGCTAAAACCGTTGGTATGTACGTATATTAAGCCTGAAATAAAACAGTTTACGGTTATATAGCAACTGTTTCTGGTGGATTTTTGAAGTACGCATCCGTGCATGCATTTTAGGTCAGGATAAACAAACACATTTGCTGGTTACAACATACAGTAGTTACGTTATAGTTAGCCTTCACTGAACTGTATACGGTTATATTGCGACTGTTTCTGGCATGGAAAAGTTAATCTTCAGTCTCGCTAGCAATTGCTAAATTTTTATGGTTATTCCTAGGTAGTTAGTAGATACTGGTAAGCCTATTACTGGCTAATAAACTATTAAAACGGCCAGTGACAAACACCATACATAGACGCTACTTGTTGTGGAGGTAAACTTAGTAAGAAAAGTTTGTCAGTTTAACTGTATCAATGTCATTCATGAATGGCCAATTAACTATTAAAAATGGCCAGTGGCAAAAGAGGATTTGTTCAGGATAGAGACAAGAGGTTATACTGACACCCCGGAAAATGTACAGCTCCATTTGTAATGGTTAATGACACAGCCTTTCACATGGGCGACACAGGTTCGAATCTCAAGATGGCAACACTTTCTATTGCAGGCCAGCTGAACTAGGCTTGCCTGGTTTCTTGTTATCATATAGTTGTTTGGCTCCTTTTTAAATCATAATGATAACAGAAATCACCCAAATGGCCTTGATCATAAGTTTACATACCCTTGAATGTTTGGCCTTGTTACAGACACCCAAGCTGACACACACAGGTGAAAATGGTATTTAAAGCTGAATTTCCCACACCTGTGGCTTTTTAAAAATGCAGTTAGTGTCTGTGTATAAAGAGTCAATTAGTTTGTTAGCTCTCACGTGGATGCACTGAGCAGGCTAGATACTGAGCCATGGGGAGCGGAAAAGAACTGTCAAAAGACCTGAGTAACAAGGCAATGGAACTTAAAAATATGAAAAAGGATATAAAAAGATATCCAAAGCCTTGCAAATGCCAATCAGTACTGTTCAATCACTTACTAAGAAGTGGAACATTCAGGGATCTCTTGAAACCAAGCCAAGGTCAGGTAAACGAAGAAAGATTTCAGGCAAAACTGCCAGAATTTTTTTTCAGGATACAAAGAAAAACCCACAGGTAACCTCAGGAGAAATAAAGGCTACTCTGGAAAAAAACTTTGTGGTTGTTTCAAGGAACACAATACGATGATACTTGAACAAAAATTAGCTGTGTGGTCGAGTTGCCAAAAAGAAGCCTCTACTGCGCCAAAGCCCCAAAAAAGCCTGGTTACAATATAACCGACAACACCTTGATATGCCTCACAGCCTCTGGCACACTGTAATTAAGAGTGACAAGACCAAAAGAGAGCTCTATGGTCACAACCATAAGCGCTATTTTAGGAGAGGGGTCAACAAGGTCTATAGTTAACAGAATACTAGCATGGTGGTGGCTCACTGATGTTTTTTTTTTTTGGGGGGGGGGGGGGTGAGTTCTAAGGGCACTGGAAACTTGGGAAAATTGATTGCAAGATGAATGCAGCTATTATCAGAAAATACTGGCAGACAATATGCATTCTTCAATCAGATTTATTTATAAAGCCCTTTTTACAATTATTCTGCACAAAAGCTGCGCATGGGATGCTCTTGGACTTTCCAGCACGACAATGACCACAAGGCCAAGTTGACCCTCCAGGGGTTACAGCAGAAAATGCTGAAGGTTCTGGAGTGGCCCTCACAGTCTCCTGTGAGCCACTCATCGAGCCACTCTGGGGAGATCTCAAACTTGTGGTTCATGCTAGACGACCAAAGACTATGCATGACCTAGAGGCATTTTGCCAAGCCGAATGGGCAGCTGTAACACCTGCAAGACTTCGGGGCCTCATAGACAACTATTAGACAAGACTGTATGCTGTCATTATTGCTAAAGGGGGCAATACTTTAAGAAATAAGGGTATGCAGACTTTTGAACAGGGGTCAGTAGATTTCTTTCTTTGTAGCCATGTTTTCTTTTATGATTGTGCCATTATGTTATGACCTACAGTTGAATGTGAATCCCATAAGAAATAAAAGACGTGTTTTGCCTGCTCACTCATGTTTTCTTTAAAAATGGTACATATATTACCAATTCTCAAAGTGTGTGAAAACTTTTGAGCATAACTGCATTTCCACCTGTCCCGCATGTTTCTGGTTTTATGCCCGGTTGCCCCCAACCCATTGACATGATAACTGTTCTTTTAGTTCATGGTTGACACAGCTTGATGGCTATTAGCCAATTGCCATTTATACATTTGTTTAAAATGCATCCACAGTTGTGTTTTTAAAAAACTGGTGTACTGAGTGGGTATACAGAACACCATTGTCTGTACTGTATCAGTCCATATTATGGCTGAATGGATTATCACCACATGTGCATGGTGCTTTGCTGGTGATCATTTCCCAACCTCAACCCAACTGAAAAGGTTTTGGATGAGTTGGCCCACAGAGTGAGGGAAACACTGCTAACAAGTGCTTTGCATACGTGGGAACTCCAACAAGACTGTTGGAAAATCAATCCAGGTGACTACTTCATGAAGCTGTTTTAAAGATTTGATTACAAAGCTGTAATCAAGGCAAAGTATGGCTACTTTGAAACATCAAAAAAATAAATGTATTTTGATTCAACAATTTTTAAGTTGCTACATGATTCCATGTATAACAATATAGTTTTGATGTCTTGTAAATAGTAAAAATAAAGAAATGCCATCGCATGAGTAGGTGCGTCCAAACTTTTGACTGCCACTTATTATATATACAACCCACGCTGTGTAAAATGTAAAGAAAAACAGAATGCAGTGATGTGCAAATTATTTAAACCCTATATTCAATAGAAAATAGTACCAAGACAACATATCAAACGTAGAAACTGAGAAATTGTATTGTTTCTAGGAAAATTCATGCTCACTTTGAATTTGATGCAAGCAACACAAGAAAAAAAAAGCACCAAAATACTGGAAACGTTGTGTAATGCTAAAAAAACTAAACCTGGTGGAATATCACACAACTAATAAGGTTAATTGGCAACAGGTCAGTAACATGATTGGGTATTAAAAGATCTTTCCAGAGAGGATTGGCTTGTCAGAAGTGAGGATAGGGAGGGGTTCACCACTCTGTGAAAGACTGTGCTGGCAAATAATGCTACAATTCATCAATAATGTATCACAAGGAAAAATTGCAAAGAGTTTGAGGATCTCATCATCTATGACACACAAAAACATCAAAACAATCTGAGAATCTGGAGTAATATCTGTAAACAAGGGAAAAGGGAGAAACCCAATATTAGATGGCCGTGATCTTCAGGCCCTCAGGTGGCAATGCATTTAAAACAGACACAATTCTGTAATGGACATCACTGCATTTGCTCAGGAACACTTCTGAAAACCATTGTCTGTGAACACAGTACATCACAGTATCCAAAAATGCAAGTTAAAACTCTACCGTGCAAAAAAGAAACCATAGATGAATAACATCCAGAAACGCCAGTGCCTTCTCTGGTCAGATACTCATTTTAGATGGTCTGAGGCAAAGTGGAAAAGTGTCCTGTGGTCTGACGATTCAAAATGTGTGATTATTTTCGGGAATCATGGACACTGTGTCCCCCCGGCTAAAGAGGACAGGGACCATCCGGTGATCATTGCACAGTGCAAAAGCCAGAATCAGTGATGGTATGGGAGTGCATTTGTGAATATGGCATGGGTGACTTGCACTTCTGAGAAGGCAGAATAAATGCTGAACAATATACACTGATCAGCCATAACATTATGACCACCTACCTAATATTGTGTGGGTCCCCCTTTTGCCACCAAAACAGCCCTGACCCGTTGAGGCATGGACTCCACTAGACCTCTGAAGGTGTGCTATGGTACCAAGACTAACAGCAGATCCTTTAAGTCCTGTAAGCTGCAAGGTGGGGCCTCCATGGATCGGGCCTGTTTGTCCAGCACATCTTACAGATGCTCGATTGGATTGAGATCTGGGGAATTTGGCGGCCAAGTCAACACCTTGAATATATTGTTGTGTTCCTCAAACCATTCCTGAACCATTTTTCCTTTGTGGCAGGGTGCATTATCCTGCTGAAAGAGGGCAATGCCATCAGGGAATACCGTTGCCATGAAAGGATGCACATGGTCTGCAACAATGCTCAGGTAGGTGGTACATGTCAAAGTAACATACCTTCTTCCCATAGTGCATCCTGGTGTCATGTGTTCTCCAGATAAGCGGCACACACGTAGCCAGCAATCCATGTGATGTAATAGAAAACATATTCATATGTCCATTGTAGGCGCTTTTGGCAGTGGACAGGGGTCAGCTTGGGCCCTGACTGGTGCCCATGTACCCCAACCTGAACAAACTGCGATGCAGCCCCAACCACAGCACTGTGTGTTCTGACACCTTTCTATCAGTACCAGCATTAACTTTTTCAACAGTTTGAGCTACAGTAGCTTGTCTGTTGGATCAGACCACACAGGCCAGCCTTCACTCCCCACATGCATCAATAAGCCTGGGCCACCCATGACCCTGTCGCCGGTTCACTGCTTTTCCTTCCTTGGACCACTTTTGATAGGTACTGACCACTGCAGACCGGGAACACTCCACAAGGGCTGCAGTTTTGGAGATGATGTGACCCAGTTGTCTAGCCATCACAATTTGGCCCTTGTCAAATATGCTCACATCTTTTACGCTTCCCCATTTTTTCAGCTTCTAACACATCAAATTTGAGGACAGAATGTTCACTTGCTGCTTAATATATTCCACCCACTGACAGGTGCCATGATAACAAGATAATCAGTCTTATTCACTTCACCTGTCAGTGGTGATAATGTTATGGCTGATTGGTGTATACAGGTTTTGGAGCAACATACGTATGCTGCCATCCAGACGACACATTTTTAATTGAAGGCATGGCTTATTTCAGCAGGACAATGCCAAACCACATTATACACGTATCACAACTGCATGGCTCTGTAGTAAGAGTCCGGGTGCTAAACTTACCTGCCTGTAGTCCAGAGGTGTCACCCATTAAAAAACATTTGGTGCATTATGAAATCATAAGGAGACCCCGAACTGTTGAGCAGCTGCAATCGTACAACATTACACAACATTACACTTTCAAAACTACATTAATTGGTCTCCTCGGTTCCCAAACGCTAACAGAGTGTTGATAAAAAAAGAGGTGATGCGACACAGTGGTAAACATGCCCTTGTCCCGAATTGCTCCTGTCCCGAACATGTTGCTGTCAAATTCAAATGGACATGTATTTTTCCAAAAACAATAACCTTTCTCAGTTTCAACATTCCCTATGTTATCTTTGTACTATTTTCAATTAAATACAGGGATAAATGATTTGTGCATCATTGCATTCAGTTTTTATTAGCATTTTACACAGCATCCCAACTTTTTTGGAAACAGGGTTTGTATATAATACTTGTTCACTGAGTCTACCTGACTATTAATAGTTGGAATATCAACTTTGAAAAGAAAACAAGTAAGAAAACAAATAGCTCCAACAAAAGATATAATTAGGCAATAACAACATCAAAGATTTCTGAAGTAAACTCACCTTTGAGGAGGAAAAGTTTCTAAGGCAGTTGATGTTAATGAAATGACACACAGATCTGATGGATCGATGCGTAAGGTTCATACCTGCAAAACAATTCAGTATGGTTCACATTAAGGCCTAAGCATTTAATGACAGAAAACTGACTGCTATATGAAACATGATCCCAAAACGCTACTCCCACAGACATAAGTTTCCTCTCTGCAAGAGTAGTCTGGGACTGAAACATTTGATTGGTCCTAGATTGGGAGAAGTCTAAAATGCATTGATACTTTGATTGGTTAGAGATGATACAATCGCTGATAACATTTTATTTTTTGTTACATCATCACAAATGTTTACATCTAATACATCTGGAGCAGTGTTTTAGACCGATGGACTCTCTGAGGCCACTTTGAAATAAAAAGGTTTCATCCACGGTCTCCAATTTCTGCCTGTAGACAGGAGGAGACATTGTTTGATAACATAATCTATGAAGTACAGAGCCCCTTAAGGATCATCTCACCTCTTTTTTATTCATTCACATTTTTTATACACATTTCCTTGAATCTCATCAAGAGATTGACTACTTCTATTCTTTTTTAGAACAATGTGTGTTAAGAAATTCAGTGTAATATCATTGCATTACCTTTCAACAGACAAAAGAAAACAATGGGTTTCTTCACTTGACCAAAACCATAAACCGATTCATTGTATCAGTTAGGTATGGAGAATTTACAGTTGTGCTCATAAGTTTACATACTCTGGCAGAAATTGTGACATTTTGGCACTGATTTTTAAAATAAGACTGTTCATGCAAAGAAAATCTCACATGGACGCACTGAGCAGGCTAGATCCATGGGGAGCAGAAATGAACTGTCAAAAGACCTGCGTAACAAGGTAATAGAACTGGATAAAGACGGAAAAGGATATCAAAAGATATCCAAAGCCTTGCAAATGCTAGTCAGTACTGACCAAGAAAAGTAGACCAAGAAAGATTTCAGAAAAAACTACAGTTTTGTAATTGGTTGTTTTTTTTAGACTGATGATCACTGTCAGCTCCAGGCTTTGCCCTGGCACCTGCCCTGCCACCTCAAGACTTTGCCATTGCACCGTGCAAGTTATTTTCTGGGTTTAGTTCGGCACAACGGATGCCACCCATCATAGGCCTCGGTGCTGAAAAAATCCTGAAACAAATTGTCCTGACATTCTTTAAGATGATCCCTTCTGCATCATAGCACCTTGAGTGCCTCACTATTGCAGATAGTATCTGCTCCCTGTTTCGGACCATTACAGCCAAATTCCAAAAGCTGATGAAAGAAGGTCTGGAAATGTATATAGAGTCTGACGGTAAGCAGTACTCGGCTCAGGATTTCTATTTCAAATACCTTACCAAATACTCATCCGCCCAGTGCCTGGGAATAGAAGCCTTCACATGTGGTAACGAGATGTTCAGGGGTTGCCAACTGGTTTGCAAAGATGTACCCTGATATTAGAGCCCGACCGACACAGGATTTTTGTACCCGAGACCAATTCAAATTTTTGAGTGGAACTATATACTGATACCAATTATATCTGCTGATTTTATTATTATTATTATACCGGAAATTAAAATATAATTTTTATTTATTTTTATTTTCTAATTTTAATTTTGTTTATGTTGTAGGCAAATTGTTAAAGCTTTCCTACTGATAGTGACAAGAGCAGACAAATAGAATAACAATTGTGCGGGCCAAAATAAGTGCCTATCTGCATGATCTGCACAATACGATGCACAAAAGATAACAGGAGCAATTACAGTGGGGCAAAAAAGTATTTAGTCAGCCACCAATTGTGCAGGTTCTCCCACTTAAAAAGATGAGAGAGGCCTGTAATTTTCATCATAGGTACACTTCAACTATGAGAGACAAAATTGGGAGAAAAAATTCTGAAAATCACATTGTAGGATTTTTTATGAATTTATTGGTAAATTCCTCTGTAAAATAAGTATTTGATCACCTACAAACAAGCAAGATTTCTGGCTCTCACAGACCTGTAACTTCTTTAAGAGGCTCCTCTGTCATCCACTCGTTATCAGTATTAATGGCACCTGTCTAAAATTGTTATCAGTATAAAAGACACCTGTCCACAACCTCAAACAGTCACACTCCAAACTCCACTATGGCCAAGACCAAAGAGCTGTCAAAGGACACCAGAAACAAAATTGTAGACCTGCACCAGGCTGGGAAGACTGAATCTGCAATAGGTAAGCAGCTTGGTGTGAAGAAATCAACTGTGGGAACAATTATAAGAAAATGGAAGACATACAAGACCACTGATAATCTCCCTTGATCCAGGGCTCCACGCAAGATCTCACCCAGTGGGGTCAAAATGATCACAAGTGAGCAAAAATCCCAGAACCACACAAGGGGACCTAGTCAATGACCTGCAAAGTAACAAAGGCTACCATCATCTGAGGTTTGCTAGAGAGCATTTGGATGGTCCAGAAGAGGATTGGGAGAATGTCATATGGTCAGATGACAAAAAACTAATTAAAACTCAAATCGTCGTGTTTGGAGGAGAAAGAATGCTGAGTTGCATGCAAAGAACACCATACCTACTGTGAAGCATGGGGGTGGAAACATCATGCTTTGGAGCTGTTTTTCTGCAAAGGGACCAGGACGACTGATCCGTGTAAAGGAAAGAATGAATGGGGCCATGTATCGTGAGATTTTGAGGGAAAACCTCCTTCCATCAGCAAGGGCATTGAAGATGAAACGTGGCTGGGTCTTTCAGCATGATCCCAAACACACCGCCCGGGCAACGAAGGAGTGGCTTTGTAAGAAGCATTTCAAGATCTCAATCCCATAGAAAATCTTTGGAGGGAGTTGAAAGTCTGTGTTGCCCAGCGACAGCCCCAAAACATCACTGCTCTAGAGGAATGGGCCAAAATACCAGCAACAGTGTGTGAAAACCTTGTGAAGACTTACAGAAAAAGTTTGACCTCTGTCATTGCCAACAAAGGGTATATAACAAAGTATTGAGATTAACTTTTGTTATTGACCAAATACTTATTTTCCACCATAATTTACCAATAAATTCATAAAAAATCCTACAATGTGGATTTTCAAAGTACAAATCCGTGCATGCTTTCTGTGGTAATATAGGCTAGATCAAAACCCCTTGGGCAGTAAAACTATTCCAAATAGTAAGTTAGTAGATACTAGTAAGCCTATTACTGGCTAATAAGCTGTTAAAACGGCCAGTGGCCAAAGCTACACATTTCATAGATGCTATTTGTGGTGAAGGTAAACTCAATAAGAAAGGTTAGTCAGTTTAACACAATGATTAATGGTGTCTAGCGAAATATTAAAAGTTGGCGTGATTGTTAATGCATGACAAATGTGCAGCACTGTGGTGTAGTGGTTAAGGACACTACCTCTAACGGGGGAGACCTGGGTTTGAGTCCAGTGAGGGCAGCGGTATTTATCACATTTAATTGTGGGCTGGCGGAACTAGGCTTGCCTGGTTCCTTTTTCTAGTTTAACTGCATAGATGAGGACATAAAAACAATTGTCAACCATTCTCTTTTTACTGGCACTTTCCCTACTGTTCATAAAACTGACTTAGTAAAACCACACATAGAAAAAAATAAACATCACACTAAACCCTGAAGTAAACAACTACATACCAATCTCTAACCTATCTTTTAAGAAAGTTCTGGAGAAGCTTGCTTTAATACAGATCATCTGAGTGCCTGTTCTACTTTTGACAACATTCTACTCTGGTTTCTGCTCAAAACAGTACAGAAACACTGTTCCCAAAGTTTGTGAACACCCTCAGGATAAACACAGACAAAAAGCTAGCTATGCTTGTACCACTGGACCTTTGACAACATAGATCAAAGAATTATTCTAAACAGGCTTAAAAATTGGGTTGGACTATCTGGTTCATTTTTGGCACAACATTTGAAGGACAAAACTTTTGATTATTGGTGCCAAGGTCCAAAGAGAGGAATTGACTGCTCTTTTCTCTCGATCTACTCTCCACCTATTAAGCAAAAGGTATTGGCGTGACGAAAAGTTTTATCATTTGAGGAACATAGCAAAGGTCAGCCCGTTTCTCTGCCAGGCAAACACATAGACTGATTTATCACCTGCAGACTCAATGATTGTAACTCTCTATTGTCTGCTTTACCCAAAAAAGTACTGGCAAACTGCAATTAAATCAAAATGAAACTGCACATGTTCTTACGAATACCAAAAAGAGAGAACAAATAACACCCATTTTAAAGACTCTACATTGGTTTCCTGAGAATTATACAATTGATTACAAAATTGTCCTACAGTACTACATGGCCTTGCACCTGGTCTTTTGGTTGTCCCAAGGGTCAGAACCAAAACATTCAGCCACTATGGATAAATATCTCAACATTTGAAAAAGCTTTTTCAAAAGGAAACTTATACTATCAGAAAATCCATACTTGTTATTTTGATAATTTAAAGTTGATATGTGATGAATATCTTAGTTTAAAAAGAGAGCTACCAAAATGATATTGAAATGTGCTAGACCTTTTAGTCTTAATATGGGGAGTGGGGGTTAATTTTCGGAAGTAAAAGAAGGGGCTTGCCGAAATTAATCCCCGCCCCTTACTATTTGCTTCATTTTGTCACTAGAGTGAAATACTTTTTGTGAAACACACTACTACATGAGCTACCCAAATAACTTTTTTGTGGCAGACCATGAATGGGGGAAGAGGGGTGATTTCGACAGGGAAGAACACTATTTTCTGTGACATATGTATTTTGTGGCACTGTATTTTCTGTCTGTTCTTCGGGAACGATTTTTGTCTAATAAATTGCACTTTTCATTTTCATGAACTACGACGTCTACAACAGTCAACATACAATAACAAATACATTGTTTTTGTAATATGTTTGTTATGCACCATCTATAAATGTTAATTGATTATTTAATTTTTTTATGGGTCTGAGGTGGGTAGGCTATGATTGGCATGTTTTCTTTTTGTCAAAAAAGCTATGGCTAGATGATAAACCTAACACACATTCAAATATACTAACAGGGTTTGGAAGGTTACTTATCAAATGTAATCAATTACAGCTACAAGTTACCTGTATACATTTGTAATCAGTAACATAACTTTCTGATTATTCAAACTCATTAACGTAATCTGATTACTTTCATATTAAGAGGCATTAGAAATTGCGTCTGCAAACCTCAACACCTGCACAGAAATACGTTTTACTAGCCTGCACGTAACCTGCGATTATTAGGGCTTCCAGCCATGGATTTTCAAAGCGTGCCAAGATGCAAAGCAAACAGAATCACATGGCCTACCTGTATGGACGGAGTTGAGTTAGCTACATCACAAGCAATCATCCTTTGTCAGAGTGCTTCCCAACACACCTTTGTCTCCTCAAATATCGTGATAAATTCCATATAATGTTATATGTTGAAGGCAGCTCCATGTAACAGCTATCTAACAAATATTTGCCTAATCTTCTAAACAATTGTTGTCTGAGTTGTTCAGTGCAACTCTTCCTGAATGTGTTAATCGGTGCATTTGACAAATAAACATTGAAACATGAAAAAACTTGTCGCCTATCATTGTTCTCAGAAATATGCGTGGATAGTAGATAACTAAATCACATTTATAAGGGTCGGCTAATATTACCACAGATGTACTACAAGCAACCCAAACAATCGAAATTACACTAGCGGGTCACTAATCTGGTTATGCTCGCCCACCCTTGCTGGCACGATGATCACACACAACAGAGGTGTGCAATTGTTATTTTCAGTCAAACATTCAAAAGATTTAAAAACAAAATCAATCTTGCAACATGTCGTAATTATGTCATGCAACTAATCTTTTTAAATGAAGTAATCATACATTTTTTCTAAAGTATCTGTAATTCGATAATAATATTTTAGTTGGTTACGTAACTGATTACAATTACAGATTTTTTGTAATCTGTTACTACCCAAATGTATACAAGTCAAATAAGAGACGAGAAAGATGATGGCGTATACTTGGTGTAAACGAATGTATGGACTAATACACATGAAACAAATAGCGTAACAGAAAACGGCACATTAAAAGTGTCTCCCAGGGATTATTTTCGGTACTAAAATGGGTTAAAATCCTTTGTACGGTTGTATTTAATGACACAAATGAAGAATGTTTTCTTCTACTAAGATCTGCGAAACATAGACTAAATTGACAACGGAGTGAAAGACAAACATCTCCACAAGCAAGCAAGACGCAGCAACGAAAAATGGTGTACGCGCGTTCACGAGAATGGGGGGCAGATTCTGGCAGGGGGACGGTTTTCCGCACAACACCGGTATCCAAGTTGAATCGCTTCCGCCTTTCCCCACTCTGCAAACCCGAAGAGTAGCGTCATGCTGGCAACATTAGAGATTCCGTAGCAACAATAAGACTTCCGGTTCTCGGATTTTGCCTTCAAAATAAATGTCTGATGTAAACAGCAATTTTAATCGTTTTAAATGAATCTATTTTGCCACTTTGCTTAGTGTATATTGTAAAAATGTATTGTAGGAAATGTTCAGTTGAGTGGATAAAGTAAATATATGCAAAAAAATCAAAGGGCACTGTGTATTTGCGATTGTTGCTGGCATTTTACTCCACCCATCCCATTGGCCAAAATGTAACTCAATGGATAGGAAATACATATTGCCCTATACGTAAAAAACTTTCTATACGCCGCAGTGAATGTATTGTAGGAAAATGTTCTGGAGTCTATAGATTCAGTACAAATCTAAGCTGATCCAAGCAGAGTCCAAACAAGGATTGTCTGCAAACGTGGTTGGTCCTATTAACCTGGTAGATGGGACAAACCCTCCTATTTTACAGGCCTATCAAATGAGAGATTTGTGAACGAGAAGCTACCTGGCAATTGAAAAGACAATTGGGATGACTATAGCACATAAAGTATAAAACTGATCAAAAGTACAAAAGTAATCTGAAATGTTTTGTATGAATAGAACTGCAAACAGTTCTATAGATGATCAAAGAAACCCAGTCATGAAACTGGAGTAATAACATTTGATGTTTTCCAAGAAATTACAATTTAGAGAAATGTTGAGCAGTGAGCTAGATTTGGATAATTTAGTTCAACTGGTAATTTTCACTACATTTTGCAGAATAGCTTGGTACTTTGATAGTTGGAATATAGTTACATGTTGATGTTTTCAGTAGTTAAGTAATTTTGGTACAGTTCTGATGTAGCTAAAATCTGGAACAACAACAACATTTCTTACAAAGAAAGTATGCAAACAATTCCTTTCTTTCCAGTATCACATTCACACATTAAACATTAATTGTATATTTTTTACAGATAAAATAACCTACATCTCTAAAGGTGGTACAGCAGGCTAATGAACAGTCTGAATTTTGCACTTGGAACGTGGTTTAATACCCACTTTTTATTGAAATTACTCTTAAATATGATCAAATATGAATTGCTGTCAATGTTTTAAGAGGTTCATTTTCTTAAACAATTAATAAACTCAATTAATGTCCGTTTTGAAGTAATACGTTGGTCTCTTATTTTGAACATTTCCTAATATTCGTGACCCGGAAAGGGTTTCTTTAATGTTGCTCACAAGATGCTGATCACCTGAAGATTAGCGTCATGCTGGCAACATTAGAGATTCCGTAGCAACAATAAGACTTCCGGTTTTTGGATTTTGCCTTCAAAATAGAAGTCTGCGGTAAAACGCGATTTTAATAATATTAAATGTATCTATTTTGACACTTTGCTTAGTGTATATTGTAAAAATGTATTCTAGGAAATGTTCAGGAGACTCTATAGAATAATTATATGCAAAGAAATCAAGGGGCACTATGTATTTGCAATTGTTGCTGGCATTTTACTTCACCCATCCTAGATCCTATTGGCCACAATGTAACTCAATGGATATGAAATATATATTGCCCTATAGAAAAAAAACTGTTCTATACGCCACGGTGAATGTATTGTAGGACATGTTCAGGAGACTCTATAGAATGATTATATGCAAAGAAATCAAGGGGCACTCTGTATTTGCAATTGTTGCTGGTGTTTTACTCCGCCCACCCCATTGGCCACAATGCAACTCAATGGATATGAAATACATATTGGCCTATAAAAAAAAAACTATTCTACAAGCCGCGGTGAATGTAGTGTAGGAAATGTTCAGGAGACTCTATAGAATGATTATATGCAAAGAAATCAAGGGGCACTCTGTATTTGCAATTGTTGCTGGTGTTTTACTCCGCCCACCCCATTGGCCACAATGCAACTCAATGGATATGAAATACATATTGGCCTATAAAAAAAAACTATTCTACACGCCGCGGTGAATGTATTGTAGGAAATGTTCAGGAGACTCTACAGAATGATTATATGCAAAGAAATCAAGGGGCACTCTGAAATCAAGGGGCACTCTCTGATTTGGCATGGGGACAATGTTATCCACTAAGGCACGGAGATGAGAATTACCAATGACCAGGACAAATTATAAGGAAAGAAAGTTAGAGATTTATCCCAATAATTATTATTTTTTTAAATATATATATATTTATTTGAAAATATGTGCACATCCTAAAACCTTCATAGTAAATTCTGAATGTGGGCTGATCTAAATACAACTAATATGGGGCATTACAACTCCAAACTTACATCAAACAACATGCAATATAAAAGATGATGTACTAAATGATAACAGGATAGGGTACACAGTACATAGAGTTAATCAAACCAGTTACTCAACATTCTACCCAAGTTTATCTCCTTCCGTCTTGGCTGTCTTAGAGTTTATGATGCTTAGGATGGGCATTGTATTACGAATGTGGCCAATTCTTTGCAGTCATGACATTCCTGTCATGACTGAAAAGTCTATATTATTTCCGGCTGTCTAGAACGAGAACATTTGCTTGGAGACAAATATATTACAGGACTGCAAAATGTTGGTCCTGGAAGGGCAAAACACTTTTCTGTTTTGTTTCTTAGAGGAAGTTAGCACTCAGACCAACTCAACTGTACTCAGATGGTATCCCCGGTCAAAATAAGTCAGTAATGTGAGAATGAAGACCTGGGTTTTGGCCCTACGCGACCAACATTCAGGGCAGACATATGGTATAAATTTGTTAACATATCCTTCAATCAATCAGAATTTTGCTCAGGCAAATGAAATTAACAACATATGCATACCAACATGAATCAAACAGCAAAACCAACAAACTGAGAAGAAATTGCCAACCTGATGAAGAAACAAAGCCTCTTAAAAAATTTTAACAGTGATTCAGAACAAATGTAAGCTGATCCATGCAGAGTCCAAACAAGGACTGTCTGCAAATGGGGTTGATTTGTGAACGAGATGCTAGCTGGCAACTGAAAAGACGATTGGGATAACTATAGCACAAGTTCATTTTATAGTCGCTGGACAACACAGACTTTCAACTCCCTCAAAAGATTTTCTATGGGGTTGAGATCTGGTGACTGGCTAGGCCACTCCAGGACCTTGAAATGCTTCTTACGAAACCACTCCTTCTTTGCCCGGGCGGTGTGTTTGGGATCATTGTCATGCTGAAAGACCCAGCCATGTTTCATCTTCAATGCCCTTGCTGATGGAAGGAGGTTTTCACTCAAAATCTCACGATACATGACAACAAGAAAATCATTCTTTCCTTTATACGGATCAGTCGTCCTGGTCCCTTTGCAGAAAAACAGCTCCAAAGCATGATGTTTCCACCCCCATGCTTCACAGTAGGTATGGTGTTCTTTGGATGCAACTCAGCATTCTTTCTCCTCCAAACACGAGTTGAGTTTTTACCAAAAAGTTATAATTTGGTTTCATCTGACCATATGATATTTGCCCAATCCTCTTCTGGAACATCCACATGCTCTCTAGCAAACCTCAGACAGCCTGGACATGTACTGGCTTAAGCAGGGGGACACATCTGGCACTGCAGGATTTGAGTCCCTGGCGGCGTAGTGTGTTACTGATGGTAGCCTTTGTTACTTTGGTCCCAGCTCTCTGCAGGTCATTCACTAGGTCCACCCGTGTGGTTCTGGGATTTTTGCTCACCGTTCTTGTGATCATTTTGACCCCACGGGGTGAGATCTTGCGTGGAGCCCCGGATTGAGGGAGATTATCAGTCGTCTTGTATGTCTTCCATTTTCTTATGATTGCTCCCACAGTTGATTTCCTCACACCAAGCAGCTTACCTATAGCAGATTCAGTCTTCCCAGCCTGGTGCAGGTCTACAATTTTGTTTCTGGTGCCCTTTGGACGCTCTTTTGTCTTGGCCATAGTGGAGTTTGGAGGGTGACTGTTTGAGGTTGTGGACAGGTGTCTTTTATACTGATAACAAGTTCAAACAAGTGCCATTAATACAGGTAACGAGTGGAGGACAGAGAAGCCTCTTAAAGAAGAAGTTACAGGTCTGGGAGAGACAGAAATATTACTTGTTTGTAGGAGACCAAAAACATCTTTTTGGTAAAGGAATTAACCAATAATTTCATAAAAAATCCTACAATGTGATTTTCTGGAAAAAAAAATCTCATTCTGTCTCTCATAGTTGAAGTATACCTATGATGAAAATTACAGGCCTCTCTCATCTTTTTAAGTGGGAAGACTTGCACAATTGGTGGCTGACTAAATACTTTTTTCCCCCACTGTAATTACATGTTGGTGTTTTCAGTAGTAAAAACATTTTGTACTGTTCTGATGGAGCTAAAAGCTGGAACAAAAACTTCTTACAGAGAAAGTATGCAAACATAACCTTTCTTTTCAGTATCACATTCACACATTAAACATACATTTTATATTATTACAGATAAAATCCTACATCTACATCTCTAAAGGTAATACAGCAGGCTAATGGCCAGTTAATATAAGTAATTGACAACTACATTAGATCATTGGCTGAATTGTTAAGTAATCACCAAGTGGTGATAATCACCTCCATTAACAAAAGGAATAATGGATCTAAAGGCTATTCAGCAATTTGGAATGTGGCCAATGGAATGGGTGGAGTAAAACACCAGCAAAAATTGCAAATACAATGTGCCCCTTGATTTCTTTGCATATAATTACTCTATCCACCTTCCTTGACATTTCCTACAATACATTCACCGCGGCGTGTAGAATAGTTTTTTTTTTATAGGCCAATATGTATTACATATCCATTGAGTTGCATTGTGGCCAATGGGGTGGGTGGAGTAAAACACCAGCAACAATTGCAAATACAGAGTGCCCCTTGATTTCTTTGCATATAATCATTCTATAGAGTCTCCTGAACATGTCCTACAATACATTCACCGCGGCGTGTAGAATAGTTTTTTTTTTATAGGCCAATATGTATTTCATATCCATTGAGTTGCATTGTGGCCAATGGGGTGGGCGGAGTAAAACACCAGCAACAATTGCAAATACAGAGTGCCCCTTGATTTCTTTGCATATAATCATTCTATAGAGTCTCCTGAACATTTCCTACAATACATTCACCGCGGCGTGTAGAATAGTTTTTTTTTTATGAGTCAATATGTATTTGATATCCATTAAGTTACATTGTGGAAAAAGAGGGTGTGGAAATATTGTGTTGCTAGATGTAGCACACTGTTCCCTAAGATTTGACAGGTTTGTCTTACTCTACACATTCTCCTGGACATTTCCTACACTGCTTTGTCTGTGGAATATTCAATAGTTTATTAGTTATGAGGCAATATGTATTCCATATTCTGTCATTGGCATTGTCTGAATTTTACCCTTGGAACGTGTTTTAACACCCACTAACACCCACTTTTTATCGAAATTACTCTTAAATATGATCATATTTGAATTGTTGTCAATGTTTTGAGAGGTACATGTTCTCCAACAATTAATAAACTCAATTTATCTCAGTTTTTAAGTAATTCGTTGGTCTCTTTTATTTTGAAAATTCCAGATTTTCGTGACCCGGAAGTGTTTCTTTAATGTTGCTCACAAGATGTTGCACCTGAAGATCTTATTTTGTTAGATGTTGCTAATGTGTGAACATGTAGCGATCATTACCAAAATGAAACACCTTAACCTCCATGGATTTCAACGTAGTAGGTAGTCTCTCGAATTTATGGAGAATGTTGCAAAAAACAAAAACATCAATTGAGCATCAGTTCTGTGAGGAACAACACCATGGTTACGGAAAGAGGTCAGTCTCGTTCAAGTTGACAAAAAGCCACAAATACTCAAATAACCCTAAAAGTAGTGTGCAGAAGGACATATGACCCCGACGGACATCAAAACAGATGGGTATTACCCTACACTAAGTCAGGTGTAAAGTGACGAGTGAGTGTAGCACTTTGACAAAACAGAAATGACCGGGTCTTTACAGGGAAAGTATGCCACATAGTCAACCGTCAAATTGTTTCTAATTCATAAAAAATAACCACAATTTGTACTAGGGATTACAGACAATGTTCAATGTAATAAGAACATACAACTGAAAATAAACCGTCACTTACCTGAACATACAAGGACTGCACGTTTGGCAGAACTACTATTGCTTCGCAACACAATATCTCCTCCCCAGTTGTGACCAATAGGATGGCGGAGCCTTACGGGGTACGTCACACCGAGCGCAGTTTGCGGGTTCGCATGGAGTTACTTTTGTTTCAATAAGAACAAACAGAAGTATTAGTATTGCGAACAAAAAAATAATAATATTGAAAGCAAAACTTAAACTAAAAGGTTCTGAGATCCCCCCCCAAAAAACAACTTTTTTTTAAATGCGAAAAGTGATAGAAAATGAATGGAAATAATTATTATAGAGGGAATAAAGGGATTGCGCTAAAAACCATTATGTCTTTGGCTGCAGTTTTTTTCTCTTTGGTTACGTTACCCTTGGTTTTGCTCTCAATTTATTTTTTTTTGTCTGTGTTTTTGACACAATTTTCACAGTGTGCGGGTTTAAGACAGGAAGTGCAAATATTGGTGCTCTTTAATTCAAGGTGTTTACAAGAGTAGCCTAAAATGACATGTCCAGTGAATATTGTTCGGGAACTGCACAGTAGTCATGATCCAGACTAATGCTGAAAAATTACATACTACATACTATAAGTGCATACTTCGTGGATGATGGTAAAGTACGTACTGTTTAGTATCTTATGCAACTAAGGATAGAAAACTATTTTGTTCCGCAGTCCAAAACCGACACCCACTTCGTTTCAGCAGATCACACAGCTGTTAAGTCTGATCACCAACTTAAGTGACGGTAACCAAATGAGAAAGATATTCAAACAACTAAACTTTATTTGTGATTAATACAGCTGAACTTTATTTGTGATTAATCAGAGTCACTTTAAATGATGGCAGGTGTGTAATGACTTCTATTTACCATGAGTTTGAATGTGATTGGTTAATTCTGGACACAGCCACATCCCCAGTTATAAAAGGGTGTGCACTAGGGGTGTAACGATTCATTTTAACCACGATTCGATTCGTATCACGATTCGTTGAAGGCTGATAATGGTTCATTTAGAACGATACGATCCGAAACGATTCAGTGACTTGAAATCGATTAAGTATCTTTTCAGCCAAAAATTCAACCCGTTTGACTGAAATAAATACCTGGATACTGGACAGTGTAGGTGAAGTTTCCTAGATTCCTGTTGTTTCTTGTAAGGGAATCAGGTATCAATTAATTATGGATATAAACAAACAAGTAAACAACAATTAATGGCAAATGCATTCACATTTTATTTGAATAAAGTGCAACCAACACTTTAGGTTGAAATAACAGGAAGTTAAAATGTTCTGCTCTCATTTTCAATATTCAATACATTTTCAATAAAAGTAAGTGCAACCAACATTTCAACAGTAGGTTTACCTGCTACTTGTGCTTTTGTTTTTCAACATAAAAATACTACTATATTACTATCAAAAATAAAGTGCAACCAACATCTCTTCAGGTTGAATTAACAGTAGGTTTACCTGCTACTTTTGCTGTTGTTTTTCAACATAAAAATAATACAAATACAGTACTAATATCAAAAATGAAGTGCAACCAACACACTGGACCGCAATGGTGGCTTGATAATTTCTCGCTCGACGGCTTCTCCTCTGCCATCTGCCATGCTATGTTTTGTTGTCTTTGCGCTGCTACTGGCCCGGGGCGATGACGTCACGGATAGGCAGATTGAATCGAGTAACGTTTATCGCCTTTATCATTAAAAGTGCTAAGAAAAAACATTCCTATAAAGTCTGACGTGCTTAAATCCAATGGGTTATTTCCTAGTATCGATACAATCGATTGATTACATTTTAAAACAATGTTAGATCGATATATGTTGTCCGGAAGGCCAACTTGCTGAGCACAGATCGATGTAGTTGGATCATAGGAATATAAATCGATACATCGATGTAGTAGATGGATCGTTACACCCCTAGTGTGCACACTTTTGCAACCAGGTTATTGTAATATTTCATTTTTCCCCCTCAAAGATTTCAGTTTGTATTCAATTGAATTGTTCACATTATAGGTCACATTAAAAGTAATTTTTTTTTTTCTCATTCTTTTACATCACAAACACCTGACATTTTAACAGGGGTGTGTAGACTTTTTATATGCACTGTAGAAATTGTAATTGAAATTGAAATTACAGTACTTTATCTAAAATTTCTTTAACGTACTCCATTAACTGTGAAGCAAATGAAATAAACACAATACATTTTATTATACCTAAATACGTGGAGTCCTGTGGAAGTCTTTTCTTTATATTTGCATGCAGACGTGTCAAGGAGCTTTTGCCAACATGCTACAACCAAAGCTGAAGGCACCATGATCTCTTATAAGTGGATTTCACTATTTGATGGAAGACTGATACCCTCTGTAAGAAATATGCTAAAAGCCATCTTTAACAGTCTAAATGTTTTTAATGGTACTTAACTGGAAAAATCTCAACATTAATGAATAGCTTAAAATAAATATAACTGAAATATACCTTAACCTCTTGATATAGAAGGTTTGAATTCTTATTGAAAATGATTGAATTATTTAAAAAACATTCATAATAATAAAACAAAATCCCATGGACCCCTTGCAATAATGCCAACTGACATGACATTCAGCACAATACTACTCATCTCTTTCAGTTGGGAGTAGGGCTGATTCAGGGGTACGGGGATGGGCAAAGAGGGCTGATGAGGCTGAAGCTGCATCTTTTGGGCCTGGCACCAGGCAGTGGCAGTAACAACTGATTTAGTATCAATAGTTTGCTAAAGGTTTCCCTGCATTGATTAAATGTTGGCAAAAAGAGGAACGAAATGTAAACACTCTTTGAAGATATTAAGTAACTCATGTTAGGGTTGCAGAAGTAGCCTATTTCACTATGGACTAAGCTAACAGGTTAATTTCCACCACTCACAGATAGAGATGGCCATTCAAGTCTTCATTGGCGTCATTTCAGCAGCAGGATATTATGCTGGCAGCATTCAAATTCTCTTTATCACAATAAAAGCCATAATTGAAACGTATTAGGCAATATAGTTAACAATCTGGTCTGTCAAAAAGAACAGACAAGAATAACATTGGAACAGACATTAAACATAAAATGTACAGACTAGATTGTTAAATACACACACCTAAAGGATTATTAGGAACACCTGTTCAATTTCTCATTAATGCAATTATCTAATCAGCCAATCACATGGCAGTTGCTTCAATGCATTTAGGGGTGTGGTCCTGGTCAAAAAAATCTCCTGAAGTCCAAACTGAATGTCAGAATGGGAAAGAAAGGTGATTTAAGCAATTTTTAGCATGGAATGGTTGTTGGTGCCAGACGGGCCGTATTTCACAATCTGCTCAGTTACTGGGATTTTCACGCACAACCATTTCTAGGGTTTACAAAGAATGGTGTGAAAAGGGAAAAACATCCAGT
Source organism: Esox lucius (assembly GCF_011004845.1). Lineage (NCBI taxonomy): Eukaryota > Metazoa > Chordata > Actinopteri > Esociformes > Esocidae > Esox > Esox lucius. The sequence goes on along the minus strand of NC_047576.1, from coordinate 34,354,722 downwards.
ATGCCGCAGTCCTGGGGGCGAAAATGCCTTGTTGATGCTAGAGGTCAGAGGAGAATGGGCCGACTGATTCAAGCTGATAAGAAGAGCAACTTTGACTGAAATAATCACTCGTTACAACCGAGGTATGCAGCAAAGCATTTGTGAAGCCACAACACGCACAACCTGGAGGCGGATGGGCTACAACAGCAGAAGACCCCACCGGGTACCACTCATCTCCACTACAAATAGGAAAAAGAGGCTACAATTTGCACGAGCTCACCAAAATTGGACAGTTGAAGAATGGAAGAATGTTGCCTGGTCTGATGAGTCTCGATTTCTGTTGAGACATTCAGATGGTAGAGTCAGAATTTGGCGTAAACAGAATAAGAACATGGATCCATCATGCCTTGTTACCACTGTGCAGACTGGTGGTGGTGGTGTAATGGTGTGTGGGATGTTTTCTTGGCACACTTTAGGCCCCTTAGTGCCAATTGGGCATCGTTTAAATGCCACGGCCTACCTGAGCATTGTTTCTGACCATGTCCATCCCTTTATGACCACCATGTACCCATCCTCTGATGGCTACTTCCAGCAGGATAATGCACCATGTCACAAAGCTCGAATCATTTCAAATTGGTTTCTTGAACATGACAATGAGTTCACTGTACTGAAATGGCCCCCACAGTCACCAGATCTCAACCCAATAGAGCATCTTTGGGATGTGGTGGAATGGGAGCTTCGTGCCCTGGATGTGCATCCCACAAATCTCCATCAACTGCAAGATGCTATCCTATCAATATGGGCCAACATTTCTAAAGAATGCTTTCAGCACCTTGTTGAATCAATGCCACGTAGAATTAAGGCAGTTCCGAAGGCGAAAGGGGGTCAAACACAGTATTAGTATGGTGTTCCTAAAAATGCTTTAGGCGAGTGTATATTACCTTATTACCTTATTTTGAAAAAGAAAATCATTTTTGTGAATGTCTCTTACTGAGTGAGTGAGTGAGTGAGTGACCGACAGACCAACCCTTGTTAAATAGCGTAGTGGTTAAAGAAGCGAACCTGTAAACTATAGGGCCCAAGTTTGTATCTCCTCGCAGGCGAAGCGAAGTACACATTATGAATTATTCTGTATAGACCAATACTTCGCTGGCTAAAACCTTTAGTATCTACATTATAGCAAGCCTGAAATAAAACACTTTACAGTTATTTAGCGACTGTTTCTTGGAAAAGTTCATCTTCAGTCTCGCTAGCAATTGCTCAATTCTTATGATCATTCCTAGGAAGTTAGTAGATACTAGTAAGCCTATTACTGGATAATAAGCTGTTAAAACAGCCAGTGACAAAAGCCATACAGTAACACAATGCTCAATGGTGTCTAGCGACTGCTATAACGTGTAGTGCTGTGGCATTGTGATTAAAGACAGTACCTCTCACGTGGAAGATATAGAATAGCTTTGGCAGACTCGATAACAATTTCTCAATTCTTGTGACTATTCCTTTAAGTTAATTGGTAAAGCCTATTACTGGCTAAAACGCTGTTAAAACGGCCAGTGGCAAACGCCATACAGTGCATAGACGCTATTTGGGGTTGAGGTAAACTTAGTAAGAAACGTTAGTCAGTTTAACTGTATCAATGTCATTTACCAACTAACTGTTAATACGACCAGGTGGCAACAGAAAATTTGTTCAGGATGGACACAAGAGGCTATACCAACACCCAGCAAATGTACAGTTCTGTGGTGTAATGGTGAATGACACAGCCTTTCACATGAGTGACCCTGGTTGACCCTGGTCTTTAATCAACTGCAAAGCATAACCGTTGATGTTTATTATTTTCAGAATATTTTCTTCTTATGATATAATTTCGGATATAGTCGGTATTCTAACACACAGATCTGAGAACCATGGCAACCGAGCTTGTTCAGACTCTGGATCCGACAGTCAGCTACATAATGTTGTATCCGACCAAGTCGGATATCGGATTGGATCTTGCAAAATCAGATTTCTTATGTATCCGTGAAGACCTCCACCTCCTCTTCAGTTTTAACATGTATGACACATCATAGGCCGAGCTGTCATCCTTAAGTCTTTGAACATTTTTAAACCGCTCTCATTTAGGGTAGTTTGTGGTAAGTGTGACATTTAAATGCCAACATAGACAATCAAAATAAGTTGATCACTACTCAAATTAGTTTTATTTAATTTAAATAAGGTCTTAGTTAAATATTTATGGTGAAATAAAGCAATTATTTATTTTTGAATAAATGCTACATCCATTCAAACACCATCTGACCCCCTCTTTTTTCTAGGACATTTCAGGTTGAGTGGGGCACATTGGTTAGTAAAGTGGTGTCACGGTACAATGATGTCCGGCGCCATCGTGCCGTGCACTCTCGGTTCCCGTCACTCCAGGAACTCACCCCGGACTCATTCAGTGTCTTGTCTCCCATAATCATGCACACCAGGTTCCAATCTTCCCATCACTGTGTTTAAATGTTTCTCCTTTGCTCCCCTCACTTGACAGTTATTGTTGCTTCTCGAGTTACGTGTTGGTGAGTGTTATTCTTTTGTGTTAGTTTGCGTCTGCAGGTTCCGCCGTTGATTGGAGTTTTTTTCTTCAGTTTTCTTGTCTGCTGTTCTTTTGTTTGGTTTGTTAATAAACCTACATGTGCGAACATACTCTGCCTGCGCTTGGTTCCCTTCACTCAACCACCGAATCGTGACAAGTGGGACACTATTTTCTCATTAAATACCCATTACTAGGTGTGTTGGAATAAGCATTTTAAAAGATTTGTGTGTACTAGTCAACAATAAATTGGATTTCAAATTAACCACAAATATGTTCTATATTATTCAATTTTCATTATAATTAAGAGTTGAAAATGTTTACAGTATAGTAGGGAAGCCTCTACAGCTCCGGACAAAATTAAGAGACCACTGCGCCTTTTTTTTTCCTTTCCAAAAAAATTGAAAAGGAAGGTTTTGAGTGAGGAACAGAAGGGTTAAAATTAAGAGAACATTGCAAATTGAACACTTCTGTTCCTCACTCAAAACTTTACTTTTCAACTTTTTTGGAAAGGAAAGAAAAAAGGTGCAGTGGTCTCTTAATTTTTTCTGGAACTGTATGTCCAAAATCATTGGGAAGCCTCTCTGCAAGCATTCAAATGAAGCTAGCCAGCTCCCAAGGTAACTCTACCTGAGGCATGATGAGTGCCTTTCACAGACCCTTAGCATGCCTTTAGAGTGTGGATTTTGAGATGTTCCGTGCCCTGTTTCCACTTGCTATTCATACTCCTCTATAGGCCTTCTCATTCTATCCTGACTCCATAGATTAAGTACCTTTTCTTTTATGCCTGTAGGCTTCTGTTCTTTCTTTTGTTCTGTCATTTCCCTCTCCTTCCTTTCTCTGTCTCTCCATGCTGTGTATGGGCACCATATTTTCTGTCATTTTATTAAAAAAAACAGTTAATTAAAAAAAACAGTTGACATACATTTTCATTGTGTTTTAAAGCACTACCACTAAGAGCTTATTTTAAGACCAAAAGTTATATTTAAAAAATAACAGCATACCCACTATGATGATGTCACACCAATCAAAACCTTTATTTTATGTCCAGCACATATTCAGCAACAGTACAATATGAATTGTTTTGATTGGCTTGTTAAATTGGCAGAGTACACTACCCATGAGCTTAAATGTCCCACTCAACATGAAGTCACCCAAAGCATCCATAACTACAACCTTAGCCAGTTCTGAAACCGGTGGTGTTCCTGTAGTAAGAACTGGAGTGCCTCTGACTCAGCAGGAAACAATTATAAATCGTTAGGATATGATAGCACATGGTTTCTCATTGCAGCCTAAGATGTGCATGCTCCTTAACTACAGAAACCAAACATGCACAGTGAATTTAAAAACGTTTTTATTGCTGTTGTTCATGATGGCCTACTACATTTGCTTGTGATATTATTTTCTGTAGACTGAATAATTTGGTAATTGTAGGAAAAAATAAACAAGGTTGATTCTGTAACATTAGGCTACTTTTTGTGAGTCATTAAACAGAGTGCTATTATAGTAAACAACCAGGTCCCACCGTGATATAGAGATTGAATTAAGAGCTTGGACAAAAAGATTCATTAAATTAATCAGTGATTCAAATGATCCGGATCTTTTCAAAGAACTGTACTGATTCAGTTCAATTTAATAATTAGGCATACCTATCACTAGTATGCGGGGCTGGAGCTGGATGCCTCTCAAAATTCCAGTCATTCACTGCAGCGTATGGAGTAGTTTCTTCTGTATAGGGCAATATGTATTTCAAATCCATTGAGTTACATTGTGGCCAATGGTATGGGCGGAGTAAAATGCCAGCAACAATTGCAAATACATAGTGCCCCTTGATGTTTTAGCATATAATAATTCTATACAGTCTCCTGAACTTTTCCTGGAATTCATTCACTGCGCCATATGGAATATTTTTTCTCTATGAGTCAATATGTATTTCATATCCTTTGAGTTACATTGGGGTCAATGGTCTGGGCAGTGTAAAATGCCAGCAACAATTGCCAATACGTAGTTCCCCTTGATTGTTTTGCATGTTTTGAATCTGCAGACTCTCCTGAACAATACATTCACTGTGGCATATAGACTAGTTTTTTCTGTATATGGCAATATGTAGATGTACAGTCTATTATAGTGTTTTGCATTGGGGGCTAAAGAGGGTGTGGAGAATATTGTGTTGCTATATGCAGCACACCATTCCCCATGATTAGACAGGTTTGTCTTACTCTACACAGGATTTTGCTGCATTAGTTGCGCCATGATTCATCTGATAGCGAGCAAATGTATAAACAGTGTTGTCTACCTGGCAACACCTGTTCAAAACTGTGTCGAGAAAGTTAGGTTTGTTTCAATGGGTGAGCAATGAATAACTACAAATAGTGACATTCCTATTAACCAACGTGAATGCCCCCGGGACACATAACGACATTAGACAGTATTGTTGGAAGCATGTGGAATTCTGGATGAGTCTGTCTTTTGTTCCTGCTTGTGTTAGCACCACACGTTAGTGTAGCGCATAGGTCTTCAACCCTCCCCTGGGGACCCCCAGCCATTACATCTATTAGATGAATCCCAGAGCTAGCACACCTGAATCAACGTATTAACTAATCAATAAGCCCTTTCCTGTTAAATCAGATGAGCTAGTTCAGGGCTAAAACTAAACTGTGAGATGGCTGGGGGATCCTCAGGTGAGGGTTGAAGACCTATGGTGTAGCAAATATCAAGCAAACTAAAACACTGGGAATCACATTTTTATTGTTATTTTCTGCTACACGCAACATGGATTTGCTTCCTTCGCAAGTCAGACTGCCAAAAGTTGCGCTTCGTTGCTGAAACAAGTGCGATAATCTGTTTAGCGAGTAACACCCAGCGAAATTGAACCAAAGCGTTCCCTATGAAAACTTCTGCTCAATTAGACATTGTCATTTTATTTTCGGAACTCGGTCAAAAGATCCATCCAGCAATTTCTGATTTTGCCAGAAATGTCTTCATACGAACTTACTAAATTGCTATAACTCCGCTATAGTACAACCGCTAATGCTGCAAAATCCTGTTGGTGAAGCTTAATTATTCGATTATTTACATATAATTTTTTTTCATTTTGACCCCTTTGATCCTCCATAGTTTTGAAGTAATACATCGGCCTCTTTTATTTTGAAATGTTATTAATTTCTGTCACCCGGAAGTTTTTTTTTTTAATGTTGCTCATGAGACGCTGATTACAGGAAGCTGTTCAGATGTGCTCCAGTAGCGTCATGCTGGCAACATTAGAGATTCCGTAGCAATAATAAGACTTCCGGTATTCGGATCTTGCCTTCATAATAAAAGTCTGCGGTAAAATGCGATTTTAATCATATTAAATGAATCTATTTTGCCACTTTGCTTAGTGTATTTCGTACAAATTTATTGTAAGAAATGTTCAGGAGAGTGAATACAATAATTTTATGCAAACAAATCAAGGGGCGCTGTGTATTTGCAGTTGTTGCTTGCATTTTACTCTGCCAATTCCATTGGCCACAATGTAACTCAATGGATGTGAAATACATATTGACTCATACAGAAAAAACTATTCTATATGCTGCAGCGAGTACTTTGTAGGAAATGTTCAGGAGAGTCTATAGAGTGAATATATGGCAAAAAAAATCAAGGGGCACTGTGTATTTGCATTTGTTGCAAGCATTTTACTCCGCCCATACCATTAGCCACAATGTAACTCAATGGATATGAAATACATTTTGCCCAAACAGAAAAAAGTATTCTATACACCGCAGTGAAGGTAGTGTAGGAAATGTTCAGGAGATTGGATATGGTGATAATATGCAAAAGAATCAAAGGGCACTATTTATTTGCAATTGTTGCTGGCATTTTACTCCGCACATACCATTGGCCACAATGTAAATCAATGGATTTGAAATACATATTGACTCATGGCAGAAAAAAATATTCTATATGCTGCAGTGAACGTAGTGCAGGAAATGTTCAGGAGAGTGGATAGAGTGATTATATGCAAAATATTCAAGGGGCACCATCTATCTGCAATTGTTGCTGGTGTTTTATTCCACCCATACCATTGGCCACATTCCAAAGTTCTGAATAACCTTCCATTTAGATCCATTATTCCTTTTGTTAATGGAGGGGATGATCACCACTTGGTGATTACTTATTTCAGGCAACGATCTAATGTTGTTGTCAGTGACTTATATTAACTGGTGATTAGCCTGCTTTACCACCTTTAGAGATGTACAGTAGATATAAAATGTCTACACAACCCTGTTAAAATGCCAGGTTCTTGTGATGTAAAAGAATGAGACAAAGATAAAGCATGTCAGAACTTTTTCCACCTTTAATGTGACCTATAACGTGAAGAATTCAATTGAAAAACAAACTGAAATCTTTGAGGAAAAAAAAGAAAATCACAATAACCTGGATGTATAAGTGTGCACAGCCTTAAACTAATACTTTGTTGAAGCACCTTTTGATTTTATTACAGCACTCAGTCTTTTTGGGTAGGAGTCTATTAACATGGCACATCTTGACGTGGCAATATTTGCCCACTCCTCTTTGCAAAAGCACTCCAAATCTGTCAGATTGCGAGAATATCTCCTGTGCACAGCCCTCTTCAGATCACCCCACAGATGTTCAATTGGATTCAGGTCTGGGCTCTGGCTGGGCCATTCCAAAACGTTAATCTTCTTCTGGTGAAGCCATGCTTTTATGGATTTGCATGTGTTCTTTGGGTTATTATCATGCTGAAAGGTGAAATTCCTCCAGTTCTCTGTTGCTGTAGGCTTCTTGGAAGCCTCCCTGACCAGTTTTCTTCTCATACATTTTTTGAGGGACATCCAGTTCTTGGTAATGTCTCTGTTGTGCCATATTTTCTCCACTTGATGATGACTGTCTACACTGTGTTCCATGGTATTTCTAATGCTTTGGAAATTATTTTGTACCCTTCTCCTGACTGATATCTTTCAACAATGAGATCCCTCTGCAGCATTGGAAGCTCTCTGCGGACCATGGCTTTTGCTCTGAGATGCAACTAAGAAAATGAGAGGAAAACAGCTGAACTTTATTTGTGATTAATGATGGCAGGTGTGTAATAATTTAAATGATGGCAGGTGTGTAATAACTTCTATTTAACATGAGTTTGAATGTGATTGGTTAATTCGGAACACAGCCACATCCCCAGTTATAAGTTGCACACTTATGCAACCAGGTTATTGTAAGGTTTTTATTTTTAATTTTTCCCTCTCAAAGATTTCAGTTTGTTATTTCATTAAATTGTTCACATTATAGGTCACGTTAAGAGTGGAAAAAGTTCTGACATGATTTATCTTGGTCTCATTCTTTTACATCACAAAAACTGGCATTTTAACAGGGGTGTGTAGACTTTATGAGGCACAATGTATTCCATATTGACTCATTGGCATTGTCTGAATTTTGCCCTTGGAACATGTTTTAATCCCCAATTTTTATTTTTATTACTCTTAAATATGATCAAATATGAATTGTTGTCAATTTTTTGATAGGTACATTTTCTTAAACAATAAACTCAATTTATGTCAGTTTTGAAGTAATACGTTGGTCTCTTTTATTTTGAAAACTTCCTAATTGTCGTGACCCGGAAGTGTTTCTTTAATGTTGCTCTCAAGACTCTGATGCTGATTATTTCATCCACGTTATTAATGTACTGCCAAGAATGCATTTTTAAATACGTGGAATAATATTTTTCTGCCATAAATATAATATATCAGTTGTGTGTCTATTGGCTTTGACAACAACTGTAATGCTTGACGAGCAAGTGACGACCAATGCGATGGCTACTTTTAGCAAGGCTAGCTGGCGAGCGTAGCCAGCTAGCCGGCCATACATACTAGTGGTGCCACTCAACAAAACAGGTACGCTAAACAAACTTCGATGTGACATTACACTACATAGTATTGGCACTGGCTACAATCGTGTTTTTCTGGATTGCCTTTTATTAATCATAGTCACAATATTAATATGTCTAGGTAACAGCTACGATTGTACTGTAATTATAATTAGCAGCTGCAGCTAACAACATTAATGTTGTTTTTAGCGAGACAGATGCAAACATCTTTCACTTTATGAGTGACATTTTGCCCCTGTATTTTTGCTAAATCACTTTGTATCACACTCAGTACAGTAGTGCGGTTACTGTATAGTTGTCAAACAGTTTTAGTACTAGCTAGATAGCTAACGAGTTAGATCAACGTTTAATCAGTCAACCATGTCAGCTACAGTGTAGTAGCAACTTGGTTTTAGTGGCTGACCCTGGTTAAAACTGTCCTCGGAAATGTTATCTGATATAACCTCTCAAACATAAGTAGCTGGTTAGCTAGCTTACTGACATTAAATCAAAGCTGACATTTCATCATTAAACGCTTTAGACTGACTATTTAGAATTTCCCTTAAACGTTGTTGATTTCGAAGTACTACAGTATATCATCTATTACAAAGTTACAAAAGCTGCCTTTTCAAGGGTGTGTAGACTTTTAATGTGCAGTGTATGTAATATATTTATTTTAACACCATTTTATTAGGAAATCGCTAATGTTGAGGTTAAATTTGCTTTTCACAAATGTTCAATGTTCAGTTATCCTCTAGCTACACAGCTTCCCAAAATGAACAACGTAGTTACCGGGGAGACACACACATAACATATTTATTTATGAATCCATGTTCAGTGTGATCATCAAGCCCCTGGTCCCGGACAATCGCATCCAGGGGGTAAGAGACCATGGGCACGGAGAGCAGCGCAATGCGGAGCATCATCTTGGAAGAACCGCTCCTGACCCTGCCCTCAGGGCTCACCATGTACTCTGCAGTGCTCCAGGATGGCAAGCCGGCTTCAGTGTTTGTTCACAAGCAGGGCAACGAAGACAAAGTAAACAAAGCTGCAAAGGTAAATACTTCGGCTGTTATCTGAACTGAACCAATCAAATGTCCAATGTCATCCTGCATGTTTTATTGCCGGACCGCGTAGGCGGAACTGGCCTAGAAGAGCGAATGTTTCACTTGACGAAAAAGTAAGTTATCATCACCTAGCAGCAGGATATTGTGCTGGCCGCACTCACATTTTCTTTATTACAATAAAAGCCATCATTGAAGTCCGTAAGTCAATATAGTTAACAATCTAGTCTTTGAAAAAGAACAGACAAGAATAACATTGGAACGGACATTAAACATAACACGTACAGACTATTTATTAACTATATTACCTTCTATATTTTAATGAATGCTTTTATTTTGAAAAGAAAATCGGAGTTGGCACTGCTAGCATAATATCCTGTAGCTAGAAAAACGATAATGAAGCCTCGAATGGTCATCACTATTGTCACCTGTATTGATATTATTGATATTACAGGGCTGCACAATGTCCTGGAGGGGCGAAACATTTCTGTTTTTGTTTCTTAGACGAAGTTAGCACTCAACTGCACTCAGATGGTATCCCCGGTCAGAATAAGTCAGTAATGTGAGAATGAAGACCTGGGTTTTGGCCCTACGGGATCAACATACAGGGCAGCCATATGCTATACATTTGGTAACCTAGAGGTGTCCATGGTGCTTTAAAGAGTCTTAGCCATTTAGCCCTAGGCTAACTGTTTTATTAAACCTCTCTGGGAATGTTGCTATGAATACTTTTTAAGAGTTTTATTATAAATAAATAATCTAAATAAGCCAATAAGTAGAAGCTGTGCATGTTGATTTTCAGCCTCTACATTTTGGCAATACAAATCATTCAATCAATCAATCAGAATTTTGCTCCGGCAAATGAAATTAACAACATATGCATACCAACATGAATCAAACAGCAAAACCAACATATTGAGAAGAAATTGCCAACCTGATAAAGAAACAAAGCCTCTTAAAAAGTCATTGAGGGAGTCCGAACAAGGATTATCTGCAAATGTGGTTGGTCCTACTAACCTGGTTGATGGGACAAACCCTCCTATTTTACAGGCCTATGAAATGAGAGAATTGTGAACAAGATGCTACCTGGCAATTGAAAGGACAATTGGGATGACTATAGCACAAGTTCATTTTATAGTGAAGTAAAGTATAAAACTGATAAAAAGTACGAAAGTAATCCGAATGTTTTGTATGCATAGAACTGCAAACAGTTCTATAAATGATCAAAGAAACCCAGTCATGAAGCTGAAGTAATAACATTTTAAATGTTCTAAGTAATTACAATTTGGACAAATGCTGAGCAGTGAGCTAGATTTTGCATAATTTAGTTCACCTGGTAATTACACTACATTTTGCAGAATAGCTTGGTACTTTGGTAGTTGGAATATAATTACATATTAGTGTTTTCAGTAGTTAAGTAATTTGATACTGTTCTGAACTGAAACAACAACAACATTTCTTATAATGCAACATTTCTAAGTATGCAAACATTCCCCTTTATTTTTAGTATCACATTCACATATTAAACATTAATTGTATATTTTTACAGATTAATTAACCTATATCTCTAAAGGTGTTACAGCAGGCTAATGACCACTTTGTTAAACAATATGGTTAATGGTGTTTAACGAAATATTCAAACTTATTGTGATGTTAATGTGTGTGTACCTGTGTACCTTGGTGGTGAAGTGGTTAGGAAACAATTATAATAAAAATACTTAATTTAATAACATGTAAATCTCTAAATGTATATGGTTGCCAGCTTCATTGACAATACATTGCAGAGGATGTTTAGTGGCATTTAGAATTGCCATTTATACTTCATTTGCCTTCATTGCACATCTATAAATGTATCTGTATTATACTTATTATTATTATTATTATTATTATTAAGTTGAATCTAAAAAAGATTTATTGATATATGTAGTCTGGAACACTTCAGTGACTGGCAAGAGATTTTTCAAGTCACTTGTCTGAGGATTTCTTACCGGTACTGACTTGTGGGTGTATGCACGATAACTTTATAATTCATTATAAAAGCTCCCCATTATGTTGTGCACATCATGTATTGTGCAGATTATTTTGGCTTGTGAAAATATTATATTTGTCATTATCATGTGCCTACATTATAAACAAAATTATAATTAGAAAGAGATATGCAGAGTTGGGGATGTAACGGATAAAAAAAAAAACAGTAACTGTAATCGATAATTTTTTTAATTACTTTTGGATTACTTCAATTGAAAAATAATAGGTGCACTAAATAATTATGACACGTTGTATGTTTGAGTTTATTATCTAATGTTATAAAAACATAATTTGAACCAAAATATGAATTGCGGGCCTTAGTTGTGTGAGTGATCATTATGCGCCCAAAGGTGGACGCGCATAACCAGTTTAGTGACAGAGGAAGCGCTAGTTTAAATTTCTCCGGTTTTGGTTGGTTGGATGGATGGTAAAAACAGAGTATATCTTCAATAATATTAGCCGAGTTATATAAAATGTTATTTAGTTATCTACTCGACGCATAATTCTCAGAGCAATGATAGGCAATAGGCCTACCTGGTGTTATATCTTTTTCAAGTTTCAAGGTTTATTTGTCAAATGCACCGAACAACACAGCCAGGACGAGTTGCATCGAAGAAATTAGAGGAATAGTTTAATAGATTAGGCATCTATTTGTTAGATAGGTGTAACATGGTGCTGCCTTCAAGATAAAACATTATATGGAATTTACCACAACATTTGAGGAGAAAAGTTGTGTTGAGAAGTTCTCTGCCAAAGGATGATTATTTGCATTTGACGCGCCACATCAAATCAAATGTGATTCTGCTTGCTTTGCATCTCTGAAAATTGTGTTCATTGGTTCTGATGTCATGTGACATCATTTCTTTCATTTGCGTTTTGAAAATCCATCACTGGTGGCCATAATAATCGCAGGTTACGTTTGCACGGGTAAATCTTATTTCTTTGCGGGTGTTCACGATTGCAAACGTGCATTCACGTGCCTGGGGTTTCTGCAACATTTTGACAATGTTGATTGTTGAGCAAATCATCAGACTACTGCAGATTTAGTTTATGCGTGAAAAGCTATGGATATCCAAATTTTTATATACAACAATGTCAATACCCTTTTCGAGTAATTGCCATGAAGCAATTAAAAACATGAATAAACCACAAAAAACAGAACAGGCTTAAGCATCATTATATTTTGCGTTATGTTCAGATAAAAAGTAAGATTCTGGAAGATCAAGGTTTATTGGATTAATTGAAATGACTGAATATCTGACAGATCTATTTGTTTTCCAATGCCTCTTAAATTGAAAGTAATCAGATTAAGTTACTGAGTAATCCAAAAGTTACGTTACTGATTACAAATGTGGACAGGTAATTTGTAACTAAGGGATTACATCTAAAAAGTAACCTACCCAACCCTGGAGATATTTATAATAATGTATATCTTATTCATACTTTCTAGATTTTGCAGTTTGTTAACAGGACTTTTTCTGCATGCATCTCTCATAGCTGCATGTCTTCTAGGATAAATATCAATGGTTTGTTTGAGCTCAATATTGTTCCAACAGTTTATTTTCCGTGGTAATGGTATGGACGGGTATTTGCATATAGCAGCCGAAGCTTTTTTTTTGTAGACTGCTATGTGTAGTGGTTGGACTAGTCTACTCCAAAACTAGTTTATTCTTTATACCATTACAATACTATCCCAACATATAACAACATTTAAGTAAGCTTCATTGACTATACATTGCAGAGGATGTTCAGTGGCGTAATACAACTTGAGATGAGATGTGCGCTCCACTTATAAAGTAAAACAAGCAGTCAGGGAAACTTCAGCGACTGGCAGAACTTTTTCAAGTCACTCGTGAGGAGTATCCCGATTTACGATTATCCCTGTTATTGAATTTCTCCACGGTTTCATAATCGTATTTTCCATCGTGATTAGTTTTTAAATCGTCTATCGTCCTATACCTACCTGATAGTAATCTTAACAACTGTTAAAGACCCCATAGAATGGCACTCTTCCTTGATTTTATGAGACACGAGCCCTGGCACTCAGTGTGTTGGATAGATGAAAAAACTTTCAACGCATTATTCTGGTGGGCAAAACCGTGTGATCCCGGGGTAAACATTGGAACAGCTGATTGTACAGCAAGTAATTTTGGTTTTCAGTTTATTTCTCCCCACAAAAGTTCTCCTTCGAATATATAACTTAACACTATCAGCTTCTTGTTCACGATACAAGACAGACAGTGAGGAAAACAAACCATTCAAGTTTGACTTTACTTGCCAATGTGGCGTTCTATCTTCCAAATACTCCACCCATATAACTATCCATTAAGTTTGCAGATAGCGAAGGATTTGTTCTTTTTGAACAAATCTTTTTAGTGGCTCGTGCCTCACAAGTCCTTTTTTCTAGTGACTCATTTGTATCAATTGTATCGTTCATTCAACAGCTTGGCAGCGGATTTCTATAACATGATCATTACATTCCCAGCCCTCCGGCTCAGTTCTACGATCAACGTCTATGTACATTCGTAGAGAAAATAGATCAAGGCAGGAACAATATAGACATGTTTATAACTGATGAATGAATGCAGACTATAGGCCTATTAATTAATAGTTAGTTGATTACTGATGTCCTGATGAACAGATGAAAACTTCTGGCTCAGTAGCCTACTCTCCTTCTAACCACTGTTAGTTTTACGTTCGTAAAGATGGATCAAGCCGGCAGCCTTTAAAGACATTTGAAACTGATAATTGGATGCATGGTAAAATAATGAATGCATAGAAGTTTATTTTTATTGTGATGTTAACCACATCAAATACACAGAGCCGAGGGTCTGTGGGATTAATGACTCAAATGAACAAAAATGACTAGAAAGATACAAACTGTTTGCTGAAAAACTCAAAGATTTGAGTCAGTAAAAAGAGTCAAACTTCCCATCACTACTATCCATTTATTAAATTTAAGTTGCACAGTTTAAGATTCTCCTAACCCTGGGAATATGCGCGAACATTAATGGTTTGTAAGCTTGGCATTACAATGTAAGGGCACGTGCATCAGAAGTGATCCTTCCTGGCCAGTAATAAATCACACAACAGCATCGCCCATTGTAGAACATAATTCTTTCCAATGATGTAAACCACCAAATCACACTTCAGGATGTTCTGTTACCAACGTATACAAAAGGAGACGCTTTTCTGGAGAGAATGCAGACAAGCTGTTTCCTCCGTCATATCTGGCTTCTCAACTGGAATAACTGACTTTATGGGGGAAATAATTCAAACAATATATACATGCAACTCCAGCATACACGTTTAATATGCAATGGGACAACATATATTTATATCCATTTTAATGTGCATTATCTAATTAAGAAACATGGTTGAAAATGACAATTTGACTTACAATATTAGTAAAAATTTACACACGCGGCTTGAATGTGAATGTTATTTTTCTTTTGTTGATCAGAGTTGATCCGACAAATAAGTGACTGAAATTTCTATTAAATAATAATGTTGTGAAATTAGGCTACATTATGGTGCATAGAAAAACAATTCTAAACTAGGTTATACATATTGAAATTTAGAAGCAAATGAGTTTTCAGTTAATCCGTCTCTAACTTTACGCAGATCTGCCAAACGCTGTCCTGCACCCATGGCCTAGACATACTATGGAAACTGACATAATTTGCATGGTATTGGTTGAACATTGGCTTCAAAATTCCTTATTCAGATTGGAAATATGATCTTGTAATCAAAATATTGTGCAAAAAAATAGCTGTCTATAAAATAATTGTGGTCAGGCTCAAATTACTGCGATTAGGCAATTATGTAATAATTGCAACAGCCCTAGTTGGAGTCTATATGATCAGATCGCAAAGATTGTGAAGAGTTCATTCTCCTGACTTATTTAAATACAAACATACCATACCATACCATCTTCTTCCGCTTATCCGGGGCCGGGTCGCGGGGGCAGCAGTCTAAGCAGGGATGCCCAGACTTCCCTCTCCCCAGACACTTCCTCTAGCTCTTCCGGGGGGACACCGAGGCGTTCCCAGGCCAGCCGGGAGACATAGTCCCTCCAGCTTGTCCTAGGTCTTCCCCGGGGTCTCCTCCCGGTGGGACGGGACCGGAACACCTTCCCAGGAAGGCGTTCCGGAGGCATCCGAAAAAGATGCCCAACCCACCTCAGCTGACCCCTCTCGATGTGGAGGAGCAGCGGCTCTACTCTGAGCTCCTCCCGGGTGACCGAGCTTCTCACCCTATCTCTATGGGATCGCCCGGCCACCCTGCGGAGAAAGCTCATTTCGGCCGCCTGTATCCGGGATCTTGTCCTTTCGGTCATGACCCAAAGCTCATGACCATAGGTGAGAGTAGGAACGTAGATTGACTGGTAAATCGAGAGCTTCGCCTTGCGGCTCAGCTCTTTCTTCACCACGACAGACCGATACATCGACTGCATTACTGCAGAGGCTGCACCGATCCGTCTGTCAATCTCCCGTTCCATCCTTCCCTCACTCGTGAACAAGACCCCTAGATACTTAAACTCCTCCACTTGAGGCAAACATTTGTTGGATTATTGCTTTTGTTTTGATGCTGTTTAAATGTAGGCTATTATATGACTATTTAAAACATAGGTCTGGTAGCTGTTCTATATGTCCGGTGGCTGTCAATAAAAAGCGTCAACTCTGATATAGCTCCCACCCAGTTTTATTTTGCATAGAATCAGTCAATTAGATTTTCAGTTCCAGATTTATTTGTTTATTTAGGTACTTTGAATTAGATGTTCAGTTCAACAGCTATCCAAGATAGTTAACTTTTTTTCACAGAGGAGGGGTGGTATCGGCCAATTATTCGGCTACCTGCTTTTTCCTGACTCCACTAGACCTCTGAAGGTGTGCTGTGGTATCTGGCACCAAGCCGTTAGCAGCAGATCCTTTAAGTCCTGTAAGGTGTGAGGTGGGGCCTCCATGGATAGGACCTGTTTGTCCTGCACATCCCACAGATGCTTGTTTGGAATGAGATCTGGGGAATTTGGAGGCCAGGTCAACACCTTGAACTCGTTGTGTTCCTCAAACCATTCCTGAAGCATTTTTGTTTTGTGGCAGGGTGAATTATCATGCTGAAAGAGGCCAATGCCATCAGGGAATACCATTTCCATGAAAGGGTGCACATGGTCTGCAACAATGCTCAGTTACAGTTGTGCTGATAAGTTTGCATACCTTGGCAGAAATTGTGAAATGTTGGTGTTGATTTTGAAAATATGATTGATCATGAAAAAAAAACTATTTTTTTTAAGGATGGTGAAGCCATTTATTATCACAGTTTTTTGCTCCTTTTTAAATCATAATGGTAACAGAAATCACCCAAATTGCCCTGATCAAAAGTTTACATACCTTTGAATGTTTTCACACACAGGTGAAAATGGCAATTAAAGGTGAATTTCCCACACCTGTGGCTTTTTAAATTGCAATTAGTGACTGTGTATAAATAGTCAATGAGTTTGTTACCTCTCACCTGCATGCACTGAGCAGACTAGATACTGAGCCTTGGGGAGCAGAAAATAACTGTCAAAAGACCTGAGTAACGAGGTAATGGAACTTTTATAATGATGGAAAATGAAATAAAAAGATATCCAAAGCCTAGCAAATGCCAGTCAGTACTTTTCAAGCTGATGGTGTGGTTGTTTCAAGGAGCACAATACGTCAATACTTGAACAAAAATGAGCTGCATGATCGAGTTGCCAGAAAGTCCAGTTACAATATGCCCAACAACATCTTGGAGTGACAAGACCAAAATAGAGCTTTATGGTCATGTTGGATTCTGTCCATTTTTGATCCATGAACAAAATAAATGCAACCGGCAGTCACGGGAGAACCATCTTTATTCAGCATGAGTCCAAGTTGGAAGTTGATCTTCCATAGTTCTTACATGTTCTCCAATAATTACGAAGTTAACACAGTCTTTTATGCCAATACACATAGGAGGCGGTCAGTGGTCATATCCAACATTACACAGTTACACAGTATTATTAATATTACACAGTCCATTACCCTTCAATAAGAAAGGGTTAGTGTATGGTATGTTCCAACCTATGGTCCATGGGCCTATTCATAGAGCCTATGACAATCACATGGACAACTCTTATCAGGAGTTATGGACAGGATGTATGGATAGGATGTGTGGGGCCCATCAGAAAAGGGCAACATGTCCTATCTATTGTCCTTTGTCTAGAGTTAGTCAGCACTTATGTGTTTAGTTTCTCATGGCCATATCCTATCAGTCACAACCATAAGCGCTATGTTTGGAGAGGGGTCAACAAGGCCTATAGTGAACAGAATACCATTCCTGCTGTGAAGCACGGTGGTGGCTCACTGATGTTTTGGGGTGTGTGAGCTCTGTTGGCATGGGGAATCTTATGAAAATTGATGGCAAGATGAATGCAGCATGTTATCAGAAAATACTGGCAGACAATTTGCATTCTTCTGCACGAAAGCTGCGTATGGGACGCTCTTGGACTTTCCAGCATGACAATGACCCTAAGCACAAGACCAAGTTGACCCTCCAGTCATTACAGCAGAAAAAGGTGAAGGTTCTGGAATGGCCATCACAGTCTTCTGACCTTAAAATCATCGAGCCACTCTGGGGAGATCTCAAACGTGCGGTTCATGCAAGACGATCAAAGACTTTGCATGACCTGGAGGCATTTTGCCAAGACGAATGGACAGCTATACCACCTGCAAGAATTCGGGGCCTCATAGACAACTATTACAAAAGACTGCACGCTGTCATTGATGCTAAAGGGGGCAATACACAGTATTAAGAACTAAGGGTAAAAAGACTTTTGAACAGGGGTCAGTTCATTTTTTTTCTTTGTAGCCATGTTTTGTTTTATGATTGTGCCATTCTGTTATGATCTACAGTTGAATGTGAATCCCATAACAAATAAAACACGTTTTGCCTGCTCACTCATGTTTTCTTTAAAAATGGTACATATATTACCAATTCTCCAAGGGTATGCAAACATTTAAGCGTAACTGTAGGTGGTATGTGTCAAAGTAACATCCACATGAATGGCAGGACCCAAGGTTTCCCAGCAGAACATTGCCCAAAACATCACACTGCCTCCACCGGCTTGCCTTCTTCCCATAGTGCATCCTGGTGCCATGTGTTCTCCAGATAAGTGATGGACACGCACCCGGCCATCCATGTGATGTAAAAGAAAACGTGATTCATCAGACCAGGCCACTTAATTCGTTGCTCCGTGGTCCAGTTCTGATGCTCACGTGCCCATTGTAGGCACTTTCTGCAGTGGACAGGGGTCAGCATGGGCCCCCTGACAATTCTGCAGCTACGCAGCCCTTTACCCAACAAATTGTGATGCACTGTGGGTTCTGACAACTTTCTACCAGTACCATCATTAACTTTTTCAGCAATTTGAGCTACAGTAGCTCATCTGATGTATCGGAACACATGGGCCAACTTTCGCTCCCCACGTGCATCAATGAGCTCTGGCCTCCCATGACCCTGTCGCTGGTTCACTGCTTTTCCGTCCTTGGATCACTTTTGATAGGTACTGACCACTGCAGACCGGGAACACCCCACAAGGGCTGCAGTTTTGGATATGCTCTGACCCAGTTGTCTAGCCATCACAATTTGGCCCTTGTCAAAGTCACTCCAGATCCTTATCCTTGCCCATTTTTCCTGCTTCTAACACATCAACTTTGAGGACAGACTGTTCACTTGCTGCCTAATATATCCCACCCACTGAAAGGTGCCATGATAATGATTATCAGTGTTGTTCATTTCACCTGTCAGTGGTCATAATGTTGTATACATTTATATTTATAATTTGTTGTTTTGAAAGGCTCATTTGGATGAGACTTAGATCTCAATTGCCTCCCTGCCTAGTTGAAAAATAAAGGGACAATATGTAAACATTTTACTGTACTACTAGCGTAAACTAATGCAAAAATGTCCAGTTAATATAAAAAATTGAAATATTCCACATATAATCATTCTCACTGGTCCGTTCATCAGTTTTCATTCATTTTGGTATTCCAGTCTTGTTCGGTAACGGAAGACAAGTTTGTTTTTAGAAGCAGGATTCTACACTGTGCCCCTTTAAAATAATAATAATGAAAAAACATGTTTTTTTTACCAGTTTGTTTAGCGGTCACAAGTAGCCTGTACCAGTATTTTTAGCATTCACATGTAGCCTGTATCAGTGTGTTTAGTGGTCATACACTCACCTAAAGGATTATTAGGAACACCATACTAATACTGTGTTTGACCCCCTTTCGCCTTCAGAACTGCCTTAATTCTACGTGGCATTGATTCAACAAGGTGCTGAAAGCATTCTTTAGAAATATTGGCCCATATTGATAGGATAGCATCTTGCAGTTGATGGAGATTTGTGGGATGCACATCCATGGCACGAAGCTCCCGTTCCACCACATCCCAAATATGCTCATTTGGGTTGAGATCTGGTGACTGTGTGGGCCATTTCAGTACAGTGAACCCATTTTCATGTTCAAGAAACCAATTTGAAATGATTCGAGCTTTGTGACATGGTGCATTATCCTGCTGGAAGTAGCCATCAGAGGATGGGTACATGGTGGTCATAAAGGGATGGACATAGTCAGAAACAATGCTCAGGTAGGCTGTGGCATTTAAACAATCCCCAATTGGCACTAAGGGGCCTAAAGTGTGCCAAGAAAACATCCCCCACATCATTACACCACCACCCGCAGTCTGCACAGTGGGAACAAGGCATGAAGGATCCATGTTCTCATTCTGTTTACGCCAAATTCTGACTCTACCATCTGAATGTCTCAACAGAAATCGAGACTCATCAGACCAGGCAACATTCTTACAGTCTTCAACTGTCCAATTTTGGTGAGCTCGTGCAAATTGTAGCCTCTTTTTCCTATTTGTAGTGGAGATGAGTGGTACCCGGTGGGGTCTTTTGCTGTTGTAGCCCATCTGCCTCAAGGTTGTGCGTGTTGTGGCTTCACAAATGCTTTGCTGCATACCTCGGTTGTAACAAGTGGTTATTTCAGTCGAAGTTGCTCTTCTATCAGCTTGAATCAGTCGGCCCATTCTCCTCTGACCTCTAGCGTCAACAAGGCATTTTCGCCCACAGGACTGCTGCATACTGGATGTTTTTCCCTTTTCACACCATTCTTTGTAAACCCTAGAAATGGTTGTGCGTGAAAATCCCAGTAACTGAGCAGATTGTGAAATACTCAGACCGGCCCATCTGGCACCAACAACCATGCCACGCTCAAAATTGCTTAAATCACCTTTCTTTCCCATTCTGACATTCAGTTTGGAGTTCAGGAGATTGTCTTGACCAGGACCACACCCCTAAATGCATTGAAGCAACTGCCATGTGATTGGTTGATTAGATAATTGCATTAATGAGAAATTGAACAGGTGTTCCTAATAATCCTTTAGGTGAGTGTATATAGTCTGTTTAGCTTTCATCACCCTTATTTAGCATGATCATGCAATGTTAGCAAAGATAAATTGGATTTCTCAAATAGTCTCATGGAGGTGAGGCATTATTAGTGCCTCTATCTACCTTGTAATATGGGGCGTCAAACTCATTCCATTAATGGCTTAGTGCTTCGTTTCAGGTAAGACAGAGAGAAGCAGGCACGGGGAAGTCTCTAATGCTATTTTGTGACCTAAATTCATCGATCAAGTACGGTGTGAACCTGCAGAAACTCCGTTCTCAGTGGAATGGACAACATCTGAGCAGTAATATCTTTTCATCATGATGAATAGTCACTTTCGCTGAGCCTTGTGACATTATATTTTAGTCTTAGCAGTCTTTTGAACTACAGTGTGTGACCAACTCATGATAATGTGAGAATACTCAAGATAATTGTTGCTCCCATATGTGTCTGTCATTACCAGGGATATCATGAACACTCCATTGCTTGAATGTGGTCCTAAGTGTCCTAAGGAAGTACAGTAGTAGAATGGAAGGCTCCTTCAATTAGGTTATGCCCAAATCATCCCTGACCCTGTCTCGCCTGTCATTTATTATAGCACCTGAAGAAATAACAGTGGTGCCCTCAGCCCACTTGTTACCAGAGGGAGTTAGACAACAATAAATGGCACTAATTCCTTTCTACTGGCCCTCCCACTATAGCATCTAAAGACCCTGAGGCACCCGTGTCTCCTGCGTTTTCTGTCATGCTCCGTGCAGGATGGGGGCATCCACCTGGTGACGGAGCATGTGCAACCTCTGGAGCGGCTGCTGGACAGCCTGACTCCAGAGGAGGTTTGCGCAGGCATCTACGACCTGCTGCAGGCCCTGGTCTTCCTGCACGAGAGGGTAAGGGAAACGCACAAATATTCCAGACTTCTTTCAAGAATGTTTTTGCATGAGGGAAGAGGTGGTAAGTAAGGGAACGTTTAATCCACAGGGAATGTATTATATGTTGTTCTGCCATTCATCCGTTATACTAGTCAATACATTTGTGAAACAATCCCTTCTCTTAACTGAACGTAATTTTAGCTTCAGTTGTTCTTGTCTAAGTGTTTTGAATCTGTTATGTGTTCTTGTTTGTGGGGATGCCAGGAAGAGTAGATACTGCCTGTGCAAGAGCTACAGATGATCCTAATAACCTTCACTCTGTTATAAAACCCTTTAGGGAAAGTCCAGCCACAACAATGTGTGCATGTCGTCAGTGTTTGTCAGTGATGATGGCCATTGGAAGCTTGGGGGGATGGAGACGGTCTGCAAGTTCTCTGAGGCTACCCCAGAGGTGAATGAAAGTTTAGCTGGAAAGAACTCATCTGCACCGCACAAATTAAAACAGTTCCACTGTGATTTATTTTGTGCGATAACAGCATTTATTTTCCCATCACACTTTCATGGACTTTTGATTCTCAGAAGTGTCTGAAGTTTCATTCTTTTGTCTGCCTCAGTTTCTCCGTGGCATTCAAAATTTGCGGGAGACCAGAGCTATTCCCCCAGAGGAGCGGGTAAGGCTTACATTATTGGGCTCATTACTGTTCAGTGCTCTACCAGTTGTTGGTTGTTTCTTTGTTTATAATGTTTGCCTTCAATTTGTAATTGATATGGTCATTCTTTGCAGGTGGAAGGCTTTAAAATGCTGCCAGATAAGCATGCACATTCTCGAGACTGCTTCTCGTTTGGAATGATGGTAGAAACCCTCATTCCTCTCCTGAATGGTTATGGTAAGTTCAACAGCTTCTCAACCTGATTGGCTGGGGGTCATTCCATTCTTATCTTGAACAAAACAGCCTTTACTATCAGATGAAACGGCAGTCACTCTTTTTCTTTTTTCAGTGTGAAACTAAATGTTTTATGGTTCTATCTTTTACATTTTGATGCTTGCTGTCTCTTTTGTCTGGTATTGAGTCTTTATCTTTGTCCTCTGTGTCCTCTCTTCCAACCATACATTGCTCCCCTTCTATCCCTTCCTCTCCCTCCATTTTACTTTGTCTTACTCTCTCGTTCTTTCTCACTCTCTTGGTCCATCTTCTCCCTGTAGTCTCCAAGGAGTTATCAGACAGTCTGAAGAGAACTCTCCAAGCAGGACTGTTGACCTCCGATCCCTTGTCTCGGCCACCTCTCAGCTCTCTACTCACTCATGACTTCTTCAGAAATGACTTTCTGGAGGTTGTGAATTTTCTGAAGAGCCTGACCCTAAAAACAGAAGAAGAGAAGAATGAATTCTTTAAGTGAGTAACTTCATGGGCATGACTTTGTCCATGACAGCTCTGTCTTTGTCATCACAACAGATGTGGATTTCTCATACAAAATGTCTGCCAGTGAACTTATTACTGTTTGAGGCCAACAGGAAGTATCCTCTGTCTGTACTGTAGGTTTCTGTTGGACCGGGTGCAGAGTCTACCAGAGGATTTGCTAGCGACTCGTCTGGTCCCCAAACTCCTCAATGGGATGGTGTTTGCAGAGCCCACTGCTGTGAAGAGCTTTCTGCCTCACCTTTTAAAGCCGAAGAAGGGTTGGTTTTTGTTTTGATTCCCTGTCTGTACTTATTCAGTGTTGTTATTGTGGATAAATTGAGCTCAGTGCATTATTTATGGATGTGTCATAGCTGAATTTCTTAAAGTGATGTGTGATTGTCTTTGCAGAGTGGATCCCTCATCTCTCTTTCCTCAAGTAGTATAAAGTTTAATATCAAAGGGATCCCACCGAATGAATCAATTCAGTGTTGTTATGTGTTGACAGATTGTGGTGTAGCTGGTAGTGAGGAGTGCCTCCTGTCTCTGTCCCTCTACCGGAAACATGTAGTTCCACAACTGCTGAAGCTCTTCAAGGTCAACGAAGAACACGTCCGGGTGGTGCTTCTGGCACACATGCATGTCTATGCGGAGTGCTTCTCCTATGATGAGCTCAAGAACTACATCCTACCTCAGGTCCGACACACGCTCTAGCAACACATCCTCCCTCTGGACTGCTTGCATGAATGGCCATTGCTTTTTTTAAATAAATAATACTTATATTATTATTATAGTATATTTATCCCTTTCTACTAGCCAACACTAGGGATGTGCATTGGACATGATTTTAATATCCAAATAGTATGTGTTATTGTTTGAATAATATTCACCGAAATAAATGTTTTTATAAATTACCCATACCGAAGCGCCACTAAATAACGCTCAAAGGAGTGGGTGTTGTTCTCATCTAACGTCATCTCAATGGTTGTTCGAGTGAGACCATACAGTACATCAGACCGGCACATCCAGGATCTTTGGCTCACGACACGTTCCCGCCCCTTTTTGGGGGACAACAAACGACAATCGCCTTAGACATTCATGTAAAATACCAGTACAAAACAACACTAATAGAGAACCACCAGAATTAAATCAGTTTATTAATGAATTAAAAACGGCATAGAATGCACAAGATACATAGAAAATATTAATTTGGTCCATCTAAAATCATGTTCACTCAGTCTCCCAGCATTAAACTGGTGCAATAACCCCACTATGGCCAGAGGTGTCCTACCTGGACATACAGCTGTCCGGAAAGTTTTGAGTGAGGAACAGAAGTGTTCAATTTGCAGTGGTCTCTTAATTTTGACCCTTCTGTTCCTCACTCAAAACCTTCCTTTTCTACTCTTTAGTAATGAAAAAGTAATGAAAAAGGTGCAGTGATCTCTTATTTTTTTCTGGAGCTGTATATTCCTACCTTATTTAGTGTCCAGGTATGCAAATTACCAATGAAATTGTTTACTTTTCATTCCTGTTCTACAAATTGTATGCAAGCTAGCAAAAACAACGTGATCCGACAACTGACCTAGCTAGCTACGTGTGCCCGGCTGGTGTTTTACACCCGTCAGTCTGCTGCTAATATGTTGAGTAGGTGACACTGACAGCAGTACAGCATGACAACAAAAGTAATGGATGCAAAACGGAATGGCAAGAGGGAATCAACAATAACAACGCTGTAACATGCCTATGTGAAATTATTTGTGATTTCATAAGTGGTTGTCATTTTAATTATAATCATATAGGAATTTACACAACAAACATGATATATCAAAGTTGACTAAATCTAGCATTTTTAGTAACCTAAACACAGGGATTGGGCTTTTAGTAACCTTAACACAGGGATAGTATTTATAGATGGCTATCTGGCCATAGCGTATCATTGTTATTCAGACACAGCGTTACCTAAGTGAACTCTTAGCTGATACGAACATAAGTGTGTTCTTCCCTACGTATGGCTTGGACCCATAAAGTCCTTCTATCAGCATCTTTTTTAGGACATGGCAGGGGAACACATTTCTGATTAGGGTTTTTTGTTTTATTGTTGGTGCAATCAACTACACTCTTCGGCATAACAAGTTTATTAATTTAAGCCGGCCGGTTTGTCTTATTTATGCTGTTTTTATGCTAAGTCTGTTCCTCACTCAAAACTTTGCTTTTCAACTTTTTTGGAAAGGAAAGAAAAAGGTGCAGTGGTCTAAATGCATAAGATAGACTACGTGTGGACTAAGCCTAAGATAGCTAGCTGTATGCTTTTCTCACCGTTTTCTGTGCCCTCAACTGCCTTTAGGTTCCACTGCTTAACTTCACGTAGCGTTTTGTGGCCAAAGTGTTTTTGCGGGTAACATTAATTCTGTGAAAATATCACAGAAATTGGTTAACTTTCATCCACTTGCTTACAGTAGGCTATGCGATATACAGTTGTACTCAAAAGTTTGCATATCCTTGAAGAATTGGTAATATATAGCTCTGGAAAAAATTAAGAGCAAAATGATCAGTTTCTCTGGTTTTGCTATTCATTGGCATGTGTTGGAGTAAAATGAACATTTTTGTTTCATTCTATAAACTACTGACAACATTACACCCAAATTCCAAATAAAAATATTGTCATTTAGAGTATTAATTTGTAGAAAACAACAGCTGGTCAAAATAACAAAAAAAAAAAAAGAGATCAATATTTGGTGGAATAACCCAGATTTTTAATCACAGCTTTCATGCATCTTGGCATGCTCTCCACCAGTCTGTCACATTGCTGATGGGTGACTTTATGCCACTACTGGCACAAAAATTCAAGTAGCTCAGCTTTCTTTGATGGCTTGTGACCATCCATCCTCCTCTTGATGAAATTCCAGGGGTTTTCAATGGGGTTCAATTTGTAAAGAAAACATGAGTGAGCAGGCAAAGCACATTTCTTTTAGTTCTTATAGGATTCATATTCAATTGTAGGTCATAACAGAACGGCGCAATCATAAAACAAAACATGGCTACTAAGAAAAAAAATGTACTGACCCCTGTTGAAAAGTCTGCATACCTTTAGTTCTTAATACTGTGTATTGCCCCCTTTAGCATCAATGACAGCGTGCAGTCTTTTGTAATAGTTGTCTATGAGGCCCCAAATTCTTGCAGGTGGCATCGCTGCCCATTCGTCATGGCAAAATGCCTCCAGGTCATGCAGTCTTTGGTCGTCTTGCATGAACCGCACGTTTGAGATCTCCCCAGAGTGGCTCGATGATATTAAGGTCAGGAGACTAGGATGGCCACTCCAGAACCTTCATCTTTTTCTGCTGTAACCACTGGAGGGTCAACTTGGCCTTGTGTTTAAGGTAATTGTCGTGCTGGAAAGTCCAAGTAGGTCCAATATTCCACTTTCGCGCAGAAGAATGCAAATTGTCTGCCAGTATTTTCTGATAACATGGTGCATTTATCTTGCCATCAGTTTTCACAAGATTCCCCGTGCCTTTAAAGCTCACACACACACCCAAAACCTCAGTGAGCTGCCACTGTGCTTCACAGTGGGGATTAAATTATTTTCGCTATAGGCTTTGTTGACCCCTCCAAATATAGTGCTTATGGTTGTGAACATAAAGCTCTATTTTGGTCTTGTCACTCCAAATTCCATTGTGCCAGAAGCTGTGATGTGTGTCAAGATGTTGTCTGGCATATTGTAACCGGGCTTTTTTGTGTCATTGGCGCAGTAAAGGCGTTTTTCTGGGAACTCTACCATGCAACTAATTTTTGTTCAAGTATCGTCGTATTGTGCTCCTTGAAACAACCACACCGTCTTTTTCCAGAGTAGCCTGTATTTCTCCTGAGGTTACCAGTGGGTTTTTCTTTGAATCCCAAACAATGTTTCTGGCTGTTTTGGCTGAAATCTTTCTTGGTCTACTTGACCTTGGCTTGATACCAAATTTTCCACTTCTTAATAAGTGATTGAACAGTACTGACTGGCATTGGGAAGGCTTTTGATATATTTTTTTAAATATTATTTTCCATTCTTTTCCACTACCTTCTGGCACATGTTTTGACAGTTCGTTTCTGCTCCCCATGGCTCAGTATCTAGCCTTCTCAGTACATCCACTGAGAGCTGACAAACTCTTTGACTATTTATGAACAGACAATAATTGCAATAAAAAAAATCCACAGGTGTGAGAAATTGACCTTTAGTTGTCATTTTGACCTGTGTGTGTCACCTTGTGTAAGCCAAACATTCAAGGTTATGTAAACTTTTGATCAGGGCCATTTGGGTGATTTCTGTTATCATTATAATTTAAAAAGGAGCCAAACAACTATCTGATAATAAATGGCTTCATATGATCACTATCCTTAAATAAAAGAATAATGATTTATTTTATGATCAGTCATATTTTCAAAATCAATGCCAATATTTCACAATTTCAGCCAGGGTATGCAAACTTATGAGCATATATTGCGTCATTCTGACTGGGTGGGTCACCGCTTTGATTGACGAACATAGACAACAAACATGTTAAGGAGCGTGTGTCATAAAAGCTTAGAAGCGTTGCATTGTTTTTTAGATGTCATGGTATATCATATATAAAAATAATTTTAATAGTAGTGAGAGAAATCATTTTCTGGTTGATTTATTTAAACCAAATGATACATAAATGAACACACGCCGGTACTCAAATACTAGCTTAATTTATTCGAATATAAGACTTAAAAATGCTCATCCCTACCAAACACAGTGAATTCTTTACTTTCACATAACGTTACATCACAACAAATGTGTAAAGTAAATTAACCAAATTGAAATTAAAGGATTTTGGTCTGTTCTATAGTTACTGAAATAAATCAAAATGATATTTGGGAGTTAATGTTAGGGAAGATCACAGTCACTGAGTGTATGAACGAAGATATGCATTCTTTTTAATTGGTTTTATTTTGCCACAGTCCCTGTTAACATGTCCTTTAAAGATTGTCTTAGATGGGAAACAGAATACATGTACAGTGGGGAGAACACGTATTTGCAGTTTTTCCCACTTACAAAGCATGTAGAAGTCTGTAATTTTTATCATAGGTACTCTTCAACTGCGAGTGACTGAATAAAAAAAAAATCCAGAAAATCACATTGTATGATTTTTAAATAATTAATTTGCATAAGTATTCGATAAATCAGAAAAGCAGAACTTAATAATTGGTACACAAACCTTTGTTTGCAATTACAGAGATCATACGTTTCCTGTAGTTCTTGACCAGGTTTGCACACACTGCAGCAGGGATTTTGGCCCACTCCTCCAAACAGACCTTCTCCAGATCCTTCCGGTTTCGGGGCTGTCGCTGGGCAATACGGACTTTCAGCTCCCTCCAAAGATTTTCTATTGGGTTCAGGTCTGGAGACTGGCTAGGCCACTCCAGGACCTTGAGATGCTTCTTACGGAGCCACTCCTTAGTTGCCCTGGCTGTGTGTTGTCATTGTCATGCTAGAAGACCCAGCCACGACCCATCTTCAATGCTCTTACTGAGGGAAGGAGATTGTTGGCCACGATCTCGCGATACCTGGCCCCATCCATCCTCCCCTCAATACGGTGCAGTCGTCCCCATCCATCCATCATCTTCCGCTTATCCGGGGCTGGGTCACGGGGGCAGCAGTCTAAGCAGGGATGCCCAGACTTCCCTCTCCCCAGACACTTCCTCTAGCTCTTCCGGGGGGACACCGAGGCGTTCCCAGGCCAGCCGGGAGACATAGTCCCTCCAGCGTGTCCTGGGTCTTCCCCGGGGTCTTCCCAGGAAGGCGTTCCGGAGGCATCCGAAACAGATGCCCAAGCCACCTCAGCTGACCCCTCTCGATGTGGAGGAGCAGCGGCTCTACTCTGAGCTCCTCCCGGGTGACCGAGCTTCTCACCCTATCTCTAAGGGATCGCCCGGCCACCCTGCGGAGAAAGCTCATTTCGGCCGCCTGTATCCGGGATCTTGTCCTTTTGGTCATGACCCAAAGCTCATGACCATAGGTGAGAGTAGGAACGTAGATTGACTGGTAAATCGAGAGCTTCGCCTTGCGGCTCAGCTCTTTCTTCACCACGACAGACCGATACGTTGACCGCATTACTGCAGAAGCTGCACTGATCCGTCTGTCAATCTCCCGTTCCATCCTTCCCTCACTCGTGAACAAGACCCCTAGATACTTAAACTCCTCCACTTGAGGCAGGCACTCTCCACCAACCTAAAGTGGGCAAGCCACCCTTTTCCGACTGAGGACCATGGCCTCGGATTTTGAGGTACTGATTTTCATCCCCACCGCTTCACACTCGGCTGCAAACCGTCCCAGTGCATGCTGAAGGTCCTGGTTAGAAGGGGCCAACACGACAACATCATCTGCAAAGAGCAAGCCCAAGCAGTCGTCCCCTTTGCTGAAAAGCATCCCCAAAGAATGATGTTTCCACCTCCATGCTTCACGGTTGGGATGGTGTTCTTGGGGTTGTACTCATCCTTCTTCTTCCTCCAAACACGGCGAGTGGAGTTTAGACCAAAAAGCTCTATTTTTATCACATCAGACCACATGACCTTCTCCCATTACTCCTATGGGTCATCCAGATAGTCATTGGCAAACTTCAGATGGGCCTGGACATGTGCTGGCCTGAGCAGGGGCACCTTGCGTGCGCTGCAGGATTTTAATCCATGATCCATGAATTCTTACTGGTTGGTAGGTGATCAAATACTTATGTCATGCAATAAAATGCTAATTAATTATTTAAAAATCAATGTGATTTTCTAGATTCCGTCTCTCACAGTAGAAGAGTACTAAAAATTACAGACCTCTACATGCTTTGTAAGTAGGGAATCCTGCAAAATCGGCAGTGTATCAAATACTTGTTCTCCCCACTGTATATGTTCCTGTAATGCATACCTTTAATTTAAGGGGTGATAATAGCTGTTAGCTCAAACTGTTTAAAAGCTAGAGCCAAATTTGTAGGAGTGAAATAAATAGCTGTTAAATTCAGGACATTGCTGTGGTAATCCACATGTTCTATGAATGAAGTATCAGTAGTCAGAAACTTTTTCATGGACCCCAGGCCCTGTGGAAGTAAAACAGTCAAATATCATCAGTGCCTTAAACTGTTTTGTCTTTGAGAGAAAAAATAGATCATCATTTTTTCTGAGCAATGCTATGGAAGGTTTATTTTTTAGCATGCAACATTACTCATTACCTGTTTTTTTTTTTTTAATATAATACATGTTTTTGCTCATGTTCATCAAGGGTTTCAATACTTTTGACTCTTTATGTGCAAAAAATCGTTAGCCCACTGAGCTCAACTTAGGTATTGCAACTCTCATAGAAGTCTTGAGTTATGTTTTGTAAGGTTTTGAAAGTTAAATTTCCCTCCCTCACACTGCAGGTTTTGCTTGGAATGAGAGACACAAACGATTCTCTGGTTGCTATGACACTGCAAAGCCTGGCTGTGCTTGTGCCATTGCTAGGCGCACAGGTGGTGGTGGGAGGAGAGAGGACAAAGGTTTTCAAACGCACCAGGCCCAACTTCACCAAATCTACAGAGGTTACCCCAGAAAGTAAGAAACACAGAAAAATAAGTTATCTTTTTGATCTCATAACTGTGGTGCTAGTCAAAGTTCCCTACAAAAACAAGTAATTATTTGCCTTCTCTTCTCCCTTTAGCCTCTCCTGTTCACATAGTAGGAGAGTCCCATCCTCATATGGCCCAGCCATCTAAAGTCCAGAATCTTTTCCCCAAACCAGTAGCTGTGGCTGGAAGACTGGTTCTGGGAAATATAGACTGCCTCCAGGGAGACAGTGAGTCCCTGAAGATATTCCCCCCGCCACCCAAATCAGGTAAGGAAGCAACACTGGGAACTCCAATGCTATTCATGTTTAATGGTTGAAGCTGATACTAAGTCATTTGCTCCTTATCCCAGTGATCAGTAGAGACATGTCTCTACCCTTGAATGGCTTCAGCAAAAATAAAGAGGAAGAATCTTTCTACAGTCCAGAACAGGCAGTGGACCAGGGTCAGGCTGAGGACTGGCCGGACTGGAGTGACCCAGAAGAGGGGGAGAAAGAGCAGCCAGTCCAAATCCATATCCAGGCCTCTGCTAAAGCATCAGATTCAACCACTAGGCGGGATGAAGAGGAACCATGGGATGACTTTGAGGACACGGAGCCCAGGTCAGACATCTCTCCTACCGTCTTGACCTGTCCACCCAGAGGGAGTACCACTGCAACATTACCCCCAATAGCCGAGCCCCTGAGAGGGGGGTCTAAGCCCCTGAAACTGAGCCAAACCCTCAAGGTTGCCCCAGAGAGGAAGACTGCTGCTGACTTATGGGACGTTGGATGGGATCAGGAAGAAGAGGAGAAACCAAACATGTCCAAGCCCAAGTTGCATACTAAAGCACAAAAGGAAGGCAGCAGACAGGTTCTGGGTGAGGAGTTTGCCATCAAGGTAAAGAAGAAGCCGGAGAGCAACCCTGAATTGGACTTCTTTGCAGACATGGAGCCAGACATTAAACTGTCATCTGCTGCGGCCCTGATGCTGCCTGTGGACATTGGTGATAATGATACTGGGCTGTGTGTAGATGCATCGACAAAACAATCATATCCCTCTATCGACACAGTAGTACTCACAGCCAAGTTTGCAGCTGCTGACCAGGCAGAGGTGAGTTGATGTGAAAGTTATAACAAGTTTTGGAGGATAAGGTTGCAGGCTTTGTACAGGCCACAGTATGCATAAGTACCACCACCGTTATTATACGCATGGTCCTATAAAGGAAATATACTAACAATTGTTTCTGCATCACAAGTGGTCATTTAATTAATTTGTGTATTCCTTGACAGACAGAAGCAGAAGGCTGGGGCGAAGATGGTGACCTGAACTGGGGAGAGGATGAAAATGCCTGGTGATGAACTTAGCCATGATGTAGAGAGTACACATTGCTGGAGCATTTGCAAGGATGCATCTCTTGACAAGATACCATTATCTCAAAAAGCCAGAGAACTGGAACACCAGCTCCATACACCAAGTTGTCATTCTTGACTGTCAAGTTATATCACTAATGAAAGTGTGACAATGAAGAATCTGTTTTATAGTTCAGAGTTTTCCGGTGTTTAATAAGATTTTCCTCTACTGAAGGAACTATATCTATGGAACTTTACTTTTGTATTAGAATGATGTAAGGGGGTCTTTCTCTTTTACTTGGTGACTTACCAGCTAGGCTGGGATGACAGAGCTTGAGTCCATAGTTTGTTGCCAAATCTCATAGGAAGCCTAAAGTAGTGGACTGTGATCAGGATCAGAAAACTTTTCATTATCAGGTTTTTGTTGT
Organism: Esox lucius; assembly: GCF_011004845.1. Classification (NCBI taxonomy): domain Eukaryota; kingdom Metazoa; phylum Chordata; class Actinopteri; order Esociformes; family Esocidae; genus Esox; species Esox lucius. The sequence continues at coordinate 34,322,150 of NC_047576.1, read as the reverse complement.
GCCATACATGTTATGTCTGGCAGTTTAATTTGGGTGGCCTCTGAAAGGGCACTGTAGGGTAGTCTTGTGCTTTTCCCTTGCTTCCTTTACTACAATGTATCTTTAAGAGGTAGGGAAGAACAGGAACCTGAGGTAGACATTCATCACATGAAACCCCTGGTGCAGTGGGAAAAGTGTGGTTTTGGGTGGTAAATGGGACTTTGAATGAATGTGAATGAGGTTGATGTAATTTATTTGTATCTTTATGGTTGCTGTGGGAATAAAAGGTTTTATGGTATTTGTCTGACATGGTTTTCACATTTCCAACAATCTGCTCATTGAGAAATCAGACAAGCAGGCCTGGTGAAATACATCAGAAGCTTTGAGAAAAATCCACCTTTTATTTTAACAACTCTTGAAAACCCCATGAGAAAAAATTCCCAGCTCAATATTTTGGCCCAAAGTAAATGTTAAAGGCCTAGATATGAACTTTCCATACCATTGCTAATGCTGTTGCTTGTGAATCTGAATCTTGACTTAGTCACATGATTGTGATAGAAGTCAAAAGTAGCTTTAAATTGCAGCAAAATAGAAGCTCAAATGAGCTTGCACATGCACCAGCAGATGGCAACCATTGACCATTCTATCATAGACAGTGAAACTTTTCAGACTTGGAAATCCCAGATCTAGTGTGTTAGAAAATTGTTAAAGTTTAGACACTAATGCAGTCTGTCTCCACTTTAACTGACATTTGTGTCCAGCAATCATAGCAATACCAACATTAATAAAACATGAACGATGCCTCATATTTATCATTCAGGTTTAATGAACAATTGGTTGTCGTTAAGACCACAGGGTGACAATTATCGCCATAATTCATTATTTACAAAGAGGAAGGGAAAACTGAATGGCACCGATATATAAATGAAATTGTTTTTTTATTTTTAAAAATTATGGCAACAACAGGCAGGTTGCTAGCTATTTGGTGATCTAGATGTGGTAAGTTGGGTTATCACAGCCTGCAGTTCCTGTAGTCTCGATGTCACCCATTGTGGAGGAGTGGGGGCTGTGGTGTCAGCGGTGCTCCCCTCAGCCAGTGTCCGCAGGGCCTTCATGGCACTCTCAGCAGTCTGGAGGTAACGCCTGTACTCCTCCTCAACACTGGTTTCCTGCCGTGCTCTCTTTGGACAGGGCTGGACGAGAGTCGTCGTGAGTCATAGTTAAAAAAAAAAATATATATATATATATACTTAAAGTACTATTCACTATTTTGAATTGATTGGTAAGGGATGTATATCTAAGATAAGCAATTATGTTTACAAATGCAGCCATTATAAGTATTTGAAGCGATGATTCAGGGTTTTGCAATAGCAAACCATAAATCTGCTAAGTTGTCAATCTACAGTTATTGGGAAGCAACTGAAACATGACAGCAGGATTTAGCTTTCTTACTCACCTCTGTGTTGGCTGTGGACCTGTCATCACAAGCAGCGGAATTCTTAGCCAGAGTTTCCTCAGTCTCCAGCCTGTTGTTATGTTGCTCAAGAACAGGCGTCTCCAACCTTACCCTCTGAAGCCGTGTCTCCGGCATTTCCTGTGTGTTAATAGTCTGGAAGAAGAAAAACAAAATGGTCAGTTAGTGGATATAGGAAGTCTACACACCACTGTTAAAATGCCAGGTTCTTGTAATGTAAAAGAATGAGACACAAATCATGTCAGAACTTTTTCCACCTTTAATGTGACCTATAACGTGAACAATTCAATTGAAAAACAAACTGAAATCTTTGAGGGGGAAAAATATATAAAACTCACAATAACCTGGTTGCATAAGTCTGCACACCCTTAAACTAATACTTTGTTGAAGCACCTTTTTTTTATTACAGCACTCAGTCTTTTTGGGTAAGAGTATTAGCTTGGCACATCTAAATCCTGCAATTTTGGAGGGATGTCCAGTTCTTGACCATGGCTTTTGCTCTGAGATGCAACAAAAATGTCAGGAGAATCCTACTAAAACAGCTGAACTATATTCGTGAATAATCAGAGTCACTTTAAATGATGGCAGGTGTGAGGGTGTGCACACCTATTGTAAGGTCTTTATTTTTCCCCCTCAAAGACTTTTCAATTGAATTGTTCACATTATAGGTCACATTAAAAGAGTTCTGACATGATTTCTCTTTGTCTTGTTCTTTTACATCACATAAACCTGGCAGGGGTGTGTAGACTATTTGTACACTGTACCTCCATCTTTTATTATCACTTCATAACATGTGGTGCCATTCATTACCTTGCTGAGGTAATTCACTACTTTGTTTTTTGTCTCTTCTGAGGATAAGCTCTGGGAGATCACCTCCTCATGATTGGTGGCCTGAAACATGACAATTGCAAATTTATACAGGGTACATACTGTACATGCACATTCAAGTCCATATACAAACTGGAAAAAAACCACTACCTCACTAAATCTCACAGACAAATACCCTCATGTAGAAGATAACGTTATTATTTATAAGCAGTTAAGGTACAGAATATAAATAAAATAAAAAACAGAGTAGGTGTGTAGGCACAGGTTTGCCTGGATGTTCTAGAAAAATAAGCAGCTTTATTGCTGATACTTGTTAGATTATTAATAGGCTTAAGAAATATTGCCTTTAAAAATGTATAATCAGTCTCAAAGGTGTCATTCCATGGAGGAGTGAGTGTCGTAACTTGTACTTGATTTACAAATGAGTTAGAACCTCCTCTCACCTTGCTGTCTTTGTGTTGGAAAACTGATTTGATACTTAAGCAATACTGTAAAGTAAAGCTACTCTATTGGCTGATATTATAAATTGAAATTGAACTGACTGTTAATTGTGAAATGCAGGATCAATACAGGATTAAGTATTTCAGTAGTAATTCAGTCTATGCTTTTTATGTTAATTTATCTACATGCATTTCTGCCCATCCAAATTTCTGCAGACCCACCAACACATTACTGACTAAGCCTTTGCTTCAGTATTAAGGTGATGCCCACCTCTGCAAAGTGAGCAAAGGCCTCCAAGGCATGTTGGTGTAGCAGCCAGGACCTCTCAGCCAGCAGGGACCCAAACAGTTCACTCAGCCTCGGTAACACCTGGCTCTATAGAGGACACACACATGGAACACAAAACCGAACGGTAAATTGGAGATTACATTTTTAAAAGCCCCACCATACCCCCTGTCATCATACCTGGCTATCATTAGGGATGAACACCTTGCCAAGAGAGGCTAGGAACTCCAGAGCAGCTAGCATCAGGTCATCAGGACATTTCTGAGAAACCAGAGCTCCCACACACACAAGTGCCTAAAAACAAAACACCCACAATCAAAATCTAGCATCACAGACACTTCATGGGAATAATCAAAGTATGTATATGTGATCTGCACCTGACAGATGACCTGTGTGTCAATGCTCTTCACCAAGATGGCTGACATGGAGAGGAGCAGTCTCAGAGTGCACTGGATGATAGGATGGGTCTGCACCTGAAAGTTAAGTTAACAGTCAAACTTTACTCCCATATACTTGTATGTGTGTGTGTGCGTGTCTATGTCCATGCATGTCCCTCACCTGATTGGGACACATGCGAGCCCAGAGTTCTGAGACAATCCTCTGTGCAGACAACGCAAAACGTGCCTCTGAAGATTCACCTCGCACCACACTCAGCAGGGACAACAGAGCAATGTTCTGGGAAGAGGAGAGAGCAGGGCCTCTAAAAGCAGATAATGGTGCTTCTATATAACACCTATTGAAGAATGGGGTAGAACAATGCAGAAGCAGATAATACTGGAGCCTTAATTTACTTACTAAATACACTGAACAAAATTATAAATGCAACACTTTTGGTTTTGCCCCCATTTATCATGAGTTGAACTTTTTCTAAGTACACAAAAGGCCTATGTCTCAAATATTGTTCACACATCTGTCAAAATCTGTGTTAGTGAGCACTTCTCCTTTGCAGAGATAATCCATCCACCTCACAGGTGTGGCATATCAAGATGCTGATTAGACCGTATGATTACTGAACAGGTGTGCCTTAGGCTGGCAACAATAAAAGGCCACTCTAAAATGTGCGGTTTCATCACACAGCACAATGCCACAGATGTCGCAAGTTTTGAGGGAGCGTGCAATTCAGCTAATTTAAAATGGGGGCAGAAACAAAAGTGTTGCATTTATAATTTTGTTCAGTGTAGTATTTATAGGCACACAGGCGTTTCCACTGTCACTTCAAGTTAAACCCAAACCACCTTGGAAACGAACCTCCCAACAAAAAAGCTAACCGATGCTATCGTGGACTTCACTGTGCTGAACATGAAGCCTTATACAAAACCTTACACAGTACACGAAGATGAAAGTCTTGGAGGCCAAATACACTGTTTTGCAATCTGCCAAAAACAGACAGGCAATAAGTTTTACAACAGACTTGTGGAGCTCGCTGAGAATGGAGTCTTCTACTGTATCACCGTAACTGCCCATTTCATAAATCGGTTTCTGTTTGTGGTCCTGGAATACTATCTACTATCAGTCGTTCAGTGTTTAACTGGCAACACTGCTTGGTTTATAGATTTTTTTTTTTATATAGTTACTTGGATTTCACTTCTCCGTTAGTTCCAACAAGGTCATGCGTCTAATGGCATTCTGAAACAGGGGAACATTACAGTGGCAAAATCTGGGATAGCAGCTACAGTGAGTCTGTTTGAAAACAGATTTTTGCAGGACTGCATAAGCGGAGACGGCCAATAAGTGAGTGAGTGGGTGAGTGTATGAGAGTGATTGACTACCCCTTGTTAAATAGCGTAGTGGTTAGAGAAGCGGACTTGTGAACTATAGATCCAGAGTTCGTATCTCCTCGCAGGCGAAGCGAAGTAAGCATTATGAATTATTCCATATATACGAAAACATGGCTGGCTAAAACCATCAGAATCTACATTATAGTAAGCCTGAAATAAAACAGTTTACGGTTATATTGCAACTGTTTCTGGTAGATCTTCGAAGTACACATCTGTGCATGCGTTTTGGGTCAGGAGAGACAAACACATTTGCTGGCTACAACATACTGTACTTATAGTGAAGCCTTAACTGAAACTGTATACGGTTCTATTGCAACGGTTTCTGACATGGAAAAGTTAATCTTCAATCTCGCTAGAAATTGCTCTATTCTTATGATTATTCCCAGGAAGTTAGTAGATATTAGTAAGCCTATTACTGGCTAATAAGCTGTTAAAACAGCCAGTGGCAAAAGCAACACCGTTCATAGATGCATTTGGTAATACAATCCTCAATGGAACGTAATCAGGGTTGGGTAGGTAACTTTTTAAATGTAATCCCTTACAGTAACATGTTTCCTGTCCACATTTGTAATCAGTAGCGTAACTTTTTGATTACTCAAACTCATTTGTAATCATTAACGTAATCTGAAATGCTTTTAGATTACTTTCATTTTAAGAGGCATAGGAAATAGGAATAGCCTATAACCAACTGAACACCTTTTGCGGGATCAATCAATGTAAGAGTTTACACAGCTGGTCAAAAACAGAAGTAGCATTTTACCTTATGGGTTGTGTAGGCTACAGTGCCATTAGAAATGGGTTTCTAAACCATTGCTTTCTACTTCATTATGATTGGGCTACATCTCTACATTACACGCTAAAGGTCTGTCAGATATTCAGTCATTCCTATTAATCCAATAAACCTTGATCTTCCAGAATCTGACTTTTTATCTGAACATAACGCAAAATCTAATGATGCTTAATCCTGTTCTGTTATTTGTTATTCATTTATTCAAAACATTGTTGAAAAAGAAGTGGCTATTACTCGAAAAGTGTATTGACATTGTTGTATATAAAAATCAAGATATCTGTAGCTTTCCACGCATGAACTAAATCTACAGTAGTCTAATGATTTGTTCAACAACCAAAATGTTGCATAAACCCCAGGCACGCAAATGCATGTTTGCAATCGTGAACACCAACATAGAAATAAGATTTAGCTGCGCAAACGTAACCTGTGATTATTAGGGCCACCAGTGATGGATTTTCAAAATGCAAATTAATTAAATAAACTGTGATTATAAGCCAGCCCTCTTAGCTTAAAGTATATGACGTGTTATGGAAATTTTGAACTAAGGTACATTTGAGAAATGTCTGTCTTTCTATTTGCTGGTATGTAAATCTTTACTTTGATTGGGACACACGTCTGTATAATATCAGAGGATTATTAGGTATTTGGGCCATGTCCTCCTACCTAGACAAAGAAGGGTGTCAGTCCTTTCTGTTCTTTAGGATCGTAGGAGAGAGGGATTTGGTATATGTCTTAGGGGTCATTCTTGATTGGTCACAATGGGTTGTGGGGTTAATCATCTGCCGACCTGGAGGTTGTCTAGATGCTTTAAGTTTCCCTTAAGGGTTGAGAAAGTTAACCACATGAGGGAAGATACCATGTCCCTTGTGTCAAGCCCAGGACATGTGATAGAACAAAGGGCATGTGTTTGATTGACTTGAGACCGATGGGCAACAACTTACCACACCCCTTTTTCTATGTAATAAATATGGATTGTTCATGTATGGAGTTAGAGACACCTCAGACGATTGTGTGTGTGTAAGCGGTTGACGTGTCTCTCATAATAGTCTCTGTGCATAATAGTTAATAAAACGGTTATAATGTACAAAGATAATTTTGTCTCTGTGTCCCTTAGTCCCGAGTGTCGATACATTGGAATTTCCATCACAGACGTCAGCAGCCAATGATAACCAATGAACACAATTTTCAGAGATGCAAAGCAAGCAGAATCACATGGCCAACCTGTATGGACGGAGTTGATGTGGCCGTGTCAAATGCAAATCATCTTTTGGCAGAGTGCTTCTCAACACACCTTTTCTACTTAAATGTCGTGGTAAATTCCATATAATGTTTTATCTTGAAGGCAGCACCATGTTACACCTATCTAACAAATCGATGCCTAATCTATTATTATTAACTATTCCTATAATTTCTTCGGTGCAACTCGTCCTGGCTGTGTTGTTCGGTGCATTTGACAAATAAACCTTGAAACTTGAAAAAAAGATATAACACCAGGTAGGCCTATTGCCTATCATTGTTCTGAGAATTATGCGTCGAGAATATAACTAAAAATGTTATATAACTCGGCTAATATTATTGAAGATATACTCTGTTTTTACCATCCATCCAACCAAAACCGGAGAAATTTAAACTAGCGCTTCCTCTGTCACTAAACTGTTATGTGTGTCCACCTTTGCACGCATAATGATCACACACACACAGACACACAACTGAGGCACGCAATTCATATTTTGGTTCAAATAAAGTTTTTTAACATTAAATAATAAACTCAAACATACGTGTCAATTATTTCGTGCACCTATTATTTTTCAATTGAAGTCATCCAAAAGTAATACATTTTTTGCAAAAGTATCTGTAATCCGATTACAATATTTGTTGGTAACGTAACACATTACAGTTACTGTTTTTTTTGTAACGGATTACTTGTAATCTGTTACTCCCCAACTCTGCATATCTCTTTCTAATTATAATTTTGTTTACTCCCCAACTCTGCGTGTAATGCCGTGGTGTAGTGGGTAAAGACAGTGCCTGTCATGTGGAAGACCTAAGTTCAAATCTATTGAGAGCTACGAAATGTATTAATTATTTCTGGTAGATACCACGATTCTCTCGTCTTTTCACTTGATGAAAAAGTTATTTATCATCACCTTTATTGATATTGATATTGTGTAAATGTCATTCACGAATGAAAGAAAAGTATGTTGTTTTGCCATGAAATGAAATAGCTTTGGCAGACTGGCTCGCAATTGCTCAATTATTATGACTATTCCAGTAAGTAAGTAGATACCACTAAAGCTTATTACTGGCTAATACGCTGTTAAAATGGCCAGTGGCAAACGCCATACATAGACGCTATTTGTGGTGGAGGTAAAAGAAACGTTAGTCAGTTTAACTGTATCAATGTCATTCATGAATGGCCAATTAACTGTTAAAACGGCCAGTGGGAAAAGAGGATTTGCTCAGGATAGAGACCAGAGGCTATACTGACACCCAGCAGATGTGCCGCTCTGCCGTGTAGTTGTTAAAGACACAGCCTTTCACATTGGTGACCCAGGTTCGAATCTCGAGAGGGCAGCACTTTCTATTGCGAGCCGGCTGAACTAGGCCTGCCTGGTTCCTTGTTTTTCTGGCTGTCTTGTCAATACAAACCTAAATACAAATGTCTTTCTTACTATTCTAATCAAACAGTGTGGAGTAGTCCAGATCTCAGTCGATGAAAAACAATCTTATTCTGGGACAGCCCTAAAAGCATGTCCATAATTTAAAAATACCTGTCGGTTGTATAAAACAGTTTCAGCACCATTTAAACCCTGATTACTGTATCACTCAGTGTTCATTTATGGGATTAATTCACATATTTGAAATGGCACTATAACTCCATCAGGACATTTCATTTAAAAGCTTTCTTCTCACCACATTGTCCAGTTGTCCCAGTTTGTACCCTGCCTGTTGCCAGTCCCTCACAATGGTATCAGTCAGGGTGATGATGCCTGCCTCTACACGCTGGCGGGCATCTTGGGACAGGGCTCTGAGAAGGATATGGCGCCACACGGGGAGGTTCTCCCACTGGGCAGGAGGGAAACGCTCAACTAACTCCATCTAACCACACACAAAACAAATGCGTAGCGCACATTAAAAACACAGGCACAAACAAATAGAAATAAAACGACAAACCAGAAGCTCACTTGCGTGTATAAGAGTATGTTACGAGTGCATACACACACAAGCACAGTTGGTTCTCTGACCTGGTGGTTAGGAGTCATGAGGAACACCATGCGTCTCAGCAGCAGACCCAGGTGGGACAGCTGGTAACACTCCCGACTACACCACCTCACCTGAGGAGGGAGAAGCAGAGGGGGTGAGAAGAGGTGAGAGGATTTGTGGAGGAGTTTACATCATGACACATTTATTGGCAGGTGTCTCATTCCCCCCAAGATGCACCTACACCAAATGTCACCTCTTTTAGGTTGTCAGAGAGGACTGGCTGGGTGGACCCCTTTACTATCACAGACTATGAAGAGTGACACAGAGGTGAGAAGTTGTAACCTCTGTGGTAACTCTGGACCCAACTCACCAGGTGAGCAGTGAGATGGACGTGGTGTAGGCACAGCTCAGCCGAACCATATCTGGGGGGGGACAGAGATGCTCAGTGCTGACAACCACACACAAGGTATTAAATTCAGATTAAAATTATCATCATGACTTATGTGAAAAGCACTTTATACCAAGAGGGCTGATGAGGGTGTACCACGTCACAACAGTTAAGTTTTGTTGCATTTTGCTAAAATGAATGACAATACAGCAAAATGTATGACTTCGCAAGCAATCAATATCCACCAACACTATGCTGATGCAAAACGAACGCTGCACCTACTGTAGTACAGATGTCACTCATCTAGGGGCATGCCTTGTTATACTGCAGTATACCGCAGTATGTTACAGTGCCATGCAGCATGGACAAAAATTTAAAAGAAATGGCCACGAGGGGGCATTCTTGATAGATAAAACCATTAAAGTTTTTGATTACTAGGCCCATACAGCAGAAACGATTTGCATAAAGCTAACCAACTACCAAAGAGTGATGAAACAGTCAAGGATATAATTTTTCATAAATTTTTTTCACTAATAATTAATTACTATGATACCTTTGATGAATTACATCGGAAGCTGGATTATCTTTATGGTTCTATGAAATAATCAGCAACATTTCATATAGGCCTATTAAGACAGATTCTGTTTCATATTCTGTGTTATAAATTATATAGGAAAATTACATTTATAGTTACGTTACAATATTCTGAAGAACACTCACCTGTTCAGGTTACAGGTTAGGTTATGGAATGGCATTGTAAATATTCCGCAAGCACAACAAAAGCTTTAATGGGGGCGTCCATCTTGTCTTCCGACTTGGACTTGGAATGCGATCAACTTAGTTTTACTCAGGTGTGACGTCATTCCCAGTTCCGAGGTAAATGGAATGTAGCATCAGACGAACCCAAATCGGGTTGACCGGAGGTTTTCCACAATGCTGAATAAAAGCAGTCGGCACTCATGATTCAGTGAACTCTACAACTGATCACATCAAGCGCTGAAAATGTACCTAAGGAACAGTATGGGAGATACTGCAACTTCCTTGCTGGCGATCAACTCCAAAAGAACAAAAGCCTTGGATACCCAGAAAATAATAAACGCATCCTTCTATGAATAAAACAAACTGGAGCATTTCAGTGTTTGTGCATTGTATTAGTTGGTTAAATGCCAAGTGCTTAGTATTTAAAAGCACATTTGCAACGTAGCACACTGAAGTAATATATATTTTGTTTATTTTTTGCAGCATGATAAGGCTTTTTTTGTTTAACTTAATTTAAATTAATTATATTTACCATTTTATTTTATACATGCTATAGGCAAATGGTTCCCTAAAAATACTGAGCACTTCATTTTGTTGGTAGCCGATATGGCGTGTGTATCGGAAACACTTTAAATGTTGTTCTTGTTTTTAATAAATCAAGTTATAGGCCTTGACTTCATGCAATTTATTTATTTGTTGTTGTTGAAAATGTCTACTTTATGTACAGTCTGTACTCCATATCCTATTATTTTGTTTAATAATTCAAATGTTGTGGAAAAACAGAGTAACAAAAACAAGAGAGTCATTTATAACTCAGACCATTATTTAGAAGAAATGTATTGGCCAATTTGACCTATAGCCAAAATAAACTCCACATGATGTATTGCATAATTTCTGAGCCATAAAACATTCATTCATAATTCTCGTAATGGAATAGATAATATAAGGGTCAATTGGACTGCAGGGTCTTAAAACCGGTTATGCAGTTTAACTGCATTTTCTGTCAATGGTGCAGATTTCTTTTATGAGTCCTTGACTATTAGGCCTAGATGTTTGAGATTGTGAAATCTAATTTTGTTTTCTCTTATAGAAGTGGCAACAGTGGTGGCATTGTATTTTAATAAAGCTTGGCAGCTGGCATCAGCACTCATTAAAGCCATTGATGTCAGCACCTCCATGCATCAAGCTGGCACCCCCTTAGCACCTCCTGTGAACATCATCAAAATACTATAAGTTCGAAACAAAAACAAGACTACTGGATTCATTCTGAAGAATTTACATGTGGTGAACACATTGTATTCCTCAAATTCATTTGTCATTTAAAACAAAGAAATCCAGTAATTAATTCTCTTTTAGACTACTGAATGCTAATGAAGCTAAACCAAACTGATACTGGGGGCCAGAAAGGCCTGGTGGTTCTAGAGTAGCACAAATCCTGTATTTGGTTAAATGTCTAAATAAGTTTTAGTTATTATGTTAGGAACTGTAATGTTAGGCACATTGTAAACATCGTCTGCAACTATCTTCAGAACACTATTTTTGAGAAATAATGAACTAGCTCCCCCATGCTTTGGAATAGTGCAATCAAAGCTTGATGCATGCTAACGCAATCTTATCTTACCGCAGTAAAGAACCTCAGACTGGGGTGAAGATTCTGTATGACAAAATTCCAAAGCACACAGATGGAGAGGATTCAGGACCTGTGAATGTGTCCTGAGAATGTGCTTGATTGTCCTAGCCAAAGACTGGACTTCACCCAACTGAATTTGTGGGGGGACCTGAAGATCGCAGTTCACACTCCCGATCCTATCAGAGTTTGAGAGAAACTTCAAGGAAGAATGGGTCCAGGTGTGTAGAGCTGGCAGAGGCATACCCAAGAACACTCAAATCTGTGATCGTTTCTACAAAGTACTGAATAAAGGTTCTGAATACTTTTGATGAGATATTTTTCCTTTGAAGTTATGGGGCACTGTGTGTAGATTGATGGCAAAAAAGACAGTGGGGAGAACAAGTATTTGATACACCACCAATTTCGCAGGTTTTCCTACTTACAAAGCATGTAGAGGGCTGTAATTTTTATCATAGGTACACCTCAACTGGGAGAGACGGAATCTAAAACAATCCAGAAAATCACATTGTATGATTTATAAATAATTAATTTGAATTTTATTGCATGACATAAGTATTTGATCACCTACAAACCAGCTCTCACAGACCTGTTAGTTTTTCTTTAAGAAGCCATCCTGTTCTCCACTCACTGTCTGTATAAACTGCACCTGTTTGACCACGTTACCTGTATAAAAGACACCTGTCCACACCAAGCGTGCTGCACAAGCCCTGAAAAGTGAAGCCAAAACGTCTCGATCGCCCCCTGGTGAGTGGTCCCAGTATAGGTCATAATCCCCGCCCTCCCCATGTTATTCAATGGGACGCGAGACCAACTAAACAATTAAATTACCCTTCAAATATATTTTTTCCGAAGCTGGTTTCTGTCATTTACTGTAGTTTGTATCACGCTAATGTAAATTCAAGAGTTTGTTTTTAAAATAAGTTTGTTTTTAGTTAGTTATTTAATGCTCTAAAAACGGTGGTGTGACGTCGTGATTCACAGCTGTGATTGACAGCTATCTGAGCCGAGGAGCCACTGAATCTTCGGAGGACTGAGGAGATTGGAACTTTACATTTAATCTCTAAATTTCTATAATTGATATAATTTCACACGGACATAATGGGTTGTTCTGCAGTACATTGTGCTAACCGATCTGGCATTTCCAATCGATCTTTGAATTTTTTTCGGTAAGTTAAATTTATAAGCTATTTAATTAGTAAATAAATGTAATGGGCTAGCTAACGTTAGCTAAAAGACAACAAGCCTCGTTAATAGCCATGTTAATAGCTAGCAGGTGATCGTTAGCTAGAAGTTACCAATTATTTTTGTATTAGGCCTATTCTAAATTAAGGTTAAACATGATGTAAGTTAGGCTATAACATATCGTCTAGGTTTAACAAGCAAAGGTTGTACTGTACTTGGACTTGCGATTGATTACGGTATGCGCATTCTGCGAGGGAGAGTGGGGGCGGGGCACAGAGGTGGGGCCGTTGATTTCGTGGCTTTACGGCTTTACTTCCTTCTCGCTACTGCGCATAACTACTGCGCAGAACTGGTCCCAAGATCGCTATCTGCGCAGACGCAAGTCCAAGATGTCAGCGCCGTATCAGGACACTGGTGACTTCATTTTTCACCAATGGAAAAGAGCGAAAGGGCGTTGTCCATTTTATATACAGTCTATGGTCCACACAATCGAACAGACTCCAACCTCTCCACAATGGCCAAGACCAGAGAGCTGTGTAAGGACATCAGGGATAAAATTGTAGACATGGGATGGGCTACAGGACAATAGGCAAGCAGCTTGGTGAGAAGGCAACAACTGTTGGAGCAATTATTAGAAAACGGAAGTTGTTCAAGATGGCGGTCAATCTCCCTCGGTCTGGGGCTCCATGCAAGATCTCACATCGTGGGGCATCAATGATCATGAGGAAGGTAAGGGATCAGCCCAGAACTACACGGCAGGACCTGGTCAATGATCTGAAGAGACCTGGGACCACAGTCTCAAAGAAAACAATTAGTAACACACTACGCTGTCATGGATTAAAATCCTGCAGCGCACGCAAGGTCCCCCTGCTCAAGCCAGCGCATTTCCAGGCCCGTCTGAAGTTTGCCAATGACCATCTGGATGATCCAGAGGAGGAATGGGAGAAGGTCATGTGGTCTGATGAGACAAAAATAGAGCTTTTTGGTCTAAACTCCACTCGCCGTGTTTGGAGGAAGAAGGATGAGTACAACCCCACGAACATCATCCCAACCGTGAAGCATGGAGGTGCAAACATCATTCTTTGGGGATGCTTTTCTGCAAAGGGGACAGGACGACTGCACCGTATTGAGGGGAGGATGGATGGGGCCATGTATCGCGAGATCTTGGCCAACAACCTCCTTTCCCTCAGTAAGAGCATTGAAGATGGGTCGTGGCTGGGTCTTCCAGCATGACAACGACCCGAAACACACAGCCAGGGCAACTAAGGAGTGGCTCCGTAAGAAGCATCTCAAGGTCCTGGAGTGGTCTAGCCTGAAACCAGAAACCAATAAAAAAATCTTTGGAGGGTGCTGAAAGTCCGTATTGCCCAGTGACAGCCCCGAAACCTGAAGGATCTGGATAAAGTCTGTATGGAGGAGTGGGCCAAAATCCCTGCTGCAGTGTGTGCAAACCTGGTCTAGAACTACAGGAAAAGTATGATCTCTATAATTGCAATCAAAGGTCTCTGTACCAAATATTAAGTTTTGCTTTCTGATGTATCAAATAATTATGTCATGCAATAAAATGCAAATTAATTACTTATAAAAAAAAAATAAAAAATCACACAATGTGATTTTATGGATTTTTGTTTTACATTCCGTCACTCACAGTTGAAGAGTACCTATGACAAAAATGACAGACTTCTACATGCTTTGTAAGTGGGAAAACCTGCAAAATCGGCAGTGTATCAAATACTTGTTCTCCCCACTGTATACTAACATTTCATAGGAACTGAAAACAATATTTTATTGAAACCTTTATTGTGTTGTGCTCACCGTGACATGAAACACCACACGTCTGTAGCTAGTAGGGCCGTCTGGGTATCAGGCTGCAGTAATGCCTCCAATAGACAATGCTCCTGATAGACAGGTAAGGAATTAAGTTTAAAAAATACATTTATATAATAAGATTATCCAATAAAGATTGAGAAATAGGGGCCTCACCAGAAGGGGTAAGTGTTCAGTGGGCAGTGCCGCCACACAGGCACAGAGAGTCACACAGACGTGGTGGTGTAAGGTTACTTTCCCCTGGGCCTGACCCTTTATCATCACCCCCGGCAATAGCACTGGTACCCTCCGCTCCAAAGAGCATCGTCGGAAGCTCTGGAACAAGGCCCGGAAGAGAGGCAGTCTGAAGACAATCAAGCAGAAAAGATTTTAGAAATTATAGGGTGTAGTATTTTCTTTGCAGCATATAGGCACGTGGTCCTTTCAATTGGTGCCCAATTAAGACCTAGACAAACAGGTGAGGAGAGTTACTAACTGCTAATTAGTGAACTAAATCAATAAAAAAGGGAGGAGCAAAAATCGAGACAGCTGTCTAAGGAACAAGTTTGACGCCTGTGCATCCAGAGTTATTCAGTGCCTACCTTGGTGTGTCCTCCGGGAACTGGCTCCCGTCACACCACAGATGCAACGTCTCCTCGGGCTGGGAGGTGATCTGTCCCATGACGCTCACCAACAAGAGGCAATGAGGTAGCTCTGTCTCCGAACTCAACTCTATTTGCATACAAACACAGAGGGGTCACAAAAATGCTAACAACATTCAAGACAAGTTGGGCTAATTAGAACAACACTGTCCATGAAAGCATAAGGCCAGTCGTTTTCAACCAAAGGTACTAGTAACCTGCAGTTTTTTTAACTTGGCCAATCCCGAGAACTCACATAAGACTTTGTTAAAGGCACGTTGAGAACTGCATTAGGCTTTGGAAGACATCCTTGTTTCAGGTAAAAAGCAACATGCTTTACTAAATAACCCATGCATAGGGGTTCATGAAGAACAACAAGCAAAGCCTCCATCTTCAAAATAAATTAAAAAGCAGAGCATCAGGGCTCCGAGATAACACAGCATTGTATGGGACTATCCTTTGTTTTTCAACAGGACAATTACCCAAAACACACCTCCAGGCTGTGTAAGGGCTATCTGACCAAAGAGAATGATGGAGCACTGCATCAGATGATCTGGCCTCCACAATCACCAAACCTCAACCTGACTTAGATGGTTAGGGATGAGTTAGACCGCAGATTGGAGGAAAAGCAGCCAACAAATGCTCAGCATCTGTGAAAACCCCTTGAAAATTGATATAGCACGCTCGAAGACCTAAGCGGTAATCTCATTAAAAAGCATATTGGAGCACAGGTTGTAATGTATGAAATGCCAAAGGGGTCAGAATTAATGCGTTCAGAACGCGATTTTTAAGCACCTGCTAAGCAAGCGCCTACAGCGGTTAAGCAAACGCACCTGTTAAATAAACGTGTGCGCCTGTTTTGTTTAACAATTCTCTAGACCTCCAAGGGAGTCCTAACAACAATGACGCTAGCAGAGACGATAAATAATTTTCCCCTTTGCTAGGTGTAGGTGGACTTACGCTGGCAGGGGTTAAGGACAGCTTCAGCAAAAGATCTGAGCAGGAGCAGCTGGGAGAGCAGGGCATCCATAGGTACCAGAGCAGCTCCATTCAGCTCCTCAAAGAGAGGGGTGGGGAGCAGTGGGGCACACAGGCTAGGTGGAAACTTGCTGCGGGTAAAATAACAAGGGTCACCACAGAGATGGAGTTTATAAGTGCCAGAGTGTGTATGTGTAAATATGCATGAGGTGCATACCATGTAAATTTCCTAATTTTAATATATCAAACTGTACCTTACAATTTGGAGGTAGAGTTGGTGGAAGCGGCTGCAAGACTTCGGAAGAAAAGCTTTAAATTCTTTTATGTAGTGAACTAATGTGTTGGCAAAAAATCTGCACATCTTAGTAGTTTTCTGGAACAACTTGTATTCTGGGCTAGTTGTTGGATGCTGAGGAAAGAAAACACAAAATAGCAGTTCAAAAGAAATCAAGATCTACCAAAGAGCATAATTTCACTCTACTTTCTAGCCTTTATCTCACTCCAGTAACCTCACAATGAGGAAAATAAAGTACATCCAGGAACAGCATGGTAATGTTGCACTACAACTGACTAATTACACACTTTACTGCATTTGATAATAGATGGCAAATCCGCTCAACCTATGTCCCATTCTCCCACAAAGCCTAAATGCCTGCAGTTTAACCAAATGCTGCAAATTATATGAAGTATTTTACAAACAGTAACCAAGCTAATACAGTGGATATAAAAAGTAATCTCACCCCTGTTAAATGCCAGATTTTTGTGATGTAAAAGAATGAGACATAGGTAAATCATGTCAGAACTATTTCCACTTTTAATGTGACCTATAATGTGAACAATTCAATTGAAAAACAAACAGAAATCTTCGAGGGGGAAAAATAAAAACCTTACAAAAACCTGGTTGCATAGGTTTGCACACCCTCTTATAACTGGGGATGTGGCTGTGTTCAGAATTAACCAATCACATACAACCTCATGTTAAACAAAAGTCATTACACACCTGCCATCTCTGATTTATCACAAATAAAGTTCAGCTGTTCTCTAAGGATCTTCCTGACATTTTCTCAATTGCATCTCAGAACAAAAACCATGGTCCGCTGAGAGCTTCCAAATGAGGGATCTCATTTTTGAAAGATATCAGTCAGGAGAAGGGTACAAAAGAATTTCCAAAGCATTAAATATACCATGGAACACAGTGAAGACAGTCATCATCAAGGGGAGAAAATATGGCATAACAGAGACATTACCAAGAACAGGACGTCCCTCCATAATTGCTGAAAAGACGAGAAGAAAACTGGTCAGGGAGGCTTCCAAGAGTCCTACAGCAACATAAAAGGAACTGCAGGAATTTCTGGCATGTACTGGCTATGTGCTACATGTGACAACAATCTCCCGTATACTTCATATGAATGGGCTATGGGGTAGGGTGGCAAGCAGAAGCCTTTTCTTACAAAGAAATCATCCAAGCCCGGCTAAAGTTTGCAAAAACATATGCATGTGGGAAAATGTGTTACGGTCTGATGAACTTTGATGGTGATGTTGAACTTTCTGGCCATAATTCCAAAAGGTATGTCTGACACAAAAACAACACTGCACATCACCCAAAGAACACCATACCCAAAGTGAAGCATGGTGGTGGTAGCATCATGCTTTGGGGCTGTTTTTCTTAAGCGGGAACCGTTATGAACAGTTCCAAATACCACGCAATTTTGGCACAAAACCTTCAGGCGTCCATTAGAAAGCTGAAGATGAAGAGGAAGTTCACCTTTCAGCATGACAACGACCCTAAGCAAACATCCAAATCCACAAAAGCATGCCTTCACACAGAAGAAGATTAACGTTTTGGAATGGCCCAGCCAGAGCCCAGACCTGAATCCAATTGAACATCTGTGGGGTGATCTGAAGAGGGCTGTGTACAGGAGATGTCTTCGCAATCTGACAGATTTGGAGAGCTTTTGCAAAGATGATTGGGCAAATATTGCCACGTCAAGATGTGCCATGCTAATAGACTCCTACCCAAAAAGACTGAGTGCTGTAATAAAATCAAAAGGTGCTTCAACAAAGTATTAATTTAAGGGTGTGCACAATTTTTCCCTCTCAAAGATTTCAGTTTTTTTTTTTTTTTCAATTGAACTGTTCACGTTATAGGCCACATTAAGGTGGAAACATTTCTGACATGATTTATCTTTGTTAAAAAAAAATTACATCACAAGAACCTGGCATTTTAACAGGGTTGTGTTGACTTACATCCACTGTATATTTCCTTCATTGGAAAGATTCCATTATCAGGGTTCACACTAAGTCAATTGTCAAATTCCCTGACTTTCACTGACTAAAAGGCTGAATATCCATTACCCACGACCCTGTGTGGTCCGATCCAACAGATGAGCTACTGTGGCTCAAATTGCAGTGTGATGTTTTGGGCAATGTTCGGCTGGGAAACCTTGGGTCCTGCCATTCATGTAGATGTAACTTTGACACATAACACCTACCTAAGCATTGTTGCAGACCATTTGCACCCTTTCATTGCTGTGATCTATATTATTTGTTTGAGCTTGTAGTTAATCCTTTGCTGCCTTCTTCACGAGTGACTCGTGCAATACTTTTTGTGTTTTATTGAAAAACACCAGACAGCCACGGGTTACATTGCTCAACTCTTGACTTGCCAACAGCATAATCAAAAAGCTGCAAGGTAGTTATTTGTGCGTGCGCCAGATTACAAAACAACTGGAGGATGTCGAGTTTATAATGCGATTATTATTTTTCAACAGTCAGATTGGGACAGTGACTTGTTAGTTTTATTAGTCCTGACTTGACTTTTTACTGGCCCGTGGCCATCATTATTCTTGAGCCCTGAAGAGGGAGTGGTACACTTGTTTTTATTCATATTAATAACACCTATAACATCTATCATTATGTACCTTTAACCCTGCCTGTGTGATCGGCTCAGCCAACTCCATGCAGCTTTGGAAAGAGGCCAGCAAGTCTCCACACAGACCTGAAGTGATGTCACCATGACGAAGCCGCTCCTCAACAAGTGATGCATACTTCACACTCTGCCTGATCAAATCAAATCAGCCATTACTAAAAACAATAGACACATGACATTAAGCCAGAGGAAACTATACACACGCACGCACGCATGCACGGATGGGACAATAGACAATTTTTGTGCTAATCGCGATGGAAAATACTCACAATAAGTAAATCGTGGAGAAATTCTGTAATCGGGATAATCGTAAATCGGGATAATCCTCACATAAGTGACTAGAAAAGGTTCTGCAAGTCGCTGAAGTTTCCCTGACTGCATGTTTTATTTTACAAGTGGAGCGCACATCTCATCTCACGTTGTACTACGGCATTAAATATCCTTTGCAATGTATGGTCAATGAAGCCAAATGACTCTGCTAGCGTAAATAGAAGAATATTATCAGTTAAAATAAAAATCTAAATTAAATTCTTAAATGCCATTATGAGTTTCAATTGTAATGATATAAAGAATAAACCAGTTTTCCAATTCCTTTACAACCGTACTAGTCTAACCAAAAAAGCTCCACTTCCTGCTATAATGCAAATACCTGTCCATTCCATTACCACGGAAAATAAGCAGTTGAAACTATGTTGAGCTCAAACAGACCAATGATATTTATCCTAGAAGACATGCAACTACGAGAGATGCATGTAGGAAAATCCTGTTAAACTGCAAATGGTAGAAAAATATTAATAGGATATACATTATTATTCATAAATCTACTTCTAATTATAATTTTGTTTATATTGTAGGCTAATTGTTAACGCTTTCCTACTGAAAATGACAATCGAAGACAAACAGACAGACAATCCCACACACGCTCCATTTTAAATCATAATGATAACAAATCAACCAAATGGCCCTGATCAAATGTTTGCATACCCTTGAATGTTTGGCCTTACATTAGTTACAGACACACAAGCTGACACACACAGGTTAAAATGGCAATTAAAGGTTAACTTCCCACACCTGTGGCTTTTTAAATTGCAATTAGTGTCGGTATATAAATAGTCAATGAGTTTCTCAGCTCTCACATGGATGCACTGATCAGGCTAGACAAGAAATAAAAGACGTGTTTTGTCTGCTGACTCATGTTTTCTTTACAAATGGTACATATATTACAGATTCTCCAAGGGTATGCAAACTTTTGAGCACAAGCGTATATATACTTACTTAATGATGAACTTCCAGGTGTTGGCATGCAGTGCGATGTCAAGGTTTGAGATCACAGAGCAAAAATCCAGGAGACTATGTATCACTAGGGGAAAATTACAACCATGACAATCATTAGGACAACCTTTTAACATTTCACTGTAAAGTCTATATGATATATGTTAAAAGGAGTTCAGTATAGTACACAACTGTCATCGTTCTCTTCTAAAAATAATTACATAAATAAAAACACAGACCTGATACAATGTCAGAGATGTCATCCTCTGATGCAGTGTTGTCCAAGGAGATCCTGTCTATTAGTTCCATGAGGCCTTTCTGTAGTGAGTAGGCTTCTTTAAACAGGCCCTGTAGCAAGTCACCAACTAGGGACAGTCGCCCACAATACACCACCTCACTCTCCTGGGGGAAACATTGTGAAAGTCAAACGTAATCAGTCAGTGTATTTATGATGACTATACCCACTTATAAATATACATACACACACATATGTCAGCCATAACATTATGACCACTGACAGATGAAGTATATAATACTGATAATCTTGTTATCATGGCACCTGTCAGTGGATGGGATATATTAGGCAGCAAGTGAACATTCTGTCCTCAAAGTTGATGTGTAAGAAGCAGGAAAAATGGGCAAGCATAAAGGATCTGAGCAACTTTGACAAGGGCCAAATTGTGATAGCTAGATGAGTCAGAGCAGCTCAACAACAGCAGCCCTTGTGGGATGTTCCCGGTCTGCAGTAGTCAGGACCTATCAAAAGTGCTCCAAGGAAGGAAAAGCGGTGAACCGGCAACAGGGTTCACTGATGCACATGGGGACTGAAGGCTGGCCCGGGTGGTCCGATCAAACAGACATGCTACTGTAGCTCAAATTGCAGAAAAGTTCATGCTGGTACTGATGTTCTGCTGGGAAACCTTGGGTCCTACCATTCATGTGGATGTTACTTTGACACGTACCACCTACCTCAGCATTGTTGCAGACCATGTGTACCCTTACCTGGCAACTGTATTCCCTGATGGCATTGGCCTCTTTCAACAAGGTAAAAGTGCCCTGCCACAAAGCAGAAATGGTTGAGGAATGGTTTGAGGAACAACAGCAAGCTCAAGGTGTTGACTTGGCCTCTAAATTCCTCATATCTCAATCCAATCGAGCATCTGTGGGATGTGCTGGACAAACAGGTCCGATCCATGGAGGCCCCACCTCGCAACTTACAGGACTTCAAGGATCTGCTGCTAACGTCTTGGTGCCAGATACCACAGCACACTTTCAGAGGCCTAGTGGAGTCCATGCCTCGACGGGTCAGGGCTGTTTTGGCGGCAAAAGGGACCTACATAATATTAGGCAGGTGGTCATAATGTAATGGCTGACTGGTGTGTGTGTGTGTGTGTGTGTGTATGTATATATATCTTTTTTATATACACTACCGTTCAAAATGTTATTTCGAAGTGAAGAGGCAACTCTGGCCAGCATCCCAGAGTTGTCTCTTCGCTATTGACATTACAACTGGTGTTTTGTGGGTACTATTAAATGAAACTGCCAGTTGAGGACCTAAGAGGCATCTGTTCCTCAATCTTGTCCTCTTGCTCAGTTGGGCACTGGGGCCTTCCACTCCCCTTTATATTCTGGTTAGAGCCAGTTTATGCTGTTCTGTGTAGTACACATTGTTGTACGAGATCTTCAGTTTCTTGGCAATGTCTCGCATGGAATAGCCTTCATTTCTGAGAACAAGAATTGACTGATGAGTTTCAGAAGATCTTTGCTTCTGGCCATTTTGAGCCTGTAATCGGACCCACAAATGCTGATGCTGAAGATTCTCAAACAGACTAAAGAGGTTTTATTGCTTCTTTAATCAAACCTAACATTTTAAAGAAGTGGTAGCATAATTGCAAAATGGTTTTCTAATTATCAATTAGCCGTTTAAAATGATAAACTTAGATTAGCAAACACAATGTGTCATTGGAACACAGGAGTGATGGTTGCTGATAATTTACGCCTATGTTGATATTCCATTGAAAATCAGCCATTTACAGCTACAATAGTCATTTACAACATAAAAAATGTCTACACTGTATTTCTAAACAATTTTGTGCAATTTTAATAGACAAAAATGTGCTTTTCTTTCACAAACAAGGACATTTCAAATGGAAGTGTATACATTTATAAATCAAGCGGGGAAAAGACTGATTTTATGTTTTCATTTCAGGCTGTAATGCAACAAATGGTGAACGTTGTGAATTGGAGCTTTACTTTTACTTATTAACAAAATTTTTGTAGATGCTATGTATTGACCTGAAACTTTTACCTTGCAGTGATGAAATGTGTTCTTAAGAACCTTAAGGATGCAGGAGGGTAAGGAGCGGATAGCATTGAGGACAGGTGGCTCCTCCAATGAGCAAACATGACGTACACAGCCGGACAGTATCTCTAACATCTGCACCATCACCTGGCAAAAAGAACACCTCCATTTAATGTTTTATATAAGTCAGCTGTAAAATTAACATTAAGGTTAAAACATTTGCCAACCTTAATCTAAAATGAATAAATCATCAAACCTGCAGAATGTTCCTGAGAAACAAGCAAACTTCTGTGTTCTGACTTGACAGCCCTTCTACTTGTTTAGTGATCTCTTCTATAAGACGGTCAAACACATTCACCACCTGAAGACATTACAACAGACAGACAGTATGGTCATCCTAGGTGCTCTAACTTTTTTTTTTATCAAGAACCCAGTCAAGTTAGAGACAACAAAGAGGCACAGACACATCTGATTGAAAGTGGTCCTCCCATCACAACACTTTCACAGAGACACTTCCAATTGGGACATGCAGGCAAGTAGGGGTGGGATGATATGAGAATGTCATGACGCGATTATCCTGGCCAAAATAATCCTGTTTAATAACAATCCCACATTTTTTTTTAAATACTCTGGTTTCTAGCTCAAAACGGCTGATCAGATATTCTTCCATTACATAAATATTGTTCTTGTGCATTTAAAAAGCTATTACAATAAAATAATATCAAAGAAGGCTTCTAATAATTAACGAATACTATAATATGAAAATCTCTAAATGTATACAGCTACATAGACAAATACATTGCAGAGGATGTTTAGTGGCATTTAGAATTGCCATTTGCCTTCATTGCACATTTATACATTGCCCATCTGTATGTCACATCTGTAACATACATTATACTTAATACAAGTACATTTTCTGCCCTCTTCTATTCACACTTTTTGTTAGACGCTAACTGCATTTCATTGTACTGTACTTGTACTTGCTCAGTGTCAAAGTTTAAACTAACAAAAAAAATAAAGATATGTGCTCCACCAGTTAAATAAAACAAGTAGCCAGGAACACTTCGGGGACTGGCAAGAGATTTTTCAAGTCACTTATCTGAGGATCAGGGGTTAAAATAGATTTCATTTCTTACTGGTACTGACCTGTGGGTGCATGCACTTACGTGCACATTTTATGTATCTTATTAGTTAAGGATAGGCCTATTTGATGTGTTGATTCTTTATAATACCTTTATAATTCATTATAACAGCTCCCCGTTATGTTGTGCGCATCATGTATTGTGCAGATCATGCAGATCGACAATGTTATTTTGGCCCACGGAAATATTTGTCTTCTCGTAATTTTCAGTAGGAAAGCGTTAACAATTAGCCTACAATACGAACGAAATTAGCATTAGAAAGATATGTAAAATAATGTATATCGTATTTTCTGGAGTTTGTTAACAGGATTTTTCTGCATGCATCTCTCGTAGCTGAATGTCTTCGAGGATAAATATCATTGGTTTGTTTGCGCTCAACATTGTTTCAACAGCTTATTTTCCGCGGTAATGGAACGGACAGGTATTTGCATATAGCGGGAAGTGGAGACAGGATCAGAATCTTTTTTTTTGTAAGCCTTGGATATTGGATATTTGTAAGCCTTGGATATTCTTTGTATCATTCTCCATCGCAATGAATAGCCTAAAACAGAGTTGACTTCATTTTAATTAGCCTACTATCAGACACCCCCCATACACCGTTATAGCTTACACATGTACACAGGCCAGGTAGACCTAATTCTTACTCAAGCTCCTATTCAACAAATAAATGAAAACGCACACATTGGAGGGTGAGCGAGATATGTTTATACAGTGGGGAGAACAAGTTTTGATACACTGCCGATTTAGCAGGTTTACCCACTTACAAAGCATGTAGAAGTCTGTCATTTGTATCATAGGTAGTCTTCAACTGTGAGTGACGGAATCTAAAACAAAAAGTACTGTGCACGGGCATTGCAGGGTCCAACACTAAACTTTGTACTCACTGGCCCTATCAGGCCAGTTGGTCTGAAATATACTGGCCTGGACTATTTTTTGGCCCAAACTGATTTTTAAAAACTATATAATTGTATTTTACAGATATATTGTATGTAAATATATCAGTATTCATTTATACCAGAGATTTGCATGTGATATGAGAGCTGATCCAAGCAATTGCGGTTTACATAAATATGATGCAATGCACATCATTACGTTTTAATAAATGGTTATAAAAATATTAGCTACTATATATTATAATTTTTTCATGAAGATGCTGGTTTACTTGACATGACATAAAAGCATGAAAATAAAATAATTGAGTTAATATATTTATGGTTAGAAAAAAATGGCACAATACAGTACTTGCACTAGTTGGTTGACTAGCTTGTGTATCACTGCTAGCAAGTTCTTAGGCAGCCGTAGTTAACATGACACTGTCGACAAGCCAGGTCCGTACGGTTTCTCTATTCATATTCAACGGACTATGTCACGGACGTAGACCGTGAATGGTTTCTCCCTCTTCACAACATGATAGGTTTTTGACCCATGGAACCTGTTCTTTCCATGAAAACAAAAAATCTTGCATTTGCTTTGCCTCTTATGATACCATATTTGGGTTCTGCTCTAGAATGCACTATGATCTATGATTGGTAAAAACAGACGAGCCATCGAATATTATATGTCAAGAAGATGACAACGGTACTGTACCACACTGAGGGGGGGGGGAGAAGCGCCACAGACATTTTAATGTGAGAACAATATTTTGACAAGCCAATGTTTTTAAAAGTGACTGTCTTTGTCTACTGGCCCAATGTTAAGTCTTACTAGCCCCAGGCCAGCTGGCTATCATTAATGTTGAACCCTGTGCAGTCATGATTACTTTATGGACATAAGCCAGATTATTTGAAGTTAAAATGTCTCCTTTTTCCTTAACAGTTGTCTCCAAGAATTCTAACCATGAAAGGATTTGTATAATATTTGATCAGCTCAAAGGTAATTACCATTTGTAAATAGCCCTGATATATTTAAGAATCCTATCATCTATAAACATAATTATACATGACATTGATATAGAAACATCTTTTTTTTATATTTAACTTTTCTTTCCTTTCTTTTCTTTAACTATTTCTTCGGAATTCTGAAGTTTCCATTGTTTTACACTGCAACATTCTAATTACTTTTTGAAAAGTCACAGTTGTTGCAAACTACCTACTTTAACACATTTCTAAACTACTTCGAGAAACATTTTAAAGATTGTGAGGGTCCTCACATATCCGGCTATTGCAATGTGAAAAAATACATTTTTATTTAATTCAGAACAAAAGTTACAGCGATTTAAGAAAACCTTTTACAAATATCTTCAATTTGGACAACTTTGCAAATGAGATAGACAGAAAGTTAAAGCATTTCATTTTTGTCTACTTCTACACGAACCAGACAAAAAAAAAATAAAAACGGAATCTCAAACTTGAGATACTGCAACTTCAGTAAACATAGCAGCGCAATTTTTTGCAATATTTCCCAAACAGCTGCCTTTTAACCCATGTTCCCAACAAAGACAAAACGTTTGTGTTTCATATATTCCACTACTTCAGCTATTTAAATGGGGGGAAAAAATACACAAATCTCTCTTACCAAACCTGAGATACTGAAACCGGAGTAATCATAGCAACAGGACTTTCCCCAACTTTTCAAAAACAGCTCCAATGGAAAGTACTTTCTGAACCAGAAACACAAACATGGCTTTACCTAAACGTACCACTAATTTTCACCTGCAAGAATCAGAAAAAAATATGAAAATAAGTTTTTCTGCAACTTCTTTGCAAAACGTATAATTGTTCAAAAAAAATTGTACCAAGGACCCAGCTAAAACTTACTTTGAAAGTGTACGGCAAGCCCCAGTAACTCTACTTACAGTTCATATCTAGTTATGTGGATATTTGATCGGATACAATACTGAATCAGATGCATAATAGAGGGTATCTTCAGATTCCGACAAGACCTGTATACATTAATTTACATCTTATCCAACTTTGATCCATGAGCAAACAGGTCTGATTCAAATAAATATGTAGCCTATTATTTTAAGCAGGCATTACTTGACCTGTGCAAATATTTAAACTACTGGTAAAAAGTTTTTTCCACTTTTAACTTGAAATTCAACAAATTCTAAACTGAAAAATAAGTAATAAAAATGCCTTTTTTTGTTGTTTACATACAAACTGTGTAAAAGCAGTGTTGGAACAAACGTTGTTACTACACTCTATAAAGCATTATTTGGATAGTATATTGTACTGAAGGAAGTAGTAAAAAGGGATTTAACAAAGGAAGACAGACACATCATTATAACCCTTAAAGGTGCCTTATGCAGTATTTTCCATTTAAAATATCTGATAACATCTACATATCATCAGTAAACGAAAAAACAACAACAAAACACTCTGACAGTACTCCCACAGCCATGGTTGCAAGTAAAACATTGAAGGCCGGGCCATTAATAGGTGGTTACTTCCTTGAAGGTGTGAGGTGAGGGCCAATGACAAGCTTTGTTTGGGTTCATGTAGGCCTACATCGAGCACTCCAGAAATGTAGATTAGATTCAACTTAGTCATTCAACAGTACAGGTACAGTACAACGAAACGCAGTTAGCATCTAACTAAAAATACAAATTGAAGACCACAGGAAATTTAAGTATTAAGTGTATGTTACAAATGTAATGTATAGATGTGCAATGAAGGCAAATACAGTGCAAAATGGAAATTCTCAAAGAGCAATGAAGGCAAATAGAGGAGGGCAGAAAATATACAAATGTACAAGTCTTATGTATGTATGTGCAAGTGGGAATGAATAGTTGTGCGATGAGGCAAATGCTAGTACAAATGGCAATTCCTTTGTATAACTGAAACGAAAAAAAAATACAGAAGCACATGAGCATCAGACAAACACAGAGTAAAACGAGGGTGAATTTAGATTCGGCATTTATTAGACGGCAAGAGCTGAAGTTTGTATGAACAGTGCATACTGTTCTACTTGACAAGTTACATAAGATACCTGATTTAACTAGCTGGCTAGATAGTCAATGAAAGCCATGTGACTGATTACAGAAAATTATTTGAAGTTGAAAATCTTATGTTCTTATACATTTTTTGAGCGCAGATCAAGGTTTCTCTAGTCTGTGGTCGAGATGATCAGCTAACGTTAGCTAGCTAAGTTGTGTCTGAGCAGATACTCCTTGATTCCATTTGCTGCTGGAAAATAGTGTTACAACCTGGTGTTCTCTGCAAAAGATGATGAAAAACAAAAAAGCATTCTAGGTAGTTTGACTAAACCTACAATTGCTCAGAAGAAGCAATTACATTGGCTTTTAGCTAGATTTAGCCTTGGGCAAACTGGTTAAAATGTGCATATTACTGTTCCAGCTAACGCTGGCTAGCATGGTTATGGTTTCACATTCGCTAGCTAACCATCAACAAGTCACTGAAATATGGCAGTGCAGCGCAATTGATAGCCCAGGTAACATTACAATTGGTTTACCTGTTTACTTTGTTTATTCTGTGTTCTGTAGTTATAGAAAGCACCCAACAATTTGGACCACATCTTAAAGGAAATTCTGTTTTCACTGCTCCAGCATCAACGGTTGGAGGTGACACTGCTTCTGACCGGTCAGTATGCTCATAATTTGTGATTATAGTGTCAGGTCCTAATGAAATTATAGAACTGATTTTCAACTCACTGCCGATAGGTGGCGTAAAAACGTATATAGTGCACATTTAAAACTGTAGGTCTTTCCTTTAGAAAAACTGCAAAAAAGCCAAGGTGTCAATGAGTACAGTATCCTACAACATCAAAAGGAACTTGGAACTGGAGGAAACTGACACGAAAGGTACTGGCAGACGTAAAACAACGGGCTCAGGTGGCAAAAAGAACCATCATTGGGCCAGCGCACAGAGGAATCCTGAACAAATGTTCCATTGACTTAATGACACTAATTGTCGACCAGTTAAAAAAGGACTCGAAAGAAATGGATACACTAATTTGAAGAGAAACGTGTAACTCTACAACTAGCGGTCAATAATGAAAGTATATTTATGGAAATAATGAAAACGAATAAAGAGCTCCAAAACAAACTTTCTACGGAAATCAAGGAAATTAAAATCAACAAGTTCAATAATGACAAAAAGGATAAGTCTGAGAACAAAGTCTACTATTGGAGATGTCCCGAAACAAGAGGCACTGGCCCTGAAGACCTACGCAGGACCTACGGTATTGGCCCTTCTACTTACCCATTCTCGTCTGATCAGCGCTCCACAACCAGCACATCATCAGCCTCCAGTGCCCATTTTTTATCCAACAAGAGATCGCGCCTTCGACAGCAAAGAGGCCGTGGACATGCGCACCGCCGTGCCGCCGCACCCGACGTGGCAAGAAACGACTATCAGAGGAGACCATTCACACGGTCTCAGAACCTACAAGACTGAATGTCTTTAATTTATCAAACAAGGTACTGAGTCCTGCTCATGTCTCTTCACTTAATAAAGGTCTCTCATTTGTGCCTACAACACAGTGTAATGAGTTTGATGTCAATGTTGACCTGTTTAAGTTTTTCAGACATCTACGTTTGAGGGAATATTTTCACTGCCAGTCTTCTGAAAGGTTACATGAACAGATAGATGCCACATCTGATTCACAACACACCCGGTCTCCCTTTAAACGTAAGAGTTACTTTGTACCCCCAGCCAATCGTAGTCACTCTATTGAGACATACTGTAGACTGGTTGAACAAGATGTTGGGTTACTTTTGAAGAAAAATAATTACCATAGATCATTTCAAAATGTATCTAAGGACGAAAAACAAGCTTTGATTGATTTACAGTCTGATCAGACAGTCCTTACCCGACCAGCTGATGGGGTTCAATTGTACTCCTGGATAGGACAGATTACGTTAATGAGTGTCATAGACAACTGTTCGATTGCACATTTTATAAGAAACTTAAAAGTGTTCCTACTGTCCAGTTTCAGGAAACCATTGTTAGTGTTTTAGATGGGTTTCTTAGCATTGGCCATATCACTAAGAACGAATATGAATTTTTGGCTATCCAATACCTGAAAATTGCTAGTTTTTATATTTTGCCTAAAATCCATAAGAATGCAACAAAACCACCAGGACGTCCTATTGTAGCAGGCATTGATGCGATAACCGCACCATTATCCACCTTTGTTGATTATTTTATTAGACCCATTGCTGAACAGTTACCCTCCTTTGTTAAGGATACTGGCAGCATGATTACTGTAATTTAATCTCTCGAACCCCTTCCCGAGAACACGTTATTGGTCACGTTTGATGTTGAGTCACTCTACACTAATATTTCACATGTTGGTGGAATTGAAGCTATGGAACATTTTCTCTCGCAACGCGACCCTCTTTTACGACCTTCGAGTGTATGTATTGTTACTCTGGCCGAGATAGTGCACACACACAACTTTTTCATGTTCCAAAATGATTTTTTTATTCAGACAAAGGGCACTGCTATGGGATCTCCTAAGGCTCCTAATTATGCAAATTTGTTTGGCTACATGGAAGAACGATTCATTTTAAATCCCTGAAAAAATCCCTTTCTGTCTAATATCATTATGTGGAAACGTTATATCGATGATATCTTCGTGTAGTGGAAAGGTGATGTTGAAACGTTAAAGGCGTTCCATGCCTTCCTAAAATCTTATTCTACTGATCTGAAATTCACCTTGCAATTTAACACAAGACAAATCAGTTTTCTCTATCTGTGAGGACAATATACTATTTACTGATCTCTATACGAAACCCACTGATCGCAATAGTTTACTAAGAGCAGACAGCTATCATCCTCTTCCACTGAAAAACAGCTTGCCATACAGCCAATTCTGTCACATTAAACACATTTGTAAACATAATTCTGACTTTGAAAAAAACATGACTCAAATGCAAGGTAAATTTAAAGAAAGAGGGTACAGCAACAACCAAATTAGTAGGGCTGTGGAGAAAATACAAAAGAAACCTAGAACTGATCTCTTTCTAAGACATCCTCATAAAAAGAAACATTCTTGTGTCTTAACCACACGCTACTCCAAATGCTCTGAACGAATTAAGCAAATTGTTCAGAAACACTGGCACATCCTCCAATCAGATACAGCTATTAGTAAGGTGTTTCAGGACCCTCCCCTGGTGGTATTTTCTCATGGTCGAAACCTCAGAGATCAATTAGTACACTCTGATTTACCTTCTCTAACTACCCATGGTCAATGACTGTTGGCTCCTTTACCTGATGGAAACTACAAATACAATGCCTGCGCTCAATGTAATGGAACCTTTAAGTGTACATCTTTTAAACATCCCCAAACAGGAAAACCTATCCCTATAAAAGGTGTAATCACGTGCGCTACCAAGGCTGTCATTTATTTGTTAACGTGTCCCTGTGGTAAGCACTACGTGGGCAAAACAAAAAGAGAATTAAAGGTTCGTATCTCAGAACATCGTAGCACCATTAGGTGTAAAAACACTACGTACCCTGTTGCTTCTCATTTCATTGAGATGAATCATTCTATTGCATCTCTCCGCTATATAGGCATTGAACATGTCACCCTTCCTAGGAGAGGAGGCAACCTTGACAATTTATTGTTAAAAAGAGAGGCGGCTTGGATCTTAAATTTAAGGACCCTTGCTCCATTAGGTCTTAATATTGATAATGATCCGAAACCATTTCTTAGATTTGTGTATTCATTTTTAACATGGTTTACTCTTGGTTATTAATACAACTTAGTGCCATTGTGGCCTTTGGTGTATTCTTGTTGGTATATATCTATTCTTTATTTTGTTTCCCTATCCAATATTGACACACTACTCCTTTATTGTCCAATTAGATAATGTCTCTGACATATTACAAGCACCTGTGTGTGTCCCACAATAACCTATAAAAGCATGTGATTTGCAGTGTTTTTCATTGTACCCTGATGAAGACAGCGTGTCTGTCGAAACTTTGGTCTTATTAAAAAATTATATGCATTTGAGTTTAGAGTGTGCAGCTTTTTCATTCATTTTGTTTCCAGACGTAAAACAACAACAGAATCAGAAGACAAGTTTCTGAGAGCCAACAGCTTACGTGATAGCGGCTCAAAGGACAAAAGTTTTGAACACATCTTAACACTGGTCAAAGTAAGCAAGTCTCAGTTTCAACTGTAAGGAGAGGAGTTTTGAGCTGCTGGTTTGACAGGTCAGTTGGCAGTAAGAAAGCCATCGCTAAGACAGCAAAATAAGAAAAACAGGTTTGCCTGGGCCATGAAGCACCAAATGGACTACTGAAGACTGGAAGGTCGTATTCCGATAAATCTAAATGAAATCCTCAGGTTATCACGCATGGTTTGTGTACATACCGAGAAGGCGAACTGACAGCAACTGTCAATCATGGAGGAAGTGAGATAGTCTGGGCCTCTTTAACTGGATGTAAAGTTGGCGACTAGCGCAGAGTCGCACATCCTGAACCAAAACGTTTACCACAGCATTTTGCAGCTCTATGCACTACCCTCTGGTGTGCACTAAGTTGGTCAGGGGTTCATCCTACAGCAAGATAATGACCCAAAACATACCTCCAGGCTGTGTCATCAATACCTTAGAAGAAGAAAACAAGACAGTAGGCTTGAAATCATGGAATGGCCAGCACAGTCTCCAAACTTAAACCCCATCAAGCTGGTTTGGGATGAACTGGGCAGTAGGGTGGAAGCAAAGCAACCTACAAGTGCAACACACAGGTGGGAACTTCTACAACAGTGTTGCGAAGAACTTTCCAAACAATAACATTTGACCTGTAGCGTAGCTCAACAGAAGGGCATATGGGTACGTCTGACTATATTGTCTTCAGTCAAGCAGACTTGAATGCAATTATTAGTCACCTTATAAAAAGTCAGTGGTGCTTTATATCCATTGCAATTTCCAATCCAGAGCCCTTCACTTTCTCCACAGTGTTGTTATATACTCAATTTACAACAATCCTTGTAACATACCCAAACCACCACAAATGAGTATGAGAAGGCCTCCAATCGTCCAACTCTATACCTGCAGTGGAAATCATATAAACATATAAAACAGGAAAGCTCCTGACTTGCGCAAATAGCGGTCCCAAGACCATTGCCACAATTGTTGGAACAAATCAGATTGTTGGAACAATGTTGCAAGTTGTTTATAAAAAAGGGTATGTGTTCATTGTATGTCAGCAGGATATTTTCGCAATTCACATAACAACACACAGATCCTAGAATGTTGATCACATAGCGTGACCCGAATCGGGATCAGAGGTTATAACAATATACAGCCGGTTTCACAGATTAAACCTAGTCTAGTACAAAGTTTAATAGAAAAATCCATTGAGCTTGCTGTTTTAGCCCTAGACTAGGCTTAATCTCTGTCTGCGATATCGGCCCATAATGTAATATTCAACCCAGTTCAGTACCAGATCAGACCTCAGTAAATCCGATTTGGGTAGACACATTAAGACCTGCAATGCACACACTTTGAGATAATGTAAATAGATGTAGTTCACATGTTGTATAACTTGATAAAGAGTCAATTTGGATCAATAATGTTTTCTGTTCAAATGCATCTGAACAAAAATATTATCTACCCAATAATTTGGATGTGCATGTTTTTTTATGTTCTTCATACCTTTGGTAAGACCTTAGAGAAGCATTCCTCTTCCAGCGCTGATATTTGGAGGTGAGGAAGAAACATGCCTGTGATGACTTTCAGCACATCTACAAGGAAGTCACAAACATGTATTAATTCAAAGAAAGAATCCCACTCCCCAGTCGTTCTATGTCCCATTCATGGCAAAACCTAATTATAGCGGTCAGCTTGAAATTGTGTTAAGAAACTTACAGATGTGTTCTTCCCAGCTTTCTGTTTTTTGATGCATGGAGTGCACATAGTTAAGGTGGATTAAAATGACTGCAACTTAGAAAGTTGTAGCTACACAGTGATAGAGCTTAATGGCATTCATGCAGCCCGAGTAGTAGACCTCCTAACAACTAAATGTGCGGTTAAATAACTGACCAGTCACCAAAGTTTGCAAGATGAAATCTTATAGTTGACAATGAGAAAACATGCAATGCTGTCCCGGCAGTTAATCCTACATTTTTCTAGGTCATTGGTGTAATTGAGAACTGGCATTGATGTTTAAACTCAAACAAGTACAGTGCATTCAGCCCCCTATTTTTAACAGAAAAACTGATCCATGAAAGGATATGATTAGTTTGGGTAGGACAGAGTTCACTTCCTGCCGACATGTGTCCTGACTCCACTGGGCCACTTCCTCCAACAGAGTCGTCTGCGACATTTTGGCAGGGAAAGCCCATCTATACCACACTGCAACGCAAATAACATGTCAGCCTTTACATATAGCTGGTCCCAAAAAACCTAGCTAGTTAACAAGTCACTTGCTGTACTAACTCAATATGTCATACTCTTAGGCGTTGTCTTTTCTTTCTCGAGTTATATTGCTCAACTGGGACATGAGAAAAGCACAGCTGACAACCAACCATTTAGCAGGTTACTGTAGTTAACTAAACTAGCTAAAGGCGTTAGCAAACTTCTCAATTTGATAACAACGTCAGTAAGCAGACATTAGTCGTTTAGCGAACTAGTTAGTTAGCAGTTATCTCAGACATTACTGGCTAATTCAGGTAGCTAAGTTGAATAGCTTCTCCTTACCTTCCTTGCTACCTCGTTTTAGCGGTTCATAAATCACCTCACATCAAGATTCCCCCCAAATGTAACGTTATAGAAAGTACATATTTTGCTAGGTAATTGTGAAATGTTAGAAATGTAGCTATTTACTGTGGCTAGCTAGAAGTTGTATACTTGCCAGGATTAAGTGACTCCCAGGTTTCCCGCTAAAACTATTTCAATGGTGTTACTGTGTCCACTCCCCTTTACTGGGGTATGCAAGTAAAAAATTATCGTCATGTTGCTAAAGTAAGACTTCCGGTATTCGTATTTTGCCTTCAAAATAAAAGTTGGATAAAACTCTACATTAATGAAAATTATTTTTTTTTTCGTAGCTTTGGGTTGTGCATACTGTGCAAATATATATTTTAAGTATTATCTACATGGGAATAAATATAAGCAAATGAGATTTACTACTTAAATAATACTACATAAAACTAAGAAAAGTATACTTTGGAGCACATTGATAAATGTGCTTGAATTACTTAATGTAGAGAACATATCAAATGTATATATATATATCAAAAAAATCATTATATTGACAACATCATTATTTTTCATTTGCTGGTGTTCTTTAGTTGTGGACAGAGTTCTACATCCATAAACACCATATTCCCCACACCTCCTTAGCTCCCAATACAATGCACTGTAGTAGGCATGCGCTGAGTTTTCAATTGACTAACAATACTGTTTTTTACTGAAGCAGTAAGAATATACATACTAACAATATCAAGTGACTGAGTATGACATTTCGGACGTCACACAACAGGTGTAAGATCATGCACTGCCATTTTCCAAGACTAGGAAAAAAATATTCAGATCAAAAGCAAGTTCCTAATAAAAAATAGATTTTACACTCCCATTAATTTTGCCCCGTAGTAAAAGCACATCATTACACCTATTGTAGCTCTGACAGTCTAGACACATATAGAACTATTTGATATTTTCTGACATTTCACTAAATATATTTCTTAGTATGAAGCCTATGGAGGCAGACCTACAACAATGAAATATTCTGATTTGTGGAGGCACAGGGTCGAATATACTTTATTTTTTGTAAACTATTTTGTTCTATTATGTTTGTTAAGCCCCTCCAAGAACTGCCACCTTAACGTGGTGGAGGGGATTGAGTACCCGAGTGACCCTAGGAGCTATGTTGTCTGGGGCTATATACCCCTGGTAGGGTCTCCCAAGGCAAACAGGTCTTAGGCGACGGGTCAGACTAAGAGCGGTTCAAACCCCCCTTAATGATGAATAAAATTATGAGTACCGTGACGTCGCCCGGTATGGCGCAGCCGGGGCCCCACCCTGGAGCCAGGCCCGGGGTTGGGGCTCGTATGCGAGCGCCAGGTGGCCGGGCCTTCCCCCATGGGGCCCGGCCGGGCTCAGCCCGAACGGGCGACGTGGGGCCGCCCTCCCATGGGCTCACCACCCACAGGAGGGACCATAAGGGGCCGGTGCGAAGAGGATCGGGCGGCAGTCGAAGGAAGGGGCCTAGACAACCCGATCTCTGGACACGGAAACTAGCTCTAGGGACGTGGAATGTCACCTCGCTGGCGGGGAAGGAGCCTGAGTTAGTGCGTGAGGTTGAGAGGTTCCGATTAGAGGTAGTCGGGATCACCTCTACGCACGGCATGGGCTCTGGAACCACACTCCTTGAGAGAGGATGGACTCTTCACCACTCTGGAGTTGCCCATGGTGAGAGGCGGCGGGCTGGTGTGGGTTTGCTTATAGCTCCCCAGCTCTGCCGCCATGTGTTGGAGTTTACCCCGGTGAACGAGAGGGTCGTTTCCCTGCGCCTACGGGTCGTGGATAGGTCTCTCACTGTTGTTTGTGCCTATGGGCCGAACGGCAGTGCAGAGTACCCGACCTTCTTGGAGTCTCTGGGAGGGGTGCTGGAAAGTGCTCCGACTGGGGACTCTATTGTTCTACTGGGGGACTTCAACGCCCACGTGGGCAACGACATAACGAACACCATGTTCAAGCATAAGGGTGTCCATCAGTGCACGTGGCACCAGGACACCCTAGGCCGCAGGTCGATGATCGACTTTGTTGTCGTCTCATCTGACCTGCGGTCGTATGTCTTGGACACTTGGGTGAAGAGAGGGGCGGAGCAGTCAACTGATCACCACCTGGTGGTGAGTTGGATCCGATGGCGGGGGAAGAAGCTGGACAGCCTCGGCAGGCCCGAGCGTGCTGTAAGGGTCTGCTGGGAACGTCTGGCCGAGTCTCCTGTCAGAGAGATCTTTAACTCCCACCTCCGGCAGAGCTTCGACTGGATCCCGAGGGAGGCTGGAGATATTGAGTCCGAGTGGACCATGTTCTCCACCGCCATTGTCGAAGCGGCCGCTCGGAGCTGTGGCCGTAAGGTCTCCGGTGCCTGTCGAGGCGGCAATCCCCAAACCCGGTGGTGGACACCGGAAGTAAGGGATGCCGTCAAGCTGAAGAAGGAGTCCTATCAGGCCTGGTTGGCTTGTGGGACTCCTGACGCAGCTGACGGGTACCGACAGGCCAAGCGGGCTGCAGCCCGGGTGGTTGTGGAGGCAAAAACTCGGGCCTGGGAGGAGTTCGGTGAGGCCATGGAGAAGGACTATCGGCTGGCCTCGAAGAGATTCTGGCAAACCATCCGGCGCCTCAGGAGAGGGAAACAGTGCCTTACCAACGCTGTTTACAGTAGAGGTGGGCAGCTGTTGACCTCAACTGAGGATGTCGTCGGGCAGTGGAAGGAGTACTTCGAGGATCTCCTCAATCCCGCTGTCACTTCTTCCATTGAGGAAGCAGAGGATGAGGGCTCAGAGGTGGACTCGTCCATCACCCGGGCTGAAGTCACTGAGGTGGTCAAGAAACTCCTCGGCGGCAAGGCACCGGGGGTGGATGAGATCCGCCCTGAGTACCTCAAGTCTCTGGATGTTGTGGGGCTGTCTTGGTTGACACGCCTGTGCAACATCGCGTGGCGGTCGGGGACAGTGCCTCTGGGATGGCAGACCGGGGTGGTGGTCCCTCTTTTTAAGAAGGGGGACCGGAGGGTGTGTTCCAACTATAGGGGGATCACACTTCTCAGCCTCCCCGGGAAAGTCTATGCCAGGGTTCTGGAGAGGAGAATACGGCCGATAGTAGAACCGGATCGGTGCAGCTTCTGCAGTAATGCAGTCGATGTATCGGTCTGTCGTGGTGAAGAAAGAGCTGAGCCGCAAGGCGAAGCTCTCGATTTACCAGTCAATCTACGTTCCTACTCTCACCTATGGTCATGAGCTTTGGGTCATGACCGAAAGGACAAGATCCCGGATACAGGCGGCCGAAATGAGCTTTCTCCGCAGGGTGGCCGGGCGATCCCTTAGAGATAGGGTGAGAAGCTCGGTCACCCGGGAGGAGCTCAGAGTAGAGCCGCTGCTCCTCCACATCGAGAGGGGTCAGCTGAGGTGGCTTGGGCATCTTTTTCGGATGCCTCCGGAACGCCTTCCTGGGAAGGTGTTCCGGTCCCGTCCCACCGGGAGGAGACCCTGGGGAAGACCTAGGACACGCTGGAGGGACTATGTCTCCCGGCTGGCCTGGGAACGCCTCAGTGTCCCCCCGGAAGAGCTAGAGGAAGTGTCTGGGGAGAGGGAAGTCTGGGCATCCCTGCTTAGACTGCTGCCCCCGCGACCCGGCCCCGGATAAGCGGAAGAAGATGGTATGGTATGGTATGGTATGTTTGTCAAGCTGACTTTTAAATAATTAGTTTAATTAAATGTTGACTATGTCAATCTTTTAAAGCTGCCCACGGTAGGATTTCAAAACTATGAGGAGACTTCAGTAAAAAGGATACTTACAGCATTTTGCAGTTACTCATTGGTCAGAAGGCAGTTCCGCACCAATGCCCAATAGAGAATGAAGTTCCAAATAATAATATGAAAAACACAATTTCCTGTTCCAAAAAAACAAACTCAAGAGTTCAATGTTATTCTTAGCCTTGCTAACGTTAACTTAGGATTGTTTGCTAACTATAAAGAGATAGTCTTCTTTCGCTTCTTTGCAGTTTTTGTAGTGTATGATCTAGTAGACAAGGTAGGAATTGGCAGTTTGTCATCCTGGACTCTAGCTGCAATTATAATTTCTTACAGAAAGTGAACTTCGCTCCCTACGATGTACTTATGCTATATATGGGCAATTCTTAGACTACGGGCACTTTCATGTCCTTTGATCATATTTTATGAAAAACATTTAATTTTGAAAAATTCACACTTTCATAGTTAACTTTACAATGAAAGTACTTTAGGAACTTTTTACCGGTAGTCAACGATGATTTTTTTCACCTTTTTTCACCTTTTTTTTAATGAAAGATTGTTTGGGTTGTTTCTATGGCGATGAACAATGACATCACAGCACATGTCTGACATGGAGGAGATTTTGAATTTCTTCACCACCTTGGAGAATAAAACTCAAGGCAAATATTGCTTGAAATGAAAATATTTTTATTGTATGTCATTTCCAAACATAGTGTAACATCTATTGAGTAAATAATAGATTTTTTAACATAAATAGATGTATTTTGCATGCATGCAATGCTAGCTACCAATTCATAGCTATTCTGTAATACTAGCTTGGATTTATTACAAAATAATGTAGGATTGTCATTTCCACCACCGTCATTTCCAACACATTACCTTCTTGGGTGGAAATGACAAAGGTGTGGTGGAAATGACATTTATGCTTATAAGGTGCAATTCGTAGATTGTGTGGCTACATATGTATATTTTATTTATTGAAATGTACAATGCTAATGTATTTATTCAAATGTATATTTGTTGAAATGCATTTTCATCTATTTTTAAGATGCCGCGGAAGTCAACTGCAGAAAGGTCTCAGTCCTATAGGGACAGACTAAAAGAGGACCCTGTCAAATATGAAGAGCGACTGAAGAGAGACAGGGAGAGATACATGAGGAAAAAAGAAAGAGGGGTTGTAAAGCCAATTGCAGATTTGGCCTACCTTTCTACCACTACACCACCAAACTCTCCAGATTCTGTGCAGCTGGAACATGATGTTGATCCACCTCCCACACCAACCTCACCATCACCCTCTGCCCAATGTTTAAGTCAAAAACAAAGAGGAAGGAAAAAGGTTCTAAGAAACTATTCAAAAGTTTATGCAGCATTGCAAGAGGAAAGGACATTCCAGATGCACAAGTACTGCTTGAGGAGCTTAAGCAGCAAAAGTCTGCCACAGAGCTGTTCTATATTGAGCCAGATGCCGTTGAGGCAATGGATGTTCACGTTCCATCTGAATTACAGACAATTCGTGGCACGATGAAAATTCATCAGGTATGGTCTCGCTGTTGTTTCTTTATACATTTTATGGTCTTGCTGTTGTTTCTTAACACAAGTTATGACTAATTGAATGCCCTGACAGACTTTCTTTTAATCTCCTTGCAGATCACCTCTCATTCTCCAAGCCAGATGTCATGGAGAATTCTTAGTTGTTTTTGCTCTGCACCCAACGATTGCAACTGTTTCACACCTGAAACGGTCAGGTTTCAGCCATGGGATGAAGCTACCCCCACAACCAGTACACTTCCTGTCACATCCCAAGATGGAGGTCTGCAACCAATTTTAGACTTGCATGATGGTTTTATCGGTCAGTGGTGTGCAGTGGTGTATGATGGAGATGTGTACCCAGGTATGATTCAGGATGTTGAGTTATACAGTGGTGCTCAAGTGAAAACAATGACCGGTATTGGGATCAATCGCTTTTATTGGCCACTGATAGATGATGTCATCTGGTACCAACCGATGGATATAATAGGCCTCATCCCTGAGCCCGTACAAGTGACAAAACGGCACAAGGAGATTAAGACGGAAGTTTGGAAAGAAATCTGCAAGATTTGGCCTTGAATCACATTGCCACCCTCTCTCTCTCTCTCTCTAATAATAATGTTATCATTCGCTTTCTATCTCTCTCACACTCCCTCTCTCATGAACTGTCTCTCTCTCTCACACATACTACCTCACATTCATGCACATTATCTCTCACACATACCGTCTGGTCACCATAATTGCCCTCTGGACAAACCTACATGCTTACTTCTCTCTTAATCTCTCTCTCTCTCTCATGCACGCACAGCCCTCGTGTTCAAGATGCTTTACAGTTCATGTTATATGATAATTGATATGATATAGTTGAAGGTGTCTTTTAAATTATCTCTTCAGAACAGTGTTCATCTAAGAGACTGATTAGAATTTTACAACACCAAACTCACTCACACACAGCGTGTGCATGCTCAAGATGCTTTATAGTTTATGTTACAATGCATTGACATGACTAAAGTTTAGGTGTTTTTTTTAAGTATTCCAAAATTCAAAACAGTTCATTTAACCATTTGGAATGTTACAATTTTACAATCTGCATTTATGTGTAACTTCCATTTTTCATGTGATGTGGTTAAAGTTGTTTACAGTAAGACTGTAACTGTTCATCTGGTTATGGAACCAAACAGACTAATGACTAATGATTTGTTAAATGGAATTATCTGCTTCAGAAGGTTTCAAATAAATGTCTGCTGTTTTTCTACATGGATGTCCATTCATTGTCATTTCCACAACACCCAGTCATTTCCACCACTTCATACCTTTTTAAAAAATATTTACAAAATTCTAATCACTCATTAAAAACTTCTGCATAGTTTAAGGGATAATGTTCCATTTAATGTAATAACACAAGTAGTTATTTTTCTGAAACGTATCTAACCAATCCAGTATTATATTTCAGGTTACGGTGGATGTAAACTTTGTGTTTGGGCCTCATGACAATTATTACCTAATTGCAATATAGGTATAAACTGGTAAAACTATGTGTTAAAGTGATCTTACACTGTCAAGAAATGATTTACATCATAATATTTTTAAATAATAATCAAATATTTACATGTGATGGAAATGAAATTTGTTCAGTGGAGATCAGAAAATATGTCAAAAAACACCAATTTGTCTTATAATGTAAGTGCGTTCTCTTATGGATCATCAGACTAGACTAGTTATATTAAACTGTTAGACTGTGACCGTTTTGATTTGAACACTTTTTTCCCCCTCAAGTTCACAAGGCCAAAAGTGCCTGTAGTTGAAGAAACACCTATATATATATATATATATCTTGCAGGTAAAATGCACTTCCTCAAAATAAGCCAATGAGGAAGCCCCGCCTCGCAGAAGGCGACTGGCTGGAAGGCTCGCCTCGCCAGAATTGGCTGGAAAGTAGCTGCACACTCCAAGTATAAGAGGGCCTCATTAGCTTACATAGTATGTTTATAGGGGACACAACTTGAGTTTTTTTATTGAAAGAATCCTATCTAGTGCAGATATAAATATATTTAAAACATAGGATTTAAATAACCTCAAATTAAAACAGCCAGACTGCACTTTGAAATCAAACTGAACCGATTTATGATGTACGATCACAAAACTGACAACCAAAAGGGCAGAATTGTGCATTTGTATTGTTTTGTAACTAGCGATCTAGTGCTGCCGTTTTGTGTCATTACATGTAAAGGAACCGTTTTATTGCTGTATAATCTTTCATGTTATAGTGTTTCATTTCTAGGTTGAAGAACCAAATTTTTTGGGGGTGCCTATATTTTTTACCTTCTATTATATAATTATTTCATTATTTTCAACCCAATTACAGTGTAATTTGATAGTAAAGGCATGAAAGTATGAGGAAATACCATTGACACAAAATCTCATAATGCTTTAAAAAAAAAATCTTGATGCTGAATGGCAGAAATGTTTTCCGAAAACAATTTTTTTGCCTTTCAAACAGATGAGTTTTATAAATAGTGACCCAGAAGTCGGTTTGTATGTGTTTTTATTGTAGCCAGAGGGGTTGCTATTACCAGGATACATCATAATAGGTTGTATCTGTTACAGAAATGAATCTAGGACCCAAAATGTCCCAGTAGTGAAATCCGGCCAAAAGCCCCATAGGCTACCAAGGGTTAAGCACTTGCATTGTTTGTGCATAGGTGACATGAATAAGATATCAAAAAACAGACAATAGTTTTCGGAAAAACACAACATAATTTTCATAAAGTCAATAGGCTACAAGAATGGAGCTTCTTTGCTGGTCTGTCCCAGGAGTCCTTGCATTGAAATTGGTTCATTTCCGTGCCAGTGCTCATTTCCATGCCAGACTCGTAATTTAAGCAATTGTATTTCCCCCGAACTCTTCTCAGTTTGGACCTATGCACTGAACTTGAAATCAACACATCATCCCCATCAGATCTCGTGAGAGACCTGCAAAGTCATTTTTGTAGCCTATTCACTTTCAAAAAACCCTTCTCGGTTTTTCTATAAGCTAATTGGCATATATTTGCACTGGTCAAAGCAGTATCCACTCTCAAATAACAGCCATCCATCACTCATCCATGGTCATCCACATGAGAATGGGCTACAGTCCATGGCTTTTCAATTTTTGAAAATGTTTAGCAAATTTTTTAAGTTTAGCCTTAAATTCTATAGTGTCTACGAAAAGTGTGCCATGAAAACAAAAGTGCTATATTCTGACTCGGGGGAGGATGGGCTACAATCAACGGCTTTTAGTTTTTAAAAATGTTTTGCACATACGTTTCAGCAGTCGCAAGACTCCATTAAGGATTGTGTAAAACTGACTAACGTTTCTTATTAAGTATACCCCCAGCAAACACATTACGTAATCACGACCAAAAGTGGCGTAGTGGATTGTCATGTCGTGACATTAACTTCTTACAACGTTGTGGCAACGTTGTCCAAATGTAATTGCATGACCACATCTTCCTCACCTGCTCAGGATGTCGCAGAAACGTAATTAAATGACGTACCGACAATGTAAAAACGA
The DNA here is from genome assembly GCF_011004845.1 of Esox lucius. Classification (NCBI taxonomy): domain Eukaryota; kingdom Metazoa; phylum Chordata; class Actinopteri; order Esociformes; family Esocidae; genus Esox; species Esox lucius. The sequence goes on along the minus strand of NC_047576.1, from coordinate 34,278,871 downwards.
ACGTACCAGTTTGGTAACGATCTTACTTAACTACAACTGGAAAAGTTAAACTCCTATTTTCGCCGTACTTTGCTTACAATGTCATTACATGCCACCACATCGGAAACCATATGCCAAATATTTCAGAGTTCAGCAGAAGAAACAATAATACTCAAATAAATGCAATTGCTCAATTCAAATGCCATTTAGCCTAATCTCTCACAATACCAGATGGAAGGCATACACTAATTAACTGTGTACACACGGAAGAGCCGCAGCTCGAAGGTCCCGCCATGTCTTCGGTGTAGTATATACTCCTAAATAGTCGTGAGAAGTTTACCTCAGCAATTATATAATCGTGGTGGTTGTATACTTCTGATGGGTTAAACTATATTTATGTTTTTTACTCCAGTTTAATATAATTCTGGTTTAGTCGTGTCTGAGTTTTCACAAGTACTCTACTACTTTGGTTAGCCCATTAGCATTATAGTGTTTCAGCTGCTATCAAAGTTTTTTGAATTGATAATTTTTTTCTATTTAGAATTGATGTAATCATTTATGTTAATCTTTCAAACTGCAAGGTACTTTCGGTTTTTCTAATCTAGTTAACACTGTACGACTACTTAACAAACATTTGCTTAGCTCGTTAAGCCGACATCATTTCTGGAGCACTGTGTCATCATTTCTGCACAAAAGTAACTCTGTAGAGCAAGCCAACTAGCGTTAGCGAGCTACAGTACTCTTAAGTCAGCTACTAGCCAGCTTGATTAGTTGTTTTTTCCCCAGCCAGAATGAGCTCAGTGCAAGAAATGTTTCACTTGCTGGGACAGAAATGAATACTCAAGTCGAGTTTGACTATTCAAGGTGTGACTAAGCACGCAGTAATCATCATGTTTTCAAAGTATTTCCTTTGTGTACTTTATTGCTGTAATGTGCACAAGGCTACCGGGTGGAACATTAAAATATTAATTTCCAGGGCAAGATCATTTTGACACAGAAAATCTGCTAAGCAGATTCGAGGAAGTACACAATTTTGTAGTCATACTTTAACAAACGTAGAAATCTTTAATATGCATTCTCATTTATCGTTGACTGTAAGAACAACCACAGAGCAAGCAACTGAAGTGACTGTAAACCCAGATGATCAATCAGACCTTCTCTAGATCCTTGCAGTTTCAGGGCTGTCGCTGGGCAATACAGACTTTCAGCTCCCTCCAAAGATTTTCTTTTGGGTTCAGGTCTGGAGACTGGCTAGGCCACTCCAGGACCTTGAGATGCTTCTTACGGAGCCACTCCTTAGTTGCCCTGGCTGTGTGTTTCGGGTCGTTGTCATGCTCTTACTGAGGGAAGGAGGTTGTTGGCCAAGATCTCGCGATACATGGCCCCATCCATCCTCCCCTCAATACGGTGCAGTCGTCCTGTCCCCTTTGCAGAAAAGCTTCCCCAAAGAATGATGTTTCCACCTCCATGCTTCACAGTTGTGATGGTGTTTGTGGGGTTGTACTCATCCTTCTTCTCCAAACATGGCGAGTGGAGTTTAGACCAAGAAGTTATATTTTTGTCTCATCAGACCATTACCTTTTCCCATTCCTCCTCTGGATCATCCAGATGGTCATTGGCAAACTTCAGACGGGCCTAGACAAGCAGGGGGACCTTGCGTGCGCTGCAGGACTTTAATCCATGACGACATAATGTGTTACTAACAGTTTTCTTTGAGACTGTGGTCCCAGCTCTTTTCAGGTTATTGACCAGGTCCTGCCGTGTAGTTCTGGGCTGATCCCTCACCTTCCTCATGATCATTGATGCCCCACGAGGTGAGATCTTGCACGGAGCCCCAGACCGAGGGAGATTGATCATCATATTGAACTTCTTCCATTTCCTAATAATTGCACCAACAGTTGTTGCCTTCTCACCAAGCTGTTTGCCTATTGTCCTGTAGCCAATCCCAGCCTTGTGCAGGTCTACAATTTTATCCCTGATGTCCTTACACAGCTCTCTGGTCTTGGCCATTGTGGAGAGGTTTGAGTGTGTGAACAGGTGTCTTTTATACAGGTAACGAGTTCAAACATGTGCAGTTAATACAGGTGAGTGGAGAACAGGAGGGCTTCTTAAAGAAAAATTAACAGGTCTTTGAGAGCTGGAATTCCTACCGGTTGGTAGACGATCAAATACTTGCATGCTAATTAATTATTTAAAAATCATACTATGTGATTTTCTGGATTTTTGTTTTAGATGTCTCTCACAGTTGAAGTGTACCTATGGTAAAAATTACAGACCTCTACATGCTTTCTAAATAGGAAACACTGCCGATTTTGCAGGTTATCAAATACTTGTTCTCCCCACTGTATTTACTGAGTTCACACAAAGCATGATTCAACAAGACATTTGATAATAATGTAAAAGTAATATGATAAAATTATTATGAAATAACTGAATCAGATTGTGGACACTTATACTCTTTAAACTTGTTTTCATTGTCCATGATCAGGTGCAGTTCTGGGTCCCAACAACAAAGGAAGGTGAAGATAGAATTGATGACCACTCAGACTCATTTCTGACTACGAGGAAGAGTAAAGTTTCCATTTTTGCTTGTTATTGTATTTTGACGGCTGGATAATATTTCATCTTGTTAGATCAGTTTATAGTTTAAAAACAACTCTTGATTTTTCACAATTCATCACCATTAGAATAACCCAGTGAAGAGTAAGGCATTAATATTGGCTTATGTTCTTATATTTAAATTATCTGTAGAAATGGCCAGTTTGATAATATCTCTTATGTGATTAGTTGAAATTTAATTTCAGTGATTTGAGAAGGATATAATTATTAGTGGAAAAAGTAATTGTTTAGCCTGGTTATTGCCATTAAAGACCTGCAATTTAATTGTAGTGAACTAGATGGGATTTCCTACTTTATCCTTCTTGTTTGTTTTGAAGTCCCACACAGTTGTGATTTTAATTTCTGTACCATTGACCAATTTGGGAGAGTGTGAGTGATCAATAAAATTATTTTTTAATTACAAAAATTTTCTTGTTTGTAAATGTTATATTCTTTTTTACTACATTTCATATGGGGCTCTTCTATATTATGTCATGTACTTTGTTAGGAGAAAATACCTGGACTGATGATCTAACAGCATTGACATAATTATATCTGGAATGGGGTTGATAGAATAAATGTATACATAATACCTCACATGCTCACTGTGAAACTATTTAGAGCCCTGAATTGTGTTGTGCACCTTTAAGAGGGCATGGGACAGTTGGAGTGGATAAACACAACCTTTGAGAGAAGTGTCGTGTGAGATGCACTCACCTCATAGGATTATTAGGAACACCTGTTCAATTTCTCATTAATGCAATTATCTAATCGACCAATCACATGGCAGTTGCTTCAATGCATTTAGGGGTGTGGTCCTGGTCAAGACAATCTCCTGAACTCCAAACTGAATGTCAGAATGGGAAAGAAAGGTGATTTAAGCAATTTTGAGCGTGGCATGGTTGTTGGTGCCAGACGGGCCGGTCTGAGTATTTCACAATCTGCTCAGTTACTGGGATTTTCACGCACAACCATTTCTAGGGTTTACAAAGAACGGTGTGAAAAGGGAAAAACATCCAGTATGCGGCAGTCCTGGGGGCGAAAATGCATTGTTGATGCTAGAGGTCAGAGGAGAATGGGCCGACTGATTCAAGCTTATAGAAGAGCAACTTTGACTGAAATAACCACTCGTTACAACCGAGGTATGCAGCAAAGCATTTGTGAAGCCACAACACGCACACCCTTGAGGCGGATGGGCTACAACAGCAGAAGACCCCACCGGTTACCACTCATCTCCACTACAAATAGGAAAAATAGGCTACAATTTGCACGAGCTCACTAAAATTGGACAGTTGAAGACTGGAAGAATGTTGCCTGGTCTGATGAGTCTCGATTTCTGTTGAGAAACCTATCAATTTAGCCTACATCGTTCGTTAACTGAAGATTTTAGATTTAGAGTCCAACCTATCTAATATTTTCGCAGTTTGTAAAAATGTGCTTATCATTATCTATACAACAACTCAACATTATGGTGGAAATTAAGAAACTCTTAAGAAAGGCAATCCAGGCAGAAAACAGATTTATCATGTCACTATAATCAAGGTACAATAAGTAATCCAAAGGAAAACTCAATGTAGGCCTTAAGCAACGTTACATTAATACCCTATAATGTACCATTCCAGAATTTAAATTACATGAACGAGTAGCAGGCGCTGGTTTTAAAAACACAAGTATTATCCCAGTTATCGTTGGAAAATTGTTATAAGAGAAACTATATTATTTAACCAAACTCAATTTAGCATTTAAAATAGGTCATCTAATTTTGTGGGGAGTAAACTTGCTTTGGCTGTGTAACCCTCTTCATAGGCCATGACTATATTGGATTCATATACGGCCCTCATGGAGCACAGGGTGTCTCCTTAAGGTTCAAGTCTATCACCAGGTGGATACTTCATTCTACCACTTATACAATATATAAGGAGAGCTAAAACAAAATACGATAACCTTTTGTAAGACAACCATGAGACTAATTTTACCAGATTAGAAAATCACTGTACCAAATTCTAATTCATCACTAGGTTTCAGACTACCCACTTGTGCTAGCGAACAGTTCAGCACACAACAGTCGGCTACCACGTGGTGGGCCTTCCTTAAGGCCTACCTACATCGTCGTCAGACCCCCCTTGAGGCCGTAAGGTTTTAAACATTATCATCAACGCATTAAATACGTTTGACTCAAAATGACATACGTACACATGACAAAGCACAACTAAACAGGTTATTTCTTGAATACCTATTAAAACATGGCCAAGCATGACAGAACAAACCAGGCTATTTCGAATGCCTATTAAAACATGCTATATAACATTCAAGTGCTTTCCATACTACATGTAATATTCAATTAAATAAGCTTGGCTATTACCGAGGAAGGTGATCAGGTTTCCTTGATAAGTTCCAGCTTCATTTAATGGTTAGGCACGATACATTTTAGGAAATAAACATTTAAGAAAATCAATGATTATGAAAGCACACCTCAGTTTCTAGTATCGTCCATGATTCCAGAGACCCCATCTTGAGACTACTGTCGTTCCCACAGTGTACCAAATTAGAGAAGCAGCATTATACCAATTACCAATCTATCCCATTTATTAAATTTAAGACATTACTTTCGCATACACCCCAGTGGACACCAAACAAAGCAAAACCTTGCGATTTCATAACTTCCAAGGTAACAACAACCTTGAACAAATACACATATCCCACCAAGGAACATACAATGCAGCCAATCGGAACCCCCGTGCACAGGGATTTCCAAAATGGACAAATGCATTTACTAGATGATGACCACAAACAGATAATGACAAATGCCCGGGACTCGGGCCATAATCACATACAGAACAAAGACAATTGGCGCGCGCATACACAACGTCAGTAGCATAACTACTGATCCAAACCATAAGCTGACCAACAATTGCGGCAATTTACAGGAGCAATCCCTACTCCCTTACAGGCACTGAAAGTATGAGATCCAATCTCAATTGCATATTTAAGTCCAACCTAAATTGCAGATGTTCAAGCAGTCCAACCGCTTATAATCCAGCACTAATCGCAACGCAATAGGTTAGCTGCATAGGAATGGTTGTCAGGACACGGAACAAAAACAACATTGTCCTAACTACAGTCGCTATTAACCAAAACACCACAAAAATAACTTCTATTTACCATACTTTCTCAAATCCATCTATCAACTTCCACAAAACCATCAAATCTGACATTCAAAAACAACCACATTGTTTACTAAAGCATATGAAAACTGTATTAAGGAACAATCTCACCGGTTGATGCTCCCTCTGGTCCCCTGTCTGACCGTCCGCACCCCTCCCTCAGGCGGTCCAGCATTCCTACGTGTTCCCGTTGGATCGCTTATGGCGAGGCCAAAGAAAAACCGAAACTGTCTCAATTCTTGAGGGAACAATACATCTGTACAGCTGTTGTCTTGATTCGCACAAGCATCTTCCCAAATCCAATGTCCAGTAGAATGTCTAGTGGTAGCTTCATAACTTTAAACGTAGCGGTTAGCAAAGTTTCTTCCTCAACCCCGGGTCTGTAGTCTTCTTTGGTCTCAGCCGCAAACACCAGAGATTACGGGTGTGTACACCTGGTGTGTACAACTCCCCACTTTTGGAACTTTTCTTGAAACGCGTAGACATGCTCAACACTTCCAAAGCGGAGCAGAAAACGGCCTCCAGCGGCCCACAGCATTTCCACGTTATGACTCCAACGATGCAGTGTCCTGAGCGGGCCTCCAAGGAGACCCACCGATCGGTCCAGCTGAACTCCGCGGGGTGGGGTGACGGGTGATCAGAGGAGAACGAGCCATCTAACCTGAGCAAAAAAACTACAACACAGATCAATATACTCCACACAAACTTTCCCAAAGCTTCCATCACTCCACACTGTCTACACACCGTAGCCATACGCCTTCCAAACAACTTCACATACGTTACCACGTCCATCAACCCCCAAGCAGCCCGACAGGCCGCGTATCCATCACCGAACGAAAACGCCAGTCGCGAAAAACCTAATAACACTCAAAGAACATTTGTTCACATGTCAAAACACCAGAAACAGAAACACCGTCGCCGAAAACTCACCACAACGCTTACCCAACATCAAAAGTAGCAAAAAAAACAAACGCAGCGAAACAAACTCTATTCCATTAACAAATCCCATAACCATCCAAACCTAATGTGCCCTAACACAAATACCAGCGCCCTAACGCTGTCATCTCAATCAACGTGCCCTAACATCGTCGATAGACCCGTCGGCCCGTAAGTGAGATGTTCAAGGCCCTAACGTTGTCCGCAGAATTTAAATGTGCCCTAACACATACACTTGCGCCCTAACGCAAAAAGGAGCCCTAACCCCAAGTATACTCGCGCCCTAACGCAAAAAGGAGCCCTAACCCCTAGTATACTCACACCCTAACGCAAAAAGGAGCCCTAACCCCTAGTATACTCGCGCCCTAACGCAAAAAGGAGCCCTAACCCCAAGTATACACGCGCCCTAACGCAAAAAGAAGGTGCCCTTACCTCCCGAGTTCGAAATTTAAGTACGGGTACCTGTTCTGTGGAATCCCAAAAAGTAGGAGACCACAGGATCAGTAACTGAAGACGAGCCCCCAAATTGTGATGGTAATTCCATGTATCGACACTCGGAGTAAGGGACACAGAGACAAAGTTCTCTTCGTACATTATAACCGTTTTATTAATTATTATGCACAGAGACTATTATGAGAGACGCGTCAACCGCTTACACACACATAATCGTCTGAGGAGTCTCTAACTCCATATAGCTCATTCAACCGTATATATCACATAGGAAAAAGGGGTGTGGTAAGATGCTGCCATCTGTCTCATGTCAATCAAACACCTTTCCCTTTGTTCTATCACACAAGTCAAATGCTATCTTCCCCCACCTTATCCTTCCTGCCATAATGTTTACTTTAGTGTTTATCCAAAGGGGCCAACTGACCTTACTCCCCCCAAGGACCACATTCCTGAGGAACAAAAGACTGATACCCTTCTTCTAGGCAGGAGGACATGGCCCAAATACCTGTTAATCCTCTGATATTATAAAGACATGTGTGTCACAATCAAAGTAAAGATCTACATATCAGCCAAATGGAAAGACAGACATTTCTCAAATGTACCTTAGTTCAAAATTACCATAACAGTGACGAAATGAAATGAAAATAATTTAATTACGTTGTAGCAACCAAAATAGGAACTTCACTTTTCCGGCTGCTGCAACGTCAGAGTTACACCAGTACAAAAACGGACTGTCTTGCTACGTCGTGACAACGTAATATTGTTTGCTGGGCCTCTACCCAGAGGCCTCGCTTAGGATCACAATACATTCTGGGCTTAATTAGCCAGTAATAGGCTTACTAGTATCTAATAACTTCCTAGGAATGAGGGGCGTAGGTTTCATTATACATGCGGGGTACATGTCAGCCCCACTTTTTGTCCCCCCCCACACACACACACTTTTTATCAACTGTTGAAGTCTAACACTTCCCCGAGTTGGTTTGATGGAAAGGAGAACAAACACACCAGGAGTCAGGTCAATTACCAATTCCGTAGCATCCGTTTATTACAAAAGCTTTTGGAGAAAGAGTGTCGCCCCACAATGTCTGAATATCAGCAGTAACACAAGTACTATTTATACTATGAATACACCTAGAAAGCGGGAGGCGGAGCAGCCAAGCATGTGCGTCCTTCGACCTGTTAGGTTCTGTGTCTCCTGTGTGTACGTGCAGCCCAACCATCATTTTGCCCTTTGTGGTTTCTGTCTTGTGTCTATTCTTAATCCAGCCCTGCCCAGACTATGTGTATGTGTTATTAATCTGTCCCCCTCTGTTTCCTGTTAGTCTGACCCACAGCCTGCTCTTCGACCCCAGCAACAGCCTAAATAAGATTTCCTGTTTTCTGCTTGCAACTTTCAGTTTCAGCTTATGCCACATACATTCAATATCTTGCTTTAATGCTCACAACAGTTTGACATCTTATTCATTCAGTGTATCCACACAACACATCTCTTAAGAAAATCTCAAACTCTTTAGAACAAATCAGACAGGCTATACAGGTGCTGGTCATAAACTTAGAATATTATCAAAAAGTTGATTTCAGTAATTCCATTCAAAAAGTGAGACTTGTATAATGTATACATTCATTCCACACAGACTGATATATTTCAAGTGTTTATTTCTTTTAATTTTGATGATTATAACTGACAACTAAAGAAAACCCCAAATGCAGTATCTCAGAAAATTTGAATATTGTGAAAAGGTTCAATATTGAAGACACCTGGTGCCACACTCTAATCAGCTAATTAACCCAAAACACCTGCAAAGGCATTTAAATGGTCGCTCAGTCTAGTTCTGTAAGCAACACAATCATGGGGAAGACTGCTGACTTGACAGCTGTCTAAAAGACGACCATTGACACCTTGCACAAGGAGGGCAAGACACAAAAGGTCATAGCTAAAGAGGCTGGCTGTTCAAAGAGCTGTGTCCAAGCACATTAATAGAGAGGTGAAGGGAAGGAAAAGATGTGGTAGAAAAAAGTGTACAAGCAATAGGGATAACCGCACCCTGGAGAGGATTGTGAAACAAAACCCATTCAAAAATGTGGGGGAGATTCACAAAGAGTGGACTGCAGCTGGAGTCAGTGCTTCAAGAACCACCAAGCTCAGACATATGCAAGACATGGGTTTCAGCTGTCGCATTCCTTGTGTCAAGCCACTCTTGAACAAGACACAGCGTCAGAAGCGTTTCGCCTGGGCTAAAGACAAAAAGGACTGCTGCTGAGTTATGCTCTCTGATGAAAGTACATTTTGCATTTCCTTTGGAAATCAAGGTCCCAGAGTCTGGAGGAAGAGAGGAGTGACCCAGAATCCACATTGCTTGAAGTCCAGTGTAAAGTTTCCACAGTCAGTGATGGTTTGGGGTGCCATGTCATCTGCTGGTGTTGGTCCACTGTGTTTTCTGAGGTACAAGGTCAACGCAGCCATCTACCAGGAAGTTTTAGAGCACTTCTTGTTTCCTGCTGCTGACCAACGTTATGGAGATGCAGATTTCATTTTCCAACAGGACTTGGCACCTGCACACAGTGCCAAAGCTACCAGTACCTGGTTTAAGGACCATGGTATCCCTGTTCTTAATTGGCCTGCAAACTCGCCTGACCTTAACTCTATAGAAAATCTATGGGGTATTGTGAAGAGGTAGATGCGATACGCCAGACCCAACAATGCAGAAGAGCTGAAGGCCACTATCAGAGCAACCTGGGCTCTCATAACACCTGAGCAGTGCCACAGACTGATCGACTCCATGCCACGCCGCATTGCTGCAGTAATTCAGGCAAAAGGAGCCCCAACTAAGTATTGAGTGTTGTACATGCTCATACTTTTCATGTTCATACTTTTCAGTTGGCCAACATTTCTAAAAAAAAATTTTTTTATTGGTTTTAAGTAATATTCAAATTTTCAGAGACTCTGAATTTGGGATTTTCATTAGTTGTCAGTTATAATCATTACAATCAAAATAAATAAACATTTGAAATATATCAGTCTGTGTGTAATGAATGAATATAATATACAAGTTTCACTTTTTGAATGGAATTACTGAAATAAATCAACTTTTTGATGATATTAAAATTTTATGACCAGCACCTGTATATTTGATTACATTTAGCCTGACATTTAAACTGATAGCAAAATTATTTAGTGTGATACAATCTGTACAATGTGTACAATGTGTACAATCTCTGTACAATCTCTGCCTTCCAATATTCTAGTTGGCAATGTTCTTATAGAGTTACTTTTGTTTCAAAAAGAACAAACAAAAGTATTAGTAGCTATTGCACACAAAATAATTAATATTGAAAGCAAAACATCAACTGTTTATCAATATCAACATCAACGATTAAGTATTGAGATCAAAAATATGTATTTATTACAAATTAAATATTTAGAAATGCGAAAACAAATTGTTTGAAAATGAATGCAAATAATTATTTTCTTGATAACGCAATTGGGTTAAAACAATTATGTTTTTGGCTGCAGTTTTTTTCTGCCTTTGGTTAACATTACCCTGGATTTTGCTCTCGTTTTCTTTTTTTGCGGTTGCGAGTTTTTGACACAAATTTCACAGTGGGTGGGTTTAAGAGAAGAAATGCATCTCCATTAGTCAACCAGACTGGGCAACATCAACAGTTCCACTCTGTTTACGTTGTAGGCTTGATACATTAATAGGTAGATAGGTTATCGTGCATAGGACGATGTTTGAGTGGATGCACGTGAAATAAGTGCAACAGTATGTTGACTAAACAACCTAGCCCGTTTATATTTGCCTAATAACTGTTTATATGTGAGCATTTTTTCATTTCGGATAAGAAAAGTTTCAATAGTTAGTAGCTAGCCAACCAGCGCAATGGCACTGGCTAGCCGAACTAGCTACCTTTATAACAAGGACACCAGGAAAAAGCTATGGTAAATGTTGTGCCTCGTAATAGTTGTAACAGTTAAATAACGAGCTTTTTAGGATTCTATTGTCTGTCTGTTTAGGAGGTCCAGATGATCTAAACAGGTGGCTGGAGTGGAGGAGAGTGGTGAAAGACAGCAGTGAAAGTAATGTTCACATACCACATGTATCTCATCTTCACTGAGTTTATCTATAACAGATGATACAAGTGGCCTAGATATTCCCTATTAGTTAAGCCTACAATTACTTGGGTAGTTAGGAAGTGAAGAATCATAGTGGATTGTGTCTAGTTTATCATAATCAGCATAATATTAAGTAATATTAATGTGTTAGTTGTGTCCCAATTCTTCACCCCTTTTCCAAAACAAACTGTACTTGTACACTTCCTTGCATTCATTTTGCAATTTAATATGAAGTCCCTTGTCTTACTGCTTAAACACATCTTTTTATACATTAGGAGGATGCAGGAACACACCTTGGAGAAGAAATGGCCCCACCTCTATGTCTAGCCACCTCTGTCTATTACATTTATACTTATTCATATCCTTCCCCAATGACACAAGTTTCTTAAGGGTGTTGGTGATCTACAATATGGACTGAAATAACTAGTTATTTTGGGAGGGGAAAAACAACACTTCTTTACTTCATTATTTGCTCCATACCAGACATTGTGCATCTATTCAAACTCTCATAAAACTATCAGACGTGAGTGGGACAACTAAATAACACCATTGCTATGTGCAGGCAACCCCAGCAAATTCTGCCTCAGATAACTTCCTGTATTTGAGATGCTGCTGGACAAGCTGCCCTCCATCAGTCAGGTGAAGATGCTCTCGTATGTGAAGAAGCAAGGGCTAGATTTGCAACATAATGGCAAAAACAAATGTGTTGCCCTGAGCCCCCTTTTTCAAAGGGTCTGTATTACTACCTTCAGAGAGGGACTGTATGAATGCATACTTTGGTTTAGGATTATGAGTTGTCCTGATTCATCACCCTGTCAAAGTGTGGACTCGTTTTGATGGACAGCAAATGGACATCTGTTCCTGTGTTATGACAAGTCCTTCAACTACTCAAAATGACTACAAATTGCGGCATACTGTTCATGTGAACAGAGAAACAGTATTAGTTTTACATTGACCCTCTGTTTTAGGATTCCACTTTCATTGTACCCTTTTAAAATAATTTCTGTTTTTTTAAATCACATGTAGCTTTGGCTCCATAGCTGTGGAATAACTCAGCAGCAGGAGGAACTTTGTTTCCAATTTTATTATGTATAGTATATTTCTAATTGTATTAATGAGGAAGGGGTGGGCAGAATGATCTATTATCACTGAACTGTATATATGACTGCTTATATTGTTTTTATGTTGTCTATTTGTTATTTTTAAATAACGCTTAAACTTGCTGCTGCCTATCTTGGCAAGGGTGCGCCGTAAAAACAGATTTCTAAACTCAGTGAGCCTTTCCTGGTTAAAAACATAAGTGTTGGAAACTGTTATTGAGGAAGCCTATTTGAACACTTTGTAGCCTTTTTCTTGAATACAAGAACTGTGTTATCTGTAAGAATGTCTTAATCATAGATCTCCAGGTATACTGTAGGAATAACCTTGTGTGTGTGAATGTAACATTAATAATGAGGTTGAACGTAACATTTGATTAGATTGGTTGTGCAGATTGGCTGCTATGACATGACAAATCAATCAACTAGTAAAGCACTTATTTCAAGGCTCAACTTAAGCCCATGTTTTGTAAGCTGTTTTACCATAGATTTACTTGGTTGTCTGCTGTGCCTTTTAAAATTGTATAACTTAAATGAACGCATACTGGCCATACTGCATAGCTATGTTTACATTATGATTTTGGGTTAGTTCTGTTCCACAGCTAACTAGCTAAATTATACCACGATGTCAATTGTATGTGTCAGCTTAATAGCCAGCTTCATCTTAAACCCGCCCACTGTGAAATTTGTGTCAAAAACTCGCAACTGCAAAAAAATTGAAATCAAGAGGGAAATACAAGTTTACGTAACTATAGATAGAAAAAAACTGCAGCCTGCGACAATCGTTTTAAGCCAATTGCGTTATCAAGAAAAAATACTTCCTCTCAAATAATTATTTGCATTCATTTTTAATAAATGTGTTTAAGCCTTTCAAAAGATTTTATTTGGAATATATATATTTTTGATCTCAATACTTTTTAGTTGATGATTTGCTTTCTGTATTATTTTGTTTACAATACTAATAATTTTGTTAGTTCTTATTGAAACAAAGGTAACATATGTTCTCTTCCTAAGCCTGATGAAAAGGTGTTATGTTTGCAAGTGCAAACATAGCTATCTAATTTAACTTGATGTCTTATCATGTACTGAAAAAGGTGAAAGCGTTCCTCTATAAACTGACACGGTCACACTTATTATTAAAAACTTAACTGTCTGGATAACATTTTATACTCAAGATAAATGCAGATTGGGCTTTATACTGGCACTGATGCGTAGTACATTTACTTTGAGTTCCATTAAATAGAAACGAAAAAAGCTGCAGCCTGCAGCGCAGAGCAAAAAGAAACAGAAAATGTCAGTGGCTATGAAATTGCAATTCTCTAGTTAAATGCTGAGCGCTTATTATTTGAAAGCATGCATTTACAGTACAGGCCAAAAGTTTGGACACACCTTCTCATTCAATTAGTTTCCTTTATTTTCATGACTATTTACATTGTATATTCTCACTGAAGGCATCAAAACTATGAATTAACACATTTGGAATGATGTACTTAACAAAAAAGTATGAAATAACTGAAAACATGTCTTATATTTAAGATTCCTCAAAGTAGCCACCCTTTGCTTTTTTGTTCATTCATAGTTTTGATGCCTTCAGTGAGAATCTACAATGTAAATAGTCATGAAAATAAAGAAAACGCATTGAATGAGAAGGTGTGTCAAACTTTTGGTCTGTACTGTACATTGCGTATATTAGCTGTAAAAACTAAAATCTAAAATTGACTAGAAATTAAATAGTTTTGCTAAATGTCTGTCTACAGTAACTTGGAAAACACTTAAAGACGTGTTTGGCCAGAATCTGTGGCTTCAGGATGATATGTTGCATGATGCATTTATAATTACTGTACCTCTCTACTGCTGCAGCTACCGCTCCTTTTATGTCCAGCGAAGAACCGTTGCAGCTGTGTAAAGTACGAGCCGTAGCTTTGTCTCAATACTGGTTATGCACCTGATCATCCCTTATTACCCACTCGGCTTTAAATCTACAGTCCAAGATGCTTATATTAAAATTACTGTGTGTAACGAGTGGAAACAATCTCTTATAGTGTAGTTTAAAAAAAATAATATATATATATATATATATATATATATATATATATTATAGCTATTTAACAGATTGTAAGGTTTTTCTTTTCCCCCCTCGAAGATTGCAGTTGTTTTTCAATTTAAATTGTTCACATTAAAAGTGGAAAAAGTTCTTAGATTGACCTGTCTCATTCTTTTACATCACATAAACCTGGCATTTTAACAGGGGTGTGTAAACTTTTTATATCCACTCTACATACAGCTCCGGAAAAAATTAAGAGACCACTGCACCCTTTTCTTTGCTTTCCAAAAAAGTTTGCAGTGGTCTTTTAATTTGAACCCTTCTGTTCCTCACTCAAAAACTTCAGCCCTGCCCCTAGGAGTCTGTTTCAAACCGTCCTTGCCTTGCACTTCACCCCAGCCACTGTTTGCCATTCTTTTTATAGGTCACTTGATGTTATCCTGCGGTTGTTGAGTGACATTCGAATGAGTTCACGGTCATCTCGTTCCGTGGACAGTAGCTTTCGCCCTCTGCCAGTCTGTAGCTTTGTTGTCCCCAATGTCTGTTGCTTGACCTTGTTCTTATGAACCGCTGTCTTTGACATTTTCAGGATGTAAGCAACATGACACTCACTGTATCTCTCTGATACAGCCAAAATTAAACCTTTTCCTCACTCAAAGCTTTTCTTTTCAACTCTTTTGTCATGCTGAATAGTTACTGACAATTTTATTCAAATGACCTATGCGGTACTACTTGCACTGTTTTTGCAATCCGGCTGGTCCTATTGCAAAAGGATAGTGATGACCACAGCAGTGGTTTTTATATTTTTCCTCATTAAATTAGATTTGGTTCAGGTAATCACCTAATCAGTACCTCATTAAGTAAAATTGTGTTGGAATTGACCAGATACTGGAATGGAATGGCTGCCATGTAGAGACGCTGATTAAAGATAAATTAGGAGTGGTCTCTTAAATATATATACAGCTCTGGAGAAAATTAAGATACATGGTCATATCAAAAGGTAAACTTATTGCAAAAGTCGGACTGGTACCTTCGGGCATGAAACAAATGACCCAGTTAAAATATAAGTAGACGTCTTTGCGGGACTCTAACAGGGATCTGATGGAGATAATGTGTTGATTTCAACGCCAGTGCATAGGTCCAAACTGAGAGGAGTTTGGGGAAAATACGATTGCTTAAATTTCGAGGGTTTTTCAACATCTTGTTCATGTCACCTATGCATAAACAATGTATGTGCTTTGACGAGAAAGTGATTGGCAACATGGGACACGCCAAGGATCTAAAACAGCACCCCCCCTCACAGTCTGATTCTATCTGCTGATCTGGGCTTGATTGCGTCTTCTGACTATTAGTCCCGCCCCTCATTTGCTTAAGGACAAGGAAATACAGAAATAGATAAATATAAAAAATTTAAGAATACAGAAAAATATACAGAAATACAAGAAAACAGAAATAAATCCAGGAATAAATAAGGAAATAAATAACTACAAAAATAAGATTATGGAATTGAATACAAAAATGTAAAAATACAGAAATGACCAAGGAATTAAATAAATAGGGAATATTGATTATTACATTTATATGTATAAATATATTAATTATACATTTATTTATTCATTTAATTTCTAATTTTGGCAGGTTTGGTTCTCCATACTCAGGTGGAAACCAGTGTTGCAAAAACGGCTTGTAGCTATGAAGCGCCCAAAGCCCAGGGTCTGCAGTTATCACTTTATAGCGGAAGATTATATTTATAAACCTGTGTTCAATACCTCTGGGATGCTAACTAAGGTAAAGACCAACTGCTTAAAGCCAAATGCTATACCTTCATTATTCAACTTCTTGGGCGTTGGAAACACAGACACCCGCTACCAACACTAACCCCGGATAAGTTGAAATCACTTAAAAAATTTGAGGAAACCGGTTGCCTTAAAAAAATTAAGTAATGGTTTATGAAAACTTGAGTGCATTTAACTTAAATGCTTGAAAGGGTGGAATTATTTTAAGTTCAAAACACTGAATGCCAAGTTGATTTCACTTCCAATCTCTTGTAATATGAATTGCCTTGTCACATGAACTCCACTTACTATTTTAAGTTAAATTGACTAAACCTTTGTATTAATGGAATGTGCTAAACTAGAACATTTAAATTAAGACAAATACAACAAGTAATTTTTTACTGTTTTATTTGAAAACAGCATTAAGTTACAGGTTGTGTCCCCCTGCTTTAACAACCTTGAATTATAAGCCTGAAACTGTGGCAAAACGTGTCTTTCATGCCCTAATCATTGCATAAAACATTAAGTCTAGCACCATCATGCCCCTGTTCTAAAAGACCCATCCATCCATCCATCTTCTTCCGCTTATCCGGGGCCGGGTCGCGGGGGCAGCAGTCTAAAGCAGGGATGCCCAGACTTCCCTCTCCCCAGACACTTCCTCTAGCTCTTCCGGGGGGACACCGAGGCGATCCCAGGCCAGCCGGGAGACATAGTCCCTCCAGCGTGTCCTAGGTCTTCCCCGGGGTCTCCTCCCGGTGGGACGGGACCGGAACACCTTCCCAGGAAGGCGTTCCGGAGGCATCCGAAAAAGATGCCCAAGCCACCTCAGCTGACCCCTCTCGATGTGGAGGAGCAGCGGCTCTACTCCAAGCTCCTCCCGGGTGACCGAGCTTCTCACCCTATCTCTAAGGGATCGCCCGGCCACCCTGCGGAGAAAGCTCATTTCGGCCGCCTGTATCCGGGATCTTGTCCTTTCGGTCATGACCCAAAGCTCATGACCATAGGTGAGAGTAGGAACGTAGATTGACTGGTAAATCGAGAGCTTCGCCTTGCGGCTCAGCTCTTTCTTCACCACGACAGACCAATACATCAACCGCATTACTTCAGAAGCTGCACCGATCCGTCTGTCAATCTCCCGTTCCATCCTTCCCTCACTCGTGAACAAGACCCCTAGATACTTAAACTCCTCCACTTGAGGCAGGCACTCTCCACCAACCTGAAGTGGGCAAGCCACCCTTTTCCGACTGAGGACCATGGCCTCGGATTTGGAGGTACTGATTCTCATCCCCACCGCTTCACACTCGGCTGCAAACCGTCCCAGTGCATGCTGAAGGTCCTAGTTAGAAGGGGCCAACACGACAACATCATCTGCAAAGAGCAGAGACGAAATTGTGTGGTCCCCAAACCTGACACCCTCCGGCCCCTGGCTGCGCCTAGAAATTCTGTCCATAAAAATTACAAACAGAACCGGTGACAAAGGGCAGCCCTGCCGGAGTCCAACATGCACTGGGAACAAGTCTGACTTACTGCCGGCAATGCGGACCAAGCTCCTGCTTCGGTTGTATAGGGACCTGACAGCCCTTAGCAAAGGACCCAGGACCCCATATTCCCCAAGCACCCTCCACAAGATGCCGCAAGGGACACAGTCGAATGCCTTCTCCAAATCCACAAAACACATGTGGATTGGTTGGGCAAACTCCCATGAACCCTCCAACACCCCGTAGAGGGTATAGAGCTGGTCCAGTGTTCCACGGCCCGGACGAAAACCACACTGTTCCTCCTGAATCCGAGGTTCTACTATCGGCCGTATTCTCCTCTCCAGAACCCTGGCATAGACTTTCCCGGGCAGGCTGAGAAGTGTGATCCCCCTATAGTTGGAACACAACTGTGACTGTGACTGTGACTGTGACTTCAGCCCGGGTAATGGACGAGTCCACCTCTGAGCCCTCATCCTCTGCTTCCTCAATGGAAGACATGTCAGCGGGATTGAGGAGATCCTCGAAGTACTGCTTCCACCGCCCGACGACATCCTCAGTTGAGGTCAACAGCTGCCCACCTCTACTGTAAACAGCGTTGGTAGGGCACTGTTTCCCTCTCCTGAGGCGCCGGATGGTTTGCCAGAATCTCTTCGAGGCCAGCCGATAGTCCTTCTCCATGGCCTCACCGAACTCCTCCCAGGCCCGAGTTTTTGCCTCCACAACCACCCTGGCTGCAGTCCGCTTGGCCTGTCGGTACCCGTCAGCTGCCTCAGGAGTCCCACAAGCCAACCAGGCCTGATAGGACTCCTTCAGCTTGACGGCATCCCTTACTTCCGGTGTCCACCACCGGGTTCGGGGATTGCCGCCTCGACAGGCAAATAAAGTTATTCACAGACTCAACTAGGTCTACATATTAGTATAACATACTTACATTTGCTAGTAATGCAATCAATACTTAATTGATTTATATAATGTAAGTACATTATACTTTAAATGTTTGATTAGTAATGAAATCTGGGTTAACAGTGAAGACGGCCCACACCGTTCAGCAGGAAGAGAAAGCACAAAGACGCTAGCCGGCTAGAGAAGGAGGTATGGTCTGTAGTTGCTAGGCATAGTTTGGTAGGTACAGTATCACACAAAAGTCAGTACACCCCTCACATTTTTGCAAATATTTGATTATATCTTTTCATTTGACAACACTGAAGAAATGACACTTTGCTGTAATGTAAAGTAGTGAGTGTACAGCTTGTATAACAGTGTACATTTGCTGTCCCCTCAAATTAACTCAACCACTGACGAGCGGGCGTAGGGGCTCTCCAATCAGCCCAAAACCGACCAATCAGTTGCAAGCGGTGATCAGGAAGCCAATTAGCCTGCAACCACCACATAGAACAACAAGGGAAAAAAACACATACGAACACAGAGCAAAAAAAGCACTGGGGACGTAACACCACCATTATCTTCCAGCACTGCCTTAAACCTCTTGGGCAAAGATGATGGAGATTTGGCAGGAGCAGTGGGATGTAGGGCTGAAGTGTAGGGATCTCTCCCGGATCCAGAGGAAGGTAGGGGAGAGGCGTGACCTAGGGGGTGGAAGGAGGGAGGGGGCCATTTTCACTAGGATTCGATTAGGGCATTGCAGATTAAATGGGTCTTTGTATCGAATAGGGAAGCATCCAACAGGGTGGTGTGAACATTGTGATGTTGAGGAGACGGTAGAGCATGTTTTGATACAGTGTGGGCAGTATGAGAGGGAGAGAATGAGTATCAGGGAAGGTTTGAGGGAGTGCAGTTACGACAGGAGCCCCACTCGGTGTTGTTCAACCTGTCATCTATATTGTCGTCCCACACAACTAAATGTTCTGGCTCAGTAGTCATGAAAACTGCTTCTCCAGCTCTCTACTGTTGCTTGTGACTGTGTACTCATACAACGAACATACGCATTGCACACGCCCGGCATGTACCCTGACTGCCACCAATCCAAGATACAGGCCTACATTCATTGCATGCGGGAATGCCGTGGCTGAACAAAAGAGGAGCATCATGTGGAGATATTTTACAGCTGTACATTAAAACATTGCGAACTACGATGTATGTAGGGAGATTGTTCGCTACTGTGTCAACACCATCAATTTGTTTAAACGTATGAAATCCCACGAGAAAGAGAACTCTGAACTGCAACAGAAAAGAAGGCAGGAGGGAAAAGCCTCAGACAGATCCCTGACACAGAGACAGTTCACTGGCAGTCATTTCAGAGAGGCAAGGAATATCCTGGTATATATATTAGTGAAATTGATATTTTAGTCAAATCAGATGTTCAGCATTGGTTAATGTTACATTAATGTAATATACATAATAATTACTAACTGAAATTGGTCATCATTAGCTGTTACTTTAGCAGACTGATTAAATATAGACTATATTCAGACATTCAAACATATTCAACCCATTCAAACTTATCAAAAATTACTTATTTTAATGGAACTGAAAGAAATATAACTCAAACCTGAAATATGCACATTCAAATTACAATAGTAAAAAATATATTTTGTACTTTGCCTTAAAAACGGTAATGTGTTTTAACATTTTTATATTGTATTATTTTTATGTCATAAAATATATACCCATTTACGATATCACTGTGTGTAATCACGATTCAGTTTCATTTTAACATCTTAGTTATGGTTTTTCATTTTGAATACAATCAACGGTATTATAGCACTAGCATAGAGCCAAAACCATAGACATAATAAAGAGTAGACGCCGCATTGGCTGCTGGGGCGCGAGAAATACGGCCGCCATCTTTGACCGGTCATACTCCTATTTGCGTAGCAGCAGAAGCAACGATGCCAGTGCACTGTGGAGCATACTCCTGATGGTTCGGTGTGGTGTCTCACCTGTGTAAAGCACTATATAAATTATAATGTATTTTTTTTAATTATTATTTTAATAAGGTGCTGAGTGCTGCAGAGAGGGTGATCCGCCAAGCTTCACCAATGCCAGCTCCTAAGGTGTCGACAGTCACAGACATCATCCGGGAGGAGATTGGAACGGAGGATGTTTTTCTGCTTGGGGAACACATTGAGGAGACTCAGTTTGGCATCGACAACCATCATTCTGACTTGTTGTCATTGGTTGTGTCTGTGTTTCTCAAAATAAGGCTGCACCACATTACCAAACTCACCTCTCTTGAACTGCAGAAAGGGAGCATGAGGAAGAACTGTCCTCTTTCAGGGGTTTTAGAGCGTGTGCATGTGTGTGGTTCCACGACAATTCAAGGCTTTAATCCTAAATTCCAGCATCCCAAAATTCTAAGCTTTATCTGTACTTTAACCTTACTCATCACACATAGTATCTTTTTGTTCTGACAAGATTAACACTGAATCTGAAAGCAATGGCTTAAAACTGCCTGAAAACAGTGGTCGGTCACAATTAATGTGAATACTGCTGGAAGTGTTGTTGGGTCTGTAAATACCTCTGTTTGTTTGTGTTTCATGAACTCTAGCCTCATGGTGTGTGTCTCCAGGAATACAAATGTTGGTCTCCTTTGGCTTACACTAAGTTTGTGAGCTTGTGTATAATGAAGTTTATCTTTACATTATGTCCTTGTTATTGTCTTAGCCCTGATCCCTTTCCCTCTGGGTTCTGAAAAGCACTTGTAACTGTGTTTTGAAATTTGCTACATTAATTAAGTTTGCAGACTTTTCAAGGGAGTTTCAACAAAGTAAATGTGTAGTTTAAATAAAAACAGTCACTTTTCATTTCATCATGCTATTTTAGACTGGGACCCATGTGAGTATGTTGGGATGGGGGCTGTGAAATGAGAGAGAGAGAAATATATATTTCTGACTTTACTGCCACTATTTACACATTCAATCAGAATGATAGTCAAACTGGAAATGTTCCTGTTTTTCTCCCTTTTTGGGGATTATGTTCACAGTTTTGATGAATATAAAACTATGAATATTAAAATACGCCGAACCATGTGTCCTGTATCATAGCTACATATATGACCTTTGCAGCAAAAAAACCCGCGTGAAAATCAGTAAGGTATTCACTGAGGTATGATTAATTAAATGTTCTGACAGGTCGTTTCACCTGCCAAAACAGATTACATTGAGTGGAGCAGCTGACCGGTCCAAGATGGCGGTCCCACGGCTCGTCAGCGCCAGTAGGCAGTAGCGGTCGATGCGGCGTCTACTCTTTATTATGTATATGGCCAAAACAACCAACTTGTCACTGTCCAAATTTATGGCCTGCACTAAATGCGTCAGCACACTCCTTCATCTGATTGGTCGGATACGCTAGTGGCTGATGAAACTACTAATGTCTGGTCTGCGCACTTTCCTCGCTTACACAACGGTTACACAGTTGCGATGGCAGACGCTTTGAATAAAGTCCCCGACGCTGAAATCGATCCAGAGGGAACATTTAAATATATTTTACTTAGGATAAAAGTAAAAGATGGAACTGAACACAAAGATATTGTGAGAGGCACAAAAAGTGCCGGGCAGTATCACAGTAAGTTTGCCATGTCTTTCGTGGTGTGCTCTGACTAGCACTGCTTTGAGGCACACATTGTGCGATGTACCCCAATCTTGCTTTTAGCTGTCATGAGCGATGTGTGGTTTCAGTCCAATTTTCTACAATTCTACCACTCTACCAAATAGTTATACATATATTTAACCGCGCTGTAGACCGAGGGAGCGGAGCTATAGCCTTTTAGGTATTGCACTATTGGCGCTGTAGTGTATTATATTACCCCCCGAAACTGCCGGCAAGCAAATATGCTGGAACAGTGTCAACATGTATTAATAAATATAGCAACATAATACCTAATAATCTAAGATACCAATGCCTATGATCCTTGGTCTGTATGAGCGGATGATGTAGCCTTCAAAAATCAAATTACATCCCTTTCAGTTTTCCTGTTTTATCACTCAATGGTTTTCAGATCATATATTTGAGAAGGTCACCCCACCTATAATAGCATTGGGATTGGAGTGCAGCTGCCTTGGAGGAGGGAAGATTGAGCACAACAGCAAAGACAAAAAACTGCGGGTGTTTGGGGAATCAACTGTAAGTGAATGCAGATTACCTATTCCAATAATGGCAGAATATGGAAGAGGAAATATTAAATCCAAAAACTTTTTTAAAAACCTTTTGTGTTTTCTTTCTTCTGTTTCAGGGCTATGGTAAAGCAGATCATTCAGTGTCTGTTGAGAAATTAAAGAGTGTCTTCAAAGATTATGAGATAACCTGGTCCAATGATAAAGAATAAAGGAAAACAACAGCAATTTACACTTATGTCTGCCAACATTTGACTTGCCTATGCACTGCTGCCAATAAAGAAATAAACAGAGGTGTAAAAAGTTAAATTATTTCACCAGTTTTCACCAGTGCTTGGCTGTGTTCACCAGGTGATGGAAGTTCTTTATTTAGACTTACATTAACTCACTTTACCTGGTAATTAGGTCTTACTTAGGAACTTACCTGGTGAACACAACAAAGTACTTTAACTTTGTACCTATACACCTCTGATAATACTGATGTGTCTGTTGACCTCCTTCAGTACACTTCTGATAATACTGATGTACAAATGTACCTCATTCACTACATGAATTACCTGAGCCAAAGTATTTTATTCAAATTTTGTACAATTTATTTGGTTTTAGCTTTGATCCTATTTGATCATGTTTGAAGAGAGTACATAGTCCTATTTGGTCATGCAGTAGAGTACATTGTACATCTGCCATTAATGGTCACATCCCGACAGTCAGGCTAAAACTTATAGTGTTTCTAAGACAGCTACATTATTGTATTGTACTGATTTACATTCTTCTAATTTGCAGTTCATTTTGTTTCAGCTTCGATCACATTTGGTCATGTTTAATAAGACACTGTAGAATATGTTGTATGTCTGTGGCGCTACTTGGCACCGATACATAACATCACAGAGGTTCTCAATTGGATTCAGGTCTGGAGAATGTGATGGCCAGTCAATGGCATCAATGCCTTTGTCATCCAGGAGCTGCCTACACACTCTGGGGCCGGGCATTGTCCTGCACCAGGAGGAACCCAGGACCCACTGCACCAGCTTAAGGTCTGACGATGAGTCAGGATTTCATCCCGGTACCTAACAGCAGTCTGGGTACCGTTGACTAGCACTTTGAGGTCTGTGTGACCCTCCAAGGACTTGTCTCTCCCAACAATCACTGACCCACTGCCAAACCGGTCATGCTGGATGATGTTGTAGGCAGCGTAACGTTCACCACAACATCTCCAGACTCTTTCACATCTGTCACATGCTTAGTGTGCTCATCTGTGAAGAGAACGGGGCACCAATGGCAGACCTGACAATTCTGGTGTTCTCTTGCAAATGCCAATATATGCTGCACGGTGCTTTGCTGTGAGCACAGGTCCAACTAGAAGACATCGGGCCCTCATGCCAGCCTCATGGAGTGTTTCTGACAGATTGGTCAGAAAAATGCACACCAGTAGCCCGATGGAGGTCATTTGTATAGGGCTCTGGCAGTACATACTCTGTGAAGCTAACCTGCAGAGTATGTTCAATTACACATATCTACCATGTCTAATTGAAAATTATGCAGAGAATTATGGATGAATAATAGGATAAAGAAGAAAATGGAGACTGATTTCAAGACTGAATGTTTTCGCCCAAGGTTAGCCATATACAGAGGCTTGTTTGTTGTAACAACCAAAATAAGTTACTCACTTTTACGTTGTAGATACGTAATTGTTTTACGTTACCAGTACGAAACCAGCACCAATACATATGTGTCAGTACGTCTTGACAACGTAATGTGTTTGCTGGGGTCTGACACCTTCAGTCTGCAGGCTTCAGCTAAAAATAAACTTAAGGTTAGTTGAAGAAAACCTGCTAGTGAGCAGGTTAGCTTCACAGAGTATGTTGCCATAGTAACTGACTCAAAGAAACATAGAACTGGCTTTTGAAACTGAGTTTCGTTCAACTCTGAGTCAACTAACTCTCACTATACCCACTTTCTGAAATATCCCCGAACTGCGATTCAACAAGTACACAAACGTGAGGTATTCAGCCCATGAGATTAACTCCTGCAGATGCAAGATGCATGAGGGATTCAGCTTCAGCGTAACATAACGAGCTCGAGCACGAGCAGTGATTCATGTTCAGATCCTGGCAGATATGTAGATAATTTTTCATTAGAATATTTATATTAAATATTTATATTAAAGATTTATATTAAAAAGTAATTGACAATGTAATTAATGAACTACATGAAAGTAATTTCCATGACTTTAATGTTTACATTTTTTAACACATTTTCCAGGGAAGAATTTCAAATTCCATGTCTTTTCCAGGATTTCCATGACGTACGAACCCTGAACAGGGCCCTGCTTTCTGAAACAGAGCCCTGAGAAGATCCTAAAAAGGAGACATGATCCTAACTGCCCAAATGGTCCTCAATGTCCTGAGAACTTATTGTCACGGTTGTAGGTAGGCAGGACACGAGGTGCAAATGTGTAGTACATTCCTTTCTTTTTATTTGCTGAATAAAACAAGGACAAACTGAGACCTGTTGCATGTACCGCAAACACAAACCATGATCCACACCGGAGGGGTGTACTACGAGTACTGGCTAATCGAGGTAACTTCAGGAGTAACTTAGTGACATTGGGTGTAGCTTCCTGATTAACCCGTACTACGACAGGTGAGTATGTTTTACCTGAGGTATCCTGTCATGGCAATTTACGCTGCACCTCTAAACTGCTCTGAGCAGGTTATCTTCATGGTTAACTCGATGTTACCCAACATAAGCACTACCCTGTTCTCTAATAAAGATATTGATTCTCATCTAAGGGGAATTCTATATCCTTCCCGACATCTAGGGACAGATATCTCCAATGCCAGTTGCGGGAGTGGAGCCCTCACTGTTGAACAGACAAGTGTGCCTTGCGTTGCGATATTTTGCCAGTGGACATTTCATGTATTCCATCGGCAATGCTGAACATGAGCAACACTGTAATGCCGTGCAGTTTGTAAGGTAGTCCTTGCTCTCATTTAACTGCTTGATGCATTTATTTTGTTCCCTGGCCATTTAAGCATTCTAAAGATCAAATATGCTTTTTATGCAAGTAATTCGCAAAAATACTGTCAGGTCCTGGTTGTGGCTAGCCAACTCTGCGCTGCGCTTGGGGCCATAGTCAGGACCTGGCAGAGACAGATGCTTCTAGGCATCTTTACAACATATTTTTTTTGTTCTGGACGGTAGGGGAGCTCCTTGGTTGGCCTGATAGTGACAGCAAGGAAGAGAACCTCTACCATCACCCACTGAAAGACTGGCCAGCCCAGCGGCAACCCCGACGGAGACAACAACAATGCCAACAAACCGCCATGAGTCAGCCCCAAAGGTTTTTTGGAGGGGGCTATGGGGAACTGCAAAGGACCCCAAGGCACAACTGCCACCGGCGGGGTGGGACAATGAGCCCTTGCTGCCGCTCACATGGGGGCTGATTGAGGTGCCTCTGCAGCCTGGAGGGCAGGTGGTCTCCAAGGTGACGGAAGAGGAGGACGGCGAGATTCTTTGGTCTCCAGCAAAGGGAAATGAGCGGCCGCCAGAGGGGTTGAAGTACAAGCCCCTGGAGGAGCAGACAAAATGGTGGAGGGCTGGACCGGCTGTCCCCCAGCCCGGAGGCTCCAGTGCCAGTTCCCCCAGAGGGCCGGGATGACGAGCCACTGCCGCCACCGCTTCCAGAGTGGTGGGTTGACAAGCCTCTGTTGTCACCTTTTCCTCCCTCTGCTCCTGTGGCCCGTCTCACTGAGGGCAGTGTCACCTCCATGTCCCCTGACACCTCCAGGTCCCCTGACGCCTCCAGGTCCCCTGGCGCCTCCAGGTCCCCTGGCACCATGTCCTGCTCCCCTGGTGCCATGTCCTGCTCCCCTGGAGTTCAACCACCACTCTGCATCTGTGTCCTGCCTCTACAACTGTGACAAATACTTGGTCCATTTTTAATATGTATAAACTGCCTGTTGGGCCCTGTCTGGGACCACAGTGTCACTGGACCCCCCCGTCTCAGACCCAAGGTTTTACATTGCTATATTAATTTGCCGGGGGTGGTAGGGTCAGTTCTCCTTCTCCACTGTAAATCCTTGTAAACCTCAATCAAATCAAAATATTCTTGACTCCTGCTCCATTCAAACTTAGGAGGACATGAGGTCTTGGCCCACACATCGCAGATGAATCTGTGAAAAATGCTTTTGCACCTGTATTCCTTATGATTATTAATGACACACAAATGTTAGCTACTGTAGCATGTCATTAATGGGAAATTCACATTTTCAGTAGATTAAAAAAAATACCACCATCCCCAGTTATTAGCCACCTTACTATTTTGTTGAATTACATTATAATTTATTTGTATTTGTATTACAAATGACATATCTTAGTCTTCTCTGAGGTGTCTACTAGAACGTTGGAGCTAGCTTTCTTGCCTTGCGGTAAAGAAAAAAGACTAATCACTTTGATATTACATGACATGTCATTTTAGGGGGGCTTTAGAGACATCTCTGCCCACTGGGAAAGACTGTGGTGTGGTGCCTGGAGATGTGGGTATACCCTAATGTGTTAACTATCAAAACGTTTTTGAATCTTCTGTTCTTCTGTTCTAAAATATTATATATTTTATTATAATATCACGTGATTGATAATGTCCAAAGCTTCGTTTCACCAAGTTCTTTATAAACCAGAGCGCAATGACTCATTGTGCACAAATGACCAAATACCAAATCAACATGTCTAATACTGTGACGCAACCGTACTATTCCAGACTACTGTTTACATGGTCATGGGTTCGATTCTTCCTGTTGTGGGTAATACAATTTTGTTGAAAGCAAAATGTTAGCTATTCTTCTTTGAGAAATTCCTGTTTTATTGAGGCTACCCTTTTCAATGGTCTTCATTGTTCATTCATCCTTACCATTTGAATACGCTGCTCCGGGCTAAATAGGGTAACTTGGGGAAAAAGCCCCCCTTAAGGGAAATCTGTATTTTCTGACTCAAAAAAGCAAGGTTTGGTCAGATTTCTATAGTCAATACAAATACATTTAAAAAAGATTATTTGGCAGAATGGTTCTATTTTATTGAAACTTAATCACATGCCAAACTATGTAAATCAGGTGTTTTACACCACTATTGTTTTTTTTGTTTTTTTACCCCAGTTAAGATATATGCCATATTTAGGTGTCAAAATCATTCAATCAATGTAATCTATACCATTGAAAATAATTTAATCTTAATAGCAGTATTTAAGTGAGTTAACAAAAACAATTTAAACCATGATATTGCACATTCTAATATCCAAATGCAAAAAGCTATGTATTACATTTATTACAATTTATTACTATTTTTAAATATGTTTTGTTAACCATGCAAAAGTATTAACTTAAAAACATTAAATCAATAATATCGAGCAATTAATTCAATATCAGTGTCAATAGATAGGCCTATTATGTTAGATATTAAAGTTTGCTCGGTAAACTAGCTATTAAACTAAAAATGACTAATGTTAGGCTATATCTTGAACTTGTGTTATATTTAAATGTTTTTGTTATAATTCTTAGGCTGTTTTCACTGATCTGACTTTTCCCCCTTATTCACCAGAAGGCATGAAAGGTAGCTAGAACTTTCTATTAAACACGTAATTGAAACTGTGATCAGGCATTTGTAACAAAAGAGGAAATGAAACGTTATTGGACAAAATAGTAAGGCGGCTGATAAAAGTGGACGGTGGCTGATAATAGGGGTTGTATTTTTTAGCCACGTCGCTAAACAACTAGCTGAAAATAGTAATATTAATGATCATTAATGACATGCTAGTTAACATTTGTATGTATCTAATAATCAAATAACCGAGGAGAGAGTCAGGCTGAAGAGAGCCGCATGGAGCGATAAGGAGGCGACAGTTGGCATTCCTCGAGTCTCAGGCGGAAAAAACTGTGTTATGTATATCACTGAGTCCCATTTAGCTTTATCTTCTATGCTATATTTTTATAATTCCCACTACGTAGTTGAAGTGTGCTATGCCACCATTCATAAGCATTACACTCATGTATCTATAATATTCAATAATTCTACCAATTGCTGCTAGTTTACTTAAGTTACTGTTATATCTAAATGTTCAATTATACTACCCAGATTGCTGCTGGTTTACAGTACTCTGTGTTTGGCAAATACATTTTTGTTGTGAACCAAATACGTGTGTATAGTGGCTGTTGTGTAAATCTGAAAACAGAAGAACTTCCACATACTGTCTTGCTCAATGCTGAAATATTTATTAAATCTCAACTTTTGCAGAAATTGTGTACAGGGACACACCGTAGTAATGCCGACTCCAAATGAGAAATGCTCCTGTACTGAATTTTTTGCTGGTTTCCACAGTGCAATGAGGATCCTTTTTTGATGATGATGGGGATGTCATGTCACCCCAGTGATGGTTGCAATCGACGGCACAGGTACAGAAACGTGTCCTTAGTTCCTTGATTAGCAGTTTCTGGGACATAAAGTTCCGGGTACTTTTTGGTAGAACTACGTACACAAAGGATCACCAGTGAGCATTAACTTGGGATTTTTTTAACGCTTCAAATAAACTGCAACATGGGACCAGAATTACTTAACCCTTTGTTGATTTGGACGCAAAGATGGAAACACATGGAGAAGTGCTTTCTCTTAAATAATCACTGAGTCCCATTTAGCAGACTTCAATAGAAACGGATGGCATTCTTTTAACTCAATCACCAGTTCCCATAAAAATAAACCTTCCCTCCTGTTTCCATGGTAGAATATGGAATAACTGCTGGGAATTGATAACAAAAGAACCCCACTGTATTATCTTCAATCAGGGAAGTAGAGGTAAAGGAGTTCAGGGAGTGTTCAGCTGTGATAGATTTCCACCCATCTTCTTGGAAGGGCACGATTTATTTATGTGGGAGGGAACTGTCAAGTAGACAAAAATAATTTAAAAACAATAGAATGAAAGATCAATATTTACAGTACTATGATAAACAATATTGTTTTTATCTATAATGGTATTACAGTAGTGTAGTAGTAGCTCAATTAATGATTTTGGGAGGAAAGTGGAAAATATTTAATAAAAGCTGACAATCCATACAGTATAGTCAGTCAATTTAGTGTAATCTGTATTTTATCAGTTGACCCAATGTTATCAATCAATTTGATTTAGCCTGTATTTTATAAGTTTATTCATTAGTTTTGTAACTTAAGTCTTATTTGCATATATCCCAGGATGCCTTTTTAAATAAATGTGAGAGATACCCACCCATGAGTGTTTGTTAGTGACAGAGGAATGATTGTTGTATTCAATAAGTTAGAGAACATAAAACTATCATCAAGTGAGTGACAAAATCTACACAATAATTACATTAATAATTATACATTAAATAAATTTAAGTGTGACCTTAATTCAAGAGCTCATAGACCAAATCAGACATGCTAGGAAATATAAGCATGTTTCTGAAGTATTAAATATTACTTGGAATGCAGCTAAGTGGATATGCAACTATTATAACATCATACCAACAATATGCAATCTAAATTACTTAGCTAACCTACAGCAAATGGAACAAAAATCTCAGTAATGGGAGCAATAAATGCAAATGCTAACCGATTGGATTAGGTTGGAAAAATAAAGATAAATATATTGTTACAATTGTTTTATTATCCAATGCGTGCATGGAGAATCAAAGATATTTAAACAAACTTTTCTAAAGATTTTGATTCAAAAGATAAATGCAATGGCTGCATTGACAGAATAGGTAGAGCTCACAATATAAATAACATTGTGTTTGCTTGCTTTGTTGTCAAAAGACCACCAGGGCTCATATTGAGTTACAAGAACAAAGTCAGGATGCACTCTTCCATTATTTTATAACAAGGACTATTAAAATATTAGAGGGAGTTTGACTGTTCTGGTCTATACTCTAAAAATATGAGATTAAACAACAACTCAGATCTTAAGAGAGAGAAGTTTATTGACCCTCATTTCCTGAAAAAGACATTCAGTCTCTTCCTGCAAGAAAAATGGCTCACACCTCATATTTACTGGAACAAAGAAAAGACGACAGGGAGAAATTTTCATTATAAGGCTGCCAAGAGTTCTTATCATCTGAACAATAGCCACATTTGCAGTGATAAGGGATGCATTATCTCACTACACATGAAATCGAAAGTCATGAAAATGTGAATGTACATACCTCAAGCAGTTGTCCACTGCTCAGAATGTTTTACAGTATGTAATTAGTTGTTCAACAATAAACATGCATTAACTCATAATTAAATCCCTCAGTTACTGCCTTTATTTTTAGGTTGATATTGTTTCCAGTTTTACTTGATATTTGTATGAGTTATACTTTTAGACAAGATGAAAATGACCTCATAGTCAGAATATTCCTACAGAGCAAAATAATTTGAAAGAATTATTTTTTATGTATTTTCAAACAGAATGACATTATTCACATATTGTGCTAATTTGGGCTGTGTTGACACTAAAACCAGATAGAACTCTATGAATGAGTTATACGGGACAATTAAATTCAAGTAAAAGCAGATAGGCTGCACTTATTGCATGAATAGTAATGACATCTGTATGGGCATTGCCCTTGCAAAATAATAACAATTCAAACAGTTTTGTACATTTGTTATAGGTCCAATCACATCAATGATTAAGCACTTCAAATCTGAGAGGGTTTGACCGGTGTATGCAATCTGGTAATTCCTTCACCTTGCCCTCTGATAGGCGAGGTGCAATAATCCTTGTGTTTCTCATACCAATTAAATCTTTTCAGATCTCCAAAGATCTTCAACCTTTATGTAATCGTCTATAGTCAGCAAGTGGTTAGACTATGTAAGCATTAACATAATGGTTACTAAATTGAATTCCAGAATCAGCAACGTGAAAACTAATGTAGTGCTTCTTGAACCACTGGGGCAACTAAGATAAACGATCATGTCTCCTCAAACAAGAAATAGCAGACAAGAGGCAAAAGAAATCTAGGGAAAATCAGATACATTTTAAACAGAAAGAAAACTGAATTCACAAAAGCAATGCGTGGGACGTAAAATAGAGAGGTTACAGCAGAAATAATGCCATCCCAGTGGCAAGACAAAGACCCACATTCAATAAATGTGTTAAATTGCAGAAGAATTCATTACAAACTGGGCTTACAGTATGTCATGCCAGCATTTAGTTGACGCTTTCTATTCCAATGACTTTATAGGGTGTGCAATACAAAATCCACACCAACACTTGCAGTTAGAACTGACTCTGTGGTTTACTAATGTATCCATCTATTCTTTATCTCATTAGTACATACTGAATTCTTATGTATTAAGACCCTGACACATTTCTTTTGGGGAAAATTGATCTGCAATTATAAAATGCATGTTGCCAATTTAGGATTAAAGCATGTAAATATACACTTTAGTTTCACTGAATTCAATAAACAATTATCCTGAAGTATGATTATGCAGGTTCAAAACACCCCTTAATGATGAAAATGTTCTTGAGTTCCGTGACGTCGCCCGGTATGGCGCAGCCGGGGCCCCACCCTGGAGCCAGGCCGGGGTTGGGGCTCGTATGCGAGCGCCTGGTGGCCGGGCCTTTCCCCATGGGGCCCGGCCGGGCTCAGCCCGAACGAGCGACGTGGGGCCGCCTTCCCGTGGGCTCACCACCCACAGGAGGGACCATAAGGGGTCGGTGCAGAGAGGATCGGGCGGCAGTCGAAGGCGGGGGCCTAGACGACCCGATCCCTGGACACGGAAACTGGCTCTAGGGACGTGGAACGTCACCTCGCTGGCGGGGAAGGAGCCTGAGATCGTGCGTGAGGTTGAGAGGTTCCGACTAGAGGTAGTCGGGATCACCTCTACACACGGCTTGGGCTCTGGAACCACACTCCTTGAGAGAGGATGGACTCTTCACCACTCTGGAGTTGCCCATGGTGAGAGGCGGCAGGCTGGTGTGGGTTTGCTTATAGCTCCCCAGCTCTGCCGCCATGTGTTGGAGTTTACCCCGGTGAACGAGAGGGTCGTTTCCCTGCGCCTACGGGTCGGGATAGGTCTCTCACTGTTGTTTGTGCCTACGGGCCGAACCGCAGTGCAGAGTACCCGACCTTCTTGGAGTCTCTGGGAGGGGTGCTGGAAAGTGCTCCGACTAGTGCTAGTCACAGTTTGTCCTTAACGAACACCATGTTCAAGCATAAGGGTGTCCATCAGTGCACATGGCACCAGGACTGTAACACTTGTCGTGGTGTAGTGTTGGAGGAACCAGGCGCAGGCAGAGATCACGTTCGTTGGTTTATTAAAACAACAAACAACAAACCGAACACGAACGGAAAACAATAACTACTCTACTGAATGAAAATAAAAGTGCGCAACAATGCGTCTTAACAACTAACATACAAACAGTAGCACAAACAACACTCACCAGCATACAGACAGCAACAGCAACAATGATCCACAATGTGGGGAGCAGAGGGGAAACATATATACACATACAAACGAGCTAGATTGGGACCTGGTGTGGAAGATGGGAAACATGTGACAGTCCGGGATGTGTTCGTGAGAATATGGGAACTTGTGGAAATATGGCACGGTGGCGCTGCTGCTCACCGCACCATGACAGTACCCCCCCCCCAAAGGCCCGGCCACCGGACGGGCCAAGACGAACCCCAGCCCAAGGGAGGGGGGGCGGGGCAGCACAGTACCCCCATCGGCACAAACCCGCCGAGGGGGCGGAACAGCCGAGACTAACCAGGGTGGCGGAGCCGTCGGGACAGGCCGGGGAGGCAGAACCGGCCGAAGATCAGGAGCCGGCGGAGAGTCAGGGGCCGGGAGAGCCGACGGAGGGCCGGTGGCCGGCGGAGGGTCAGAGGCCGGGAGAGCCGACGGAGGGTCGGTGGCCGGCGGAGGGTCAGGGGCCGGGAGAGCCGACGGAGGGCCGGTGGCCGGCGGAGCCGAAGGAGGGTCGGTAGCCGGAAGAGCCGAAGGAGGGTCGGTAGCCGGAAGAGCCGAAGGAGGGTCGGTAGCCGGAAGAGCCGAAGGAGGGTCGGTAGCCGGAAGAGCCGAAGGAGGGTCGGTAGCCGGAAGAGCCGAAGGAGGGTCGGTAGCCGGAAGAGCCGAAGGAGGGTCGGTAGCCGGAAGAGCCGAAGGAGGGTCGGTAGCCGGAAGAGCCGAAGGAGGCGCCGGGGCGGCCGGGACAGGAGAGGGCGGTGGCAGCCAAACCCCGGCAAGCTCAGGCGGTGCAGGCCACTCCTCCTCGGCCTCAGGCGGTGCAGGCCACTCCTCCTCGGCCTCAGGCGGTGCAGGCCACTCCTCCTCGGCCTCAGGCGGTGCAGGCCACTCCTCCTCGGCCTCAGGCGGTGCAGGCCACTCCTCCTCGGCCTCAGGCGGTGCAGGCCACTCCTCCTCGGCCTCAGGCGGTGCAGGCTGCTGCCACTGGCAGGAAGGAGGCGCTGGCTGCTGCTCCAATGCAGCAGGGGGCGCTGACTGCCGCTGCTGGCAGGTAGGAGGCGCTGGCTGCTGCTCCAATGCAGCAGGGGGCGCTGACTGCCGCTGCTGGCAGGTAGGAGGCGCTGGCTGCTGCTCCAAAGCAGCAGGGGGCGCTGACTGCCGCTGCTGGCAGGTAGGAGGCGCTGGCTGCTGCTCCAAAGCAGCAGTGGGCAATCGGCGCCGTGGCGCAGGGACAGGGGCGGCGGAAGGCCGCGGAGCAGGAAGCGGTGTGCGCCTAATTGCCAGCCTACAGCCTGGCCAGCCTGCACGGGGTCGAGGAGGCACCGGACATAGAGGGGGCGCCATCGGGACTTCCCCCGGGCACCCACTCAGCCCCCCCCTAAAATTTTCCTGGGGGGACCTCGGACCAAGCGTTGGGCACCTCGCCCTCTTCTTCCTCCGGCCTCGCCTGCGTCCTGTCCTTCCTGCCTCCTGCATGTCCTGCAGGAGACCCTTCACCAGCTCCCCTTGCTCTTTGGTGAGGGGCTTGACCACTCCATACTGGTCCATGCCCCACAGCGGCACCCCGAACCCGTCTTGGGGCAACCCCCAGCACTGCTCCCCAAGGGGATCCTCCTCCACTCTCTCATAGACCGCTTCGTCATCATCTGAGGAGAGGGAGTCAGACCCCCAATCGCCCCTCCAGGTATATACCCTCTCTGGAGGGACTGCCTGCTGGTTCCAGGTTTGGTGGATCATTCTGTAACACTTGTCGTGGTGTAGTGTTGGAGGAACCAGGCGCAGGCAGAGATCACGTTCGTTGGTTTATTAAAACAACAAACAACAAACCGAACACGAACGGAAAACAATAACTACTCTACTGAATGAAAATAAAAGTGCGCAACAATGCGTCTTAACAACTAACATACAAACAGTAGCACAAACAACACTCACCAGCATACAGACAGCAACAGCAACAATGATCCACAATGTGGGGAGCAGAGGGGAAACATATATACACATACAAACGAGCTAGATTGGGACCTGGTGTGGAAGATGGGAAACATGTGACAGTCCGGGATGTGTTCGTGAGAATATGGGAACTTGTGGAAATATGGCACGGTGGCGCTGCTGCTCACCGCACCATGACAAGGACACCCTAGGCCGCAAGTCGATGATCGACTTTGTTGTCGTTTCATCTGACCTGCGGCCGTATGTCTTGGACACTCGGGTGAAGAGAGGGGCGGAGCTGTCAACTGATCACCACCTGGTGGTGAGTTGGATCCGATGGCGGGGGAGGAAGCTGGACAGACTCGGCAGGCCCAAGTGTACTGTAAGGGTCTGCTGGGAACGTCTGGCCGAGTCTCCTGTCAGAGAGATCTTTAACTCCCACCTCCGGCAGAGCGTCAACTGGATCCCGAGGGAGGCTGGAGATATTGAGTCCGGGTGGACCATGTTCTCCACCGCCATTGTCGAAGCGGCCGCTCGGAGCTGTGGCCGCAAGGTCTCCGGTGCCTGTCGAGGTGGCAATCACGGAACCCGGTGGTGGACACCGGAAGTAAGGGATGCCGTCAAGCTGAAGAAGGAGTCCTATCAGGCCTGGTTGGCTTGTGGGACTCCTGAGGCGGCTGACGGGTACCGACAGGCCAAGCGGACTGCAGCCCGGGTGGTTGTGGAGGCAAAAACTCGGGCCTGGGAGGAGTTCGGTGAGACCATGGAGAAGGACTATCGGCTGGCCTCGAAGAGATTCTGGCAAACTGTCCGGCGCCTCAGGAGAGGGAAACAGTGCCCTACCAACGCTGTTTACAGTAGAGGTGGGCAGCTGTTGACCTCAACTGGGGATGTCGTCGGGGGGTGGAAGGAGTACTTTGAGGATCTCCTCAATCCCACAGTCACATCTTCCATTGAGGAAGCAGAGGATGATGGCTCAGAGGTGGACTCGTCCATCACCCGGGCTGAAGTCACTGAGGTGGTCAAGAAACTCCTTGGTGGCAAGGCATGAGATCCGCCCTGAGTACCTCAAGTCTCTGGATGTTGTGGGGCTGTCTTGGTTGACACGCCTGTGCAACATCGCGTGGCGGTTGGGGACAGTGCCTTTGGGATGGCAGACCGGGGTGGTGGTCCCTCTTTTTAAGAAGGGGGACCGGAGGGTGTGTTCCAACTATAGGGGGATCACACTTCTCAGCTCCCCGGGAAAGTCTATGCCATGGTTCTGGAGAGGAGAATACGGCCGATAGTAGAACCTCGGATTCAGGAGGAACAGTGTGGTTTTCGTCCGGGCCGTGGAACACTGGACCAGCTCTATACCCTCTACGGGGTGTTGGAGGGTTCATGGGAGTTTGCCCAACCAGTCCGCATGTGTTTTGTGGATTTGGAGAAGGCATTCGACTGTGTCCCTCACGGCGTCCTGTGGAGGGTGCTTCGGGAATATGGGGTCCTGGGTCCTTTGCTAAGGGCTGTCAGGTCCCTATACGACCGAAGCAGGAGCTTGGTCCGCATTGCCGGCAGTAAGTCAGACTTGTTCCCAGTGCATGTTGGACTCCGGCAGGGCTGCCCTTTGTCACCGGTTCTGTTCATAATTTTTATGGACAAAATTTCTAGGCGCAGCCAGGGGCCGGAGGGTGTCAGGTTTGGGGACCACACGATTTCGTCTTTGCTCTTTGCGGATGATGTTGTCGTGTTGGCCCCTTCAAACCAGGACCTTCAGCATGCACTGGGACGGTTTACCGGTCAATCTACGTTCCTACTCTCACCTATGGTCATGAGCTTTGGGTCATGACCGAAAGGACAAGATCCTGGATACAGGCGGCCGAAATGAGCTTTCTCCGCAGGGTAGCTGGGCGATCCCTTAGAGATAGGGTGAGAAGCTCGGTCACCCGGGAGGAGCTTGGAGTAGAGCCGCTGCTCCTCCACATCGAGAGGGGTCAGCTGAGGTGGCTTGGGCATCTGATTCGGATGCCTCCGGAACGCCTTCCTGGGAAGGTGTTCCGGTCCCGTCCCTCCGGGAGGAGACCCCGGGGAAGACCTAGGACACGCTGGAGGGACTATGTCTCCCGGCTGGCCTGGGAACGCCTCTGTGTCCCCCCGGAAGAGCTGGAGGAAGTGTCTGGGGAGAGGGAAGTCTGGGCATCTCTGCTTAGACTGCTGCCCCCGCGACCCGGCCCCGGATGAAGCGGAAGAAGATGAATGAAATAATGAATGATTATGCTGTTATGTGTAATTTTGTCAGTCATTCTAATCAATACGTAGGCTATGTTGAAATCGTTTTTGTTTAAGTCAGAATCTCTCCTCAAAACACACTAGTCGAACGGAATGAGTGTTGGTGCATGAGTCCCTCCACCCCATCACTGTCCGCATACCCCTTACATTTAGACAAGGGTAGTGAATCCTAAAATCACCAACAGGCAACCCCTTGCTAGGCCTTAAGCCTAGCTTACCTTTGAGGAGTTCTGTAGTTTTCCTTTTTCCGGCTGAGTAGGCTAGGCTACTCCTGAGCGATGACAGAGTCAGGGAACATGTCTGCTACACTAAGGTTGAAATCATCACAGTAACTGGAGGCAACATTATTTTTGGTGCAAAGCATTTATATTTTCATCTCAGCTTTGGACACTATCTGCTTCAGATACGTATCTGTTGATAAATCCACTCATTGGCGGGGCATGTTACTGCGCCTCTTGGATGCGCTTATTCTTAGCGGGTTTATCATTCTGGCTCACATCACTCTTTCCACTGTGTGATATACTAAATTATGTGTGACAAATTTAGCAAAAAGCATGAATCTGCCATACTTAGACAACTTTGTTGGCAGCATCGTTTATGGAAATGTATGTAGTGCTTCGCCATCTAAATGTATATTATTGCCATACTTGCCATAGGCGTATGTATAATTTCATTACCATCACCAATATTGCTGCTAGTGTACAGTACTCTTTTTTTAAACTGCTGCTAGTGTACAGTGTTATGTATTTTATTGCTTTCTCTTCTTGATATATTTTTGCTATGTATATATTTTTCTTCTTAATTCTCACTAAGTAGTTGTAGTGTGCTGTCATATTCATTAGCTTATTACACTCATATGTATCTATAATATTCAATAATTCTACCAAATTGATGCTAGCTTACATTGTTATGTAAATTACTGCCTTACTTGCCATATATATAATCAATAATAGGCTAATACCCAGATTGCTGCTAGTTTCAGTACACTCTTTTAAACTGCTGCTAGGGTGCAGTGTTGCTTTATTCATTTTTTGTCTGGCTATATTTTTGCTTATATATTCTTCTTAACTCTCACTAAATATTTCTCGGGTGCCATGTCAAAATAATTTAATTGTTCAGAATGATGCTGTGTTGCTCGGTGCATTTGACTAATAAACGTTGAAACTTGTAACATCGCTTGGAATTCATACTTGATTTTTCGCCAATGGGAGGGAGGTGGGGGCGGGAAATATCCACCGGGTTGATTTGTGGTAGAGCGAATTAGACTGCGGCACTTACATTATTGTGAGTCTGTGAGCAGACAGTGTCAATCAATGCATTTAGGGTAGCGATCATAAATGTACAAAAACGAAGTCTCTTGTCAGATTTTCCTAACAAGCGAACAAAACTTTTAAAACAAGCCAAAAAAAACGCAACCCGCGACCCGTGATTACTTCAAAAGAAAACAAGGACAAAGTTTCGTATTATAAGTGAACTTGGCAACACTGAAAGAGGTTGCCACTTTCTGCCATCACTTCGGCTCCGCCCACAAAACGTAATCACTGTTTACAAACACAAAAAGGGTCCATAGTCTCAGTAACCAACGCATGCTGAAAATAGTGCTGAAGTTACTTCTACTTTGTAAATAAGATTATCGTGCCCGCGCATGGAAATCAAATGCCGGTCCAACACGTTTATTTTAGCGCCGGGCCTGCTCTACTGATTTTAGCAGCTTAATTTCACGTATCGTTTTGTGGCCATATACTTTTTTCGCAAGTAATACTGATTCCGTAAATATATCCCGTCTTCCCTGAACCTAGTTAACTTTCATCCACTTGCTAACAGTAGGCTATGCGATATACTACCACATTTCCAAAAACGTTGGGGTGCTGTGTAAAATGCAAATGAAACAGAATGCAATGATCTACAAATAATTTATTCCTATTGAAAATAGTGCAATTACAACATATCAAATGTTGAAACTGAGACATTTTATCGTTTCTGTAAAAACATATGCAGATTTTGAATTTAATGCCAGCAACATGTTTTAGAAAGGTTGGGACAGGGGCAGGGCTGATCCAGACGATCATGGCCATCCAATATCGGTTTTCGGCCTTGTCTTTGCATGCAGATTTCTCTGGATTCTCTGAATCTTTTAATGATATTATGTACCGTAGGTGATGAGATCCCCAAATGCTTTGCAATTTTACTTTGAGAAACGTTATTCTTAAATTGTTGCACTATTTGCCCGCACTGTCTTTCACCGAGTTGTGATCCCCTCCCCATTCTCACTTCTAACAGACCCATCCTCTCTGAAATTATCTTTTAATACCCAATCATGTTACTGACCTGTTGCCAATTGTCCTAATTAGTCGTGTGTTATTTCACCAGGTTATTTTTTTAGCATTAAACAACTTTTTCAGTCTTTGGTTGCCTCTGTCCCAACTTTTTTTAAACATGCTGCTGGTATGGAACAGGTGTCTCAATATTCGTAAATATATCTAGAAAATCTGTGCATATATTCATCACAACTCACAAATGAATATAGGATTTGTAAATGTGAAAAAATATATTGTAAGTAAAAACATTATCTGTAAATATGTAAACATATTTCACAAATTTTGACAAAATGTGTGAATATGTAAAAACATATTTTACAAATAAAACACAAATCTGTAAAATATTTACAACTGTTGCTTAACATTTCATTTACAAGTGTTGACTCAGGCAACTAATTTTAAGCACAGTTAGTTATGTCAGCCTACATCTGGTTGGCTAGCTAGCCAGCTAGTAGGCTAGTGTAGCTTAACTAAAGTAATGAAGGTATCTAACCCGATGACGCAAATAACTAGATAATGGTATGTTGTTGACTTGCACAGCTGCATTCGGTTAATTCAATATGAGTCTTGCACATCATGCTAACGTTAGTGGTTATAAAAGGAAAACTGTATGCATGTATGCCAAAAAACAAAGAGCGTTGTTAGCAGATCTCACTGTGAACCTCGACGGCTGCATGGTCGTATCCCAAAAAACTGTAAAAAACCTTGGCGTTACCCTTGACCCTGACCTCTCCTTTGAAGAACATATAAAATATGTCTCAAGAGTTGCTTATTTTCATCTTTGAAACATCGCAAAAATTAGAAACTTTCTATCAAAAACTGATGCAGAAAAATGAATCCATGCTTTCGTTACTTCTAGATTAGATTACTGCAATGCTCTTCTCTCTGGTTATCCAGACAAATTAATAAATAAACTTCAATTAGTGCTGCACACGGCTGCTAGAATCCTAACTAGAACAAAAAATTTTGAACACATTACTCCTGTCCTGGCATCCTTACATTGGCTGCCTGTTAGGGTTAGGGCTGATTTTAAGGTTTTACTCTTAACCTATAAATCAATACATGGACTTGCTCCTACTTACCTTGCTGAAATGATCCAGCCATACATACCTACATGTAACCTTAGATCGCAATATGCAGGCCTTTTAATTGTACCCTAGAATTTCTAAACAAACAGTTGGCGGCAGGGCCTTTTCTCATAGAGCTCCACTCCTGTGGAATGATCTGCCAATTAAGGTTAGAAATGCAAACTCAGTGCAAACTTTCAAGTGTCTACTAAAAACGAATCTCTACAGCACGGTTTATAATTAGGTTTAGCCTGGCCCGGGGGCGTGAAGGTGACCAGTAGGCTTGATACTGTCCACCCTTGCTGTCTTGCCAGGTGGGCTCTCGTCGCCACTGGGATGCCCTCCCTCCAATGCCTTTCGGGGGAAGAGTCACTGGCTTGTTGTTGACTCTCTGTTGCGCACTTGTGCAATTGGGCTGTACGCCGCTAGCAATACTCGGCCCTCATTCAGGGGGGTTGCGGTTGGTGGGTGTCCCTTTGGTTGATGCCTGGCAATGTGGTTGGATTGATTTCCTGCCTGTTGGGCCCTGTTCCTCCAGTTTTAAATTTTAGAAGGAGATGAAGTCCTGGTCCACACCTGCGGATTACCTGGTTTGGGGGGCACGTTGCTGTCCCTGTCCTTGTCCACCTGGTCATACTTCTGACCTAGTCTAAAATCAAATAGACTCTGGATTTAGCCCAGAGAAATGTATTTATTATTCCAATTGGACTCTTAATATCTCACCCGGCACAGCCAGAAGAGGACTGGTCACCCCTCTGAGCCTGGGTCCTCTCTAGGTTTCTTCCTAAAATTCGACCTTCTTAGGGAGTTTTTCCTAGCCACTGAAATTCAACACTACTGTTGTTTGCTCCTTGGGGTTTAAGGCCGGGTGTCTCTGTAAAGCACTTTGTGACAACTGCTGTTGTAAAAAGGGCTTCATAAATAAATTTGATTGATTGATGTGTAAGTCCTGTATACATGTGTTAGTACAGAGTGATAGTACACCAACATTATGGTCCACCTATATTTAGTTTGTTAGAAGTGTATGTACTTTTTATTTGGCAAGTATTGGTCGTCACTTGTCAACCTTTCATCACACAACCAATCAGAGTTAGAATTATATCTACTGCACAACACTCAGTGTACTTCTGGCTCTAACAGGTTATTTGAGAAGGATTCCCAAGATGCTTAAAGTTTAAAACAAACTGGAATATGGGATATTTTTATCAAGACCCTTAATATAATGTGTTTGTATTTCTCTTTGTTTCCCTCCTACTGTAGTTTATGTCTCCTCACAATGTTCTTCAATGTCTCTTACACCAAACCTCAAGGAAATAGTTGAACACTCTTCAGTTCCTTTGCAGTATTTTTAGAATGACATTCCCTAATATTCAAAGTGTTAAACTTAAATAAAATAAACGTATAAACTAAATTAATGAACTATACTGTAGTGATCTTTACTGACTTCTACACTACCTGAATCTCATTGTTCTTAACATTGATTTGATACTGTTACTTAATTGCACAAAAAAGATCCATCAATCATGTGACATTACCCTGCTTCTCTGTCCTGTTTTTTTCAGCAACGTGTTTTAAACAACCCGTCATTTAACTCCTAAAATAATCTGTCTCAAAATCATCAGGAACTAAAGATTATTTCCCAGAACGGAGACCATAACATAAAATATACTGTATAGTTATTAATATTGCTTTTATTATTATTATATTTTTTGTTATGAACCATGTCGTTGTTTGGCGTAATGTTGTCAGTATGATTGTACAAAATACTCTGTATTTATTAAATCCCCATGAATGCAAATTAGTAATTAAATACTGGAGTATCCTTGTTACAGTACATATAATGGTATATGTTTTATTGTCATAAGATTCACTGTTGTCTTAAGAAATAATGTTTCCTAAAGAAATGTATCCAAAAATATAAACTTTGCTTTGAGAATGCCTGATGTCATACTCCATTCACTACTGTCAATGAGCAATTACAGTTGTGCTCAAAAGATTGCATACCCTTGGAGAATTGGTAATATAGAGCTCCGGCAAAATTAAGAGGTAATTTTAACCCTTCTGTTTCTCACTCAAAACCTTCCTTTTTGACTTTTTTGGAAAGGAAAGAAAAAGGTGCAATCAGTCAATCAAATGTATTTATAAAGCTCATTTTACATCAGCAGATGTCACAAAGTGCTTTTACAAAACACCTGGCCTTATACCATAAGGAGCAAACAACAGTAGTGTTGAATTTCAGTGGCTAGGAAAAAAACCCTAAGATGCCAACATTTTGGAAGAAACCTAGAGAGGACCCAGGCTCAGAGGGGTGACCAGTCCTTTTCTGGCTATGCCAGGTGAACATATTAAGATTACAATTATAATTAAAGCTGCGAGCAGCATTTCAGGGGGCCAAGCGGGCACATGAAGCATCTCACTGCATGCTTTCACTAGAGAAATGTTTTGCTGTTTAAAAATGCCCAATGCCGCTAGTAGTCAGGATGTCCAATCGAAGGAGAGGAAATCAAAATAAAACAAAAAGACCTTGAAACCAGAAAAGGAACCAGGCAATCCTTGTTCAGCCGATTAGGAGGGATGAATATTGTTGTCGCTGGCAGGTTTCAATGTCTGGTTTGCTATGTGGCAGACTGTCTTTAATCATTACACTATTTAAACAGCAGAATTAAACTTTTACCTCAGCCATTACATTTTGGCTGAAATAACGTGGACAAAATAACATTTATTAACGGAACTAAAGAGTAGTCTTGCACAAAGACTATATAGCTCATAGCTATACATCCTACTTATAACGAAAACAATTACTCCAATCACTTCATGGCTGATTTGTGTCTTTGGAAAACAATAACAGTATATAAGGGTCATGTGAACATGAATGTAATGGAAATAGAGTAAATAAGACTAAAGAACAGTTGCATCAATTATTTAACGATTAAAACATCAGATCATAGACATGGGCAAGATGTTTGGTCTTTCAAAATAAACTATTTGGAAGATTTGGAAGAAGCAAGAACCCACCCTCCAGGAAGGATGATGTAGCCTAGTTTTCTCTGTTGCTGCTGCCATGCTCTAAAATAGTCCCACATCCCACAAGTCCCATTCCAGCATTGACAAATTTAAATCAAATTTAAATACACACATTTTTTCTCTTGCTTTTAGTTCTGTCTGGTTTTTGTCAAGTCCACTCTTTACTTACTTTTAACATCATGTGTTAACATGTGTTTTAATCTGTTGTTGGTTTTATTCGATTTCTCTTAACTTCTTATTGATTTGATTTTACACAATTTTTGTTGTCTTCAATGTTTTCCATTTTAGTCTTGCCCTATATTTATAATATGTACTATTGTTTTCTATTATGTATGGTTGCCTTTTATGTATTATTCCCTTAATCATGTATACAGACCCGGTGGCACATGGGTATTGCCCAATAATTCTTTGCCCCCCAAAATTAGTTTGGG
The DNA here is from genome assembly GCF_011004845.1 of Esox lucius. NCBI lineage: Eukaryota > Metazoa > Chordata > Actinopteri > Esociformes > Esocidae > Esox > Esox lucius. The sequence goes on along the minus strand of NC_047576.1, from coordinate 34,234,672 downwards.
TACGATGCTTCCCAATACTGTACATCACTAATAACTGTTGGGAATGTAGGCTAGCTTTCTTGCCTTCATCTGCAAATGCGATCGGATTGAAGATGTGCTTTAAGTGATGTGATCACTAGCTACAAAGAATGTGTAACTACTGCAGTTAGTAAAGCTTTCAAATTTGATTGACAGCTATGTATTTTGCTAGTATATAGCCTCAGCAAGCCATGCATGCAAAGACTATTTGTTTTCCGTGCTTTAGCTACTATTCTATGTTGGTAAGTAGGGCAAATGTGGCCATCCATGGTAATCAAAAGCCCGTTGTGATGGCAATTCCATCGATCAGAACTCTTTAATGAAGAATTACAGAGACGAAATTCTCTTGGCATAATTTAACAGTTTATTAATTATTTGCAAATAAGAGAGATGCGTCAAACGCTTACAAACATAATCGTCCGAGGAGTCTCTAACTCAATACAGGTCAATCAACAGTATTTAAAGGGAGAGAAGGGGTGTGGTAAAATCCTGCACAACTGCCCCAACTAATCAGGACACATTCCCTTTGTTCTATTACAACCTAAGCTTCACACAAAGGACAAGCTCTTCCTCCCATAGGTGACTTGTTCAATTCTGAGTTCCAACTGAACCCAGACAGACAATAAATGCCCTGATGAGTTATACAGATGCGCAGATTAATGAGTACCCTTATAACCAGCCGATACCAGTCAATGATGCCCCCTAGGCAAATACCTGATCCCCCACATTCCTAATTTGAATAAGGGACTCTCAGTCCTTTAATCAGTGAGAATACATTGGTTAGAGAAATTTTCACAACACCTTCCAAAACATTTGTTCTAGCGCCTGTATGTATACCTGTGTTGAGGCAGATGTTAATCCGTACACACATAGCTTGTGCGTGCAGAGGGTGGTATCTTCTGTTTACAGAACTGTCAACGTGTTCATTCTGATGAAATACTTCTCCGCTGTTTCATGAACCTTTTTTGGTTTTATAATTTTTTGTGGCAATCTAAGCCTAACATAGGGTGTGCATGAAAAAAATCCCGCCCTGAATTGATTCTGAAAAGGACAGTGCATTTTATTTTTCAATACGGACGACCCCGTATTATACCGGACAGGTGGCAACACTAGGTCAGATACTTTCATTACTCTTTAGTTACGCTGCAGTAGCCAACTAGCTGGCCAGCTAGCCAACCAGATGTAGGCTGAAATAACTGTGCTTAAGTTTGTTGCCTGAATGTCGAAAAACACGCTCCACGTTGTATTACCCATTGGTGATGCAGTCAAATATTGTTGCACAAATAAACATTATACTCACATTTCAGAAAAAACGTGTCCTAGCTACCTATAGACTCCAATCTACCAGGCTCCAGTCCGGATATTCCATAAGTCCCACCAAGCGAGCCCTTCTGAAACCGTGCAATCAAGAACTTGTCGACCGAAAGAAAATGTGTCTCAAAAAATGTGTAAATAAAAAAATTACATCCATAAAATAAAAATTAAGATTTGTAAATGTAATTCAACACATGTTAATGTTAAGCAACAGTTGTAAATATTTTACAGATTTGTGTTTCATTTGCGAAATATGTTTTTACATATTCACAAATTGTATTTATATTTGTGAAACATTTTTTCACATTTACAAATCCTATTTTTATTTGTGAGATGTGATGAATATACGAATATTGAGACATTCCACAATATGGAGTTAGATGTGACTCAGTATTTATTTAGATGTGTCTCAATATTCATAAAAATATATAGAAAATATAAATACAATTTGTGAATATGTAAATGTCACAAATTGAATTTATATTTGTGAAACATGTTTGTAGATAATGTTTTTATTTACAAAATATATTTTCTTATTTACAAATCATATTTTTATTTGTGAGTGAATATACCCAAGGATTTTTCTAGAAATATTTACAAATATTGAGACACATCTTACTCCATATGTTGGCATCAGATTCTAAGTGGGCATATATGTTTCAAATAATTTTTGGTGGACCGCGTAAGCGGAGCCGGCTAATAAGAGCGAATGAGTGACTACCTCTTGTTAAATAGCATAGTGGTTAGAGAAGCAGACTCATGAAATACAGGTCCCAAGTTTGTATCTCCTCGCAAGCGAAGTACGCGTTGGGAATTATTCCGTATTGGCGAAAACGTCGCTGGCTGAAACTGTATACGGTTATATTGCAACTGTTTCTGGAATGGAATAGTTCATCTTCAGCCTCGCTAGTCATTGCTCAATTCTTATGATTATTCCTAGGAAGTTAGTAGATACCAGTAAGCTTATTACTGTCTAATACGCTGTAAAAATGGCCAGTGGCAAACTCGCTATTTGTGGTGGAGGTAAACTTAGTAAGAAACGTTAATCAGTTTAATTGTATCAATGTAATTTACAAATGGCTAATTAACAATTAAAATGGCCAGTGGCAAAAGAAGATTTGTTCAGGATAGACACAAGAGGCTATACTGACACCAGGCATCTGTAAAGCTCTGTGGTGTAGTGGTTAATGACACACCCTTTCACATGGGCGACCTGGGTTGGAATTTTGAGGTGGCAACATTTTCTATTGCAGGCCGGCTGAACTAGGTTTGCCTGGTTTCTTGTTTTTTCTGTTTCAACATGTTGTTTCAACATTTGATATGTTGTCTGTGTACTATTTTCTATTGAATGTAAGGTTTAACTGATTTGCACATCATTGCACTCTGCTTTTCTTTATTTTACACCAGAGGCGTTACTAGGATCCAAAGTACAGGGTTTTGAATGTACTTGCTGGAGGAAGATTTCGATGTACATTGCTAGCGGTCTACATTGTCATAATACAGTATCAGTATAAAAGACACCTGTCCACAACCTCAAACCGTCACACTCCAAACTCCACTATGGCCAAGACCAAAGAGCTGTCAAAACTGTAGACCTGCACCAGGCTGGGAAGACTGAACCTACAATAGGTAAGCAGCTTGGTGTGAAGCAATCAACTGTGGGAGCAATTATAAGAAAATGGAAGACATACAAGACCACTGATAATCTCCCTCGATCCGGGGCTCCACGCAAGATCTCACCCCGTGGGGTCAAAATGATCACAAGAACGGTGAGGAAAAATCCCAGAACCACACGGGGGGACCTAGTGAATGACCTGCAGAGAGCTGGGACCAAAGTAACAAAGGCTACCATCAGCAACACACTACGCCGCCAAGGACTCAAATCCTGCAGTGCCAGACTTGTCCCCCTGCTTAAGCCAGTACATGTACAGGCCCGTCTGAGGTTTGCTAGAGAGCATTTGGATGGTCCAGAAGAGGATTGGCAGAATGTCATATGGTCAGATGAAACCAAAATAGAACTTTTTAGTAAAAACTCAACTCGTATTTGGAGGAGAAAGAATACTGAGTTGCATCCAAAGAACACCATACCTACTGTGAAGGGACTGTTGAAGTCTAACACTTCCCCGAGTTGGTTTGTTGGAAAGGAGAATAAAACACCAGGAGTCAGGTCAATTATCGTACCGCATATTCCGTTTATTACAAAAGCTTTTGGAGACAAGGTGTCCCCACACAATGTCTAAGGATCAACAGTCAACAGATCATTTTATACTTCCACTACGCCCCAAAAGATAGAGCCGTTAAGTTCACAAAGCAAGTGTGCTATTGGTCCAGTTCCAGTTCTATTCCTTATAAGGATAAATGCAAGTATCCCCTTGCCTCCCTTCTGGTTTCTGTCTTGTCTGTCAGACTATGTGTGTGTGTCTCTAACCTGTGTCCTGTTTCTCAAAAGACAGACATACTAAATCTTTCTCTCCCCGGCAACCGCTAGAACAGGGTTTCCTATTCTCCTACTTGCACCTTCCATTTTAGCTCATATTACAAACAATTAATATTTTGCTTAATTGGTTACAACAGCTTACAACAGTTCACTAACTTATACAATCAATACATCTACATTGATTACAACAGCTTACAACAGTTCACTAACTTATACAATCAATACATCTACAGGACCAGGACAACTGATCCGTGTAAAGGAAAGAATGAATGGGGCCATGTATCGTGTGATTTTGAGTGAAAACCTCCTTTCATCAGCAAAGGCATTGAAGATGAAACGTGGCTGGGTCTTTCAGCATGACAATGATCCCAAACACACCATCCGGGCAACAAAGGAGTGGCTTCGTAAGAAGCATTTTAAGGTCCTGGAGTGGCCTAGCCAGTCACCAGATCTCAAACCCATAGAACATCTTTGGAGGGAGTTGAAAGTCTGTGTTGCCCAGCGACAGCCCCAAAACATCACTGCTCTAGAGGAGATCTGCATGGAGGAATGGGCCAAAATACCAGCAACAGTGTGTGAAAACCATGTGAAGACCTACAGAAAACTTTTGACCTCTGTCATTGCCAACAAAGGGTATATAACACAGTATTGAGATTAACTTATTTTCCACCATATTTTACCAATAAATTCATAAAAAATCCTACAATGTGATTTTCTGGATTTATTTTTCTCAATTTGTTGAAGTGTACCTATGATGAAAATTACAGGCCTCTCTCATCTTTTTAAGTGGGAGAACTTGCACAATTGTTGGCTGACTAAATACTTTTTTGCCCCATTGTGTGTGATCAGAATTATAGATGAATAGATCAAGGGCTATTTATTTATTTATTTTTGGTCAATTTGAGTTCTGGGGCTATTCATAAAAGATCCTGCGCTATAGCCCTGAACTCCCAGGCCTAACGATGCCACTGTTTTACACTGTGCCACAACTTTTTGGAACAGGGTTGTATAATGCATCATTCTGACTGACTGAGTTACCGCTTTGATTGACGAACAGCAACAAACACGCCTGAAGGAGTGCTTGTCACGAAAACAGCTTACAAAAAGGGGAATATTTTTTAATTGTCATGGTATATCATTTCATGTAAAAGAAAATCGAGATTTGAATTTAACCAAGTGAGAAGAACATGTTCAGGTGTATTTATTTAAACTAAAAGAAATACATGAATTTAAAAATTCATTTAGGGGGCAAAAATGTATATACACACCTGTGTTTCCTCTATGGCGGCACGACATGACTTCGGGAGTTTTAAGAGATGCACTCCCACTACAGCAGTGGGAGATGTTCACAGAGTAAATTAGTTCATTCAGGAAGGATATGACCAATGGCTTCCGGCGGTAAGTGTGGACAGCCAACAAGGCGCCAATATTGTTGTTTCCAGTCGCAGCCAACTTGTCTGTTTCTCAGTAGCCTCATGGAAGTATCTGATCCAAGGATTTGCAAATCTATTATATCTGTACTTAACTGAAAAAAGTACAAATACAACATGTCAAATGTTTTGGAAAAATTCATGCCCATTTTGAATTTGATGCCAGCAACACATTTTTAAAAAGTTGGAACAGGGGCATGTTTACCACTGTGTTGCATCACCTCTTCTTTCAAACAAGAGAAGCCAGTGACGAGGTCCATTCAACGATGGACGGACGAATCAAATGCCGATTTACGTGACTGTTTCATCCCCACAGACTGGGAAATGTTCAGAGAGGCGTCTGGAGGCAATATCAATGAATACACAGAGTCAGTGACCGGTTTTATTAGCAAATGTATTGATGATGTTGTACAACATACAACTACAAAATCATTTCCTAATCAAAAACCGTGGGTCAACAGTGGTGTCCGTGCCATGCTAAAGACAAATAAACCTTTTGAACTTGAACAATACTCTGTAACCACTTGCTGTAATTTTGTGAGCGGAATGTATTTCCATTCTTGCTTGATATAGGATTTCAGCTGCTCAACAATTTGGGGTCTCCACTGTCATATTTTTAATTTCATAATGCGCCAAATGTTTTCAATTGGGAACAGGTCTGGACTGCAGGCAGGCCAGTTTAGCACCCAGACTATTTTACTACGGAGCCATGCTGTTGCAATACGTCCAGAATTTTGTTTGGAATTGTCTAGCTGAAATAAGCAAGACCTTCCCTGAAAATACATTGTTTGGATGGCAGCATATGTTGCTCCAAAACCTGTATATATTGTTCAGCATTAATGGGGCCTTCACAGACGTACAATTCACCCATGCCATGTGCACTAATGCAGCATATTCTATCTGGGATGCTGGCCTTTGAATTGTATGCTGATAAGAAGCAAGGTGACCCCTCTCCTCTTTAGTCCAGAGGACATACTGTGTTCACAGACAATAGTTTTTGGAAGTGATCCTGAGCCCATGCACTGATTTCTATTACAGAATCATATCTGTTTTTAATGGAGTGCTATCTGAGGGCCTGAGTATCATGGCCATCCAATATTGATTTTTGGCATACAGAGATATCTCTGAATATTTAAATGATATTATGTACTGTAGATGATGAGATCCCCAAACCCTTTGCAATTTTTCATGAAGAAACGCTATTTTTGCCGTACTGCGTAAGCAGAGCCGGCCTAGAAGAGCAAATGTACATATTCACAAATTATATTTATATTTTCTATATATAATTACGAATATTGAGACACATCTAAATCAATATTGAGACACATCTAACTCCATATTATGGAATGTCTCAATATTCGTATATTCATCACAACTCACAAATGAAAATAGGATTTGTAAGTGTGAAAAAATATTTTGTAAATAAATACATTATCTGTGAATATGTAAACATGTTTCAAAAATATAAATAACATTTGTGAATATGTAAAAACATATTTCACAAATAAAACACAAATCTGTAAAACATTTACAACTGTTGCTTAACATACAAGTGTTGACTTATATTTACAAATCTTAAGTTGATTCATGGATCATCATTTTATATTTACAAATTTTTGAGACACATTTACCTTAGGTTGACAAGTTCTCGAGGGCTTGGTTTTAGAGGGTTCGCTTGGTGGGACTTATGGGATACCCGGGCTGGAGCCTGGTAGATTGGAGTCTATAGGTAGCTAGGACTGTTTTTTCTGAAATGTGAGTATAATGTCTATTTGTATAACAATATTTGACTGCATCACCAAAGGGTAATACAACGCCGAGCGTGTTTTCGACTTCAGTCAACTAACTTAATCACAATTATGTCAGCCTACATCTCGTTGGCTAGCTGACCAGCTAGTAGGCTACTGTAGCTTAACTAAAGTAATGAAGGTATCTAACCCGATGACACAACTGACTAGATAACGGTATGTTGTTATCTAGTCAGTTGCAGACTTGCAGAGCTGCATTTGGTTCATTCAGTATGAGTCTTGCACATCTAGGTAATGTTAGTGGTTATAGAATTGTGCTCATAAGTTTGTACACACTGGCTTCAAATTGAAAGACACCTTTTTTCTCTTGCTTTTAGTTCAGTCCGACGTTGTCCCTTGGTTTTTATCAAGTCCACCATTTACGTCCTCTTACAGTGTTTTAATCAATTGTTGGTTTTATTCGATTTCTGTTTTTATTCGACTTCTTATTGTATTACTTTGATTTTACATAATTTTAGTTGTCAGTTGTGTTTTCCATTTTAGTCTTGCCCTCTATGTATTATACACTCACCTAAAGGATTATTAGGAACACTGGTTCAATTTCTCATTAATGCAATTATCTAATCAACCAATCACATGGCAGTTGCTTTAATGCATTTAGGGGTGTGGTCCTGGTCAAGACAATCTCCTGAAGTCCAAACTGAATGTCAGAATGGGAAAGAAAGGTGATTTAAGCAATTTTGAGCGTGGCATGGTTGTTGGTGCCAGAGGGGCCAGTCTGAGTATTTCACAATCTGCTCAGTTACTGGGATTTTCACGCACAACCATTTCCAGGGTTTACAAAGAATGGTGTGAAAAGGGAAAAACATCCAGTATGCGGCAGTCCTGGGGGCAAAAATGCCTTGTTGATGCTAGAGGTTAGAGAAGAATGGACCGACTGATTCAAGCTGATAGAAGAGCAACTTTGACTGAAATAATCACTCGTTACAACCGAGGTATGCAGCAAAGCATTTGTGAAGCCGCAACACGCACAACCTTGAGGCGGATGGGCTACAACAGCAGAAGACCCCACCGGGTACCACTCATCTCCACTACAAATAGGAAAAAGAGGCTACAATTTGCACAAGCTCACCAAAATTGGACAGTTGAAGACTGGAAGAATGTTGCCTGGTCTGATGAGTCTCGATTTCTGTTGAGACATTCAGATGGTAGAGTCAGAATTTGGCGTAAACAGAATGAGAACATGGATCCATCATGCCTTGTTACCACTGTGCAGGCTGGTGGTGGTGGTGTAATGGTATGGGGGATGTTTTCTTGGCACACTTCAGGCCCCTTAGTGCCAATTGGGCATTGTTTAAATGCCACGGCCTACCTGAGCATTGTTTCTGACCATGTCCATCCCTTTATGACCACCATGTACCCATCCTCTGATGGCTACTTCCAGCAGGATAATGCACCATGTCACAAAGCTCGAATCATTTCGAATTGGTTTCTTAAACATGAGTTCACTATACTGAAATGGCCTCCACAGTCACCAGATCTCAACCCAATAGAGCATCTTTTGGATGTGGTGGAATGGGAGCTTCGTGCCCTGGATGTGCATCCCACAAATCTCCATCAACTGCTATCATATCAATATGGGCCAACATTTCTAAAGAATGCTTTCAGCACCTTGTTGAATCAATGCCACGTAGAATTAAAGCAGTTCTGAAGGCGAAAGGGGGTCAAACACAGTATTAGTATGGTGTTCCTAATAATCCTTTAGGTGATTGTATGTACTATTGTATTATATTATGTATTGTTGCCTTTTATGTATTATTCCTTTAATTATGTATACAGACTCGGTGGCACAGGGGCATTGCCTCCCAACAAGAAAATGTGCTTTAAGTGATGTGATCACTACTGCAGTTACTAAAGCTTTCAGATTTGATTGACAGCTGTGTATTTTGCCTCAGCAAGCCTTGCAGGCAAAGATTATTAGCTTTCCGTCTTTCGTGCTTTTGCTACAATTCTATGTTCATAAGTAGGACAAATGTGCCCGTGCATGAAAATCAAAGGCCCGTCCAAAACGTTTGTTCTAGCGTCTGCACTTATACAGTGGGGAGAACAAGTATCATAGATACAGAATCTAAAACAAAAATCCAGAAGCTCTCCTGTTCTCCACTCATTACCTATATTAACTGCACCTGTTTGAACTCGTTACCTGTATAAAAGAAACCTGTCCACACACTCAATCAAACAGACTCCAACCTCTCCACAATGGCCAAGACCAGTGAGCTGTGTAAGGACATCAGGGATAAAATTGTAGACCTGCACAAGGCTGAGATGGGCTACAGGACAATAGGCAAGCAGCTTGGTGAGAAGGCAACAACTGTTGGTGCAATTATTAGAAAATGGAAGAAATTCAAGATGACGGTCAATCTCCCTCGGTCTGGGCCTCCATGCAAGATCTCACCTCGTGGGGCATCAATGATCATGAGGAAGGTGAGGGATCAGCCCAGAACTACACTGCAGGACCTGGTCAATGACCTGAAGAGAGCTGGGACCACAGTCTCAAAGAAAACCATTAGTAACACACTACGCCGTCATGGATTAAAATCCTGCAGGTCCCCCTGCTCAAGCCAGTGCATGTCCAGGCCCATCTGAAGTTTGCCAATGACCATCTGGATGATCCCGAGGAGGAATGAGAGAAGGTAATGTGGTCTGATGAGACAAAAATAGAGCTTTTTGGTCTAAACTCCACTCGCCGTGTTTGGAGGAAGAAGAAGGACGAGTACAACCCCAAGAGCATCAACCCAAACGTGAAGCATGGAGGTGGAAACATCATTCTTTGGGGATGCTTTTCTGCAAAGGGGACAGAACAACTGCACCGTATTGAGGGGAGGATGGATGGGGCCATGTATCGCAAGATCTTGACCAACAACCTCCTTCTCTTAGTAAGATGGGTCGTGGCTGGGTCTTCCAGCATGACAACAACCCGAAACACACAGCCAGGGCAACTAAGGAGTGGCTCCGTAAGAAGCATCTCATGGTCATGGAGTGGCCTAGGCAGTCTCCAGACCTGAACCCAATAGAAAATCTTTGGAGGGACCTGAAAGTCCGTATTGCCCAGCGACAGCCCCGAAACCTAAAGGATCTGGAGAAAGTCTGTATGGGCGAGTGGGCAAATATCCCTGCTGCAGTGTGTGCAAACCTGGTCAAGAACTACAGGAAACATATGATCTCTGTAATTGCAAACAAAGGTTTCTGTACCAAATATTAAGTTCTGCTTTTTTGATGTATCATATACTTATGTCATGCAAAAAATGCTAATTAATTTCTTAAAAAATTTGATTTCCTGGATATTTGTTTTAGATTCCTTCACTCACAGCAATTAAAAAATTGCAGACTTCTACATGCTTTGTATGTGGGAAAACCTGCAAAATCGGCAGTGTATCAAATACTTGTTCTCCCCACTGTACCTGTTTTGAGGCAGATGTTAATCCAGCTATTATAAATAAAAGTGACTTGAGTCTCTGTAACCAGGACAACGATGACGTTCAGTGACAGACAACTCGCCTGCCATTCTGATTAAATACTTCTCCACTATGTTTCATGAAACTCTTTAGGTTTTCTTATTTTTCGTGTCAATCCATGCTTAAAGTAGGGTGTGCATGAAACAAATCCCATATTGATTCTGTAAGGGACAGTGCATTTTCTTTTTTCAGTACGGGACTATACCGTATTATATGGGACAAGTGACAACCCTAGGTTAGATATACCTTCATTGCTTTAATTAAGCTACAGTAGCCTACTAGCTGCCTAGCTGGCCAACAAGATGTAGGCTGACATAGCTAACTGCACTTAAGTTAGTTGACTGAGGTCGAAAACACGCTCTGTGTTGTTTTACCCAGTGGTGATGTAGTCAAATATTGTTATACAAATAAATGTTACAAGCACATTTCAGGAAAATTTCTCTTAGCTGCCTATAGACTCCAATCTACCAGGCTCCAGTCCGGATAAGTCCCAGCAAGCGAGCCCAGTGTGGGTGTGGTGTTCTTTGGGTGATGTGCATTGTTGTTTTTGCGCCAAACATACGGACGCCTTAAGGTTTTGTGCCAAAATGTCCTGGTATTTGGAACTGTTCATAATTCCATCCACTCTGACTAAGACCTTAGTTCCAGCTGAAGAAAAACAGCCCCAAAGCATGATGCTGCCACCACCATGCTTCACTGTGGGTATGGTGTTCTTTGGGTAATGTGCAGTGTTGTTTTTGCACCAAACATACCTTTAGGAATTATTGCCAAAAAGTTCAACCTTGGTTTCTTCAGACAATTTTCCCACATACTTTTAGGGGACTTGATGTTTGTTTTTGCAAACTTCAGTCGGGCTTGGATGTTTTTCTTTGTAAGAAAATACTTCCATCTTGCCACCTCACCCCTTAGCCCATTCATATGAAGAATATGGGAGATTGTTGTCACATGTAGCACACAGCCTGTGCTTGCCAGAAATTCCTGCAGTTCCTTTAATGTTGCTGCAGGCCTCTTAGAAGCCTCCCTGACCAGTTTTCTTCTCATCTTTTCATCAATTTTGGAGGGACGTCCAGTTCTTGGTAATGTCTCGTTGTGCAATATTTTTTCCACTTGATGATGACTGTCTTCACTGTATATCTAATGCTTTGGAAATTATTTTGTACCCTTCTCCTCACTGATATCTTTCAACAATGAGACTCCTCTGATGCTTTTTGATGCTCTCCGTGGACCATGGCTTTTGCTCTGAGATGCAACTAAGAAAATGTTAGGAAAATCCTACTAGAACAGCTGAACTTTATTTGTGATTAATCAGAGTCACTTTAAATGTTGGCAGATGTGTAATGACTTCGATTTAACATGAGTTTGAATGTTATTGGTTAATTCTGAACACAGCCACATCCCCAGTTATAAGAGGGTGTGCAGACTTATGCAACCAAATTATTGTAAGGTTTTTATTTTTCATTTTTCCCACTCGAAGATTTCCGTTTGTTTTTCAATTGAATTGTTCCCATTATAGGTCACATTAAAAGTGGAAAAAGTTCTGACATGATTTATCTTTTTCTAACAAAAACCTGGCATTTTCACAGGGGTAAGTAGACTTTTCATCTACTGTACATACTTGTTACAGACTAAAACTGTTTCGCCGTGTTTAAGGGTACTGCACCCCGGAACCTTTATTAATTAACCCAGTTGCCCCCCCCAGGGACGTTAAGAGGGTTACCCCGCTAGGTTGACATGTGCTGCTCCAGAGTGTTCCTACTTGTGTATGTGGGCTGATGCAGACATTAAGTAAAGTCGATTTTTACTGTACTACTAGCATAGATACAAGCAGAAATGACAAGTAGACATCTGCAATTGATGTTTCAAATATATTTTTTTGACAAAAAAAATACAGAGGGCCTGAAATATTCCCCATTTAAACTTTCTTGAAGGTCCGTCTGTCAATTTGCATTGACTTGTAATCTCCTCCCCTCTTGTTTTAGACACTCGCAGTATTATTTTCCCCTCTCTAAATCACCTCGGATTAGCTAATACAATTCTGATCTCATTTTATAAGGGACACAAGTCTTGTTATTGTTTGAATTCAGTCTTGTAACGTTAGAGGCAGGATTCTATGAATCATTTTAAGCAATTTCCCCCCATTTCGGTTGAATTGGAAAAATATAATATATGATATTACATGTATTCAGTATTTTCATAACTATGTAGAAGTGTTCTCAAAAGTGAATACACCTCAGCAATTTTTCTAACATTTGAATGTTTCTGTGTTAACTAGAAAGGTGAGTGCCGCTCCTATGTAGAACTAATGATCCGTTAATAAGCAAGACAAGGTAAGTTTATTTGTATACCACGTTTCATAAACTGGGGCAATTCAAGGTGCTTCACATTATTAGCCCAAAAAGAACAAAACAAACATCAGGCATACTAGAAATACATTTAACATCAAAGAAAAATCATAAAAAGAAAACTTCACATATAAAAAACAAAGCATAAAAGATTATTAAAAGATGAATGAAAGGCAGCAGAAAACAAAGGTGGTTAATCAGCTGTGCAAATTGGAGCAATAGGTGGGAGGAGAATAATGATTGTAATCATTCTAATAATAATTCTTTATGGCCATCTCGTGAAAAAGTATTACTTTGGGTATTTATATACCCAAAATCTAACACCCAAGACTTTGTTTTAAGTGGCTTAAAGGCAGGAAATGTTTTTTCCCCCAAAGTACATGAGTATCTCTCCAGGGCAGAGGCTGTTTTAATGATTGGGAGATTCCTGCTTCCTTACTATCCTCATCCTGTTCACTTCCTATCCAGCAAACGGGGATGTGGGCTCTTAGGACTGAGAAACCCCTATCTGTTCAACACAATAGGGGTAGAGAGAGGGAGAAAGTTTCCAATGGGGAAATTCCAGAATTCATTTGGAATGCCAATGTCATTGTGATGAATTCCAGTAAATGTGTGGTTTCATAGTGTGGGTTGGGGTATATATATATCCACTTTCACCAGAAGCATTATAATTTCAGCCTCTGGTGAAGAGATATATTTGGTTATTTAACTGCACTAGACCATCACATTCTAATTCTACAATGGTAAGTACTCTAGAGAGTTTTATCCTGCCCTAAAATGTTATCCAGTTCGGAGAGCTAATTCATTTCTTAGTCGCAAAAGAATGGCTTAATGGTGTCTCATCTCTCGTTAAAATTATTTAAATTCCACAGGATATCTGCTTCAGATTGCTGCATAATCATGCAGCCAGAACCTCTAGCTCATGGTTCTACCACATCCTCTTGTATTCAAGTAAGCAACCAACATTCAAAAGATCTATGACTCTAAGCATCCATTCATTTAAGCACCAGGAAGAGTATTAGATTAGATTAAACTTTATTGTAATTGAACTGTACAGAACAATGAAATGCAGTGTGACATAGTGTCAAAGTATGTTGAGCCTGAATACAACAGTAGGAATTCAATTATATACTGTATATAAATATTCACCTTCTTACGTGTGAATTTTCAGTTTTCACCATATGGACTGTAGTAGAAGGCTGGTCCTACCATCATTCCCCTAAAATTATGAACTGGGACAATGCTAGAACGTGGTGCAGGAAGAACTATACTGACATGGTGGCCATTCAGAATCGTGAAGAGATCTCTCACCTTAACGACATCCTGCCCAAGAAGCCTAATTACTACTGGATAGGGATCCGTAAGGTGGCCAGCGTGTGGACCTGGGTGGGCACCAATAAGACTCTGACGGCCGAGGCAGAGAACTGGGCAGGGGGTGAACCCAACAATGGTGGGAACAACGAGGACTGCGTAGAGATATACATCAAGAGGGACAAGGACGCAGGGAAGTGGAATGATGAGTCATGTGGGAAGGAAAAGACGGCTCTGTGTTACACAGCCTCGTGTAAGAGTAACTCGTGCAACCATGGAGTCTGTGTGGAGACCATCAACAGCCACAAATGTGAGTGCTTTGAGGGCTTCTACGGAAACCAGTGTGAGAAAGGTAAGCAAAAATATACTCTAATGATCGTATTCATATATAGCCTATAGTATGAAACCAACTTAAGTATTCATTCATATTCCAGGTTCTCTTAAATTAAGCTCATGTTCTTTTCTATTTTTGGCAGTTATTCAATGTAAGATGGAGGAAGTCACTGTTCCTGATAAAGCCAGTGTCAGTTGCTCCCACCCCAATGGGAATTTCTCCTTCAACTCAACATGTCAGTATTTCTGTGAAGAAGGGTACCAGCTAAACAATTCTGGAAATATGAAATGCACAGCCTCACAATCATGGTCGGGACAGCCTCCTACCTGTGAATGTAAGTTTATATGGTCTTCTGGAAGGACAGCATTAAAGCTAGAATTTATTTCTCAATTTATTTCTCAATTTCCTTCTCTATGCCAATATTAACCTCATGGACAGAATACTTCAATCTGAACATTTAAACAAATAAATCTAGATTTTTATTCTGTCAAGATTTTACCAGTTGGAAAATTTAGACCTACCGTGCTTGTCAAACATTTAGTAATATATTGCCATTTGCTCTCTCCTACCAAGTGCTGCAATGCAGTAAGCTGTATGAACCCATGATGGGTTCCATGGCCTGTTACCATCCACTGGGCTCCTTCAGCTACCTGTCTACCTGTGTGTTTACCTGTAAGGAGGGCTATGAGATGGTCAACAGCTCTCCTGTACTGCAGTGTGGAGCGTCAGGACAGTGGAACACCTCACTACCACAGTGTGTTGGTATGTGTGGTTCTATATATCTGTCCACTTAACATATCTGTTGTAGTTGCTCCAAATACATGACACAGGAAATGTTACGATCAGAAATGTCTAGGAAGGACAAACATTTTTATTACATTCCTGGATTGTTCTCTGGACTCAGACTGATCCCTGTCTCCAATATTCCATCTCTGTCCTGCAGCTGTAAGCTGCCCTTCATTACAAAAGCCACAGGATGGCGCTATCACCTGTGATGAGGATTTCACTTATGGAAGCAGCTGCAGGTTTAGCTGCTCTGAGGGTTATCGCCTACAGGGGGCCAGCAAGGTGATCTGCACATCAGCTGCCAAGTGGAGTGAGAAGATACCGCACTGTGAAGGTAAGGGGCTTTAGGTTTGGAATTCCAGAACTTGTTATATATACTGTCTTCTATTAACCACTCTGATTAACTTTCTACTGCTACTTTCTCTCTCTCCATCTTTGCCATTCAGCTATCAAATGCCTGGAGCCAGAGAAAAGAGTTCACTTGTTGACTGAGTGTAGCCATGCCCCCAACGTCCTCTGGCCAAACTCCACCTGTAGTTTCAGCTGTGCTGCAGGTTTCCACCTACTTGGGGCACCCAATACAAAGTGCACAGAGATGGGACAATGGAGCACTGACATGCCCACCTGCACAGGTACAAAGAGTTGGAGACACACCTAGGTCCTTAGTGTTTTGCAGTGTTACTGCTTGGATTAAACATGGTTTGAATTTGAGATACAATTCAAATGGTGTGTCAGTAAGCTACTCACAATATGATATAATATCGAAGTTGTTTGTGTCACCCCCAGCGATGGCCCCTTTTCTATATTTACCAAGTACAGTGTTCTTCCCTCAGCTATTCAATGCCCATCACCGGTGGCACCACATGGGGGCCAGGTCAGCTGTGAGGACCCCTCCCATTCCTGGGGCTCTAGCTGTGCCTTCCGCTGTGATGAGGGCTTCAACCACCAAGGCGCCTCAAGCATGAAGTGTTCAGGATCAGGGGAGTGGAGCGCAGACTTTCCAATCTGTACAGGTATGTACATCTAGCTCTTAACTCCTAAGTGATTTGTAATGTTAAAGGGATGTTACAGTCTGAAATAAAATGTATTTCATTTGAGATAATATGTATGTGTCAATAATCTCAATAGAATATCAAATATTGTCAAAGCTGACGTTTGTTTTTAGAATTAATTCAAAATGTAAAGCTGAAAAGTCTTAAGGATTTACCCCATTTGTTAGGGCAAGTGTAGATACATTCAGGAGTAAAAATATGTTCACCAATTTAAACAATCATTTTCATGAACTCTCTGTACAATAATAGTGGGTAAAATATTAAATGAGAACGGAAATAACTTAGTGATTTCTCTTTTGGGTAGATATTGATCAATGTGTCGTCTGTCCCTTAGCAAAGTGCCCATCCTGTGGCTTTTCTGGGGGTGGGGGTCAGCTGTGTGGTCCCATTTCTCTCTTTACTAACTGCAGTGTTCTTCCCTCAGCTATTCAGTGCCCATCTCCTGTAGCACCACATGGGGGCCAAGTCAGCTGTGAGGACCTCTCCCATTCCTGGGGCTCTAGCTGCACCTTCAGCTGTGATGAGGGCTTCAACACCCAAGGGGCCTCAAGCATGAAGTGTTCAGGATCAGGGGAGTGGAGCGCAGACATCCCAACCTGTACAGGTATGCTATGACCTCTGTTACTTACTTTCTCCGCAAGACACAACCCAACCAAATATTCTCAAGGCATATCATGGTGTTTAATGCCATATTGGATTCTAAAGTCTCTTTCTCACTCTTGTAGTGTTGGAATGCCCCTTGCTTCAGGCTCCAGTTAATGGACAAATGAGTTGTTTCCACGAAAGCTCAGATGCAACCACCTATGGCTCAGAGTGCTCCTTCTTCTGTGACCAAGGTTACATTCTCCATGGACACGAGGCCATCATTTGTGATCTCTATGGCAACTGGACAGGAGAGGTGGCAGTGTGCCAAGGTAAAGAACCAAGCGCACATCGCCAGCACAATACTGGCACAATGAGTGTCCTATGTGGAAGTCCCAACCATGTTATGCATTCTGTATGTAACAGAACTACAGTAAACTCACCCCATTATAGGAATTTTCTAGAGGAGTTAATTCTGTGTGATTGTTTCCTGTTACCTCCAGCATCTCCTGGGCCACTCTTGAGGCCCACCACCATGGAACTGGCTGCAATAGGTGCTGTGTCATTGTCTGGCATCTCTCTGGCTGCATGGTTCCTCAAACGACTCAGACGGAAAGGTAAATAGAAGTCACTTACCGCCTCTATTCACAGAGACATTAGCCAAGAGTGATGTATCCTTTATTTACACACAATTTTTATTCAGAATGGCTTTTAATGACAATAATTGTATTTTCTTTGTTCTTTCCAGCTAACAAGTTTCATCTGGATAGCACTTCAGACATAGAGGAACCTCCACAGACCTACAAGAGTAGCATTGACAGCCTAATTTAGCGGTGAACCACAAAAGCAGGAGAAACGTTAGGAACAACTGCAGGAACTGGTTTGTTCCATTTTCACTGAAGAACTGTTAGTTAAACCTGTTATTAGAACTGTTAGTTCTAATAACATATCTGGCTTCTCTTAACCAGATGAAGGAGTCAAGTCAAGGTTAAAGCATCATGTTGGCCATAGTCTTTGTAAGATTATTCATGCTTTTCTGAATTTAATTAGTCCTTTTCATGAAAACAGGAATATTAAGCAAGCAAGTAGGATTATTCCACTATTAGTAAGGGATATTTCATATTAATCAGATAGATTATTGTCATGAACATACTCAGGGCTATGAGAAAGTGTCACCCAATGTCTCCCCTGGAAATGCCGGATTAATTAGTCAATAATGTTTATCATTTTGCTTATAGGTTACTTATTCATGCAAGCTTTTATTAGCAAGCATAGCTTACAATTACTTGTCTGTCATTTTTATCATAAGGAGAGTCCAATAACCAGGGAATGCAAAAGACGCAAAGAATCCACTCACTGCCAGGAAAACACGTTTTATGACCCTATACACATTTATCTTGCCAAATTGTTTAGCATCACCTATACAGGAAACTTCTAATGTAAACGTTTATTTTTATCACAAAGCAAAGTTTACAGTTTACATAGCCGTACTCTGTTGGGTTACATCGGCAATATATTGGTTGAGGAAGTTGGACAGATATATGATTGATTATGTGAGGGATTTTTCTTTTTACAAAAAGTATCTAAGTTTGAGGACCAAACAAGTTAGGCTCCGGTTGTACTGACGATAATAATCTTATTGAGAAAGTAGAAATAATGTTGTTATTCACTAGGGCATGTCCGGACGGGTTATACTTAAAGCTCTCTTCATGCAACCGGGAATTCTGAGTTTCCTCAAATTTTCGTTTGACAGACTCTGACTTTCTGAATTAACCCTCCGCCTCACAGTTCCTCAGTACAAAAATAAGCATTTGAGGACAGAGGACAGAGGTGCTACAATGAGCATAATAAATAATTGTTATGCATCATTGACCTATCATTGAACATGTTATCCTCCCTAAGGGAGTTTTGTCTTTGAACAAATTGTTCACCACTGGTTGGTAAATAACATTTTTATGTTTCTGTAACTTTCTTATCCAAACTACAGAATATATAATATCCCACTGTATAATTATTTTTATGATTATTATTTTTAAACTGTGAAAACAATGACTTTTTACACAAGTGCTATTTATTTTTTAAAAGCTGTCTGTTTTGTTACCTAATAAATGATCCAAACAGTGACTATTACTCTGCCTGCACAATTATTAGGCAAATCATTTTCCTCAAGATTTATTTTATTGTTGAACAAACACAATACTCTCAGTCAATCCAAAATATAATTCAACCTCAAACCTGAATGTTTAACAAAGGAATTTTTTTTGGGATCTTTCTCAGGGGAATACATAAGTGTGCACAATTAGTAGGCAACAATTATTGTGCACAATTATTAGGCAACTAAATAACAAAAATTATTTCTCCAACTCACTTGTTTATTCTAAATTTTTTGAGTAATTGCAACAAGTAAGTAACACAAAATGAAAATTAAATAACATTTCTGGCCTTTCAAAAATATTCAGTGACCGATATAGCCACCCTTCTTTTCAATAACTGCCATGAGCCTTCCATTCATGCAGTTTTTCACGGTCAGCTTTTGCTGAAGCAGCAACCACAGCCTCCCAAATGCTGTTCAAAGAAGTGTATTGTCTTCCCTGACTGTAAATCTCACATTTGAGAAGGGTCCACAAGTTCTCAATAGGATTTAAGTCAGGTAAGGAAGGGGGCCAGATCATTGTTCGGGCATCTTTGAGGCCCTTGCTTGCAAGCCAAGCACTGGATTACTTGGATACATGTGATAAAGCATTGTCCTGCATAAAGATCATGGCCTTCTTGAATGCTGAGGACTTCTTCCTGTACCACTGCTTGAAGAAAGTATCTACCAGAAACTGACAGTAGGTATGGGAGTTGAGTTGGACCTTTTTTGGACCTTTTCAACCCGAAATGTTCCAACTACCTCCTCTTTAATGATAGCAGCCCATACCAGTACCCCTCCTCCACCTTGCTGGCGTCTGACTTGAAGTGATGCCCTGTGTCCATTAGTGATGGCCACAGGCCCATCCATCTGGTCCATCAAGAGTCACTCATTTAATCTGTCCATAAAACCTTTGAAAAATCTGTATTCAGGTATTTCTTTGCCCAATCTATATGCTTCAACGTGTGAATCAATCAAATTTATTTCAATCAATCAAATTTATTTATAAAGGCCTTTTTACAACAGCAGTTGTCACAAAGTGCTTTACAGAGACACCCGGCCTTAAACCCCAAGGAGCAAACAACAGTAGTGTTGAATGTTATTCAGTAGTGGTCTTCTTTCAGCCTTCTTGACCTTGGCCATGTCTCTGAGCACTTGACACCTTGTACTTCTGGAGACTCCAGGTAGGTTGCAGTTCTGGAATATGATGGCACTGGAAGATAATGGGTTCCTGGTAGCTTCATGTTTAATTCTACTCAAGTCTTTTGCAGTTAATTTGCGTATTTTCTTCTGCATTAGTTTTTTTGCACCCCAGTTGACTATTCACAACAAAACCTTTGATTGTCTGGTGGTCACGCCTCAATAGTTTAGCTATTTCAAGAGTGTTGCATCAGTCTGAAAAGCATTTTAAAATGTTAGATTTTTCTGTGTCAGTTAAATCTCTTTTTTGGCCCATTTTACCTGAGGTCATGAAGCTGCCTAATAATTATGCACACCTTGATATAAGGTGTTGTTCACTGTTGCCACACTGTCCCTCATTACACAAATACATATCACCTGAAAATGATTCAATCCAATGAGCATTCAAGTTATGGTTTGGAGTTGGAAAATGTGGATAAAAATAATAACACGATCAGAATACTCACTTGCCTAATAATTGTGGAGTGTATTTGCTTTTTCTCATAATTTTATGCCAAATGATTTCATTATAGTTTCATTTTTCCTCCCATTGTTTCAAAAGTACGTTTGATGCTATCAACACTATTGCTTGTTCCTGTCTGTGTGGAGGCTGACACAGGTTTTTAGAAGGCTTGTGTCTGGGTCATTCCCACATACAGTACCCATACATGTCTCCTTGTGCAACGACTAATGGCCTCAGGCCTTTATGAAGGGTCTGTTCTTGTTTTGAATAATTATGTAAGTCCTTCGATTTTAAATGGAATAAACAAATTGAGAAACATTGTATGTCACTGCATTTGTCGCTCTACACTAAGAGCAGCACCTTTAGAGAGTTATTTGATATGGACTTCTTGGACTTCACGGCATACCATGACTATTGTGTCTCCCTGAGCTTTAGCTAACCTCTCTTTTAGCTTCATGAGATGACAGAAACAGATCTAACATTTCACCTCAAGGTCAAGATTTTCTCACCAACAGCAGCAAGTGCTATTTCCTATTCAAGAAATGTTAAGGACATCCTGATAATAACATCTTGGAATAGTGAGGTGCATATATTTGCCCTAAATAGATTTGTGTGCAAATCAGGAATATTCTCCATGTACATTTCCCTAAACAATGGCAACTAAACTATAACCCAACATAAAATACCTTTGACTTCCCAGAAAATGTGAACTCTGTACAGAAGCCATTTACTGAAAAACATTCAGTCAGTCATCATATCCCATTCATTGCAGTATAAAATAAACAGCAAATTCAATGATAATGCATCCGTGTATTCTATGTTACTTTGGGAATCAATGGTAAAAGAACACCATGTGGTACATTGACCACAGATAGGAATCAACATAGGTATGACAAACTGTTATGAAACCAAAAACTGATATTCATTCCACACCACAACCCGAAATCCTGAGCAAGAGAACAAGACATGGTAAGTGTGAGATACAAACTCTCTGGTTCTCAAGTATTGGCTGTCGTGTTGTATTGTAGATCCAATGTCTAAGTTCAAAACAGTGTGCAATCTCTGTTATAGCAGCTGTCCTGCTTCAGATCCAATCTCTAATTTAAAAAGTGTCCCATTTGTATGTTTTTTTATGGACAGATACTGGGAATCCATGGACATTTCTACAAACATTCAGAGCCAGTGACAATGATGTGGACGCTGATCATTACAATCCTAAGTATGAGTGGAAGTGGCATGGGTTGGACATATCAGTACTCCAATAAGACCATGAACTGGACTGAGGCAAGAGAGTGGTGTTGGACCAACAATTACACTGATATGGTGGCCATCCAAAATAATCAGGAGAATGATTACCTTGTCTCCATCTTGCTTGATAGAACTAAGGCTCCGTATTATTGGATCGGCATTAGAAAGATCAATGGAAGCTGGACTTGGATTGGAACCAATGGAACGTGGGCCCCCAATGAGTCTTGGGCACCCAATGAACCCAATGACAAACTGAATGATGAGTTCTGTGTTGAGATTTATGTCAATAAAGCAAATAAAGACAATCATGGAAAGTGGAACGATGATAAGTGCTCAAAAGAGAAACACCCAGTTTGCTACAAAGGTGAGGAACTTGGCATTTTTATTTAAATTCCACGGGTAAATTTTTAGAAACCTACAACTTTATTTTCATTATGGAAGTGCTGTTGAGATTGTTACATGTATGTTACTAATGCCAGGGATGAAAACTGTAGTTAACCAAGCAACCAGTTACTTCATAATGAAACTTCATTATACACTAAAGCTCCTTTGTTTGTAATTGTAAATCTGAGCTGCTGTTTCTTCAGCATATTTAATTATATTAGGTTGCTGTAGTTTGAAAAGGTTCCAAACATTTTCATGATAAATGTTCAAATCATAGACAACAATTTGCCAGTTCGATGCTAACAGAATTTGTAATTTACCTTTTTGTACCAAAAAGCTATGTTAGAAATCAGAATAAGGTATCTCTGAAACCGAAAGGACATGATTTCCTGCTTTTGAATGTACACTATTTGAATGTAGTTGAACTATCAAACTCCTGCAACATTTAATTAAAATACAACCCTGTTTCCAGAAAAGTTGGGATGTTGCGTAAAATTTTAATAGAAACAGAATGCAATGATGTGCAAATCATTTAAACCCTATATTAAAGAGAAAATAGTACAAAGACATGTTGAAACTGAGAAAGTTTATTTTTTCTTGAAAAATATATGCCCACTTTGAATTTGATGCCAACAACATGTTTTTAAAAAGTTGGGACAGAGGCAATAAAAGACTGGAAAAGTTATGTAATGCTAAAAAACTAAACCTGGTGAAATATCACACTAATTACGTCAATTGGGAACAGGTCAGCATGATTGGGTATTGAAAGATCATTCCAGAGAGGATGGGTCTGTCAGAAGGATTGGGAGGGGTTCTCCACTCTGTGAAAGACTGTACTGGCAAATAGTGCAACAATTTAAGAATAATGTTTCTCTACGTAAAATTGCTAATTGTTTGGGGATCATCTACAGTACATAATATTATTAAAAGATTCAGAGAATCCAAAGAAATCTCTGTATGCAAGGGACAAGACCCAAAACCAATATTGGATGGCTGTGATCTTCGGCCCCTCAGGCAGCAATGCGTTAAAAACAGACACGATTCTGTAGTGGAAATCACTGCATGGGCTCAGGAACAGTAGCTGTATCCACAAATGCAAGTTAAAACTCTATGATGCAAAGAAGAAACCATATAAACAAGATCCAGTACTGCTGCAGCCTTATTGCACATCTGTGAAGGCACCACTAATGCTGAACAACATATTCAGGTTTTGGAGCAACATATGCTGCCATCCAGATGTCTTTTTTAGAGAAGACCTTGCTTATTTCAGCAAGACAATGCCAAACCAAGCAAGCAAGAATGGAAATACATTTCACTTTTAAAACTATGGCAATCGGTCTCCTCAGTTCCCAAATGTTGAGAGTATTGTTAAAAGAAGAAGTGATGCAACACAGTGGTAAAAATGCCCCTGGCCCAACTTTTTCAAAATGTGTTGCTGGCATCAAATTCAAAATGGGCATGCATTTTTATAAAACAATAACATATCTCAGTTTCAACATTTGAGATGTTGTCTTTGTACTGTTTTCAAATAAATATAGGGATAAATAATTTGCACATCATTACATTCTGTTTTTACTTGCATTTTACTTAGCGTATGCAACGTTTTGGAAACAGGGTTGTATACAGTTAAGCATACTATTCCCCAAGACTGCAATATATATTTTTTTATCACAGAACAATGCAACAAAACATCATGCAACGGACGAGGAAGATGTCTTGAGACCATCAACAACTTTACCTGTGTCTGCGAATCGGGGTTTGAGGGCAACAGGTGCAAAACAGGTGAGGGGAATTACAGAAAATTCTTGGCACAAAGTTTCCACATGTACAGATTATGTATCTTCCAAGAATGTTTTAATTTTTTCAACTTGATGGTAGACAGTTCCTGAACCTAAATGTAATCTATCGACCAAGAAAATTGCTGTAAGCATTTTTAGGAGAGAGGAACCATCTAACATCAAATAAAAAAATACAATTCTCCTATAAATTCATCATCCTGTTGTTGCAGAACTGTTTTTCTACAGCATGAAAGGCAAACGAGAACTTGTATAAATTCCACTTGCCCCTATGAAGAATGTACCAAGCTCTTTTAAAAACGTACATATAAAATCCAAATAACAGTTCACATTTTCTTGTTGCTGCAAAATTATTTTCCAGTATCAAAAAGGATTCACTAATAGATTCACTAAGTACAGATACCCGAAAAAAATACTTAAGTAAAGTAACAAAGTATTTTTACTTTGTTACTTACCACCACTGTCATTTTCCCGCTGATGCAACCTGGCTCAAATTAAGATACAAGTCATATCTGAATATATGGATAATATTTTTTTTTTTATTAAATTATATATTTTTTTAAAGTATGCATTCTAACTTCCAACTTCACAGCACCCGCACACAGAACAGAATGATTTATTTGTTCACTTTTAACAGTAGTGACATGTGGGGAACCTATCCCCCCTCATCATGGCAGAATAATGAATTGTTCCGGTCCCCATGGAAAAACTTCCTTCAACTCCTCGTGTACCTTCCGCTGCCTTGAGGGTTTTAATTTGTCAGGGTCCCCTGAGGTCAGGTGTAACTCCTCTGGGCTGTGGGATGCCAAAGAACCAATTTGTGCAGGTATGTCAAATTAATCTGAAACCACTTCATTACTGTTAATTAATGAAAACAGGAAACACTCCATTGGTAGCTGTTGTTCATACATTTTACTCTAACTAAACGTTAACTATAAAAAAATAAATCCACATTTTCCAGAGTAGTACTTACACAGCTATTTTAGACAGGCAATATGGAAAGCCCCTATATTGTACTGCTGAAACCATTCTTTGACCCTAAAGCTTTAGAATGTAAACCCTTCTTTGTACCTGATGGGGTTGTGAACTGCTCTGGAGCCAACCTCACTGTCAACACTACCTGCCAGTTAAGCTGTGTGGCAGGGATCCTACTGGCCTCTCCAGAAGTCAGCTGTACCGTCAATGGGGTCTGGACTGAAGTCTGGACTGAGGTTTGGGCTGATGACATCTGGAGGAGAGTCAGAGTCTTGAGTGGATGGAGGCCAGTTTGTGCAAGTAATAACATCTCCATTTCTACCTCTCACTATGGATTGTATATAGAACCAAGTTATGATTTTTGTCTAGCTACACCCTGGGTGTCTCAGGGGAAGTGACTCCCCAGGGCTGCAGATAAGACAGGACCTACACATCATTGCTCAGTACACTGTGACTTACTGTCTATTGTTGTATTTTGTATTCCCAACATACTGAGTCAAAGGACAGGGGATGCTATTAAAATCTTTATTATGGGCTACTTTAAAATACTACAAATAATACATTTAAATTGTTGGTATTTCTGCACTGTGTTCTAAAGGTTATCAGAGTGTCGTAATGGTTGCAATTGGTGGCTGGCTTCTTTCAACATCCTGCTCTATCTGCTGTTGCTTCGGTCTTTGCATAAAAAGTATGTTTTAAAAAATAAAAATATTTGCAATTTAGTACATTCATGGTTCCAAGCACCTTATAGTCATGCATGCATACTTAACTTGAACCAACTATCATATCATTAGAAGCACCATTTACAATGCACAAAGCAAAGTATTTTGAAATACTGTACATGCAATGTTTTATTTTTTCCTTTTTTACCTTTTGTTTAGTGAAAAAGCATGCAAAACCAAGGTAAGATTAAATGCTGACTTTTCCAGCCTTATGTTTGACTTGTTTTATGAGCTCACAGTGCATTAGACAAATAGTATGCTGTTGAGCTTAATCAACATCTTGACTTTCACTCTCATTCTGCAGGGAAGCAGAGGAAGGTGTGATGTCAGCCTGTGAAACTGAACAACCTATGGACCAATGATATGTCACCATACAACATTATCTAGCTATTATATCAACATGTGGTTGGATTAGTACTCATCAAACATACTGAAGGATATTGTGAATGCTGTATGTCATTGTAAATGTCATTGTATGTTGTTAGACCCACGAAAGTAATAACTTCCCTCAAACTTACTAAACCAAACATAATAAAATTCTGCCGCTTTTAATGTAATAATCCCACAAAGGTAATATGTTTCCCACAAACGTAATAACAGTTGCCTACCACAAACGTAATAACCAATTTCCTACAAACGTAATAATTATTAAGTTTGCAGGGATTTATTACATTTGTGGGAAGGTAAAATATTTCAGATTTTAAAATTGTAATAACTTCCCACCAATGTAATAAATCACAATTTTAATCAAAATCTGACTCTAAATGTTTTCAACAACCAATGATATGTTCTTCCCACATATTCTTGGTCTTTAGATTCTTGCCTACTTAAATGGATCAAGTGTTCTGTAAACTGATGAGAAATACATCCCCATCACATATATTCCAGTGCAAAAATACACAGGATAGAACACATTGTGTTCCCTTCATTTTTTTGAGCACTGTATATCAATATGCACATTTGTGCTAATTAGTTTGCTTATCCTGGCAGAAATAGTGAACTTTTGGCATTCATTTTGAAAATATGATTGATCATGCAAACAAAATATATTTTATTTAAGGATAGTGATCATATGAAGCCATTTATTATGACATAGTTGTTTGGCACCTTTATAAATCATAATTATAACAGAAATCACCCAAATGGCCTGGATCAAAAGTTTACATACCCTTGAATGTTTGGCCTTGTTACAGACACACAGGTGAAAATGGCAATTAAAGGTGAATTTCCCACACCTGTGGCTTTTTAAATTGCAATTAGTGTCTGTGTTTAAATAATCAATGAGTTTGTTAGCTTTCACTTGAATGCACTGACCAGGCTAGATACTGAGCCATGGGGAGCAGAAAAGAACTGACAAAAGACCTGCGTAACAAGGTAGTGGAACATTATAAAGAAGGAAAAGTATATAAAAAGATACCCAAAGCCTTGCAAATCCCAGTCAGTACTGTTCAATCACTTAATAAGAAGTGGAAAATTTGGGGATCTCTTGATACCAACCCATGGTCAGCTAGACCAAGAAAGGTTTCAGCCAAAATTGCCAGAATAATTTTTTGGGATACAAAGAAAAACCCACAGGTAACCTGAAGAGAAATACAGGCTGCTTTGGAAAAAGACGGTGTAGTTGTTTCAAGGAGCACAATACGATGATACTTGAACAAAAATGAACTGCATGGTCGAGTTGCCAGAAAGAAGCCTTTACTGCGCCAATGCCACAAAAAAGCCGGGTTACAATATACCCGACAACACCTTGCATGGTGGTGGCTCACTGATGTTTTGGGGTATGTGAGCTCTAAAGGATCAGGAAATCTTGTGAAAATAAATGGCAAGATGAATGCAACATATCATCAGAAAATACTGGCAGAAAATGTGCATTCCTCAGCACGAAAGCTGTGCATGGGATGCTCTTGGACTTTCCAGCATGAGAAGGACCCTAAGCACAAAGTCGACCCTCCAGTGGTTACAGCAGAAAAAGGTGAAGGTTCTGGAGTGGCCATCACAGTCTCCTGACCTTAAAATCATCAAGCCACTCTGTGGAGATCTCAAACGTGCGGTTCATGCAAGATGACCAAAGACTTTGCATGACCACGAGGCATTTTGCCAAGACGAATGGGCAGCTATACCACCTTCATTGTGGGTATGGCAACTATTATAAGCTGCACTTGAAGACATTCACATTCTAGCAACTGCCTTTTTCAGCTGTAGGAATAATCAAATGACTAAGTTCCTTGTCTAAGAACTAGTTCATTCATGGTCTTAGACTGCCATCGTGTGGACCAAATGTGTAACAGCACTGTAGCTATTTCTTGTTTGCTGCAATGTAAGTATTGTTAATAATGATGCTATTTTTATCATTGTAACAGGAACCACACACACTTTTTCACACACATTCACATTCAAACACTCACGGTCCAACACACACACAAATACTAACCCAAGAACATTATGCCAGCCTGTTAAAAGAACAATTTGGAATAAACCTAGTTTGAAGAACTAGAGTTTGCACCATCTTTCTAACAGAAGACCTTAGTTTTAGTACTGCCGATCAGCAACAGTGCACTGTCCTTCACACTTTCGCTTTCCGGGCGCTAGGGGTGCACAACATATTGACTCAATATCGTTATGGCAATATCACGTTGCGCAATATCACATCGAAAATGTTGTGAAAAGTATGGAATATTCCGTTGATTTTGTGGAGAGATGCTTCGGTTGGCTGTGTGGCTTAGTTGTGTTGGATTCAAAGTCCGCTTGAAACCGCTATATAATGTTAATGTTGTGTGTGCATACTTCGACGGCGTGAGAGTGAAGAGAGAGATAAAGACAGCAAAACGAGTCAGTGGAGCGAATGAAAAGAACGGACAGAAAATTAAGAAGATGAGTGTGGCTCAGGAAGACAACGAAACAACGTAGATTAAAGAGGAAACGTTATAGTGGCCAAATAGTTACGTGATGGACTGTAACTGTAATTTTGATCAATGTCACAAATAGCATTACAAAAGTATAATCCAAAATAAATATAGAAATCTTGGCATTAAATGGAGTCGGGAGTTTAGACGAACAGAAAATGAATGAATGTCTAGAATTTGCAACAGAGTCAATGCTTCTAAAATGACTTTGGAGTAGATTTGAGATTTAGTCAATTTAAAACATCTCTATTGATGTATGCGCTGCCAAGAAATACAATAGACACCTTTACATAGGCTGAAACACGTCCGGACTCTTCTACCGAACAGCGTTCAGATTATTTATTTTTATGTTTTCAAATTATTTCGCCTTTAGTGTTGATTAGGTACCATGTCTAAAAAGCCAATACCTGTGATTGGCCCTGTTTGAGAGTTAAGCGTTCCTCTACTGTAGAGACTAAACTTGGAGATAAATCCTAAGAAAACATTAGATTAGATTCAACTTTGTCATTGAACAATACAAGTACACTACAACGAAATGCAGTTAGCATCTAACCAGAAGCGCAAATAGAAGAAGGCAGAAAATTTACAAGTATTACTTATGTACAAGTACGGGATGTCTACTGTAGATCTGCAATGAAGGCAAATGCAAGTGCAAATGGCAGTTTTTACATATGTTTAAGAATATCAAAATGAAAATCGATATTGCAATATTCATGATCAATATCGCAATATAAAATGTTGTCAATATCGTGCAACCCTACTGGGCACCACCATCGCCCAGGACCTCAAATGGGAGCCGAACATCACCTCACTTACAAAGAAAGCTCAGCAGTGGATGTATTTAATATGGTAATGGACTATTCATAACTCTCCCCTCTGGCAGAAGGCTGAGGACTAAAACCTCTCGCCACAAGAACAGTTTCTTTCCTACAGCAGTAGGTCTCACAAAAATGCCCCCGGTGCCAAAATGATTATAGCCCGCTCCCCACATGCAAACACAAGCCTCAACTGGACCAATCTACATAACCCTCCCCACATACACACACAACCATCAACTGGACAAATCTTGCACCTTACATATTTTTGAGTATATTTTTGAGTAATTTATTAATGCTCAGTCTACAGTTTTTATACTTATTCGAACTATTC
Organism: Esox lucius; assembly: GCF_011004845.1. Taxonomy (NCBI): domain Eukaryota; kingdom Metazoa; phylum Chordata; class Actinopteri; order Esociformes; family Esocidae; genus Esox; species Esox lucius. The sequence continues at coordinate 34,204,853 of NC_047576.1, read as the reverse complement.
TTATTTGTTTATATTACTTTGGTATAACATTGTTGCACTAATGGACCAGAACAAATTCCTAGTTTGTTGTGAGACACTTTCTGATTCTAACTATTCTAGAGGATTCTGCAGACACAACTTTCAAACATCAAGTTAAAACTGGTTTTCTTTTTGGCTTTTTACATTTCATATGCAAACAACCTAAAGAGCAACATTCTGGGTAACTTATTTTTGCCTAAATGTCAGAACATTCTAGTCCCATGGTCTGAATATTGCAAAATCTGTTATTGCCTCATTCTGCAAAGGAAATTGCACCTCTTAGACGGTCTATTTGCATTGGGTGATGACACAAAAAAGCATATGTTATTAGTTTCTCCAATCTGGACAACGAAGCAAGACTTTTTTTCATTATTGTAGACTTACATTCTGTCATACTGTACAATTTACAGTGGATATAAAAAGTCTGCACACCCCTGTTCAAATGCCAGGTTCTTGTGATGTAAAAGAATGAGACAAAAATAAATCATGTCAGAACTTTTTCCACCTTTAATGTGACCCATAATGTGAACAATTCAATTGACAAACAAACTGAAATCTTTTAGGGGCAAAAAGTAAATAAAATAATTCACAATAACCTGGTTGCGTAAGTGCGCACACCCTTCAACAACTTTGTTGAAGCACCTTTTGATTTTATTACAGCACTCTGTCTTTTTGGGTAGGAGTCTATTAGCATGGCACATCTTGACGGGGCAATATTTAGCATTTTGCCAAGACGAATGGGCAGCTATACCACCTGCAAGAATTCAGGGGCCTCATAGACAACTATTACAAAAGACTGCTCACTGTCATTGACGCTAAAGGGGTCAATACACAATATAAAGAACTAAGAGTATGCAGACAATATTTGCCTACTCTTCATTGCAAAAGCACTCCAAATCTGTCAGATTGAGAAGACATCTCCTGTGCACAACCCTCTTCAGATCACCCCACAGATGTTCAATTAGAACACTGTAACTGTTTTGCCATTCCAAAACGTTAATCTTCTTCTGGTGAAGCCATGCTTTTATGGATTTGGATGTGTGCTTTGGGTCGTTGTCGTGCTGAAAGGTGAACTTCCTCTTCATCTTTGTTACGGACGCCTTTAAGGGTTTGTGTGAAAATTGCCTGGTATTTGTAACTGTTCATAATTCCCTCCACCCTGACTAAGGCCCCAGTTCCAGCTGAAGAAAAACAGCCCCAAAGCTTGATGCTGCCACCACCATGCTTCACTGTGGGTATGGTGTTCTTTGGGTGATGTGCAGTTTTGTTTTTGCGCCAAACATACCTTTTGGAATTATGGCCAAAAAGTTCAACCTTGGTTTCTTCAGACCATGACACATTTTCCCACATACTTTTGGGGGACTTGATGTTTCTTTTTGCAAACTTCAGCTGGGCTTGGATGTTTTTCTTTGTAAGAAAAGGCTTCCGTCTTGCCACCCTACCCCATAGCCCATTCATATGAAGAATACAGAGATTGTTGTCACATGTAGCAGACAGCCAGTACTTGCCAGAAATTCCTGCAGTTTCTTTAATGTTGCTGTAGGCCTCTTGGAAGCCTCCCTGACCGGTTTTCTTCTCATCTTTTCATCCATTTTGGAGGGATGTCCAGTTCTTGGTAATGTCTCTGTGGTGCTATGAGGTTTTTATTTTTCCCCCTCGAAGATTTCAGTTTGTTTTTCAATGTTTTTTTGTTGTTCACATTATAGGTCACATTAAAAGTGGAAAAAGTTCTGACATTATTCATCTTTGTCTCATTCTTTTATATCACAAAAACCTGACATTTTAATAGGGTTGTGTAGACTTTTTATATCCATTGTAGTTTTATTGCATATGTTTTTCTGATACTGTATTGGTCAAACTATCTCAGACAGAACCTGAATAATAGGATTCTGGTCATTTCATTGATCACAATCAACCACGTTTCTGTGTGATGTCAGTCTGTGAAACTTTTCTGTGTAATTCCAGCCATGCCTGGTGTCTATGGGTTCGGCCCTGGGGGGCAGTGTACTTGCCGATGCCCTGCTCTGCTCCAAGGCAGTTTTGATTTCCTTTTTTCTTCAATGCAGCCTGTTCTTTATGTTCTGATAGTTTTCACCTGTTTGTTGTTAGCCCTCGTTAGCACCCTATTCTCTCAGCCCAGTTCTCTCAGCCCTTTGTTGAGTTATTATGCATGTCTTACCTACCATTGGTCTGTGTTTAACCATTTTATGGGTCAGTATTTATTATTATAGTGATTATTATTATTTTTCATTATTTTTGTTGTCAATATTCATTCTTTTTGTTGTCCTTTAACTCTGCGCCTGGTGTCCTGCTAAACCAAAATGTTACAGTTTCCAACCTTGTTAGCAGAAACCTCCACATTTTCTAATAAAAGTATCCACTCAAGTCAAACTAATTCCTAAAGTACCATGTCAAAAAATACAGTATTTGGCACAAGAGCATTTACAGTGGGGAGAACAATTATTATATACACTGCTGATTTTACAGGTTTTCCTACTTACAAAGCATGTAGAGGTCTGTAATTTTTATCATAGGTACACTTCAACTGTGAAAGACAGAATCTAAAATCCAGAAATCACATTGTATGATTTTAAAATAATTTAATTTGCATTTTATTGCAGAACTTTTTCCACTTTTTATGTGACCTATAATGAGAATAATTCAATTGAAAAACAAACTGAAATCTTCAAGGGGGAAACTGGACGTCCCTCCAAAATTGATGAAATACCAGAAGTAAACTGGTCAGGGAGGCTTCCAAGAGGCCTACAGCAACATTAAAGGAACTGCAGGAATTTCTGGCAATACTGGCTGGGTACTACATGTGACAACAATCTAACATAATCTTCATATGAATGGGCTATGGGGTAGTATGGCAAGACTGAAGCCTTTTCTTACAAGAAAACTCCAAGCCTGGCTGAAGTTTGCAAAAACAAACATCAATGTGTTATGGTTGGAAGAAACCAAAGTTGAAAATGTTTGCCATAATTACAATAGGTATGTTTGCCGCAAAAACAACACTGCACATCACCCAAAGAACACCATACCCACAGTGAAGCATGGTAGTGGCAACATCATGCTTTGGGGCTGTTTTTCTTCAGCTGGAACCGGGGCCTTAGTCAGGGTGGAGGGAATTATGAACAGTTCCAAATACCAGGCAATTTTGGCACAATCCTTTCAGGCGTCCAGTTCGAAAGGTGAAGATGAAGAGGAAGTTCTCCTTTCAGCATGACAACGACCCAAAGAACCACATCAAATCCACAAAGCATGGCTTCACCAGAAGAAGATTAACATTTTGGAATGACCCATCCAGAACCCAGACCTGAAATCCAACTGAAACATCTGTGGGGTATCTGAAGAGGGCTGTGCACAGAGATGTCCTCGCAATCTGACAGATTTGGAGTGCTTTTGCAAAGAAGAGTGGGCAAGTATTGCCATGTCAAGATGTTCCATGCTAATAGACTCCTACCCAAAAAGTGCAGTAATAAATAAAAAGGTGCTCTCAACAAAGTATGAGCTAAAATGTGTGCACTCTTATGCAACCAGGTTATTGTGATTATTTTATAATTTTTTTCAGAAAGATTTCAGTTTGTTTTTCAATTGAATTGTTCATGTTATAGGTCACATTAAAAGTGGAAAAATTCTGAAAAATGTTATCTTTGTATTGTTGTTTTACATCACAAGAACCTGGCATTTTAACAGGGGTGTAGACTTTTTATATCCACTGTAGGTCATGATTGGGTTTTAAAAGATCATTCCAGAGAGGATGGGCCTGTCAGGAGTGAGGATGGGGAGGGGTTCACCACTGTGAATGACTGCATGGGCAAATAGTGCAACATTTAAGAATAACGTTTCTCAACGTAAAATTGCAAAGAGTTTGGGGATCTCATCATCTACTGTACATACAAGTGCTGGTCATAAAATTAGGATATCATCAAAAAGTTGATTTATTTCAGTAATTCCATTCAAAAAGTGAAACTTATATATTATATTAATTCATTACACACAGACTGATATATTTCAAATGTTTATTTATTTTGATTGTGATGATTATAACTGACAACTAATGAAAATCCCAAATTCAGTATCTTAGAAAATGTGAATATTACTTAATACCAATACAAAAAACTGATCTTTTGAAATGTTGGCCAACTGAAAAGTATAAACATGAAAAGTATGAGCATGTACAGCACTCAATACTTAGTTGGGGCTCCTTTTGCCTGAATTACTGCAGCAATGCGGCGGGGCATGGAGTCGATCAGTCTGTGGCACTGCTCAGGTGTTATGAGAGCCCAGGTTGCTCTGATAGTGGCTTTCAGCTCTTCTGCATTGTCGGGTCTGGCATATCGCATCTTCCTCTTCACGATATCCCATAGATTTTCTATAGGGTTAAGGTCAGGCGAGTTTGCTGGCCAATTAAGAACAGGGATACCATGGTCCTTAAACCAGGTACTGGTAGCTTTGGCACTGTGTGCAAGTGCCAAGTCCTGTTGGAAAATGAAATCTGCATCTCCATAAAGTTGGTCAGCAGCAGGAAGCATGAAGTGCTCTAAAACTTCCTGGTAGATGGCTGTGTTGACCTTGGACCTCAGAAAACACAGTGGACCAACACCAGCAGATGACATGGAACCCCAAACCATCACTGACTGTGGAAAGTTTACACTGGACTTCAAGCAACGTGGATTCTGTGCCTCTCCTCTCTTCCTCCAGACTCTAGGACCTTGATTTCCAAAGGAAATGCAAAATGTACTTTCATCAGAGAACAAAACTCAGCAGCAGTCCAGTGTTTTTTGTCTTTAGCCCAGGCGAGACACTTCTGACGCTGTGTCTTGTTCTAGAGTGTCTTGAAACAAGGAATGCGACAGCTGAAACCCATGTCTTGCATACGTCTGTGCGTGGTGGTTCTTGAAGCACTGACTCCAGCTGCAGTCCACTCTGTGAATCTCCCCCCACATTTTTGAATGGGTTTTGTTTCACAATCCTTTCCAGGGTGCGTTTATCCCTACTGCTTGTACACTTTTTTCTACCACATCTTTTCCTTCCCTTCCCCTCTCTATTAATGTGCTTGGACACAGAGCTCTTTAGCTATGACCTTTTGTGTCTTGCCCTCCTTGTGCAAGGTGTCAATGGTCGTCTTTTGGACAGCTGTCAAGTCAGCAGTCTTCCCCATGATTGTGTTGCCTACAGAACTAGACTGAGAGACCATTTAAAGGCCTTTGCAGGTGTTTTGTGTTAATTAGCTAATTAGAGTGTGGCACCAGGTGTCTTCAATATTGAACCTTTTCACAACATTCAAATTTTCTGAGATACTGAATTTGGGGTTTTCATTAGTTGTCAGTTATAATCATCAATATTAAAAGAAATAAACACTTGAAATACATCAGTCTGTGTGGAATGAATGTATAAATTCTACAAGTTTCACTTTTTGAATGAAATTACTAAAATAAATGAACTTTTTGATGATATTCAAATTTTATGACCAGCACCTGTAATATCATTGAATGATTCAGAGAATCCAGAGAAATCTCTTTACGCAATGGACAAGGCCAAAAAACAGTATTGGATGACTGTGATATTCAGGCACTCAGATGACACAGCATTAAAAACAAACACAATTCTATAGTGAAAATCACTGCATGGACTCAGGAACACTTACGAAAATCATTGCATGTGAATACAGTTTGTCACTCCATCCACAAATGCAAATGCAAAACTCTACCATACAAACAAGAAACCAGATATAAACAAGATCCAGAAACGCTGTTGCCTTCTCTGGGCCAAAGCTAATTTAAGACGGACTGAGATGAAGTGGAAAACTGTCCTCTGGTCTGACAAATATAAATGTGAAATTAGTTTTGGGAATCTTGGATACCGCTAAAGAGGAAAGTTGTTATCGAGTTGTTATCAGTGCACAGCACAGAAGCCGGTCTGCAGTCCAGATCTGTCACCCATTATAAACATTTTGCATATTATGAAAGGAAAAATATGACAAAGGAGATCCTGAACTGTTGAGCTGCAGAAATTAATTAAGCAAGAATGGAAAGAAAAATCACAAAACTACTGTACAGCAATTGGTCTCCTCAGTTTTCAAATGCTTACAGAGTGGTGTTATAAGAAGAGGACATGCAACACAGTAATAAACATGCCTCTGTCACAACTTTTTTGAAATGCGTTGCTGGCATCAAATTCAAAATAAAATTTTCCAAAAACAATAACATTTCTGATATGTTGTCTTTGAAATACTTTTAATTAAATATAGAGATGAATTGATTTGTATATCCTTGCATTCTGTTTTTATTTGCATTTTATGCAGAGTCCCAACTTTTTTGGAAACAGGGTAGTATATAATGATATCATCAAATATATTTATAGATGTTAAGTTAACATTAGTAGTTAATGTAGGGTATAATGTGTCAGAATGGTGATTTATGGCCCTGGAGGGCGGGACTTCCATATTGATGTGACAGGTGGGCGGGACATCCGGTTTGTAGGGTGGGACTTCCTGTATGACGTGTGTACGGGCGGGACTTCAGGAGTGACGTATGCATCTCCGGTGCCTTTGTAATCTATGATTACATTGATGTGTCAGTGTTTGATGTTTTACAACGACTGATGAGCAAAACAGATTAGTGTTATAACAGGTGGGTTATGTTTGATGATTAACAAATGTGTTACAACAGATGTAAACTTCCATGTTTTACAATGTGCGTGTAACATGGTGTTTTTCCACAAGCACAGAGTTACACGTGAGAGACATACTTTATGTGTAAGATATAAAGAAGGGGGTAGGGACTTACGATTTGGAGAGTTTCAGCGCATTTTTCATTTTAACAAGAGATGGATCTTAAAATCAGATCTGTCCTATAGTAATGGTCCCTTAATAACCACTATTACAAACTGTAGTATATGCAGGTTGAAAATCATCCCGTGTTTCACGGTTTGTAGTCCAACACAGCACTACAGCAAACTAACATCACATGAGCAATGCTATTATTTTGAAAGAAGAGTCATGGCCAGGGCCAACCACACATTACGCAAAGGTGGATTGTGTGGTGGTTTGGGTTTTAAAATATTGTTATAAATAAAAACATGGATTTAGGCACATTTGTATGTATGAGCAATGTTGAGTTTTGTAATAAAAATTGTTGTTTTAAGTAAGCATTAACTTTTAAGTTGCATTATATGGCAAAACTTTACAAAGTTACCCGCCAGGTAGCGTATAAATTTGCATGAACAATGGCGAATCACTGACAGGTCAGGATATGTTATTTCAGGTAATTAAAACATTCGTAATGGCGTCTTTTGAAATTGTACAACGGGGATCAACGCAAGATTGTTTTCCACACATTGGTAGAAATGTTTAATAATAGGCAACGTTGGTTAAAAAAATAAATACTGGAGGATTAGCAATTAACGTCTGTGTTAGTATGGGCGTATGCTGTCACTTCTGGGTAAGATGTGCTGCATTCTCGTAATGACCAACTCGTGAAATCAGATTTTTTATTGCTGTATTATGGTCTTGTGTTTGTTAAATGTTGAACAGATTAATGGTGATATGGTGACAATAGCCAGCCTTTATATGTAAGCAGATGAGTTTATCGTTAATATATACAATTATATGAAGCGATGTCACGGCTGAGCCGCGAAAATTAACGAGCATGGCATTTCTACCAGACAGGAAGTATCAATATATTTGGTTGTCAACAATCATCAGAACTAAATAGTTATGTTTTATCCAGAATTGTATTCATTGCAGCCTGTATAGTTCTAACACAATTTTTATCTAACGTGAAGAACAATGACATGTAACCAATGACGAAGTTAAGAGGCGTGACTTGCTGGAGGCACACCGGCTGCAATGTAAAGGCAGTATTTAACTCTGCAACATCCACAGAATTCAGCTGTTGTTTCAAGCACGGAGTATTGACAGAAATGTTTAGGCTTGTTGTAAAGTGTTATTAACAATTATGACAATATGCATACAGCTGAACCTTGGTACAACATTCTTTATTCCAACAGATTGCGGACAGCCCAGTGATGATGCAGAGTTTATTACCATAATGGATTCAGTTACGGACACCCTACCTTATGGCTGCACAGCATGAGGGGATTTTTGTTTCATTGTTTTCTTTCATGCTTGATAACTTAAGGTAATACCGTCAACTCATCAAAAACTGCGCTGTATGTAAATGTATGTTTGAGTTAGAATATTTTAACCTGAATAGTGGATCGTTGTTTACACGTTAAGCTAGAGAAATGGCGAAAGATAATGCTAACAACAGACCAGACACGGAACAGCCAACAACCTCTACATAAAATCAAGCGATCACACCCCAAAATACAAATGAACCAACCATTACTTTGTTACACAGCGATGCACACAATAATCCTCAGATACAAGGCTTGTTAACCGAGCTTAGTAGCCCCCATTTTTCACACGATCTAGTTGACTCCCCTTCAAGATCTCTGATGCAAACTCAGTGCAGTGATGGCGGTGTTAGAATTATACAACATAATGCATTTGACAATGTTAAATGATGACAAAATACTGGTGAAGTTAGTGATTTTGGCACATTCTATGCAAGTATTATGGCAGGCTTGGATGCTTTGATTGTTAGAGCTTCAGACTTTGTACACGGGCCTGGTGATCGTCTGCAGATTGAGTTGATTGGTGAATCTCTGATAGACCCCGTACATGTGACCATGAGAGCAGATGAATATAATGAACGCATGTTTGGTAATTTACTTGAAAGTGTTATGCAGATTAATGCTGAGATTATGATTGATGAATCTCTAGAACTGGTGGTACAAATTGTCAAAAACTGTGAGGGTGGTGCCCCGGGACATAAAGCTCAAACACTGTTGATAGAGCAGATTATCAATAAAAAAAAGAAGGCATTTATATGTGGCTGTGAATAATGATTCTATGTGTTTTTTCTGTTTGTTTGATGGGTATGTTGAACCCGCAGTACACACATCCTGAGGCCCTGGTTAGTGTTCGTGAGTTACATACGGGCGCTGGTTTAGCGTTAGATGATTGTGTGGCATTGACAGATATTGTTCGGTTTGAGGAAATGACAGGGTTTAAAATTGTTGTCTTTCACCGAACACGGGATGGCCACTTTACCATGTTTCAAAACAGCGAGGACACCCTCCCTAGAACCGTCTTTATGTACTTACACGATAACCATTTCTATGGCATCATAAATCTGAAGGGTTTTCTGGGTGTGTCTTATGTCTGTGACTGGTGCTATACCGGTTTCAACACCCATGATGATCATGGTTGTAAACATAGCTGTAGTGTCTGTCTTCATGAAGATTGTCATACCCAACCCCCTAACACAAAGCAGTGCCCAGACTGTAATCGTATATGTTATTCAGACTTTTGTTATAGACAGCATAAACGCATAAATACTGTGTCGATTGCGGCCGTTATTACAATGTTAGTATTACCAACTATAAAGCGCACAGGTGCATGGCTAACATGTGTCCCAATTGTAACGTGGATCTGGCTGTTGAAATGAATCATCAGTGTTTTATAAAACCCTCCAAGCCCGAGGACCCCAGTGAGCGCTACATATTTTATGATTTTGAGACTATTGCCAATCCGGTGAATGGTGTACACACTGCAAATTTTGTGTGCGCAATAAACTTTGATAACGAGACGTGGTGTTCAGCCGGAGATGGTTGTGTTGCTGCTTTTTTCCAAAGGTTTAGGCAACCGAAATATAATGACTACACATTTATAGCACACAACTCTAAAGGTTTCGATGATTACATCTTGATGCAATACCTTGCTAACAATGGTATTGGCACAACACTTATTGCTAATGGTAGCAAGCTCATGATTTTTACAGACAGCACATTCAATCAGAGATACATTGATAGTCATTGCTTCCTACCTATGAAGCTGTCGGCCTTGCCACGTGCTATGGGTTTTAAGGATTTGAAAAAAGGCTACTTTCCTTACAAGTTTAACATCAAGGAGAATGCGAACTTTGTTGGCCCCCATCCGGAACCGCATTACTATGGTGTGAATACCATGATAGCTAAAGAAAAATATGAGTTTTTGCAATGGTATGCAACTGTTTCCGCAGACCCCTTTGTCATGCAGGATGAAATAAAGGCTTACTGCGTGAATGATGTGGTCATCTTGAGAGAGGGTTGTATGCGCTACAGACTCGAGTTCCTGGAGTGTTGTGGTGTTGACCCATTCCGGTCAATTACGATTGCTTTGGCTTGCATGAAAGTCTTTTGCAACAGATTCCTCACCAAGGACACCATTGCATTGGTCCCCTCAGACAACTACAACCGTTGTCAGAAGACATTCTCAAACAGCTCAATCCAGTGGCTTGAATATGTGGCCTCTGATGAGAATATATCAATACAGCATGCCCTGAACAAGGGTGAAGTGAAAATCGGTGCCTACTGCGTTGATGGATATGCTGAACGTGATGGGTTGAGCACGGTCTATGAATTTCTATGTTGTTTCTGGCACGGTCACCCAAGTGACATTGTTCAACAAGCATCAATCCAGTGACAAAGATTCAGTACGGGTTGATGCACCAGCAATGGTTGACAAAGCTAGAGGCTTTGAAAGAACAACACAACGTACATGTTCAATACATATGGGAGTGTGAGTGGAACCGGCTTAAAAACACATCCGCAGATGTCAAAGCTTTCTTGAAGACCTTTGATGCTCCAGAGCACCTTGACCCTCGGGATGTTCTTTTTGGCTGTCGTACTAATCTGAAGTTTACGGCTCGAGAAGGGGAGACTATTCAGTATAACGATGTCTGTAGTCTTTACCCATTCTGCAACAAGACAAAGACTTATCCGATTGGGCATTCAGACATAATCTTTCGAGATTTCAAATCCACTAGACACCTACTTTGGTATTGTTAAGGCTACAGTGTGTCCAGGCCTTTATCACCCCGTTTTACCACACAGGGTCGGCGGTAAGCTGTTATTTCCCTTGTGTAGATTATGTGCAGAGTCTGAAAACCAGGTAACTGATTGTTCACATACTGATTCAGAAAGATCTTTAACTGGTACCTGGGTTTCTATTGAGCTGGTTAAGGCTGTAGAGAAAGTTTATCGCATTGTGAAAGTATTTGAAGGGATTTCACCAGGACATCAGATGATCTTTTTGCAGATTACATGAGAACATTCCTGAAGCACAAGCAGGAAGCTAGCAGCTTCCCACCATCTGTGGTTGACGATGAGGCTAAAGACCAGTATATCCGTGAATATCATGAAAAGGAGGGTGTGCAGCTTGACAAGGAAACATTGTTGTAAACAGTGCTAGGCGATCTTTGGCTAAATTGACAATGAATAGTCTTTGGGGTAAGATGGGTGAGCGGACTAACCTCATGAACACAATGTTAATTACAGATCCGGAGGAGTTTAGCCACTACCTTTTTTCCAGTTGTTGAAGTCAACACTTCCCCGAGTTGGTTTGTTGGAAAGGAGAATAAAATACCAGGAGTCAGGTCAATTACCGTACCGCATATTCCGTTTATTACAAAAGCTTTTGGAGACAAGTGTCGCCGCACAATGTGGCGGTCCTGGAGCCTTCTCAATGGCTGTAGAGATCACTCTCATGGCAAGCCCTCATGCATGGGATACAACAACACCCACAAGTAACCATTATAGCACCAAATGTAGCAAGCGATAAAAGAGCAGACATTATCAAACCTTTCCACTGGCCGAACATCGAGGTCAGCCATTCCTCCAGCGGATTATCTATCCCAGAATGCTCGTATGTGACCCCTTGACATAGTCCAATTCAATCCCCCAAATTTCCTCAAACAGGTGTCCTCAGCTGGGATCGCGAACCTCTTCGCTGGGGGAATGAAGACCCGATGCCAACCTGGGAAACCTGTAACAACATACAACACACATCATTATTCCACCAATGTCCATGTACCACTTCATTCTATTCTCATCTCCTCAGACCTTTCTCAGTGACCCTGTCATCTTGGTACAAGTGGTAGGAGCCACTCGGTGTCCTATACTCCCTTTTGTTACAGTATTCCTCAAATCCTTCCCCTAAGAGTCTATTTCCCTGGCGCCGTCCTTTGTCTCCTTCACTCGCTCGTAGTCCCGCCGTGTCCTGGGGTCCGCTCCTGGCACCGGTCCGGCTGGTTTTGGTCCTCCTTCCGTCCACACTGGGGAAAGCTCCTCCTTCCCGGTTTGGATGAGGTCCGTTAGCGACCTCCCTGGCTCCTGCGCTGGTGTACACTGACTCCAATGGTACCACATCTCTCCTTTGTCCCTCAGGCGGACCGCATGGCTCGTTCTCTCCACCACCTGATGAGGACCCGTCCACCTTGGCTCCGACCACTTTCGCTTGATGACCTTCAGCAGCCCCCACTCCGCCTGGGGCAGGTTCTGGTCCAGCGGGTGCAGGTTCCTCCGTTCTCCGACTCTATTGGAGAATTCTGAAACGAGAGCTCGCAATTCATCAAAATACACTCTGTGATCTTTGGGCCACTTTGATGTCTCACTAGCTCGTCTCTCTCAGGGCCTTCTGCTCTTACCACCATCACTCGCGGAGTGTACCCTGCTGTCTGTTTTGCTGCTGTGTCTGACGCTTGATTTCCCTGAGCTACTACATTATTTGAATTATCGTGTCCTTTGCATTTTATGATGGCTACCTTTTCGGGCAGGTCTAGGGCCTGGGCTAGTTCTCTCATCTCTGCCTCGTGTTTAATCGGTTTGTCTCCTGCTGTTCTAAACCCAGCTTTTAACCACTGTCCTAGCTCCACGTGCGCTGCGCCTACTGCATATGCCGAATCTGTGTAAATGTTTACTCTCTTTCCCTTGGCCTGCCTGAGGGCCTCTATCACTGCTCTCACTTCTGCTCTCTGGGCTGACTGCAGCCCCTGGAGCCTCTCTGCTTTAAGTGTGACTAAACCCTCTGGTGTTAGTTTCACTACCGCAAATGCCACCCTCAGCCCATCTTGTTCGTGTCTGAAACAGCACCCATCAGTGAAGAAGTCCTCTGCCCCTGGGAGGGGTTCTGCCTCCAGATCGGTTTGTGTCTTACTCTCCCTCACTACCTCTTGCGCGCACTCATGTGGTGGCCCCGTCCCCAATCGGTCTGCCATATTTCTCCCTTCATGTGTGAAAATCAAATTTGGAGCCCCGAGAATTTTGCTTAGGGGTTGTTGCCTGAGGGAAGTCATAGTGAACATCTGTGAATTTACATACGCCACTACACTGTGTGTTGTGAGTATCTGAAGTTGATGCCCCATCACTATGTGTGCACATTTTTAAATGAGTCTCGCTACTCCCGCTGCATGCTGTGTGCAGGTGGGGTGCCTTTTTTCGGTTTTGTCAAATCCTACGCTTATGTACATAAGGATGTTCCTATCTCCCCTTTTTTTCTGAAACAGGACCCCGTTCATGACTTGTCCTGTTTCAGAAACATCTAGAAAAAAGGGTTTTGTGTAGTCGGGTATGGCCAGATCAGCTGCGGTGGCTAGTTGTTGTTTCAGCAAAATGAAGGCCAGGTCGGCCGGGCAAGTCCAATTGAGAGTGGCTTTAAGTTTACGCATTCCCTGCTCTTTAACTAGCGCTCTAAGTGTCTCTGTGAGCCCTGAATAGTTTGGGATGTAATTGCGGCTGTACCCCGTGAGCCCCAGGAATGATAGCATTTCCTGAACAGTAGTGGGTTTAGGATGGTGGAGGATGGTTGTGCAGTGAGCTGGGGAAAGCCCTGCTCCCTTCTGCGAGATTACTCTGCCCAGAAAGGAGACCTGCGTCCTTACCAGCTGTAGCTTTTCTTTTGAGACCTTGGACCCTTTCTCTGCCAGTCTGGTGAGGACCGTCATCGTAGCTTGGATGCAGGAGGCCACCGTTTGGGCCGCCAGCAGCAGGTCGTCTAGGTACTGGACCAAAGTTACCCCTGTCGGCAGGCAGCATCCCTGCGGCGCTTCTCTCAGTACCTGGTTGAATATACCAGGGGAAAGCGCGAACCCCTGTGGTAGTCTTGTGTATTGCCATTGTTGACCCCTATGTGTGAAAGAAAAAATATCACGAAGTTCCTCTGCTAGTGGGAGACAGAAAAAAGCATTAGCCAGGTCAATGCAGGTGAACCATTTTTGATCAAGGGTGTTACATACGGGTTAGGTACCGGTATAGTGGGTGTGAGTAAAATGTTGTTAATAGCTCTGAGATCATGGGCCATACGGTATTTCCCCGTCCCTTTCTTTTCTACCGAGAGGATAGGCGTGTTCCACGCGGAACCTGACTCCTTCAACACCCCTGTGGGCCACAAACCATTCAATGTCACATCCAACCCTTCCTCTGCCTCTGGTTTGTGTGGGTATTGGGGCAGCCATATGTGCTCTCCCGGTCCCATTTTAAAGGTGACTGGTGGGCAATCGGTGAGCCCCACGTCCGTGGGGCCCTTGGACCACAGTGAGTCCGGTAACTCATTAAGTCTGATCGTGGCTACAGGGTGATCCATCTTTTCCCTCCCATGACCCGAGTTATCTCCCTTCGCTCTAAATATACCCAATCCGTCCCTGGTGCCTCTAACCGATACGTCTTACAGCTGGGTGAGTACCATACGTTTGGCGCCTGAGGGAGTGTCCAATCAGTGCAATCGACCGCCCTTTTAACCATGGGCCCCAGGTCTTTTGCTTGGTGTTTAGGATGCAGGGCAAGTGACACATGCAGGACGGACTCCTCCGCCATCATGTACCACTGATCCTGCCCCTCTTTCAACTGTACATCTGCCGCTACCCCTTCAGGGCCTACATATATGAATTTAGACCCGACCTGCCACGTGTCCCCACACACTACATCCCCAAACCCCTCTCTATACACCTCATCGCCCTGCCGATCATAAAAAAGGGTTACATGTGGGGGGTCTGGCGGAGGAAAGTACGGCTCGAGGAGGGAGATCCACGGCCTCCACTTGAAGTACTGGGACAAAATACCCTGTTTGTCCGGCTTTTCCAGTAACAATAGTCCCCAGTATATCTCCGCTATTTCACCCTTCACCTGTTGTACCAGGTACTGCCCTTTGCTTGTGGTTTCAGGTCCGCACACCGCCGATGTCCCGTCTGGTAACGTGACAGTTAGTCCATCTGGAGAACACAAGATATTAGCCCCCAGTTTTATCAACAAGTCTCTCCCCAATAAGTTCACTGGTGTGTTTGTCGACACCACATACGGATGGCTGAGGGCCTGTTTACCCAGTATCGCTTTAAGAGGAAATGTCACTGGCAAAGTCTGTCCCACTCCTTCAAACCCCACAACTTCCACTGTCTTGGAGGATAGTAGTCCTGTGACGGGAGGGGCGGTGATGGTGGAAAAAGTGGCACCTGTGTCAACCAGAAAGGGGAAGTCCTTCCCGTCGACATTCAGGGACAGCATAGGATCTACCTTTCCCCCGCTGTCCCCTCCCCTCCCTGTAGACTGTCATTCCTGGTCCCACCCTCCCTCATAAGAGAGTGGGTATTGTCCAGGTGCACTAGGTGGTGGGACGGTGTGTGGGTTGGGAACTGGAGCTGCCCCTTGGTTTGGGTATCCTCTGCCCCCTGCAGTGTTCTGTGGGCACTCTCTGGACAAGTGGTTCGGGTCACCACACACAAAGCAGGCTCGTATGGGACTTGGGCTCCTGGAACCCCTCTGCCTCTACCCCGCCCACTCCCCCTACCATAAGCTCCCCTCGGAGTCCCTGGTCGATAGGGCGCGGTAAATGCCCCCTGGCCACCATGAGGTTGGGGTGCCCATGTGGGAACAGGGTATAAATCGGGTTTGTCAGGTTCTCCCGAGCCTAGGGCTGCCATCTGTCTGTTTCTTTTTCCCTTCATTGAACCTCACTTTGGCTTTACCCAGCTGTAAGCGCAACAGTTTCTCTGGACAGTTCCTGTATCTGTGGCTACTGCCCTCCAGTCCCCCAGTGCCAACATTTGACCGGCTGTGAGATTATCAAATTGTGACAACCATAGTCCACCTCCCTCTCCCATTGGGGGTAATTTATCTACCAGTGCCTGTACGTCTCCCAGCCCCAATGGTTTATATCGCGGTTCGCCGCCTCCCACTCTAAAGAGAGGCAGATGAAACCCAGCACAACTAGCTTCCCCTGCTTGTGACCGCGTATACATTTTACTTTAAATCCTTTAAATCGATTCTACTGCGTCATGGTGTAGTTTTTGTTCTGGTGGGGGCGAACGCGGCAGAGGGTATACATCTACGTCTCCCTTACTCCCATCTCCACTACTGTCTGCGTCGGGGTCTTCGTCTGAGTCAGTCCATCTCCCTATTACTTTCCCCGAGAGTAACACCCGTCCTCTATATGAATTTCCTTTTTTCTGCCTAGTTTTTGTCCTTCTCACTGTGTCACTATCGTCCGACCCCGACCTTGAGTCCTCACCTAACCTGCCTTTAGTACGGCCTGACCTTTTGTTTCTGGCCCCTGTAATCTCATCCTGTTTATTCCTAGTTGTCTTCCCTTCTCGCTCCTCTCCTCGTACCTCCCGTACTCTCTCTCTGCCCTTGCCTTGAACGGTTTCACCTCCCCCTCAGTGTCTGTCTCGCTCTTTGACTCCGCCTTCCTACTCAACTTTCTCTTATCTTGCTTTCCTGTGAATTGATTTATGGGCTTGCTGTTCTGTGGGTCTAAAGACAATATCCCACTTTCTAAACGTAACACTGGATACAATGGTACACGCGGTGTACCAGGCACCACCGGGTCATCTTCATATGCTGGGGGTTCTATCTCTCCTCCCTTTTTCTCCTCCTTAATTTTCTGTTCCTTTTTCTCTTTGTTCAAATGGTCTACACCCTGACACCACACTGCTAATTTACACCATTCTTTTCTGTGCTTTTCCCATTCCTTCTCCTGTTCTCTATATCTCCTTCTCTTGACCAAATTTGCTGTTTCCTTCTTGTCTCTAACTCTATCTCGATTTTTGGCACAATCCTTCTCCTTATTCCACAAAATAACATGTAATGGTCTCCTTTCCTCCAACCTTAATCCTGCCTCACTCACCACTTGTCGCAATTTCTCTTCTATCTCTTCTTTTTCTTTCTGAATTGGGTCCATCCTGCCTACAATTGTCATTACATTTGCCACCTGTATCCCCAATTGTTTCCACTTTCCCGAACCTGGACCCCACCCATCGTCATCAACTTCTCTCTCAAACTCCCCGTCCATTTCTCCCTGACTCATGTTACTGTGAGTCCCAGACTCAGAATGATTAACAAATGATTAACAGGTCCCTGACCCAACCCTTTTGGGACTTGAACCCAGTTCTCTTATAAAAATTTCAAAACTCCCCGGCCCTCTAACCCTGCTGAACGTGAACCTTTACACACAATAAATATTTCGAGGTGCCCCTAAGTCCTTGGGCCTTTAACCCGTCTGATTGTCAAGTTTCTTACTTACAATCTCCACCGTCCCCGTCGGGAAGTGGTCTGGGGTAGTCAACCCGAGAACAAATACCAATTGCCTCGCCCTCCTGAATTTAAACCAGTACCACTACGTTCTCCACAGGTTCACAATTTAGTTCACAGCCAATATGCAGATTTAGATATAACAGGCTCTGCTTACCTTTATCATGAGCCGGCTCAGAACCTGTGAATCTCGTATAGGTTAACTGGACCGGATCGAATTCCTTCTCCTTTTTCCAATCCCGTACGAGCCCCCAAAATTGTTGAAGTCAACACTTCCCCCGAGTTGGTTTGTTGGAAAGGAGAATAAAACACCAGGAGTCAGGTCAATTACCGTACCGCATATTCCGTTTATTACAAAAGCTTTTGGAGACAAGTGTCGCCGCACAATGTCTAAGGATCAACAGTCAAAACATAATTTTATACTTCAACTACACCCAAAGGATAGAGGCGTTAAGTTAACAAAGCAAGTGTGCCATTGGCCCAATCCCAGTTCTATTCCTTATAAGGATAACTGCAAGTATCCCCTTGCCCCCCTTGTGGTTTCTGTGTTGTCTGTCTGACTATGTGTGTGCCTCTAACCTGTTTCCTGTTTCTCAAAAGACAGACATACTAAATCTTTCTCTCCCCGGCAACCGCTAGAACAGGGTTTCCTGTTCTCCTACTTGCACCTTCAGTTTCAACACAGTTACAAACACTTACAGTTTTTTACAATCGCTATGACAGTTTTTTCAATACATTTAACAAGTTTCCTAAACTCTTAACGCACCAACACACCTAAAACACACAATTGGCAAAACGGTTAATTTCATGCTCAAAATCACACATTGTAAACTAAACTCCAAAACTAATTTACAAAATACAATATTACACTAACACAATACACTATGTCTAACAAAACACTGCAAACATGTTTCAAAATCAAATAATTATTCAAAACACTAACACATGTTCTCTTCCAACAGGAACATTTAGTCAATCATAACACAATGACAAAAAAAACACTATCATCAGCTGAAATTACAGAAACTGCATTATTTTATGTATCAGGTCTTCCCTTATACAATAGACAGTATATTGTATTGATCATAGATTGTGTTTTGCACTGCAGTTTCTTTTGATGCCTCTCTACATTTTTGTTTTGTTGGGTTTAGTAAATGCATGCATTTTGTTTCTTTTGCTGCAGAAATTCAATATAAAAAATGAATGACCATCTTAGAGTAAAAGGACATTGCTGCAAGATATACAAACAGAAAAAGCACTGGAAAAATAATAACAAAAACAAAGTAATCTTCTAATCTGCCCGGTCTTCTGCATTTGGCCACATGTTCTCATCCTCTACCTTGCCCCACTCGTCTCCCTTGTCCTTGCCCCACTCCTCTCCCTTGTCCTTGCCCCACTCCTCTCCCTTGTCCTTGCCCCACTCCTCTCCCTTGTCCTTGTCCCACTCCTCTCCCTTGTCCTTGCCCCACTCCTCTCCCTTGTCCTTGTCCCACTCCTCTCCCTTGTCCTTGTCCTTGCCCCACTCCTCTCCCTTGTCCTTGTCCCACTCCTCTCCCTTGTCCTTGTCCTTGTCCCACTCCTCTCCCTTGTCCTTGTCCTTGTCCCACTCCTCTCCCTTGTCCTTGTCCTTGTCCCACTCCTCTCCCTTGTCCTGGTACTCGTCTTCCTCTCCGTCGTGCAGGCATTTTTTTCTTTCTTTCTTTCTTTCTTTCTTTCTTTCTTTCTTTGTGTTGCTCCATATTGTTCCTTTTCCACACAATATCAGCCCAAAGAGTACTCTTTTAGAACATATGATCATGCGATTGAAGGTACCTCAACACCTGAGTGTGCTTCCTAGATGGGAATCAGCTGTGATTTATATATTTGCATAACTTCAATAAGCTGTTTCTCATTAGCAATGGAATAAGATACAGGGAATATATTTGTGTTTCAATTCACAATATACACAGCTGTTTACCTTGACTTTAGCCTGTAAGGTTAGGTTTAGAACATGGTGTTATCTGTTCTGACATACCGTGTGAAAGCATTTGTAAATTTGACTGTAAAATTACATTGTTTTGGTCTTGGTTGAGCTTGTGTGTAAAAGAAGTTCAAGCATTTTAAATTTGTGTTAACTGTATGCATTTTGTGTCAAAGCAACAAGAAATGTGTTAATTGTATAGCCTACAAAGATGGATGTTGTGCTAGCCGTGTTAAGAGTTTAGGAAACTTGTTAAATGTATTGAAAAAACTGTCATAGCGATTGTTAAAAACTGTAATAAAACAATTGAATCACAAACTTGAAGGTATCTCACAGCTGCCAACACTCATCACTATGTTGAGGTTATTCAAGATTTAGTTCATGGATACAACCATAGCTACCATCGGTCTATTAAGATGAAGCCTGCTGACGTTTGTGAAGAAAATGTTAGATTAGTTCTCAAGAACCTGTATGGTACAACATTAACAAGAAATGGTAATCAAAGCTACAAGTTCCAGGTTGGGGATACTGTGAGACTCTCAAAGCTGAGAGGTGCGTTTACAAAAGGCTATGAAAAAGGGTACACAGATGAATATTTTACAATAACAGAATGCATTCCTTGGGTACCTCCTGTATATAGAATAAAAGATTATGATGATGTGATAGTTGGGACCTTTTATGAACAGGAATTGCTGGAAATAATAGTGGCTAAGGATACAACTTTTTAAGTGGAAGCAGTTTTGAATGAGAAAGTACAGAAAGGGAAGAAAATGTGTTTTGTGAAATGGCTTGGTTGGCCTGAGAAATTCAACAGCTGGATACCATTGAAACAAGTGGTTGACCTAGAAACTGGATAAAACTCCAGGATTTGACTGCGATCAGCATGGATGACGGTGGCTTCTACATAACGCTCCCCAGTAACTCATCGAGACATGTCTATCCAAGCAATACAAGTTTGTGCTATACCACAAAATTTGCCAAAGGTATAGATTTGAAAGGCGATTGGGAAGTATCTTTGATAGAGTTCCAATACCCGCATACGTGGAAGACTTTTACACGGGGTGAAAACGCATTTCAACTACATGACTCGAATAACGACAAAACTTGGAAATATGAACTCAACACCGGTTATTACAGCAATATAGTAAAACTAGTGACAGAGCTCAACAGTTATATAAAACCACATGGTGTATGGGCGCGGTACGATGAATTTAAAAATAGAATGTTTCTAAAAGGTGAGCCCCAGTTTAGTTTGACATTTTGTACAAAACTGGAACAGATATTGGGCTTAAAACCAGGCGAGCGGTGGTACGCCCCATGGTACGGAACATTCCCCACAGATATTCTGGCTGGGTTTAACACCATTTACATTTACACAGATATAATTGATTATCAACGTGTTGGTGACAGTCATGTCCCACAGCTGCGAACTGTACATATTACTGGGAAAAAGAACAAAGTTGTCACAGTGACATACGACAAGCCACCTCAATTTGATAAGATCTGTATTGAGGTAAAATCTGATCAAAACCAGCTGGTTTCATTTGTAGTTACACTTCAGACCAGTCAAAAAATATTTTAGAATTTAAGATGCAGCCTCAGAAACTCTACGATGATCCTCGAAGGTATGTTGAATACTACACAACACAGGCTGGTAACGGTTTACCGGGGTATCATGGTAGCACTGCAATGTATGGGGCTGGTCTAGGGGGTCTTTTCCGAGGGCTTTTCCGGATGGCAATGTTGAAGCGAGGGTTCTCAATAGCAAAACCACATCTGAAGAATGTGGCTAGGAATATAGTTGGCGATGTTGTCAACAGTGTTATGTCACGACAAACAAAACAGCAGGACGGTTCTGGATTGATGGTTATGTCTCGAGGTGTTAGAAAGAGACCACCTGGTAGGAGGAGCCTACCAAAGAGTAAAAAACGCAAGAATGAGACAAAAACAAGAGCCGCGGTTAAAAGAGGACATACACCCTGGAGGACACTCAAAGGGAACACGGCAAAGCTGCTTAAGAATATATTTTAGAAAGATGGCACTCCTACACCGTATGTCTGGTGAATGTATGAAAACAGAGTTGGATTTATTCACAGTTCCCTTCACACAGACATCTATTGAGAAAAATACATACGTTTAAATACCGACCCTATTATTAATATCAGACGCAGCGCCTCTGGAGTTCTTTATTGCCGGGAATGGCAAAGACTACGTTGATCTAAACAATACTTTGTTGTACCTACGTGTAAAAGTCACTAAACCGGACAGAACTAATATTGATGCCGGAGCACGTGTTGGGGTTATCAACTATCCGATAGCCACCCTATTTTCACAAGTGGATGTCTCCTTAGGTGTTCGTTTAATTAGTCTGAGTAGCAACACATACCCCTACAGAGCCGTTATAGAGAGCATTCTGAATTATGGATGTGATACACTAAAGACAGTTTTCAGCTGGGTTGTTTTACAAGGATGCCGCAGGTCACATGGATGTTACGGACCCTGCAGGCGAGAACGATGGACCTACGAAAAGGGCTGCCTATTCAGCGGATAGTACAACATTTGAAATGCTTGACCCTGTTCATAGCGATATCTTCTTTCAAGAGAAACTCATGTTAAACGGTGTTGATATAAAGGTTAGGACGGTACGCGGTAAAGATGAGTTCTGCCTTATGGGGGTCGGGGATGTGCGTTATCGTTTGCATATATTATCAGCGTCACTATTTGTCAAGAAAGTGTCTGTTTCGCCAGCCGTGAAACTTGGACACACTCAAGCGTTACTCTCAACCAATGCCAAGTACCCAATTGAAAGTGTGTATGAAGACAGTTAGTTTACCGGTTGGGGGTCGTGTTTGTAACCAGGAAAACCTATTTTTAGGACCTCTGCCAAAATGTATTGTAATCGGATTGGTGGACAATGACAGTTTTACCGGAAGTTACACAAAGAATCCATTTAATTTCAAACATTATAATTTGGAGTTTATGGCTATGTATGTAGATGGTCAGCAATTTCCTAGCAAACCATTCCAACCAAATTACACAACAGGGTCAGCAGTGTGTGAATTTTACCAATTGGCCTTAGCTTCAGGAAAACACCTAAAGGACCAAGCCTTGGCTATTGACAGGTCGGACTTCTTACACGGCTATTCCCTTTATGCATTCAACTGCGCACCCGACGAGGAGTGTGGTCAGCACCTATCCTTGATCAAGTCAGGGAATGTACGACTTGAGATGAGGTTCAGACAACCACTACCCCACACATTACAGTTTTTTACAATCGCTATGACAGTTTTTTCAATACATTTAACAAGTTTCCTAAACTCTTAACACGGCTAGCACAACATCCATCTTTGTAGGCTATACATTTAACACATTTCTTGTTGCTTTGACACAAAATGCATACAGTTAACACAAATTTAAAATGCTTGAACTTCTTTTACACACAAGCTCAACCAAGACCAAAACAATGTAATTTTACAGTCAAATTTACAAATGCTTTCACACGGTATGTCAGAACAGATAACACCATGTTCTAAACCTAACCTTACAGGCTAAAGTCAAGGTAAACAGCTGTGTATATTGTGAATTGAAACACAAATATATTCCCTGTATCTTATTCCATTGCTAATGAGAAACAGCTTATTGAAGTTATGCAAATATATAAATCACAGCTGATTCCCATCTAGGAAGCACACTCAGGTGTTGAGGTACCTTCAATCGCATGATCATATGTTCTAAAAGAGTACTCTTTGGGCTGATATTGTGTGGAAAAGGAACAATATGGAGCAACACAAAGAAAGAAAGAAAGAAAGAAAGAAAGAAAAAAATGCCTGCACGACGGAGAGGAAGACGAGTACCAGGATAAGGGAGAGGAGTGGGACAAGGACAAGGACAAGGGAGAGGAGTGGGACAAGAACAAGGACAAGGGAGAGGAGTGGGACAAGGACAAGGACAAGGGAGAGGAGTGGGACAAGGACAAGGACAAGGACAAGGACAAGGACAAGGACAAGGGAGAGGAGTGGGACAAGGACAAGGACAAGGGAGAGGAGTGGGGCAAGGACAAGGACAAGGGAGAGGAGTGGGACAAGGACAAGGACAAGGGAGAGGAGTGGGGCAAGGACAAGGGAGAGGAGTGGGGCAAGGACAAGGGAGAGGAGTGGGGCAAGGTAGAGGATGAGAACATGTGGCCAAATGCAGAAGACCTTTTTCTGTTTGTATATCTTGCAGCAATGTCCTTTTACAAATAAAGTCTTTACTGCAGCAATTCTGTCTCTGTCTTTTTTTTAAACTGTACATTCTATAAAGCTACTCTAAGATGGTCATTCATTTTTTGTATTGAATTTCTGCAGCAAAAGAAACAAATTGCATGCATTTACGAAACCCAACAAAACAAAAATGTAGAGAGGCATCAAAAGAAACTGCAGCGCAAAACACAATCTATGATCAATACAATATACTGTCTATTGTATAAGGGAAGACCTGATACATAAAATAATGCAGTTTCTGTAATTTCAGCTGATGATAGTGTTTTTTATGTCATTGTGTTATGATTGACTAAATGTTCCTGTTGGAAGAGAACATGTGTTAGTGTTTTGAATAATTATTTGATTTTGAAACATGTTTGCAGTGTTTTGTTAGACATAGTGTATTGTGTTAGTGTATTATTGTATTTTGTAAATTAGTTTTGGAGTTTAGTTTACAATGTGTGATTTTGAGCATGAAATTAACCGTTTTGCCAATTGTGTGTTTTAGGTGTGTTGGTGCGTTAAGAGTTTAGGAAACTTGTTAAATGTATTGAAAAAACTGTCATAGCGATTGTAAAAAACTGTAATGTTGCTGTAGGCCTCTTGGAAGCCTCCCTGACCAGTTTACTTCTCGTCTTTTCAAACATTTTGGAAGTACATCCAGTTCTTGGTAATGAGGGTGTGCACACTTATGCAACCAGGTTATTTTAAGGTTTTTATTTTTCATGTTTCCCCCTTGAAGATTTCAGTTTGTTTTTCAATGGAATTGTTCACATTATGTCACATTACTGTGTGGACATGTTCTGACATGATTTATCTTTGTCTCATTCTTTTACATCACAAAAACCTGGCATTTTAACAGGGGTGTGTAGACTTTTTATATCACCCAAATGGGCCTGATTAAAAGTTGACATACCCTTGAATGTTTGGCCTTGTTACAGACACACAAGGTGACACCCAGTTGAAAATTACTAAGAAGTGCAAAATTCAGGGATCTCTTGATACCAAGCCAATGTTAGGTAGACCAAGAAATATTTTAGCCAGAACTGCTAGAAGAATTGTTCAGGATACAACGAAATTCCCACAGGTGACCTCAGGAGAAATACAGGCTTTTCTGGACAAAGACGGTGTGGTTGTTTAAAGGAGCATACTTGAACAAAAATTAGCTGCATGGTCGAGTTGCCAGAAAGAAGCCTTTTCTGCGCCAATGCCACAAAAAAGCCTGGTAACAATATGCCCGACATCACCTTGACACGCCTCACAGCTTCTGGCACACTAATTTGGAGTGACGAGACCAAAATAGAGCTTTATGGTCACAACCATACAGTAAGTGCTTTGTTTGGAGAGGGGTCAACAAGGCCTATTGTGAACAGAATACCATCCTCACTGTGAAGCATGGTGGTGGCTCACTGATGTTTTGGGGGAGTGTGGCCTCTAAAGGCACAGGAAATCTTGTGAAAATTGATGGCAAGATAAATGCAGCATGTTATCAGAAAATACTAGCAGACAATTTGCATTATTCTGCACGAAATCAATGCATGGGACGCTCTTGGACTTTCCAGCATGGCCTTGTGCTTAGGGTTATTGTCAAGTTGCCCCTCCAGTGGTTACGGCAGAAAAAATTGAAGGTTCTGGAGTGGCCATCACAGTCTCCTGACCTTAATATCATTGAGACCTTCTGGGGAGATCTCTAATGAGTTGTTCATACAAGACAACCAAAGACATTGCATGACCTGCGGGTATTTTGCCAGGACGAATGGACTGGTATACCACCTGCAAGAATTCGGGGCCTCATACACAAATATTACAAAAGACTGCAGACTGTCATTGATGCTAAAGGGGGCAATACACAGTATTAAGAAATAAGGGTATGCAGACTTTTGAACAGGGGTCAGTTCATGTTTTTCTTTGTTGTCATGTTTTGTTTTATGATTGTGCCATTCTGTTATGACCTACTGTTGAATGGGAATTCCATAAGAAATAAAAGACGTGTTTTGCCTGCTCACTCATGTTTTCTTTACAAATGGTACATATATTACCAATTCTCCAAGTGTATGCAAACTTTTCAGCACAACTGTATATAACAACACAAAAACAGCATATGCCTTTTCAAGTCCTATAATATGTTCTAAGGCACCTGTATTTATTGGTTCTACTATAAATAGATATATTGTATTCTTCAAATGGATCTACAGATACAACTTTTAAACATCAAGTTAAAATGGGTTTGCTTTCTAGCTTTTCATATCTCACATCTGACAACCAAAAGAACAACTTCATGTCAACAATTTATTTTTGACCAAAATGTCTGAACTTTCTAGTCCCATGGTTTCCATATTGCAAAATCTGTTATTGACTCATTCTGCAAAGGAAATTGCACCTCTAACAAAGTCTATTCGCATTTGATGTGATGACATGAAACAAGCAAACGTTTCTAGTTTCTGCAATCTGTACGAGGCAAGACTGTTTTTTAATAATTATTTCTGTACTATTGGAAATTATTATGCATTCATTGTACAATTAATTTGATTGCATATTTTTCAGATGAATTATTGGTCAAACTATCTCAGACCAAACCTGAATAATAGGTTTCTGGTGATTTTATTGATCACAATCAACCATGGTAAGACTGAACAACTTAATGTTTCCAACTTGTTAGACAGAAACCTCATGTTTTCTAATAAAATAATCCACTCAAGTTAAACAGATAATTTCTAGTACCATGTTAAAAAATACAGTATTCGGTATGAGAAGATCTAACTGTAAAGTGTCACCTTATTTACCTCAGACCTATGCGGTGACAGAAGAAGAGTACATGCCTGGACCTACCACTACAGCACCCAGAACATGGACTGGGATTCAGCTAGCCATTGGTGCAAGCAGCATTACACTGACATGTTGGCCATCCAGAACCTGGAGGAGATTGTTTACATCAACAACATGCTCCCTAAGCACCCACAATACTACTGGATCGGCATCCGCAAGGTTAGCTTATTTATATTTAATGATTACCAGCCTGTCAATCATGCCAAATGATGTCCATCTACCAAAGGGTTTGTCACTGATTTATTAACGTTAATGTATTTATATCTCATTAATGTTATGGCTTCATATGCATCAGGTGAATGGGTTATGGACCTGGATCGGAACCAACAAGACCCTGACCAAAGAGGAAGAAAACTGGGCCACTGGAGAGCCCAACAACAGAGGCAATGGCCAGGACTGTGTGGAGATCTACATTAAGAGACAGAAAGATGAAGCCAAGTGGAATGATGAGAAGTGCACAAAGAAAAAGGGAGCCGTCTGCTACACAGGTAGAGCAGTATGTGTATGTGTTTGAGTGCATGCTCACATTTGGTGTTTTCAAAAAGGACAATTTAACCATTTATAATTGAATATTAGATGGTTCCTCACTCTGGATGCAGTCGATAAGGCCAGGTAATCGGTAATCCATAGTTCAGTTTTCTCTAAATAATTGTTTCAACGTTTTTAACTTTTCGGCACTGCTGGCTACAAATCAATGAAATTGACAGAGCTGTTTGAGCATGTTTTTAATTCAGTGTACAATCAAATCATATTAAAGTAACAGCAAATCAAATATGCCTGTCCGGCCATGCAATTGGTACATTTCTTTCTGGGAGAGGAACCATCCATTATGTAAAATACTGAAATTCTTCTTTAAGTCTCCTATTTGTTTACTGCCCTGTGTGTGCAGCATCTTGCTCAGAGCATAGCTGCAGTGTCCATGCTGATTGCTTGGAGAACATAGGGTCCTACGCCTGTCAATGTTACCCTGGCTTCAAGGGGCCCCGTTGCCAGGAAGGTGAGTTAAGCTCCTAATACATTTACTATTGAATGGTTTCCTGAAGTAAGGATCAGGACAAGGGATGTAGTTCTACAAATACAAAGAAAAGTAGTCAAAATATAAAATCCATTTGGCAGGTGTTCATGATAAGATGGAAAATTTCAATGGGCAAACAATAACAACTGAGGTCTGCGTCTCCATATTTATTTTCATCTGAATATTTATCAAACATACGAATAAACAGACCCTTGTTAAATAGTGTAGTGGTTAGAGAAGCGTACTTGTGAGCTATAGGTCCTAAGATCGTATCTCCTCGCAGGCAAGGCAAAGTATGCATTGGGAATTATTCTGTATTGGTGAAAACATTGCTGGCTGAAACTGTGTACGGTTATATTGCGACTGTTTCTGGCGTGGAATAGTTCATCTTCAATCTCGCTAGAAATGTATCAATTCATATGATTAGTAGGTGTTAGTAGGTGCTAGTAAGCCTATTTAACACAATGCTCAATGGAGTCTAGCGACTGCTGAATCTTGTGATGCCGTGGCGTAGTGGATAAACCTACGTTCAAATCTATCATGTATTTAGCCTACAGTTAGCCAAAGGGATGTATACATTTTTTTTTCATAGATATTCTTGAAAATGTGAAACTTATCAGTCTCTCAGCATTCTTACTATTAAAATAACTAAATTAGTAAACAATTTTTCTGAACAGTTTTGGATTAAAGACAAATCTCGATTCCATAAATATTGTCCAGTCTGTTTATGTGTGGGACAAAGGCATCAACTTGTAAACAATCTCATTTCCCAAAATTCCACAGTCCATTGTGAGCAATTTATGTATGCACAATACAATAAATACACAAGAGTGACCATTTATTAAAAGTGAATTATTAAATATACATTTAAAAAAAAACTTTTCATGCTTTGAAATCCATCCATCCATCATCTTCCACTTATCCCGGGCTGGGTCGCAGGGGCAGCAGTCTAAGCAGAGATGCCCAGACTTCCCTCTCCCCAGACACTTCCTCCAGCTCTTCCGGGGGGACACCGAGGCGTTCCCAGGCCAGCCGGGAGACATAGTCCCTCCAGTGTGTCCTAGGTCTTCCCCGGGGTCTCCTCCCGGTGGGACGGGACCGGAACACCTTCCCGGGAAGGCGTTCCGGAGGCATCCGAAACAGATGCCCAAGCCACCTCAGCTGACCCCTCTCGATGTGGAGGAGCAGCGGCTCTACTCTGAGCTCCTCCCGGGTGACTGAGCTTCTCACCCTATCTCTAAGGGATCGCCCGGCCACCCTGCGGAGAAAGCTCATTTCGGCCACCTGTATCCGGGATCTTGTCCTTTTGGTCATGACCCAAAGCTCATGACCATAGGTGAGAGTAGGAACGTAGATTGACCGGTAAATCGAGAGCTTCCCCTTGCGGCTCAGCTCTTTCTTCACCACGACAGCCCGATACATCGACCGCATTACTGCAGAAGCTGCACCGATCCGTCTGTCAATCTCCCGTTCCATCCTTCCCTCACTCGTGAACAAGACCCCTAGATACTTAAACTCCTCCACTTGAGGCAGGCACTCTCCACCAACCTGAAGTGGGCAAGCCACCCTTTTCCGACTGAGGACCATGGCTTCGGATTTGGAGGTACTGATTCTCATCCCCACCGCTTCACACTTGGCTGCAAACCATCCCAGTGCATACTGAAGGTCCTGGTTTGAAGGGGCCAACACGACAACATCATCTGCAAAGAGCAGAGACGAAATCGTGTGCTTTGAAATGTATGTTTAATTCAAATCAAAACCTTTATCAACATCTCAGATATAATGGAAAAAATACATGCTTCAAGATTCATATCAGCAAGCAAATAGTTATATGTCGTGGAGCTCCGCCCCCTAGAGGGGCTTTAGCTCCTAGTGGTTTACCCTGGCCGCGTTAGTGGGTGCTGAAAACTCATTATGCAAGATGCAACAGTCAATCCTGCCACTATATATGACCTATGAGCCCAGAGAACACCCTCCCTTTTTATTCAGCAAACGCTTGCTGAGTACTACAGATACTTATTTATTTTGCTTCGACATCTCACCATGAAGAGATGTTTCGCCGCTGCGCGGACCTCGCTGTTGCACCAACCTCTTGGCAAGCGAATCGTGCAGTTCGCTTGCCAGACAACAACATTTATATCTACACGCTTTGCTCACAAAGACTATGAAGAGCTCATTCTGCTGACTAATTCAAATAAAAAACATTTGTTGGATCAAAGAGTTTGTGTTTTATTGCAATTTAAGTGTAGGCTATTATACAGTATGGCTATTTAAAACATACAGTACCTCACAAAAGTGAGTACACCCCTCACATTTTTGCAAATATTAGATTTTATCTTTTCATGTGACAACACTGAAGAAATGACACTTTTCAACTATATTAAGTAGTGAATGTACAGCTGGCATAACAGTGTACATTTGCTGTCCCCTCAAAATAACTTTAATGTCTAAACTGTTGGCAACAAAAGTGAATACACCCCTGGCTAAAAATGTCCAAATTGGGCCCAATTAGTCATTTTCCCTCCCGGTGTCATGTGACTCGTTAGTGTTACAAGGTCTCAGGTGTGTTACATTTGGTGTCATCGCTCTCACACTCCCTCATACTGGTCACTGGAAGTTCAAAATGGCACATCATGGCAAAGAACTCTCTGAGGATCTGAAAAAAAGAATTGTTGCTCTATATAAAGATGGCCTAGGCTATAAGAAGATTGCCAAGACCCTGAATCTAAGCTGCAGCACGGTGGCCAAGACCATACAGCGGTTTAACAGGACAGGTTCCACTCAGAACAGGCCTCGCCATGATCGACCAAAGAAGTTGAGTGCACATGCTCAGCGTCATATTCAGAAATAGACGTATGAGTGCTGCCATCATTGCTGCAGAGGTTGAAGGGGTGGGGGGTCAGCCTGTCAGGGCTCAGACCATACGCCACACAATGCATCAAATTGGTCTGTATAGCTGTCGTCCCAGAAGGAAGCCCCTTCTAAAGATGATGCACAAGAAAGCCCACAAACAGTTTGCTGAAGACAAGCAGACTAAGGACATGGATTACTGGAACCATGTCCTGTTGTCTAATGAGACCAAGATAAACTTATTTGGTTCAGATGGTGTCAAGCGTGTGTGTCGGTAAACCAGTGAGGAGTTCAAAGACAAGTGTGTCTTGCCTACAGTCATGAGTGCTGCAGGCACTGGGGAGCTACAGTTCATTGGGGGAACCATGAATGCCAACATGTACTGTGCATACTGAAGAAGAGCATGATCCCTCCCTTCAGAGACTGGGCCGCAGGGCCGTATTCCAACATGATAACGACCCCAAAACCACCTCCAAGACAACCACTGCCTTGCTAAAGAAGCTGAGGGTAAAGGTGATGGACTGGCCAAGCATGTCTCCAGACCTAAACCCTATTGAGCATCTGTGGGGCATCCTCAAACGGATGGTGGAGGAGCGCAAGGTCTCTAACATCCACCAGCTCTGTGATGTGAGGGGTGTGAGGGGTGCACTCACTTTTGTTTGATACTGTATGTCCAGTAAGGCTACATTGTGGCTTTGCAAAACTATTTTAAACTTAATTTAAACATACTAAAATTTTGACAAAACTTTTATTTATTTGTCAATGCAATTGATTTGGAACATACCATTTTGAACACCCACCTTCGATTACTTTTCCTAAATAGGTATAGCATATATTAAATGATCTCCTCTTTTTAAGAAGGGGGACCGGAGAGTGTGTTCCAACTATAGGGGGATCACACTTCTCAGCCTCCCCGGGAAAGTCTATGCCAGGGTTCTGGAGAGGAGAATACGGCCGATAGTAGAACCTCGGATTCAGGAGGAACAGTGTGGTTTTCGTCCGGGCCGTGGAACACTGGACCAGCTCTATACCCTCTACGGGGTGTTGGAGGGTTCATGGGAGTTTGCCCAACCAATCCACATGTGTTTTGTGGATTTGGAGAAGGCATTCGACTGTGTCCCTCGCGACATCTTGTGGAGGGTGCTTCGGGAATATGGGGTCCTGGGTCATTTGCTAAGGGCTGTCAGGTCCCTGTACAACCGAAGCAGGAGCTTGGTCCGCATTGCCGGCAGTAAGTCAGACTTGTTCCCAGTGCATGTTGGACTCCGGCAGGGCTGCCCTTTGTCACCGGTTCTGTTCGTAATTTTTATGGATAGAATTTCTAGGCGCAGCCAGGGGCCGGAGGGTGTCAGGTTTGGGGACCACACAATTTCGTCTCTGCTCTTTGCAGATGATGTTGTCGTGTTGGCCCCTTCTAACCAGGACCTTCAGCATGCACTCGGACGGTTTGCAGCTGAGTGTGAAGCGGTGGGGATGAAAATCAGTACCTCCAAATCCGAGGCCATGGTCCTCAGTCGGAAAAGGGTGGCTTGCCCACTTCAGGTTGGTGGAGAGTGCCTGCCTCAAGTGGAGGAGTTTAAGTATCTAGGGGTCTTGTTCACAAGTGAGGGAAGGATGGAACGGGAGATTGACAGACGGATCGGTGCAGCTTCTGCAGTAATGCAGTCGATGTATCGGTCTGTCGTGGTGAAGAAAGAGCTGAGCCGCAAGGCGAAGCTCTCGATTTACCGGTCAATCTACGTTCCTACTCTCACCTATGGTCATGAGCTTTGGGTCATGACCGAAAGGACAAGATCCCGGATACAGGTGGCCGAAATGAGCTTTCTCCGCAGGGTGGCCGGGCGATCCCTTAGAGATAGGGTGAGAAGCTCGGTCACCCGGGAGGAGCTCAGAGTAGAGCCGCTGCTCCTCCACATCGAGAGGGGTCAGCTGAGGTGGCTTGGGCATCTGTTTCGGATGCCTCCGGAACGCCTTCCTGGGAAGGTGTTCCGGTCCCGTCCCACCGGGAGGAGACCCCGGGGAGGACCTAGGACACGCTGGAGGGACTATGTCTCCCGGCTGGCCTGGGAACGCCTCGGTGCCCCCCCGGAAGAGCTAGAGGAAGTGTCTGGGGAGAGGGAAGTCTGGGCATCCCTGCTTAGACTGCTGCCCCGCGACCCGGCCCCGGATAAGCGGAAGAAGATGGATGGATGGATATATTAAATTGTTCCATTGTCAGAATTCTATACTCACAAACTGAAAACTGTTTAGAGACTTATTACATTTTTTTTACATTGTATTCCTACTTAATAACTGATTAGGCATGTGAGAGTACAAGTATTATAAAAGACGCTTTGTCTCACCCATCTTTCTCTTAGGGTTAATGTGGAGTAATTAACAGTAATTTGTTGACTTTAGGCCATTGTACAGTAAATAAACAAAGTACATGTTCTGCTCAAATGCCATTTTATTAGAAACTTAAGAAAAAAATCTACTGTTATTTACCTCTGAAAATATTAATGAAACATGGGTTTAACGTACACTCACCTAAAGGATTATTAGGAACACCTGTTCAATTTCTCATTAATGCAATTATCTAATCAACCAATCACATGGCAGTTGCTTCAATGCATTTAGAGGTGTGGTCCTGAACGCCAAACTGAATGTCAGAATGGGAAAGAAAGGTGATTTAAGCAATTTTGAGTGTGGCATGGTTGTTGGTGCCAGATGGGCCGGTCTGAGTATTTCACAATCTGCTCAGTTACTGGGATTTTCACGCACAACCATTTCTAGGGTTTACAAAGAATGGTGTTTGTGAAGCCACAACACGCACAACCTTTTGGCGGATGGGCTACAGCAGCAGAAGACCCCACCGGGTACCACTCATCTCCACGACAAATAGGAAAAAGAGGCTACAATTTGCACGAGCTCACCAAAATTGGACAGTTGAAGACTGGAAGAATGTTGCCTGGTCTGATGAGTCTCGATTTCTGTTGAGACATTCAGATGGTAGAGTCAGAATTTGGCGTAAACAGAATGAGAACATGGATCCATCATGCCTTGTTACCACTGTGCAGGCTGGTGGTGGTGGTGTAATGGTGTGGGGGATGTTTTCTTGGCACACTTTAAGCCCCTTAGTGCCAATTGGGCATCATTTAAATGCCACGGCCTACCTGAGCATTGTTTCTGACCATGTCCATCCCTTTATGACCACCATGTACCCATCCTCTGATGGCTACTTCCAGCAGGATAATGCACCATGTCACAAAGCTCGAATAATTTCAAATTGGCTTCTTGAACATGAAAATTAGTTCACTGTACTGAAATGGCCCCCACAGTCACCAGATCTCAACCCAATAGAGCATCTTTGGGATGTGGTGGAACGGGAGCTTCATGCCCTGGATGTGCATCCCACAAATCTCACAAATCCCACAAATCTCCATCAAATCTCCATCAACTGCAATCCTATCAATATGGGCCAACATTTCTAAAGAATGCTTTCAGCACCTTGTTGAATCAATGCCACGTAGAATTAAGGCAGTTCTGAAGGCGAAAGGGGGTCAAACACCGTATTAGTATGGTGTTCCTAATAATCCTTTAGGTGAGTGTATAGCCTATTGCCTGTTTAACAAACTAAACGTCCTTCATGTAAACACGCTATCTTTAACAACTGAATTATATTTTCACTTGGGTCTACTGTGGCATATTGTACTGTGGCATACTGTACTCAAAGAAATCTGGTGGGGAAAGTAATTTCTTATTTTTAAAGTTTATATTGATAAAAACAGATACAGTTTTAAGGAAATATTCATGCAGAAAAGTGGCATCAATGACGCAATAACTAATGTACTTGGTTAAAGTCTGCAATTATCCTACGTAAATGTTAATTTAATCATTGTAATCACTATATTTCCAGTCAAATAATTTCGACTGGAATTACTTTGGTTTAAATAATTACAATTAACGAAAAGGAAGAGATTAATGTGTGTAGACCAATAACATGGAATCAAACACCGCAACAATAGGATTATAGTAGACAATATTCCTCAGATTTTAATGTTTTATTCTGGCCATATATGTACAGACGCAGGCTTGAAAGACAGCAGTTTCAGGCGGGTGTCGACGTTCTCACAGATGCCTCCTGGTGGCCATTCTTATTTTTTATTTTATGTTTTTGTCCATGCCGCACGGCACTGCAACTTGCCGCGGTATACCGCGTTATAACGAGGCATACCGCGGCATGCCTTGTCGCGGACCGCCCCCTTGGGTCTGGAATTAAATGAGCGACATCTGTAGGGGCAGGCTTGCCTTGATTGGCTGTCACATCTTGCATATTGAGTTTTCAGTACGGCTAGGGTAAACCACTAGGAGTTAAAGCCCTTTAGGGGGCTCCGCTCCACTCATATAACCAGAGTTACATTCCTGGTAACTAACGATTTGGATTGATTAAAGCTCGGATTGACACGAAAAAAACAAAAAAACAAAAGAGTTTCATGAAACATAGCGGAGAAGTATTTAATCAGAATGACAGGCGAGTTGTCTGTCACTGAACGTCATCGTTGTCCTGGTTATGGAGACTTAGATGCACCATAACATCAGCAGTGCGGTTCTCCCAGATCCACGAGTTGACAGTTCTGTAAACAGAAGATACCACTGTTCGCACGCACAAGCTGTGTGTGTTTGTGTGAGAGAAATTTACACTTAGTGGAAAGTCAAGTCACTTTTATTTATATAGCACATTTAAAAACAGCAGGAGTTGACCCAAAGTGCTTTACAGTCGAGGCAGATGGATTAACATCTGCCTCAAAACATGTATACATACAGACGCTAGAACAAACGTTTTGGACTGGCTTTTGATTGCCATGGACGGACACATTTGTCCTACTTATCAACATAGAATGCTGATAATGTAGCTAAAGCGCAATGGATGGAAAGCAAATAATCTTTGCATGTCTGGCTTGCTGAGGCTGTATACTAGCAAAATACACAGTTGTCAATCAAATTTGAAAGCTTTAGTAACTGCAGTAGTTACACATTCTTTGTAGCTTAGTGATCACATCACTTAAATCACATCTTTGATCACATTTGCAGAGGAAGGCAAGAGAGCTAGCCAACATTCCCAACAGCAGATGAAGGCAAGAGAGCTAGCCTACATTCCCAACAGTAATTAGTGAAGTACAGTATAGGGAAGCATCTTACCCAAACTATATTTTTGGGGCAAATAATTCTTGCTGGGAGGCAATGCCCAAGTGCCACCGGGTCTGTATGCATGATTAAAGGAATAATACATAAAAGGCAACAATACATAATATAATACAATAATACATATAATATATAGAGGGCGAGACTAAAATGGAAAACACTTAAGACAAATAAAATTATGTAAAATCAAATCAAAGTAATACAATAAGAAGTTAAGAGAAATCGAATTAAACTGTCATGGAAAACACTTCAGATTTCACTTCAGACAATAAAAGATGCAAAGACTCAGGAGCCTTCGAATCCAAAAGTAAACTTTATTGACGTCATAAAGCCGTGCTGATCTGCAGAGCAACCAAGCCATGTTGGTCTGCAGAACAACCGACTTCCAAACCTTAAACACACATTTTTATACAGTATGGTTATACAATGATATTAGGTCCTCCCATTATGCTAATTTCTGGATGGATCCTTCTCGAATTTTCCATCATGTTTTTCACAACCCTCTGGGATTCGCTCCCCCAGCCACTACTCATCATGACTCAGCATATTTTCTGAAATGGAAAGATTTCCTTATCTATGGGCTCACTCATCCTCCCAAGATTTTGCCAAGACAGTCAAGGACAAGCTACAGGTCCTTCTGTCCTCAATATGAGATAACAACAACCACTCATTGCACTGACCATGGGAACAATAGTTTATCACTCTCTCTTAACCATTAAACTGTTTGGGAAAATAATATGAGCCCTGGTTAAATGTTTTATCAATTAACACTCAATTAATATACAGGTGATCACATGAGATGTTCTGTCTACTCTTCATCAGGTTAATGTGAAATAAAATTTTATGAAAATATCCCTACAAAACCAACAACAGAGTAAGAGGATGTTAAAAATAAGTAAAGAGTGGGCTTGACAAAAACCAAGGGACAGCGTCAGACAGATCAAAAAAATATTTAAATTTGATGCCAGCGAGTGCAAACTTATGAGCACAACTGTATAACCACTAACACTACCTAGACTAATAGTGAATGTATTACCCATTGGTGATGCAGTCAAATATTGTTATACAAATAAATAAACTCAAATATCAGGAAAAACGTGTCCTAGCTACCTATAGACTCCAATCTACCAAGCTCCAGTCCCGATATTCCATAAGTCCCACCAAGCGAGCCCTTCTGAAACCACGCACATGTGAACTTGTCGACTGAAGGAAAATGTGTCTCAAAAATTTGTAAATATTAAATTCAGATCCGTAAATAAACGTAAGATTTGTAAATCTAAGTCAACACTTGTAAATGTTAAATGTTAAGCAACGTAAATGTTTTAAAGATTTGTGTTTTTTTGTGGAATATGTTTTTGCATATTCACAAATTGTATTTATTTGTGAAACATGTTTACATTCTTACAGATAATATTTGTATTGACAAAATATTTTTTCACATTTACAAATCCTATTTTTATTTATGAGTTGTGATGAATATACGCACATATTTTCCAGATATATTTACGAATATTGAGACACATTTAACTCTAAACGATCGGGCCACATGTTAGTGAAACAATTGGATTACTGCCCCCACCCTCCTACTAATTACTATGCCGCATCCACACTCAATGCAAACTTTTGGTACATTTAAAGTAAAACTAGTAAACAATCTGAACCCCCAAATACCACAGTTCAGTGTCAATGAGGAGAATACATTTTTGGTCTTCAGGCTACATTTCTCTTTTCGCCTAACCACAATATCATAAGCCCCATGTGTGCATCACATGAATGAAAGACAAATGTGGTCTGCTTGTTTTATTATCAATGCCCACATAAAATGCAAAATGTAATGACCATTCGAGTGCATTTACCACAAACAATCACAAAGTATTAGGCAGATATCATTAAGTTTGTTCACTGCACATCTGCCAACTTGACAACGTCTCCTTTTCATGGGGAAGGAGTGTCCGTCAAAAGTCGCTGGACCGACAGCCTTGCCCATTATTTGATTCGCACACAGCTCCTAAACCAACTCAATTTGGAACTGCCTTCTGCTTATAGTTGTATTCATGCACTGTTTGTACAAAGTATGTGCATTGATGCCAGCCAGGTCTAAGACTTAAAACACTGCAACCAGGCCATAGCGACTCCCTCCCTTTACCGAATACAACCCTGCTGCCATCTGGTCCATAACATCTATGCCCCACTTAGTGCTGTTGTAGTTGGGATATAATTGGGATATAATATATTTTGCAGCAACAGTTTCTACATTCAAACCATTAGACTCTTTCACTTTGGACTTCAATGTACAACTGGGTACAGTTTTACGACTTAATAATTTTGTATCAAAATGTAGAAGTTAAATTAAAGGGTCTCTTTTGTTAATTTAAAAAGCAACAATTCTTTCACCCATGCATGTTTAATTTTTTACAATCACAACAGGAAGGGAATAAGACAGCTGTTCAAAGTCAGGTAAATGTGAAATAAAATCACAATGTCATAGTAAATTGAACATTGCTACTGACCTGACCCCAATCTCGTAACAATTTTTCTTTTCATAACTGTTGTGCAATATGTGTGGTGTGTAAGTTGTGAAATATTCTCCAACTGTCACTTTTGCTGTGACATCCTATCCCCACCAAAATACAGAACATTGAACATTGATTCACTGGTCCTGGGAATGAAACACAATGTTCTGGTATTGTGCCCTGCTCTATCAACTGAGCTTCCGAGCTAATATTTGTATCTATGTACAGTGCTCTTGATGATTATCAGCAGCCTTGTTGAGAAAAAACACAACGGACAAATGTCATGGTTATTTTACCAGCTTGATTTAACCTCAAAATGTGATATAAATCCTAACTTTAATTACAGTTAAATTGTTCAAAGTTGTCATGGACATTTAGGTTGAGCCAGCTCTCATAGTTACACTTAGAAAAACAGAAAATGTGTCCCCCAAATGGCTCTATTTTTAAACTGAAAATACACCAGGAACCCAGAGGAACTCTCAATGTATAATCTGTCAATTTGTGAAGCATGTTTAAATGGGCTGCAGTGTCAGTATATTGGGTCAAATGATCAAACAGGAGGATGGAGGTGGACAAAGAATATGACCTAAGTATATGGCATCCAGTTATTATTTCACTTTGTGGTGCTAATTATAGTTTATATAAATTATGCTGCATATAAAAAGATGTGCATATATCCATTCTAGTCCAACACAATCTTTTGTTTTATATGCCAGTGTAAATGTAAACATAATGTAAATGATGTTATCTATAATGTTATGTTAACATCATGTTTAATATAATTTAATCCCTGCATTGTGTAAAGTCTTAACTTTAACCATTCTTGTTTGTTTGTGCTTGTGTTTTGTAGTGATGCAGTGCGACACTATAATAGCTCCCCCTCATGCGTCCATAAGCTGCCAAAACCCTGTGGAGAAGTTCAGCTATGGTTCCACCTGTACCGTAGAGTGTGAGGAGGGTTTTTTTCTAGTAGGAACTAACTCCACCCACTGCTCCTCAGTGGGGAACTGGAGCCACAGCCTTCCTACATGTCAGGGTAAGACCAGGGGCCAGTTCGGATGTATTCAGTACCTTTTTACTGTATATTGATTTTACTTCCTAACCCTGAGGTTTGTATGGAGGACCTAAAAGAACGCTGGTTAGCTGTTGAATAAGAAACACCTGCATGTAAAAGTTGGAAATCTATACAAAGAAGAATAGTAAAAAAAAAATGTAGGAGCATGTCAATATAAAAACACATCTAAAAAAGAATGTTAAACTTCCATTTGTAAAATGAAAGGCAACGAAAGTATGAATTTCAATAAAATGGACAGTCTCAGTAACATAAATAATAAGAAAATTAGGCAGTTTAAATGTGATGAGCAAATTATATTGGATATCAAATTATTTTTTATGAAATGTGGAAAACATAAGTCTAGATCTCATTTTTACATTTCTTGTTTGTTTGTGTTTTGTAGTGATGCAGTGCGACACTATAATAGCTCCCACTCATGCGTCTATAAGCTGCCAAGACCCTGTGGAGAAGTTCAGCTATGGTTCCACCTGTACCGTAGAGTGTGAGGAGGGGTTTGTTCTAGTAGGAACTAACTCCACCCACTGCTCCTCAGTGGGGAACTGGAGCCACAGCCTTCCTACATGTCAGGGTAAGACCAGGGGCCAGTTCGGATGTATTCAGTACCTTTTTACTGTATATTGATTTTACTTCCTAACCCTGAGGTTTGTATGGAGGACCTAAAAGAACGCTGGTTAGCTGTTGAATAAGAAACACCTGCATGTAAAAGTTGGAAATCTATACAAAGAAGAATAGTAAAAAAAAAATGTAGGAGCATGTCAATATAAAAACACATCTAAAAAAGAATGTTAAACTTCCATTTGTTAAATGAAAGGCAACGAAAGTATGAATTTCAATAAAATGGACAGTCTCAGTAACATAAATAATAAGAAAATTAGGCAGTTTAAATGTGATGAGCAAATTATATTGGATATCAAATTATTTTTTATGAAATGTGGAAAACATAAGTCTAGATCTCATTTTTACATTTCTTGTTTGTTTGTGTTTTGTAGTGATGCAGTGCGACACTATAATAGCTCCCACTCATGCGTCTATAAGCTGCCAAGACCCTGTGGAGAAGTTCAGCTATGGTTCCACCTGTACCGTAGAGTGTGAGGAGGGGTTTGTTCTAGTAGGAACTAACTCCACCCACTGCTCCTCAATGGGGAACTGGAGCCACACCCTTCCTACATGTCAGGGTAAGACCAGGGGCCAGTTCGGATGTATTCAATACACTTGTACTACTGAATATGGATTTTGTATTTATTTTACTTTCTAGCCCTGTGGTTATAATGGAGAGCCTAAAAGATCTTTGGTTAGCTGAGTAATTAGAAACATATGCATGTAATAGTTAAAATTCTATATTAAGGCAGTAAAAGACAGTTTTTTATTTGCCTTGAATGCATCCATGCTTATTTTAAGTACATCATTATGAAATCACATCTAGGCAATTGTGGTACATTTACATTTGCAAATGATAGGTCACAAAATTTTACATTTCATTAATGTAGATTCACACTGACATGAACATTTAAATAAAAGGAGGGAGTTTTATTGTAATTAGCAACTTTGTTTAGGATATAAAAAATATTTTGGTGAATGTGGAAAACAAATATGTAGATCTCACTTTTACATTGGTTTTTTGTGTTTTGTAGTGAGCCAGTGTGACACTATAAAAGCTCCTCCTCACGCCTCCATGAAATGCCAGGACCCTGTGGAGAGGTTCAGCTACGGTTCCACCTGTACCATTGAGTGTGAGGAGGGGTTTGTTCTAGTAGGAACTAACTCCACCCACTGCTCCTCAATGGGGAACTGGAGTCACAGCCTTCCTACATGTCAGGGTAAGACCAGGGGCCAGTTCGGATGTATTCAGTACCTTTTTACTGTATATTGATTTTACTTCCTAACCCTGGGGTTTGTATGGAGGACCTAAAAGAACGCTGGTTAGCTGTTGAATAAGAAACACCTGCATGTAAAAGTTGGAAATCTATACAAAGAAGAATAGTATAAAAAAAAAGTAGGAGCATGTCAATATAAAAACACATCTAAAAAAGAATGTTAAACTTCCATTTGTTAAATGAAAGGCAACGAAAGTATGAATTTCAATAAAATGGACAGTCTCAGTAACATAAATAATAAGAAAATTAGGCAGTTTAAATGTGATGAGCAAATTATATTGGATATCAAATTATTTTTTATGAAATGTGGAAAACATAAGTCTAGATCTCATTTTTACATTTCTTGTTTGTTTGTGTTTTGTAGTGATGCAGTGCGACACTATAATAGCTCCCCCTCATGCGTCTATAAGCTGCCAAGACCCTGTGGAGAAGTTCAGCTATGGTTCCACCTGTACCGTAGAGTGTGAGGAGGGTTTTTTTCTAGTAGGAACTAACTCCACCCACTGCTCCTCAGTGGGGAACTGGAGCCACAGCCTTCCTACATGTCAGGGTAAGACCAGGGGCCAGTTCGGATGTATTCAGTACCTTTTTACTGTATATTGATTTTACTTCCCAACCCTGGGGTTTGTATGGAGGACCTAAAAGAACACTGGTTAGCTGTTGAATAAGAAACACCTGCATGTAAAAGTTGGAAATCTATACAAAGAAGAATAGTAAAAAATCTTTTGGAGCATGTCAATATAAAACACATCTAAAAAACAATGTTAAACTTCCATTTGTAAAATGAAAGGCAACGAAAGTATGAATTTCAATAAAATGGACAGTCTCAGTAACATAAATAATAGTAGGCAGTTTAAATGTGAGGAGCAAATTATATTGGATATCAAAATATTTTTTATGAAATGTGGAAAACATAAGTCTAGATCTCATTTTTACATTTCTTGTTTGTTTGTGTTTTGTAGTGATGCAGTGCGACACTATAATAGCTCCCACTCATGCGTCTATAAGCTGCCAAGACCCTGTGGAGAAGTTCAGCTATGGTTCCACCTGTACCGTAGAGTGTGAGGAGGGGTTTGTTCTAGTAGGAACTAACTCCACCCACTGCTCCTCAATGGGGAACTGGAGCCACACCCTTCCTACATGTCAGGGTAAGACCAGGGGCCAGTTCGGATGTATTCAATACACTTGTACTACTGAATATGGATTTTGTATTTATTTTACTTTCTAGCCCTGTGGTTATAATGGAGAGCCTAAAAGATCTTTGGTTAGCTGAGTAATTAGAAACATATGCATGTAATAGTTAAAATTCTATACTAAGGCAGTAAAAGACAGTTTTTTATTTGCCTTGAATGCATCCATGCTTATTTTAAGTACATCATTATGAAATCACATCTAGGCAATTGTGGTACATTTACATTTGCAAATGATAGGTCACAAAATTTTACATTTCATTAATGTAGATTCACACTGACATGAACATTTAAATAAAAGGAGGGAGTTTTATTGTAATTAGCAACTTTGTTTAGGATATAAAAAATATTTTGGTGAATGTGGAAAACAAATATGTAGATCTCACTTTTACATTGGTTTTTTGTGTTTTGTAGTGAGCCAGTGTGACACTATAAAAGCTCCTCCTCACGCCTCCATGAAATGCCAGGACCCTGTGGAGAGGTTCAGCTACGGTTCCACCTGTACCGTTGAGTGTGAGGAGGGGTTTGTTCTAGTAGGAACTAACTCCACCCACTGCTCCTCAATGGGGAACTGGAGCCACAGCCTTCCTACATGTCAGGGTAAGACCAGGGGCCAGTTCGGATGTATTCAGTACCTTTTTACTGTATATTGAT
Organism: Esox lucius; assembly: GCF_011004845.1. Taxonomy (NCBI): domain Eukaryota; kingdom Metazoa; phylum Chordata; class Actinopteri; order Esociformes; family Esocidae; genus Esox; species Esox lucius. Next base: position 34,162,044 of record NC_047576.1, on the reverse strand, counting down.
TTTACTTCCTAACCCTGGGGTTTGTATGGAGGACCTAAAAGAACGCTGGTTAGCTGTTGAATAAGAAACACCTGCATGTAAAAGTTGGAAATCTATACAAAGAAGAATAGTAAAAAATCATTTGGAGCATGTCAATATAAAACACATCTAAAAAACAATGTTAAACTTCCATTTGTTAAATGAAAGGCAACGAAAGTATGAATTTCAATAAAATGGACAGTCTCAGTAACATAAATAATAGTAGGCAGTTTAAATGTGATGAGCAAATTATATTGGATATCAAAATATTTTTTATGAAATGTGGAAAACATAAGTCTAGATCTCATTTTTACATTTCTTGTTTGTTTGTGTTTTGTAGTGATGCAGTGCGACACTATAATAGCTCCCACTCATGCGTCTATAAGCTGCCAAGACCCTGTGGAGAAGTTCAGCTATGGTTCCACCTGTACCGTAGAGTGTGAGGAGGGGTTTGTTCTAGTAGGAACTAACTCCACCCACTGCTCCTCAATGGGGAACTGGAGCCACAGCCTTCCTACATGTCAGGGTAAGACCAGGGGCCAGTTCGGATGTATTCAATACACTTGTACTACTGAATATGGATTTTGTATTTATTTTACTTTCTAGCCCTGTGGTTATAATGGAGAGCCTAAAAGATCTTTGGTTAGCTGAGTAATTAGAAACATATGCATGTAATAGTTAAAATTCTATACTAAGGCAGTTTTTTATTTGCCTTGAATGCATCCATGCTTATTGTAAGTATATCATTATGAAATCACATCTAGGCAATTGTGGTACATTTACATTTGCAAATGATAGGTCCCAAAATTGTACATTTCATTAATGTAGATTCACACTGACATGAACATTTAAATAAAAGGAGGGAGTTTTATTGTAATTAGCAACTTTGTTTAGGATATAAAAAATATTTTGGTGAATGTGGAAAACAAATATGTAGATCTCACTTTTACATTGGTTTTTTGTGTTTTGTAGTGAGCCAGTGTGACACTATAAAAGCTCCTCCTCACGCCTCCATGAAATGCCAGGACCCTGTGGAGAGGTTTAGCTACGGTTCCACCTGTACCGTTGAGTGTGAGGAGGGGTTTGTTCTAGTAGGAACTAACTCCACCCACTGCTCCTCAATGGGGAACTGGAGCCACACCCTTCCTACATGTCAGGGTAAGACCAGGGGCCAGATATTACTTCAAATCAAATATGTAGATAAGAGATGTCACTGAGAATGAGCTGTCCAGTTGTAGTTGGAAGTTTACATACACTTAGGTTGAAGTAATTGAAACACATTTCTCGATCACTCCACAGATTTCATGTTAGCAAACTATAGTTTTGGAAAGTCGTTAGGATATCTACATGGTGCAGTAATTTTTCCAACAATTGTTTACAGATTATTTCACCTATAATTCACTATATCACAATTCCAGTGGGTCAGAAGTTTGCATACACTATGTTGACTAATTGACATAATTTGAGTCCATTGGAGGTGTACCCTTGAATGTATTTGAAGGCCTACCTTCAAACTCAGTGCCTCTTTGCTTGACATCATGAGAAAATCATAAGAAATCAGCCAAGACCTCAGGAAAGAAATTGTAGACCACCACAAGTCTGGTTCATCCATTGGAGCAATTTCCAAATGCATCAAGGTACCACATTCATCTGTACAAACAATAGTACGCAAGTATAAACACCATGGGACCACGCAGACATCGTACCACTCGGGAAGGAGACGTGTTCTGTCTCCTAGAGATTAACATATTTTGGTGCGAAAAGTGCAAATCAATCCCAGAATAACAGGACCTTGTGATGCTGGAAGAAACAGATACAAAAGAAAAAGTTAAACGAGTCCTACATCGAGATAACCTGAAAGGCCGCTCAGCAAAGAAGAATCCACTCCCCCAAAACCGCCATAAAAAAGCCAGACTGTGGGTTGCAACTGCATACTGTAGATAGCATTTTATCATGTTTAATCTACCATAGGGGCATCCAAGAGGGCACTTTTGCTGCGTTTGTTTCTGGCATGGGGCACCAGAGGGGGCAATCACCCCCCTGCCCCCCCTGAGTCCACCGGTGCTCAACACTGTCCTGGATTTATAGGGTTGTTTTAACCTTTCTGTTCCTCACTTAAAACCTTCCTCTCTAACATTTCTGGATAGGAAAGAAAAAGGTGCAGTTGTCTCATAATTATTTTCCAGAGCTGTAATTGCTGGTGAATACCACCTGGCTGAGCAGGCAGTGTAATTGAGGCATAACGGCTAGGCAATCTTTTCAATCTTTGACTCTCTCGAGCCTGATAGAAGTTTCAGTGTTGAATTCAAATAATTTTTTGTGAAATTCAAATGTAAAAAATAATGATTGTTACTGTATCTCACAGAAGCCAACTCTACTTTGTATCTTTCCAGCTGATCAGTGCGACGTCTTAACCAATCCTGCTCATGGCTATGTTAACTGCTCTGGACCCCATGGACAGTTTTCCTACAGTTCCCAATGTCAGTTCTCATGTGAGCAGGGGTTTCTGCTGAATGGAACGGCTGATACAGAGTGCACATCCCTGGGCACGTGGAGCATTAGATCACCCCTCTGTGAGGGTAACTCCCACATCTTCAAACCTTATTGAACACACACCCCCACCTGCTGGATGTATAAAGAAACTTTCTAAACAGTTAGGGACAGATTATTCTTATGTGCACATTTAGTAAATAAACTCTGCATTGTTACAGCATTAGTAATAATGTCACTCTTGGTGGTACATGGATTCTTACAGCACGTGAGTGTCCCTCTCCGGTGGAACCACGCAGAGGCTGGATGAACTGCAGCCACCCCTATTCATCCAACAGTTATGGCTCACAGTGCCTCCTCGGATGCAGTGAAGGATTCTGGTTAACAGGAGCTCCCACTATGCATTGCAACGCATCGGGAGTCTGGAGCCAAGACTTTCCCTCCTGTAAAGGTAAATGGGGCCAGGGTGGGATGCATAGCACAAGACTGATTCATTGATTCATTGACAACCCCTGCAGTAGCCCAATGTGAGAGACTTTTGCCCTTGCACCCCAGGGGAATGTTGCTTTAGCTGCTGTGTCTCTTCACCTCAATGGGACAGAAGAGCATTCCTTCATTATAAAAATGCCATGACCTTGTATAATTTCCAAAATGTTTATACTAGTTCTTATACCATACCTTCTTTGTATTCAGCATGGTCTTTTTATTAAGTGCGTATTTTGACTCAATGTGGACTGTGGTTGTTGTTATATTTTAGAGTCAGCAGGTATGTCGGTGGGAGCTGGGATGCTGAGGTATGCTGCAGTAGGTGCTGCTTCAGCAGCAGGGCTGCTGCTGCTGGTGGGAGTGGCGATTCTGATCTCAAAGAAACTCAAGAAGAAAAGTAAGAGAAATTGTTTCAATTCAATTCAATACAGTATTTTCAAATGCAACCTTGTCACCAGACAATTGTAGGCATGCTTGGAGAAGAAGTTAATGGTTTGCGAGACGCAGTTCAAACACAAACATTTATTTTTGTCTAGAACGTCTAGATTTTATTATGTCTGTAGAAATAGTAAGCCAGTGTTTTCCATTCCTGGTCCTTGGGACCCCAAGGGGTGCATGTTTTCACATGCCTGATTCAAACTAAAGAGTTGTTGACAACTTGGTTACATTGATTACGCAACATTAAAATCGAGTGTGTGAGTGCTAGGGCAAAATTGCACCCCTTGGGGACTCCAGGACCAGGATTGGGAAACACTGTAAGCCTTTATAATGTTGAAATATTATAGAAGTAATATAGATGTATAGTTGGTATATGACAAACCCATAATTATACTGCTTCCTGGTCCTCCACAGGTGACTTCAACTTGAACAACTCATTCTGGGAGGAAAGAGAAAATCCTGCTTTTGAGTTTTCTTAAAAATAGTTTACTTTATATCATCAAGGTTTTGCACAGTAAATTTAGATGGTCAGTTATAAGAGTTAATGTTTTTTTCTATATATTTCATGTTAAAGCCCAAGTTAGTTATATCCAACTGTACTTTGTGATATCAAAATAATATTGATATGGATAAATATGTCATTAATAAAAGTCCTAGAGCAGTCAGAAAATAGATTTTCAACATTTTCCAAGGTTTTTCAAACTAACAATACCCTGAAATGCTTAACATAATTACACATTTCTGTAAATTTGAAGATGACCCTTGAGCTTTAATGGACAGTCTCACAGTCAATTCTCAGACCCCATAAACAACCACATTCACATGTGACCCCATAAACAACCACAACCACATGCATTGCATCCATATGAATGCAATGCAAGCCAGCAATATCCAGATAAAAAAATGTTTCTGTTGAATGACCTTCTGATAAGTGGCTGTCCCATTCCATGGAGAGTGAGGACAGTTTCTGCTGAGATTAAGGACAGGATATAATTTGTATTGACATTGCCATTCATTTATTTGCATTTCACTTCAAAGATAATATGATTTCATGTGTTGTTGTATCTCCCCATACACTGAAATTATCATGTGTGCCGTTCTGATGAAAACATTGGTCATTGGTCACCTTTCTGCTTCTTCTTGGATGTCAACAGTGTTTTGAAAACTGGAATATGGTAGGTAGAGTTACTCTGAAAACACATACACTTTCTATAGTTTTGTGTTTTAGTTTTTTAGTTCTATAGTTAATTTGCAGTGTTTTCATGGACTTGACAAAGGTGAAGTCCATTCATAAGCTACGAAACTATGCAGATTACAATATTCGCAGCATTTAAAGTATATGTCACTGTATTTTCATGAGACAGAACCATACAGTACAGAAATAGTCTACACACTGCACTACACACTGCCCTACACACTGCCCTACACACTGCCCTACACACTGCACTACACACATACACTCACCTAAAGGATTATTAGGAACACCATACTAATACTGTGTTTGACCCCCTTTCGCCTTCAGAACTGCCTTAATTCTACGTGGCATTGATTCAACAAGGTGCTGAAAGCATTCTTTAGAAATGTTGGCCCATATTGATAGGATTGCATCTTGCAGTTGATGGAGATTTGTGGGATGCACATCCAGGGCATGAAGCTCTCGTTCCACCACATCCCAAAGATGCTCTATTGGGTTGAGATCTGGTGACTGTGTGGGCCATTTCAATACAGTGAACCCATTTTCATGTTCAAGAAACCAATTTGAAATGATTCGAGCTTTGTGACATGGTGCATTATCCTGCTGGAAGTAGCCATCAGAGGATGGGTACATGGTGGTCATAAAGGGATGGACATGGTCAGAAACAATGCTCAGGTAGGCCGTGGCATTTAAACAATGCCCAATTGGCACTAAGGGGCCTAAAGTGTGCCAAGAAAACATCCCACACACCATTACACCACCACCACCAGCCTGCACAGTGGTAACAAGGCATGATGGATCTATGTTCTTATTCTGTTTACGCCAAATTCTGACTCTACCATCTGAATGTCTCAACAGAAATCGAGACTCATCAGACCAGGCAACATTCTTCCATTCTTCAACTGTCCAATTTTGGTCAGCTCATGCAAATTGTAGCCTCTTTTTCCTATTTGTAGTGGAGATGAGTGGTACCCGGTGGGGTCTTCTGCTGTTGTAGCCCATCCGCCTCAAGGTTGTGCGTGTTGTGGCTTCACAAATGCTTTGCTGCATACCTCAGTTGTAACAAGTGGTTATTTCAGTCAAAGTTGCTCTTCTATCAGTTGAATCAGTCGGCCCATTCTCCTCTGACCTCTGGATGTTTTTCCCTTTTCACACCATTCTTTGTAAACCCTAGAAATGGTTGTGCGTGAAAATCGCAGTAACTGAGCAGATTGTGAAATACTCATACCGGCCCATCTGGCACCAACAACCATGCCACGCTCAAAATTGCTTAAATCACCTTTCTTTCCCATTCTGACATTCAGTTTGGAGTTCAGGAGATTGTATTGACCAGGACCACACCCCTAAATGCATTGAAGCAACTGCCATGTGATTGGTTGATTAGATAATTGCATTAATGAGAAATTGAACAGGTGTTCCTAATAATCCTTTAGGTGAGTGTATAGAGCAGACAGCTGACTGTTTGCTTTCCAAATATTAGTATAGAGCAAACAATTTTAGGTTGATTCCTTATTCTAGTCATTGATATTATTTAGATTACCATACATCTGTACTGATACAGTATATTAACAATACATATTAATAGATCAATTAATGCTTAGCAGATTAACTGAATGAAGTAGAAACTCCTAGGTAGCCTAGTTTTTTCATCAGTGTAGGACAGTGATCAGCTGGAAATAGTGAAAGGATATTAACCTACTATGTTCCAGCTAAGTAGATGTAAAAGCAAGTATTAACTATATAGTAGCTTTCTAGACAAATAAAATATACAGTTGTTTTTGTTGCAGGCCTTCATTACACTAGATTATCAATGGTTAACTAAATAACTAATTGTCCTGCTGGAATATCTAACCACACCCAGTTTCAGCTTCCTGGCAGAGGCAGTCAGGTTTTTATTTAATATATGCTGGTACTTGATGTCCATGATATCATGTATCCTAACAGCTTGTCCAGGGCTGTTGGAAGAAAAACAGCCACACTTCACAGTCGGGATGAGGCACTTTTCTGCATGTCTATCTTTCTGTCTACAGTATGCCAACCCATCTCTGATGTTTGTTTCCAAAAACCTCAATTTTGTGGTAATCTAACAATCAAACCCAATCCCGTTGAAAGTCCTAATAACATTTGGTAAACTGTAGGCGTTTTAGTTTTTTGTTTGATGACAGCGTTTGTTTAATCGTAGTTTAGAAAACTTTCTGATTCTTTGGCCACTCAAATCATCCTCCTCACTGTGCGTGGGAACAATATAGACACGTCCTCTTCCAGGCCGATTGTCAACATACCCAGTTGCCTTAAACTTTGTAATTATTGCCCTGAAAGTGGAAATGGGCATTTTCAATCTATGAGTTATTTTGGTATAGCAATTTCTTTTTTGTGCATCTTAACAAGATTTGTCGCACATCATTACTTTATTCTCGGGTCTTTCCCATAGCGATGGTTGACTATGGGAATTTGGCCTATGTCACCTCATATTTATACCCCAGTGAGACAGGACGTCATGACTTACCACTAGTATTCCTAACCATTCAGGTGAACTTAAAATATAAAATAGGAGTAGGAATATACTTCTGCTAGATTTTACTCATAATATATTCTTGGGGTGCCAATGATTGTGGCACACGTTTTGGAAAACCAGAAAAGGAACCAGGCAAGCCTAGTTCACCTGGCCCGCAATTAAAAGTGATAACTGTTGTTGCCCTCACTGGACTTGAACCCAGGTGCTATATGTATGTCCAGTGTTGGTATAGCATCTCAACATTTGACAAATCTGTCACAAATTAACATCATACCAAGTTTGAATATTTCGCTAGACACCATTAAGCTTTTTGTTAAACTGACTAACATTTCTTATTAGGTTTACATCCACCACAAACAGCATCTATGAAATATATGGCTTTTGCCATTGGCCATTAAACAGAAATAGTCACAATATAACTGTAAACAGTTTTATTTTATGCTTACTATAACATAGCTACTGAAGGTTGTATCCAGCAAAAAAAATCCTAATGCATAATTTGTTTTGACTGTGATGAGAGTCAAACACAGCACCTATTGTTTGAAGGTCCACGTCTCAAACGACTATGCTACTTAACAAGGGTGAGTCAGTCAGTCAGTCACTAACCAGGTAAGTCTAGGTAGCCAATCTGTTATCTAGTAAGTAGCCTACATGCTAGCTATAAAGCTAGTGCAAGCTAACTTCAGTTGATTTTTTATTTCAAGATAACTTCTGAATTGTAGCTAGCATCAACATTTTTATCTTCACGTCACACAATCCAAAGTTTCCTTAGTGCTGCCAACACACCCTACTAAGCCAGATACATATTATACAAGGACCATATGAATATTCTATTAGTAGGCGTGCACTTCCTGTTATGAACAAAGCCAAAATAAATGAAGATGGAAACACATTTTACTTTTTTCTTTACTGGTGATCCATGTCAACATTTTGAAGTAATGAGGATTGAGTCTATTTTTTTTTTTAATCGGAAATCCAATGACTGAAATAAAAATTCAATAAAAGAACAGTTTTTTTTTGTTATTCAATTTTTCCATTGTACAAAATATTCCAATGACTAAAAATTATACGGAGCCACCTGGACCCTCCCACCCAGGCATTATTCTGTTTGAATTAAAGGTGGTGTCACAATATGTTTACAATGATACTTTAGCAAAATATGTTTATACAATCATCCATTTCATATGGGAGTCCTTATTATAATGGAAAAACATTGTGTGTGTTTTCCCAAAACCTAAACCTAAGTTGAAAATCACATTTTCAGTTGTGATGACCAGACAAATATTTTGTGGAAAACTATTTTTCAGTTTTTACAATCATTGTGTGAATCTGAGATCCCCACATGTAGGCTACTCAGTCGTGTATCACAAACACACACAGTTATATGAACATTGTAAATGTAGCAGGTTTTGGATGCATTTGCTTATAAAACAAATTGGGCTAGTTTTCAGGCTTTTGGGCAAATTTTCAGCAGTAATTGAGCTAGAAAACATATCTGGACCTGGCAACCCTGTAGCCAGACAAAGCGCATCTGTCTCCACCATGAAACAGCATGAAGCCAATTAGAACAGTTAAAAGACAGCGGGTTTATGGCCCACGGTTGGCACTGCGGGTGCAATAAATAACTGATACGCTGACGGGAAGCTGTTTGGCTAACATCAGAATAATAATGAGGTTATTGCTGCCTGCTGAGGCCGTATGATATCCGCTTTATTATTTTTCCTAATCTCCCCGGATTCTGTTGGCAACCAGCCTTATGCACGCTAAACCACGCCCAAAGCAAAGAAACATGCAAATGAAAAAAAAAGGACAACAGGCACGCAGGCGTACACAGGCACGCAGGTGTACACACGCACGGGAACACACACTCAGACATGCACTCAGTGTGCTACTGTAAGGCATGAGCTGGTTGGCAATGGCGTACCATTGTTCCTGATCATTGACTTGCGGAGGTCTTTCATGGTGGGATACCTGAGAAGGGATGGAGAGTAAAGAGGGTTCACAGCAGAGAAAGGAGCCACAACATACACCAGGCTTCGTATCTATCTATCTATATGGCACATTCTCCCCTGACACAGCTTTCAACCACTCCAATGTCTGCCTGCCCGGACCCCACCTCCCCAGTACAACACTCCCCTTCCCAGGAATGGTGCATTCCAGCAGGGCACCGAATCTGGGTGGTCCCCCTTTGGCTGAATAGACGATTCGAGGCAGATAAATGCAGGTAGGGCCTTTGACTGAGGGGAGCACAATGTATGCGTTGATGAAGGCCTGACGGACTTTGGAGGATGTGAGCCTACCTGTGTCTGACCTGATCTGCTGTCCTAACTCAGTGGTTACTGTTTGATGACAGTAGTACATCTGCTCTCACCATTCACGTGGCATGTAGACAGATGGGGGAGTGGCCTGGCCTGACTGTCACAGACATGGAACTGATAAGTAATGCAGATAGACTGGCCCAGAAGTCAGTCTGCTAAATGCCCTCTACACCAGTGATCAGTTGTTCATATCGCTTCAGACACAGCATGTTCTAGGCCAATACTGTGAATGTAACAATTCCAAAACAAACATTGTTACAGTACACTCATTTATTCAGAGGTGATTTGTTTTGTCTGAAAACAGCTTATAGTCTCAGACACGAGATGTAATAAATACAAATAAAATGCACCAATATAGTAATTAACTTATATAATACATTATTATCTGAAAAGCATCATGCAAAACACACAGAGAGAGTCCTCTTGGAGTTAAGTCTTTAGATATATAGTGTGATTGTGAAGTGCTGCAGTTTCCACACATTGAGAGAGGCAAGGGACCAGGGAAGCATGTGTGCCCCCAGAGGTGAGGGTCCAGGCTGGTTGTGTGAGGGGAGACGAGACTCCCTACTCAGGAGGTGAAGTAGGAGTCTTGCATGGAGTAGAGACAGTCAATGGGGGTTAGCAGCGATGAGTCTCCATAAGACAGAGAGGTTCCGTCGTATAGGTGATAGAGAGGGTCCCCATCCATCTCCATGTAAAGGGCCTTGTAGCCTGGGAGACGGAGAAAAGAGAGCACATTGAGGGTGGGGGATTTAAAGTGAGTGATCATTCTTTTCATAACCGGTGCACAAATGCATTCAACAGTTTTCACTGTGTTCATTAGGTGATTTGGTTGCATTCACCATAAGGGTGCATGTGGTCCCCTGGCATCCGTGGAGGGGTAAGTCCCTGTCTGAAAGGTTCCATGTCCTGGTCTTGCTGCTGGAGGGTTGTGACCTGGCCCTCCTGCTGTTGGTGGGGGCTGGGCTGGCAGTAGGAGCCCAGAGAATTCAGGTCAGAGGTCACATTGTCACAGGATGGCGCTGTGGAGCACAGGAATCATGGGAAAGGTCAATCGCAATAACTGATACTTTAAACTGTATATAAAACCTACACAGGGGGCTCCTCTTGTCTTGACTCCCTATCACCAGGAGATGGTGCCCTTGTTGATCTTCTCTGGTTGTGAACTATTGGCTGTGTGCAGTTGGTGCCAGCTCAATTGGATTCCATGAAGCGTGTGAAAATGAAAGGTGAAAAGGAATAATGCAATATTGGTGACTTGACTCCCAACTTTCATTTGCATGTCACACTTTTTTTAGCACCCACATTAGATAATAAAACCGATTTGTCTGCCTCCGTGACTCACTCTACTTAAAAACCAGTAGTAACTGAGGTCATCAGTTGTGTGAAAAAATGCTGAATGGCTTGTCGCGGATGCCTACAAGTATGACATGTCATGATCTTTAATTCTCACTAACGTTGAGTGTTGATGCGACCATGTAGGGTTGAAGGTGGTGGTACAATTAGATTTTATGGGGAGAATAAAGCAAATAAGAAAAACCTTATTATAACCCATCTCTGTGTTTGTGTGGCTAAAAACGCATTTCTGGAATTGGATACCATAGTGCGTTTAAAGTATGGCCTATTGTAGTTTAAATTAAAATTCGTTTTGATGGTTAATTTGCCCCAACACTATTTTCTTATTGAAATCACCACTGCAAAAACACACCGTGTCGGTTTGTAAATATATATATGTGTATGTTTGTGGTACTGCAATCCTGCATGCAGGGGTGTAGAATTAGGAGGGGACGGCGGGGTCATGACCCCCCCAATATTATAGACAGGTCAGTGTAACAACCCTGGAAAAGAGTGAAAATCCTGGGATCCATTGATCCTGACCCCCCCAAAATACAACAGAAACCTACGCTGTTGCCTGGGTGTGTGGGCGTGCGTGTTCAGTTACCTACCTCCGTGATTTGCTGTGTGGTCACGCTGCACTTGGGTTGGCGGCTGCTGCTGCCTCTGTAGCTGCTGTTGTCTTCTGGCCAGTTTCTTCATCTACAATGCAATGTTATTACATCTACTGTTACATCTCACTCCACAGCCTTTCTACCCACTTCCCTCAGCTTCTCATTGAAATCTAGTCTTCATAGAAGTGTGTTCACTCGATAGAACTGCATTAATAGTGTGGGGGGGGGCATATATGATAGAGGTGAAGGTAAAACCACACATGCTGCACATGTAAAGAAATACAGTCTCTATCTGGAGAGATCTAATAGTGAGATGTCATCAGTTTCCTGAATAAAGAGATAACAGGACTGATTTCCAGGTTGGCAGCACAGCACAATGCCGAAAGAGGTCCCTTATGAATGGCGCACATGAAAGTATTCAGGAGGTTGTTATGTGGGAGGGACGTGGGGATGACGGGAGATGGGGTTGTGTGGGGGTGGAGGGCAGCATCACATTACCTTGGCTCTTTGGTTCTGGAACCAGACCTGCACCACTCGCACACTCAGACCAGTCTCCGTTGCCAAGGTCTCCCTTACCTCAGAGGGAACAGACAGGAAGTAAATGTGCAGCGAGCAAACAATTTGTTGGTTTAGAATTCAAAATAAAAGCGACCTGCATGGTGAGGATATATCATGACAAGTAATTTTTCTTCCCTTTTAATCCCCCTGCCTTTTGAAAATATTTTTAGCCCACATTGGTGCTTCGGTGCACCCATAGGAGTCTACCTTTCGACAGGGCTTGGAGGAGACCTCGAAGGAGGCTTTGAAGGCCCGTCTTTGCTGAGTGCTCAGAATAGTGCGTGGACGTTTGGGTTGTTTGTGTTCAGCGACAACTGCTTCGCTACTATGTCTGCCTGAAGCCTTTACACTAGCCTCTTCTTCTTTCTCCTCATCACTTTTACCTGCCAAGACAAAACTGCTTTTTTTTTAAAATGACCTCATTACAATTCTGATGTTTATGGACACGCACACTCAGACTCACCAAAACGTACACAAACAAGTAATCTGTACCTGAGTCTGAGGAGGTGCAAGTGTCTACTTCCAGGTCCAAGTCTCTGGCACAGAGAAGCCGTCCTTCCCTAAAGACAAAGCAGTCGCCAGTCTGTAGACGGCAGGAGCACACACTGCAGCTAAAACAGGCCAGGTGGAAGACTTCAGCCCCAGCACGCATCACCAGCTCTGCCGGGGAGATTGCCTCCACACAGCCTCTACAACGCACTGAAAACAGACTAGAGGACAGAGAATGACAAAGAGAAAAAGCAAAAACGTGCATCAAAGAAAATCTTGGTTTCAGTTTCAAAAAGGATTTCCCTCTAATGACTCTGGCAATTACCCCTGTTTTTCAGTGTCTACTGCTCTGGGGCACTGGGGTAGAGTTCAATACTCCACATATCCCAGACAGACGAGCTCTCAGAGGTTACGGGAATGTTGCTGAGTCTTGCTGTCAATCCAAACTGCCAGTTAACATCCCCCTCCTCTTCCCTGTCTCCTTCTCTTTCTCAGCTGCCTTCCCTACACACTCAGACACATACCCCCAGAGTCTTAACACCTAGCAACCAGCACTGGGGGCTCAGCTGGGAGACTGTTACCCCGTCTCTGGCTGCCGTGTCCGAGACCCAGCTCCTGGAGTTGATTTAGAAAGGCACTCTGCAGGCCATGGCTCCAGTCGGAGGGGGGCAGAATCAGAACTCCTGGTGGGAGAGGCTTGGACTGCTGGTCCGGGAATTATCTGCAGAATTATCCCTAAGTCTGCTTAACCAGAGGGGAACAAAAGGAGAGCCAGCCCCAAAGCAGCAGGCACATTGTTCCGAAGCAGTTTGGATCTGTCAACCAGGATGATATGTCATCAGTTTGGATCTGGGGTTCAACTTGAACCAAGAGTCACACCAATAAACTTTTCATACACATATGAGAGGATACGTTTTTTTTCCCCCTATTTGTTAAGTGGGTGTTGTTGAATTACCATGGTATATGGACATGTAATTTGGAGGTACAAATGTATTAAAGTTGTATTTATTTTAATGTATTTCAATATGGTATTCCTTGCTAATATGACAAAGTTATGCCACCAATGGGATTAGTAATCACGGTAAAAACGGTTGAAGAGACCATACATGCTCATGTAGTACACTGATCTAATTTACCATCTAGGTCATAGAGTTAATTCCATTAATTTATATTGACTAACACTAAGTGACACTTTGGATGTAGACACATCAAATACATCAATGGATTCTTCAAATTGATGATGTAATGGTGTGATTAGCTAATCTCTTTGAAACATAACCAAGTACATGGAAGTTGGTACAGTTGTTCTCTGAGCTTTCTGATTGACAATATATTTATATGTATATATATATATATATATATATATATATATATATATATATATATATATATATATATATACACCCACATATATATATATATATATATATATATATATATATATATGTGTGTGTGTGTGTGTGTTATATATAATATATATGTATATATGTTATATATACATATGTTATATATGTACACACTGTAAATTGGTCCATAAAAATATTAGGGGAATATAACTGAACTGAATATTCTAGGTGTGTTTGTGCAAGTGTGTTTTTTTTCCCCATTATTCATTCAATCAATCATATTTATTTTATAACGCCCTTTTTGCATCAGCAGTTGGCACAAAGTGCTTTTAAAAAACACCCAGCCTTAAACTCCAAGGAGCAAGCATCTACAGTGTTGATGCACAGTGGCTAGGAAAAACTCCCCTAAAGGGCTAAAATTTAGGAAGAAACCTAGAGAGGAACCAGGCTCTGAGGGGTAACCAGTCCTCTTCTGTATTATAGTAATTAATAAATGCATGTGGGCTGTGTCCAGAGTTATTCAAGTTATTATGAACACATTCTTTTTTGCAATAAAGGCTTATAAATTGTTACAAAAATGTTAATAAATACTTTCAAAAATACATATAGGTTAAAGTCGTAATAAAATATATTGTATATACTGTACTTCAACAAATAATAATAAAAAAATAATTTACAATACAAACAAGATAAACATTTACCCTAAGCAGACCCTTTTTTCTAATTGTAAAACTTCAGTAACGCTCAAAATAAATTTATGTCTACCAGGCATTCAAACCTGATCTAATTTTTGAGCTTTTTCCACATAAATTTGGCTAAATAAGTTAAAGCAGTTTTAATAAGTTCAGAGGCTACATCTGGTGTATCCAGTACAAACCAATTCTGTATTCTTGTGTTAATTGTTGTGGGAAATGCTGGAGCTTTCTGCAAAAGCACCTTGTAAATAAATTGAAAGAAAGAAAGTCCTTCTCTCGTGTTACATAGAGGGCCAATCCACCTTTTTGTACAATTTACAATGGTGCATTGCAAAGCAATCACCAGATATAAATTGGAGGGCAAAGTAGTAAACAGCATCTAATTGTTTAAGTGTAGGAGCAGCGGCTTGCTGCGGATTGTACCCCATAGTCCAAGACAGACAGAAAAGTGGGCTGGACAATTTATTTATTACTATTTAAATATAGACAGATTCTATTTACAGTAAATGAAACCAAGGCGTTTCACAACAAATGTTAGATCATTAATGTGTGTTTTAAAAGAAAACCTTTCATCAAGCCAAATACCCAGATATTACTAAGAGTATACTTGTTCAATATGTGATCTATCCAGGGTCGTCATTTGAAGATGAATATTAATAATAGTTATGCTACCTAGACAAGATCATGTACTTTGTTTTATTTGCATTCACCCCCAATTTAAGAGGGACTTTTGTAATGCTTGGAAGCCAGATAAAGATTTGGTTAATAGAAGGTACATCATCAGCATAAAAAATTATGTTGCATTTCTTTTACAGTCATCATTGACATTTACATGCAGTGTGAACAACAGGGGATGTACAATCAAGCCCGGGCATACTCATTTACGTATATTAAAAAATAAAGATTTGAGCCCTTTGTTCACAATAGTCAGTCCTATCACGAAGACAGTTCTAAAACCAGATGCGTGCATCAGCACAGACCTATCACTTTTCTCATTAAAAAGGAATTATCTACTACTGTATGTCAGAGATCATGTATGCTACTTTCTCGACCGGGGTTTAATAATTTATAAAAATAAATAATATCATTATTTACCAATCTTCCATGATACTACTACATCCTCATGTTAAGATTTCAGAATCAGGTCAGACAAAAGTTATTACAATAAAAGGTAGAATGTACAGTATGTAGCTGTCTTCATAGTCAGTTAATGTTCTTTACTATGTCATGTCTTATGTTTTTGAGTTTTATAAATATATATAATGTTGTTTTAACTTTGAACTGTACCTGTCTATTCTGCTTTAAGTCATGCTTGATGTTTTGTGTAGACCCCAGCAGAACGAGTAGCTGCCGCTTTTAGCTGAACGCTAATAAAATCTTAAGTCCTATGCCCACTGGTTAGCCTAACCCGTGAAACAGGAGGATCAACACTACATAAAACACACAGTTGTCTTGGCTATGCACTGACAGAATAAGTAACATCACCACACCTAATTGTCTGATTTGAAATACAACATTCAATCACATGGTGGAGCATAGACATGCTCATGATAGGCATAAGAATGGCAGCAAAACGTCAATGACGACACATTTCAGTATGACTTACGACAGTAACAACAAGATAAGCTACAGAAGCACTTATGATATGTATCACTTAATTTGAATATTACACTGTTTAATTATTATTTTTTTGTTCCTGGGTAGTGTTATTTCTTAATTGCTTATGCCTCAAAAGTATAGAAAATGGCTATTATTCCCCACAAGTTACAGTATAAATCATAATACAACTAACTTCTGAATCTTTTGGAGTCATTTTTATTTTATTTTAGTATAAATACATGTTAATTTTTTTTTCTGACTTTATGTGAACGAAAAGACACAAATGTGCCTGTTTTCTCATTGGAAATAGGTACGTTTCTAAATATCACTGTCCTGGTTACAAAAGCAAAGTTTGTGGGGAATAATAGCCATTTTCTAGGCATTTTTAGGCATAAGCAATTACAAAATAACACTTACTACCCAGGAACCAAAATTGTGTTACAGATGAATGCAAGCTTGTTATGACAGGTCGGACAATTTTATTTAAACTTAAACCATTTAAATTAAATTGTGTGATGGCCACCTAATTTGGGACTGGTTTCCTGAAAAAGGGAAATGAAGTGCTTGGCAGTTGAATCTGTTACAGGTAATGTCAGGTGCGCTTCATAACTCCCCAAATGTCTTTAGAATTGTTAAAAATGTTGAACTAGCTAGTTGCTGGCTAGTTGTAGCTTCGAATCCTAATCTGCAACTTTTACCAAGATTAATGTTTTGACAAGATACTTCTTGACCCTAATGCCAGCTTGTACACGGTCAAAATCACTCCAGACATGTCATAATTAAAAAGATCAATATGCAAAGCAATGTAGACTATTTCTACACTCTTGCAGCAGTTTTAGCTCATTTTAAAATAACAGAGACATTTTGTCAAAACTAGTGTGTTGAAGCGTATTTCAATGGGTAAATATCCTTCTAAAATGTTTTCTTTTACCAGTGCTTGTTTTGTTGACTTTCTGTGGTGTTTGTGACACCATGCACATTACCTAGCATATGACCCACCAGCCTCCAGGCAACATAAGAAATTACACTGAAACTGTTCAGTAAGATATTAGGTAAAACAAATACTTTTTTTGTCATCCATACATTTAAATATTACAGTAGCTGTTGTGAGAATAAAACATTACTGGGACGTCTTGTCATGCAAATTAAGATTTTAAGGCCTATACAAAATTCAAAAGCAATGGCCCCCACTAAAACACATTTCAAAGGCTTACTGTATTGTTCAAAAGGGGCTGTGTGCCAGCACTGCCATGGGTTCTAGTTCAATCGCACAACAGGTCTGACGGTCTGCCACTGATACTACAGACTAAAGTTCAGAACCAAATACATGACCCCAAGCACAACCTTCAAAAATCTGTTTTTTTCGCACTAAAACTAAAACACACTTAGATACAAGGGTCAAAATGCTGCAGAGGAAACAGTAGTTCGAGACGCAACATCCTAAAGCCCTGCATTGCTCAGTCATATTAGTGTTGCTCAGGGGTCGCCAGGGAAACGACTGAGCTCATTCTAGGGATCTCATGAGGGGCAAGCAGGCTGCCTGATCGACCCAAGCTGTCTGCCAACCCAAACGTCTATGGTATGTGCATTCCTAAGGCAAAGATACTGTACCTAGATGCATCAAAGGACCATTTCTAAGAACTGTGTCAGATGAAATGACCCCAACCATTTGATGTGACTCTGATGCGACTCAAAATAACCATCATTGTTGTTGATACAGAACAGAAGACTATAAAAATGTCTTAGATCACTCAGATTGCACTTTTTAGTCCACCAAATGCAATGCAAAGTGCTTCTCAGCTCTATGTTAATGCGGCGACCAAAGTACCTTAACATTATGCAGAATGAGAAGTTAGCAGTGTTAAATTTTTCAGTGAATTTGTTGATTTTAAGGGCATGGCCTGACTCAAGTCAGGACGCAAACAAATATTCCTGTTAAATGTACACTCAAGGATATATTTCCCACACTTAGCTGGTGACAAGAACATTACTGAAAGAAAACGCAGCAGACACTATTCTCAATCCTTTGTAGTTCTGACAACGACCCAGCTCTTTATCATGTAGCATTTTTTCATGTCGCAAGGCAGCTCTTACTTTCTCTTTCAACACAGGGAAAGGTCTGTCCACACATTCAAACTGCAGTGCATGTTCTCGCATTGTTCTAATCTTGACTTCTGAACCTGACCTTTGGTCCAGAGTAGTCAATGCCCTTTTGTGAATAGAAACCTCTGGGGGTAAGGATGAAGACTGAATCCTGTTGCTTTATGGGTGTACCTGGAGACTGCGATGAACACATACTACAAAAAGGGCTAATAGATCTGATTAAGACCTGGAGTTTTTGTTGACATCCCATCTGACCACCAGACTGATGACCTAATAGTCATATTATACCAACTCATTTACATTTACATTCTCTTCAATCTAGCTGCTGCTCAGACAGTGTGGTACAAGTAGGAGAGGTGAGACCTGAACATTAAAGTTTGGGGCAAGGGATGTCACAAAAATGTGAAACAGGCATAAGAAAGTGTACCCCACACAGCCCAGTAGGGGAACAGGGAGCAGGGTCAGGATTGGTCAAAAACAATCTGTGGGGGCGTTACCTGGCATGAGACCCCCTGCTAATTGGTCAGGTCAGATAACTCACAGTCGAGTTGGCGTCAGACCAAGGAGCACCTGGGCACAGGGCGATCCAGATGCCATGGCATTGAACACCCCCAAAATGTTTACACCCAAAACCCCCATCTCTCCTGTCAGAATCCCCCTGCCCCACAAACATATGGCCCTCTACAGTTCCCTTTGCAACTTCCACCACTCTCCTCCCACTCTTTAGCGCTATAAGTTAGCAAACAAAAATGTTTCCACCTGTCCTACATATGAACAGTCTGTTGTCATTTGACAATGTGGTAATTTTTTCAATAATTATGACACTGGCAACAAACACTACAAAGAGTAAAGAGACATCACAGCTTGGTCAAAATAAGGAGTTCGGCTGTGTTGGCTCCTCCAATGTGTTAGCCATCCGTGTACCTGGGAACAGCACCAACTGTGGCCTAAACCAAAACCGCAGCATGATTTCATCTCAATGCATCCAGGAGGAAACATTTTGGGCAGTGAAAGGAGTGTGGTGTTTCCAGTTTTGCCATTTGGCAGAGAGGCCATGACTAAATTGTTCAGAAATGATGGGGGCCGCCTCCATTTGGTCTGGGCCATTTTCTACTTGGCTCTCTTAGGTGTGAAAGATAGTGTATGTGTCTCTTGATTTTGGGGGGATATGGGGAGGGGGGGTATGTGACGCTTTTGAACAGGCCATATGTTGTCCCCAGCTTGCTGTTGCCACGTCAATGGGTTTTGATAATTTAACACATTTTGACAATGTGTCAGTTGAGCTCTACCCCAGATCGCTCTACCCCGTCTGTCTATGTGTGAGCGTGTGTATGTGTGTCTCAGTGCTCTCCTCTTACATTCCAGGGCCCATACGTCCCCTCCTCCTGCAGTCACCTTGTTCTCTTAGAGCTGCGACTGCCAGGTTTTATGGACTCTCCATTTCATACAAAAACAAATGTACAATATAATCACTATTATTCACACATAATAATCCCACTAATCTCCCAAAACACAGTCACATACTGTATGTAGCACTGACAGAATTACGCTGAGACATCCCCAAATAAACTTAAGAAATTATTTGAAATAAAACATTTCCCCAAACTTCTAAAACGTCGGTACAGAGAGACATTCTGACATGTCAAGGACATAGCTGGGACACAGACAGGAAGGTTCTCAGAGTGCGGCGTACCGTTGGGTTTTTAGAGTGGAGCAGGTGTGACAGATACCACACCTCTGTGGCTCCAGTTGTAGTTAATGGTTTTCAGCTGTACTAGCTATACAATTCATACAATTCTCCTGTTCATACCTATTGACATGAAGTCTATGTGAGAGAAACAGCGTAATTTGTGCCAGTGTAGAAACCAGATGTTTGTTATCCACATACAATGGCTGCTGAAATTCTTTAATAGGAAAACCTGCCACTGTCTATGCCACTGTCTAAGCCACTGTCTAAGCCGCAATGCACAAGAACAAAAATGTTTGTCTTGCCATATAAGATATCAAAACCTATGACTAATAATAAATGTTATTTGATGTAATAAGTTTGGGTTTAAAGTAAAGTTCGATCTGCTGCAATTGGGGGGTGTCCTTACACCACCACCCCCCTCAGCCCTCATGGGCTACTGGCTCCAAGGAGAACAATAGAGATAAGAGAATGTCTTTGGGGGTGACATCCCCTGGGCGTTCCCTTTCTCTTTAGCCCAGTCTAGAGCCCCCTAATCACATTCCTATTGACCTGGGAAAACTAAAAACATCATATCAATGAGACACATTTCATTTTATTATAAAATGTCGATCAAGGTAAAAAAAAATTAAATAAAATTGCCAAAAAGTATTTGAAAATGTAATGCGATGAAAACAAATGCCAAAATGTAATTAAAGTTATTTCTATTCCACTAAATTTCATAGCGATTTTGGAGGGTGAATCAAACAAGAATACCGTAGTGTAGTACCAGGGCATACTACACATTACATAATAAAAACGTTAAATCATTATTTGGTATAATTTTACCCGTAAGCTAAAATCACAGCAACACTTACCGGGCATAATCGCGCTTGCAGTAAAGTTTCTGGTCCCGTAGAAAACAGGTATTTCTGAGTGGGTCGCAGCATGCGGCGCACCGCACGCACTGCTCGTGCCAAAGTCCACCGTTGACACGAAGCAGGTACTTGTCACGGATAAGGCGGTAGCATCCCGCACACACCACACTTTGTGTCATATCTACACCAGAAAAGAAGAAAACGTTTGACATTTTGATAATGTTATAATTTAGCCAGCATAATTAATGTTATATAGGCCTAACGATTGTCTACAATTACACTGACCAAGCAAATTATTCACAAATCGTGCCTTGTTCCCAAAAGCTATTCTATTCTAATAACTTGCAATATAAATGTTAGTTAATATTTTTGTAATAGAATAAATGGTAGGCTCAAGAAATAAAAAAAAAGTACATTAAAACCACAAAAGTAAATATTATATGATATTCATTGATCACAATTTTGGTGCTGAAACATATTTCTTCGACATGGGATCATTAGTATATTTTGACAGTCAATAAGAAATTGCCTTTCTAAATACACGCAATGTATGTGTAACCATTTTTATTGGTAGAACTGTATATGCTTTAACCAATTGAATTAGGTAGACTAGGCCTACTCACCAAGTAAAGATCCCGGGTGTCCCTCCATCAGTGTGATGGAGTTATATCCTTTCTGCCATGTCAATAAATGTTTCACTGTTAGGTTCAGTTAATCTTTTTTGGAATCTGCAGAAATATAAATCGTGTGGCTAAATAATAATAATATTTATAATAATAAAACATTTAAAATGTCCAGGATACTATGTTTTTATGTCCTTGATCTTAAAATCTATTTCATCATTAATCATATCTCCTTTCTGGAAATAAAGTCCTGGCGGAGTGGGATGAAGAAGCCCGGATGAAACTTTCTCTCCTACGGAACCGCTCGTTTCAAATTCCTCTTCTTTGCACGGATAATCGTTAAACATTGAGCGTGTATCTATCTATTATCCCATTAGTCTGAGAGAAAGAGAGGGAGAGAGATAGAGCGATGCACTTCTGAGCACCTGCACGTTGATTATGTGCTCTCTCGCCTTCTCTCCATAACTTCCTCACCCGGCCTCCGTCAGAGACCCAACAAGGCACCCTGTTAGTCCATCCCATTGAAATACGAGGATGTTACGAGGATAATACCAGCAGTCCTGATAGAATGCATACCGCATGATTTAAATCCTTCCAAAATCCATAATTAAATAGAAACGTATTTACACATACTTGCTGCTACCTCAGGACAATAACACCGTTTTCGTTATGGTGACCAAAAAATTTTAATAAAAAACTAGAACTTTCGTTACTCATCGTAGGGTTAAGCATCAATACTAAAAACCTATAAAATAAGCTTTTCAATATTGTCCTATTAGACCTTCGATTTTTTTTAATAATATCTCCCTTAAACCAAAGGGGCACGGATGTTAAGTATTTGGCCAGTTATTTTAGTAAGTAATTGAAATATACACAAAGACTATCAGAAGAAATTATGATAAAATTGTATAGTTTTAATGCAGGCAAGCTTTATTATAATATACAAATTTACAAAATTAGTCTGGTGATTTTTATTTCCATACCAAAGATTACATTTCCATTAGACGCTGTATTGATAATAAAATCTTTGTAAAATGATGTTAACCCCTTTCCATTGTTGACATTATGCGACACTTTTGTTTTGCCCCTCATATCCCCAATATATTTATTTTAAATTTGTACACATGCCAATATTTAATTACGTTTATAATAGGCCTTCTTACAGTAAACAGAACTACTTGAGTGCATGGTGCATGTGTAATGGAGAATATACATTAATTAATTAGTTTGTCTGTTTAAATAAAGATATCGCAACGACACAAAATATTTACACTAATTGTGTAGGAACCTCTAAATAAGCGTTGAAATGTGGTTTAGCCAGTTTTCCATCATTGAATCAACAATGAATTCATCAATGTAGATTACCAGACAGGGCCGCCTCCAGGCATAAGCAACATAAGGGGTAGCTTAAGGCCCCCGACCGCTAGGGGGCCTCGGGCTGCTAGGGAGCCCCCGACCGATACATTTTGCTTCGGGCCCCCAAATGGCTAGAGCTTGCACTGCTCCCCAATAATAGATGTACTTGTGGAGAGCTTGCAGCATCGAGCAAGTGTACAGTTCCGTGATCTAGTGGTTAATGACATTACCATTCACGTGATCCGGGTTCGTAACTCGTGGTAGGAACTATTTCTATTGCAGGCGGCTGAACTAGGCTTGTCTGGTTTCTTGATTTCCCTGAGCAAGTGGATTACTTAGCCCTAAGGCCTTCCTATTGACATATCAAAAATCAGTTTAGAGGTCTAACTTCACATCACATGACAATGCTTTCTAAATGACAAAAAATAAGATCAACTTAAGTCAAAATAGTTTCTGTGGATTTACTTGCTCAGTTTAGATGATTCAACACTATTTTCTAGACAAACAAGAACAGTGGCAACCATGGAATGTGTAGAAACAAAATGTGCAGTAATTTGGTGGAAAATTAACCCAGGGAGGCATTTAACCCCAAGCCACCGTACTAAACATGATTTTCCAGTTAGTTTCTGAACGGGAGAACACCTACTTCCCAGTTTTCAGATTTGAAACTCATGTGTTTACTTTCTTAATGTCATCTCTGGCCTTAATTCAAATTATTCGAGTGAACATGACAAATTAAATGCACACATGAAATCCCCCAAAAGCCTCAATAAGGCCACACCCTATATTGAAAACAGTTCAAATGTTCGTGTATGACAAGCGACATTTTTGTGGCTGTGCCCTCCATACTCCCTTGAACTCCATACACCGCTATACATTTTGTTGATCTTAAATTGCCTATAATACACCAGGAACACTGCGTTTGTTATGGCAACACTCCCGGGAACATGAAAAGCTGAGGGAATAGTAGTGAATCGGTTCAGTTTCTTCAGATGTTCACTTGAATGATTGTTCCAGTTGGTTTAGGTAGTGTATAGTTGGTGATAAAACAGTCCAAGTGGGGGATGTCCTCTATCTGTCTGGATTTTGAGAAAATGTAGGCCTACTAGTCACCCACCCTTTTACCAGTCCGGTGAAATCAAGTTTAAAAATGTGGATAAATAAGTTTATATTAGTGTGGAACCCAGTTTATATTAGTTACACCTCACAACACGACATCCTAACGTATTGCCTTGCTAGGGTGGCGCTCCAAAAGATTCAATGTAAATATGATGAATGGACACAGCAAGCGCACCTCTTTGCTCTTGGAGTGATTTTGGCAAGGCGGTCACAGCTGGGAAGATTCACTACAGTCCCAAATTTGGATAATATTGCTCTGATTGTTGTTCGGTGGGGCACCAGAGCCTTGGAAATGTCTTTGCAACCCTTTCCAAATTTATTTGAATCCAATTAGGAATTGAGTTTTAACGTGGCATGATGTGACTTGGGAACCTGTGTACTGAACACTTCAATCTGATGGCAAGGGCCAAAGTCTGTCTGATTTATGTTTGGCAGGGCTGGTTCACATCAGGCCGGACTGTTAACCAAGGTATTCAAACACCTGACCTTAATAACCCCTTTCAATGGGTTGAATTAACAGGGGGCAATAACCTTTTGAAACTTGGTAATCGCATGTTTGATTACCAAGCACACTAAACAAATTAAACAAGCCCCTATTAGTGTCATCCACATCAATCCATATTTATACATTAACAATTAACAATTTATTAATAAAAAGTTGATTGACAATGTCTTGAAAACATTTGAAGAATTTAATAAACCACCTGTGGGCTATGATCCAAAATATGACACTGGTGTCAAACATTACTTTGAAGGTTTAGAATGAGAATTTGAGCTTGCTGGTTAATACAAGCAAGCTCCGCACAACAAATTTTAAAAAGGTTTCTTTTATCATTGGCCAACCTCTATCCTGACCAGAGCCCCTCCCAGGTGAAAAGAACTAGCCCCATAGATTGATACTGCCACCATGATTCACAACATGTACTTTGGGTGATGAGCTGTGTACATAGGCTTTTTTTGTTGTTGTGAGGAATAGCTTCCTCTACCTCACAGCTCAGACTTGTGGAGAAAATGCGCAATGGTTGTGGACCAAGGCTATCTCTACAGTAGACAACCAAGAAACCTTCAAATCATGTACAAAGACAATTTTCAGTCACAGAAAATTGCATTTTTCTAAGGCTAATCAAAATTACAAGTGATGTCAGATGGCGACAAATTACCATTGTACATTATTGGAATTTGACATGTTAAAAATGTCACATCTAACATCAATCCCATTTATAAAGGATGAGCACAATTATGCCACCAATGCCTAGACATTAAAAAAAGAGAAATTATCCATTTGTTTTTCATATGAATGTTGTTGTTTAGGTAATTATTTCATGATGATTTATCAAAGATTTAACCATTAGATAAACAAAAGCTGCTTTCTCAATCAGGCTGTGCAGGCTTATCATAACCAATGTAGGTCTACTCATGACATCTAGTGGCTCACCAAAGAAACAAGACATTCCTTTGCAGTACATGAATGGTAGAGTATCTGACAGGTTTTACCTACTGCAGGTAGACTATTACCTAGGAAAAACTACAGAAGATTGATCTAAAAGTACATGTACATGGTAGCCTACAGTACTGGCATGTCTGTTTAATCATTGTGCAAATGCATGAAAAATATTGCAATCAAAACTGATTCCCAAAATATGCATTTTAAATAATTTTATTCTGGAAGTATTCGAAAATGTATTTTAGAAATGTAGGGGTGTTTTTAGTTTTATACAATTAAGCTTTGAATAAAATATGACTTTAATATTGCATTGGTTGCTTTTAAAACAGATACCTGAAATTATCTATTTACAAAAACAAAAATCTGTCAACAATTCTATTAGAATTTATTTTAACAGTGTATTTTTTACACCATACCCCTCCCCCTAAAACAGATCCTACCTACACTCCCAAAAATATTTTTTTGGACAATAATAATAATAATTTGTGCTTGGTACAAAATAGGTCTGTTTTACAACTTGAATCAAGTTTCATCTTCATATCAATTACAATGTGGGATTATATACATAGAGAAGGGGGGCTTTTGTCATGTGATTTGATGAGGTGCTTCAAGCATCTCCATGAGGAAGGTGTCTATGGGCGTGTCTCCTATCAGTTTGAAGAAGAACAGGTGCTCCAGACACTTAAGGCCTATGGAGCGCAGGGCGGGGAGACGTAGCAACAGTTTGGCAAACCTAGGAAGAAAATAGAATATATTGTTCATCCTGTGTGGAAATGTTTCATCACAACACCTCCCATGAATTAACGAAGATCACATACTGTACACATTCACATTGAAAACAGTCCTCCAGCTATTTACAAATCTAAAGAACATGTAAATACCAAAAAATATAGCAATGAAGTGGTCATGATTGACATGAATCAGACCAGTTCTCTGATTGTATTGGAATGTGTTCTGAGTGTATTCGCTTAGTATTGTACCTGCCGGGCTGGTCTGGGTACTTGGCTTTGGTGTAGGACTCCAGCGAGGCATAGACTTTCTCCCGAAGACCTTCCACCTCTGGTGGATTTGACAGACCCTTTGCATCTGAAAAGAGATTCCCAGTCTATACGCTGCCTTTATAACTTCACCTTCTCCTCTAACACTGAAATGTGTGCTGTAATGTATATCTTGATTGGGGTGATTAAAATCTTTATTATTTTGCTGAATAAAGACCAGTTGATTATAATTATATATTTATTACCTATTTTTCACATTCTTTTAATGCAGGTGGGATGGGTTTGGCTTAGTGACAATGAACACTACAGCCGCTGGTCATGAATTCAGGAACACCCATGCTGCCCTAATAGGAACGTGCTATGCAGTTGTAAGTTACTGTGGGGTAATGCTGATCTAATCTGAATCTGGCTCACACTACAACATTAAGCGCAGTCAATGTGCTCCTGTATCACACACAGATACTAAAATCACAATGAGTATACAAATTTATTGTGGCATGTTCTCAGACATGAAAGACAGTCTAGGCCACAAGTTATACCAATACATCTCTGACCGCTTCATCAAAAAACCTCTACATCACACGCAACATGGACAACAGACAAAAAAGATGTCATGATGAACGTGCAAATTAGAAATGGTCCTGTGTCCATGCAAATGCGACCCACTGACCTGGGTTGAATAGGACGATAGCTCGAAGGCAGCCAAGCTCTGTCTTGTCCATCTTCATGTCTTTCATTTTAGACACCAACTCTGTCAAAACTCTGTCAAAGATGGAGCCTACTCCGGCACTGTGGGCGCTGCTTCTGTGGACGTGGAGGCCTGTGGCTAATAGGATTCCATCTTTTACTGTGACTGAGCGGTGTGAGAAGGACGCAATGAGGAGCTCATTCCAGCCTGAACATAAACACACAAACACAGGGAGTTTAACGTGGCAACAAACAGCACTGAGTGAATCACACAGTTGATCTATTGCTTTCTCAGTATCTAACTAAACCTTCTAGCTAAATCTCTGTCAACTTCAATCACCACTTCACTACCCCTCAGACCCTCCATCAATCAATTAAATGTATTTATAAATCCCTTTTTACATCAACAGTTGTCACAAAGTGCTTTTACAAAACACCCAGCCTGGGACTGATAACGTCAATGACGCAGCTTTCGCTATTTCGGGGTATGTACAATTCTGTGAGGATATGATCATCCCCCGAAAGACTATTAAGATGTTTCCTAATAATAAGCCCTGGGTCACTCCAGAGTTAAAGCAACTCCTTAATGAGAAAAAACGTCTGTTTAAATCAGGAGGAAGGTAGAGAGGAGAAAAAGATAGTACAGAAAAAGATCAAAAGCAAGATCAATGAGTGTAAAGCAGCATACAAACATAAATTAGAAAGCTTTTTTAAAAATGACGTTAGAAGAGCCTGGCAGGGAGTTCAATCTATTACAGGTTACAAGCCCAAGAAGCATCCTATGGTAGCAGACAATGATTTTAACATGGCAAATCAATTAAATGATTTTTACTGTAGATTTGAAATATATGATTTTAAAGCAAAACATAATGAGGCCATTACAGTAGTAAGAGACATGAAAGGTGTGGATATTGACATCTCTATGGACGATGTCAAATCTCATTTTAGACCTGTAAACCCCCACAAAGCTTGTGGACCTGATGGTATCAGCTGTAGGACACTAAAGGTGTGTGCTGATCAGCTGGCACAGCCCTTTCACAGGTTGTTCCAGCTGTCACTAGACACTGGTGTTGTTCCCAGTCTATGGAAAAAATCTTTAATAGTGCCGGTGCCTAAAAACAATAGACCTAAGGAACTCAATGATCTGCGCCCTGTTGCCCTTACATCCATAGTTATGAAATGTTTTGAAAAAATAATTTTAAAGGAACTTCTCCATAAGCTCTCACCTCTTTTAGACCAAAATCAATTTGCTTATCGTGCAGAGAGAGGTGTTGAGGATGCGCTGCTATCTTTGATTAACAGCATTCATGAGCACCTTGAGCATGCTAAGAGCCTTGTCAAGATTGTGTTCATTGACTTTAGCAGCGCTTTTAATACAATTCAACCCCACCTGTTGGTGGAAAAATTGGTGCATTTGGGAGTAAATCCCCAATTGATTATCTCGATCTATAACTTCTTGACGGATCGCAGTCAGCAAGTCAGATTTAACTCATGTATATCATCCTTACAAACTATAAACACAGGGGCACCACAAGGGTGCGTTCTGTCGCCCATTTTATACACATTGTACACCAATAATTGTCAAGCCTCCTCTTCAGCTCATACTTATTTTAAACATGCTGACGACACAGCATTGGTTGGTTTTTTAAAATCTAACATTTCTTCTGTGAATGAATTCCAGAGGGAATTACAGGATTTCACTCAGTGGTGTTCTGATAATTTTCTTGAAATAAATGTAAAGAAAACAAAAGAGATGGTTATAGATTTTAGCAAAAACAGAATTATAGTCCCCCCTTCTAAGATCAATGGTGAACTGGTAGAGCGAGTCTCAACCTACAAATATTGGGAGTTGAAATTGACTCTAAATACATTTTTAATGACTGTGCATTGAATAAAACTAAGAAAATGCACCAGCGGATGTTTTTCCTTAGGAAACTAAACACTTTTAGACTAGACAGACACATCCTTGTAATGTTTTATAAAAGTATTCTCCAGAGTGTTCTGTCTTTTGGCCTTATCTGCGTGTTTGGTAACATGCATGTTAAGGACCAAAAGAGACTGCAGCGTATGATCAAGATGGCCAGTAAGATCATAGGACTTGATCAGGTGTCAGCAACTCAGCTGTACAATGAGTTTATCTTACAAAAGACCGACCAAATCCTTAATGACCCCACTCACCCTCTTCATCATAAATTTATGAGAAGCAATAGGTCAACTGGTAGAATTTTACAACAGAGAATTAAAATGGAAAGGTACAATAAATCATTTGTGCCTACAGCGATCAGACTGTATAATGACCAAGCACATCGCAAGTACTTTGATACCACACTGGCATTTTAACTGGATGGTAGATCCAAATTTCCTTTTTTGACATCTACTCCAAGTTATTTTTATATACTTATTTTTATTTTTAGCTACCATAATGTTTCGTAAACTTTAGATGTCGGATTGTCTTTGTCATTTCTGTAGTATTGTTTATTTTTGTATTATGATTATTGACTTTTGTTATTGTTATTCCCATTGTACTGTTACTTTTTTGTTATATACATGTTTATTGGTTTGTCTGTGGTGTCTATATGTTTAGAGAATATGTTGCGACAAGAGTGCAAAATGAATGACCACATGAATTTCCCCTTGTGGGATAATAAAGTTTACCTTGACCTTGACCTTGAAACCCCAAAGACCAAGCAACAACAGTGTTGATGCTCTCCTCAAATATCTCTTCCTCAATTCATATCATAAATCCCTGTTTCTCTACCTCTATTCATCTTGTTTCCTATCAGGGTCTTTGTCTCAGTAGTGATGTGGTGTAATGCCTCAATTCGAGTTACTGTATGAAATATCCCACCAGCAGAGGTCAGTGTTGTCATGCTCTACAGATATTTCTAATATGTACACCCAAGTTTGGAGGCTCTGATGGGAAACATGTGAAATTAAATATGATTGGTGTCTATGACATGAAACTAAAATATACTACGGCTGTGACCTGATTTACTAACCCCTAATTAAAGAGTGCAATCAGGCATCTTTCTTAGAAAAAAAAACTTGGAGTACTTGAAGTTTGACTACAAATTAGGTGTGCTATACCTGCCCGTAGTAGAATAACCTGATCATCTAAAGGCAGCTCTGAAAAGTGAGGGATCCTCTTGGCCCACTCCACCAGGGTGAACAGCTGTTTGTCTGCTGCCTGGCAGATGTTGGTAACCGGGTCATTCTTCTGAACAGGAGACAGAATGTAAGACACAACACACCTGAATAAAATTCCATGTTATTCATTAAAATTAAACAATAGTATTTAAAGCAGGGAGACATATTTCCATGTTCTCTAAAAAAAGCATTGGCCCTCAGCTAAACACAATGGATGTGGATCAAATATAATGTTTAATACAAACTGGGCAGTTGGGTTTCTGGATGCTGATCGGCTGATTCCTACAAACACTAAGGCACCTCAGGGGTTATTGGTACTGTATACAGCCAATATACCACAGAAAAGGGCTGTATCTAGACACTATACGTTGCTTTCTGCTAAGAGCAGCCCTTAGCCACAGACTTTTGGCCATATACCACTGACCCTGGAGCCTTATTGCTGAATTATAGTCACAGACAGGGCTAAACCACATCATCCTTACTGAATTATAGTCAAAGACAGGGCTAAACCACATCATCCTTACTGAATTATAGTCAAAGACAGGGCTAAACCACATCATCCTTACTGAATTATAGTCAAAGACAGGGCTAAACCACATCATCCTTACTGAATTATAGTCAAAGACAGGGCTAAACCACATCATCCTTACTGAATTATAGTCAAAGACAGGGCTAAACTACATCATCCTTACTGAATTATAGTCAAAGACAGGGCTAAACCACATCATCCTTACTGAATTATAGTCAAAGACAGGGCTAAACCACATCATCCTTACTGAATTATAGTCAAAGACAGGGCTAAACCACATCATCCTTACTGAATTATAGTCAAAGACAGGGCTAAACTACATCATCCTTACTGAATTATAGTCACAGAAAGGGCTAAACTACATCATCCTTACTGAATTGCCGGGGCCTTCGTCTGCATATGTCTCCGTTTTGGGCTCCACAGCGAGCTCTGCATCCAGAATCTTATCGACAGGCATCTCCTCATTAAAACTACTGGTGGACTCCACCTCGTTCTCCCCCCGCTCCTTCCCCCGCTGCCTCTCCTCCTGCACCGCTGCATGGGGTCACAGGGCGAAGGTTATAGTTCCTGTACATTTAACATCACAAATCTGTCCATGTGGATGACCCATGCCAAACCACATCAGAAAATGTAAAGATATGAAACATTAGCGGCCAGGCCCCACTCCACCTCCCTCCACGCCCTCCTTCTGAACACAAACTTACACACACCTTCTCTCTTCATGCCCATGGCCAGGCACTTCTGGTAGCGGCAGTACTGACAGCGGTTTCGCTGTCGTTTGTCAATCAGGCACTCCTTGCTGTCTCGACATGTATAGGTGAGGTCTTTCCGGATGGTTCTTTTGAAAAACCCTTTGCAGCCTTCGCAACTGTACACGCCATAGTGCTTCCCTGGGTAAACAACATGCCTGACATCAACTGTTTTATTTGTGGAAACTGCCACTCAATACCTTTAATCAACACCATGGTCAATGGTTATTGGAAAAGGAAATGTAGGATGGGGCAAAGAATCTGCAATGAGGCCATTCACCATATCTAAGACAAATGTCAATGTAGAACAGAAGTAGAGATGATTCCTGCGGTTGAGGTGTGTTCCTAATTCTTACCTGAGGACCGGTCTCCGCAGATGGCACAGATGTGTTTGGACATTCCCCCGGGGCTGGTGCAGTTGTAGTTGATGCTTCCAAGATTCTGGAGACCTGGAGGAGGCTTGATGTCCTCGGAACTACTGACACTGTTCATACTGTTCATCTGGAGCAAGGGAAGAAAAAGAAAGGAGGGCAAAAGACATGGGTGGGAGAGATGGAGAGGAGGAAAAGTGGGGAGAAAGGTGAGTTTGATTCTATGATTCAACTGGTTATTGACTTCCCCATCTCGCTTTCTTTTAATTCTCTACATCCTTTGTCTCTTCCTCTGTCTCTCCCATTCCAGAGCCCTCTCCGACTGTCTGGGCTGTTGGTCTTGGCAGAGTTCTAGTGTGTTTGCGTTTGTTCTGTAAGTTGTCTAATCCAGGTTGCTAATGTCTGATGACAGGAGTGGGTGTGCTGGTGTGGGAGGGAAGCTGAGCTGTCACATTCACCCAGCCACAGTTCTGACTTCCCACCAGCAGAGAGCAGCTGGTGGGAAGTCTGCTCTCAGCTTACACCAACTCTTACACCAGTTTTAGGGGCAGGCACGGACTGGGATGGGAATTTTATGGGTTAAATATTAGTTGTGTTTGTCATAACAGTCATAACAGTCTAGTCGAAAATATTATTATCAGGAAAATGTAAGTATTAATATTAGCTAGGTGTGTTCCTCTCCTACAGTTTCTAATGGCTGTACACTGTCAAAAGTATGTTTTTATTGGCTCCTTATTGTCTTTCTGCACTTTGCACCTTGCATATACACCACTGACTCTGCTAAAATAGATCAGATAACGTACATGTGCCTAGGCTGGCATGTGCATATAGGTGCCTATGTATGACAGGATGAACAGAGTAAACATCAGTGACCTACTGTGAGTAATTCATGGCTATCTTAAGGACATCCTTTACAGGGACTGCAGGCATTTCCTATAGCTTATTTATGACAGTGATCTACTTCGCCTAGTCCCCAATGGCTGTTTGACCTAAAGCCTGGCTTTGACCTCAGAGGAGAAAAACTGCTGGAACAGCCTTTTACACTGTTTCTCTATCTCCCTCTTGCTGTATTTGTCTTTCCTTCAGTTGGCCTAGAGTGTCCTATTTTGCTCTCTCTACTTTCCCTCTCATCTCTTTCTCTGTTAGCAGTGTGCATTGAAGGTCCCTCAGGCATACAGATTCCCAGTTAATTGAGTATTCAACCCCCTGCAATCTCCTTATGCAAGTGAGTCAATGACGAGAGACAGTCCATTCCTCTCGTCACCATGACACTTACATAAGATGAAAAGACAAACCAAAGTAATGGTAAAAGAAAGTTTATATATTTTTTTATATTTTCCACTAAGCCTCCAAGAAAAACTATAATATATATTTTTGTCTGTAGTTAATTGGATTAATTGGATTTAGAAGGAGCATGATCTGAACTTTGTAAATGACATCACATTTGGGCGATATTACAGCCTGAATTTCACTTTGATCTCGGCTTCATTACTTGGTTTGCCACTTCATTTTCTGAAATTAAATTGAAGAGGTTTGGAATCCACAAATGGAAAAACAGTGCCCCCCAGTGGTCCCACTGGTGGATTTTATTTTGAAAGTTTAATTTAAAGTCTGATTGCTGTAACATACCAGCTAAATTTTTTGGCTATATGCTGACAAGATGTTAGGCAATCACTAAGGACAATTGACCCACTGAGAATTTCTAAATAGTCACCCCGGAGTACAGAAAAACACTGTGTTGTTACAAAGAAAACAATTTGAATTTTGCAACAAACCACACACACTACAGGCTAGACAGCAGCATAAAATCAAGTGTGAACATACAAGAGTGATCATATCAAATCTGTGAATAATAATGTACACCCTTTTCTCAAAGATATTATGACAAATCACCCTATATTTTAATAATGTAGACCTTTCTTATCTCTTGAAGAGAAAAAAAATAACTCTTAATCAAATAGTATGGTCACACCTGTATGCAGAATTTTAATATGGGGGATATTTTCATAAAATAATGGATAAAACTTCTACACAGCAGCCTATGCACAAACATACTCAACAGTAATTGATTGGTAAGAGCGAAGGATGCAAAAAGCTATTCCAAACTTTTCCCATTTAATATAACTTCTCTCAAAAGAAATGGATCTATTTAGGGATTGAATTACAGAATAATATTCTTCCCTGCTCAAAGCACACGTATACTTTTTCACAGAATGTAAATATAAAATCACCCCCCCCCCCTTAAATTACCTTACTTTTTTCAGAATATCATGATACTTATTCCTAATAAACTGGACAGAATCATCAAACCATTCATCTGGGATTGTGGATAAAGAAAATAATGGAAGAGGACCAGCTCTAACTTTATATCTTATTATTGGGCCAGCAAAATCCACGCTGTCCATGTTTTGGACTGACAACGCTCTGGCTTCCACTAACTGTCTTGGGAGGGTTAGGAGGTTAGGGTTAGAGGATTTCCACTCCTTCTCAATTGGTGCAGTGTTCTTTTTGTGTTAGACCTTCAATGCTTGATGGGTGGTTCAAAACATCAAACAAACATTTATCTGGCTACAACCCTATTTTGCTGTACATTGTTAGCCTATCTACCCTGTTTCAAGCAAATGTATATCTTGAAACTCATAAAATATGAAGTAGTTGCCAACTGCTACAACGCTCTGTGCTGGGGCTATGTTAATGGAGATAGTGTCAGTAATCAAATTCCAGTGGCTATTTCTAAATTATGCAAGTTAAAACAAATTGTTTCTAATGCAACAAAGTATTAAACTTAGTTTGATTTCTTATTGAGGAAGTTTCCACTTGCAATCCATGTTTTTCTATACTGTCGCATGCTTTCAACTTTGACTAGTGGTGCAATTTTACACCAATCCCATATTACGGTAAGTATTTATGTTTCACGGTAACGGTTAGGTAAATTTTTGGTGCAGCTCAGAAATTCATTCTCAACCATTACTGAAGATCAGTTTTTAGTTTATTTAGCAAATGATGCACCACTAGCTAATCCAGGAAGAATATTTAAAACCTGATAAGAGCACAATCTAAAATAAAATTAACTGCAATATGTAAATATTCTTTAAAGGTTCTATGATGTTAGTTTATTAATAACACCACTCGCCATTGGAGAACTTGCTGTTGCTCCTTGAGGATGTATTTTAAAATTGTGAACTTCATATAAGATATGTTATCGGAGTATTCCATTTAGGAGTCGCCCCAATGATTTTGTGTTGTATGTTTTGGTCAGAGTGCAGCAACCCTTTTCCCGACCTTGGTGGTAATCAGCACAACAGTTTTCAGCGGTGCTAACATAATCGCAAAAGGGTTTTCTAAAGGTCAATTAACCTTTTAAAATGATAAACTTCGATTAGCAAACATAACGTGCCATTGGAACACAGGACTGACGGTTGCTGATAATGGGCCTCTGCACGGCTATGTAGATATTCCATTGAAAATCTGTTGTTTTCAGCTACAATAGTCATTTACAGCATTGACGTATACACTATATTTCGGATACATTTTATTTTAATGGACAAAAAAATTGCGTTTCTTTTAAAAACAAGGACATTTCTAAGTGAACCTAAATATTTGAACAGTAGTGTAGCTAATGACTTTAATGTTACCCAGTAAACAATTACCGTCTTTCAACGTTGAAATATGGTTGAAAATAAGTCGGTCCGCCTTGGACTGGTTTACGACGTGATTTCAACTAAGTCGTTTCGGCTGGACTGTTTGACTACGTGTTTTCAACTGATCATGTTTTCAACTGATAATCTAAGATAGCTAGATAATCTGTTATACATGCTAAAACAACGGAGAAAACAAATGATCAAACCATGTTCATTATCTTAAATAAATGTAAATGAGTTTTACATATTGCGTCAAAGTTATAAAAAAAATACATATTAACTGCGATTGAGATACATGCAATGAGGATTCATACATGGAAATAATTACCCCACCCCACCTGGTGGCGGTAATGCACCATTAAAGATAGTTGCCAACTGCCATAAAACCGAAAGAAGAAGAAGCGAATGTGGCGCGAATCTGTATTTTTCCACCCATCATCAAGCCAACCGCCAGATTACAGAAAGCTCTTCACGTCAGAAAGCGAAAGCGTCATAAGCAGCTGTGTGAAGTAAGTAGCTATGACTAAATAATTAGCTATGATAGCAAAATAAGTGTAACCTTATAAACTTTGACCTTATTTCAACCAAACCTGACTTATTTTTGTTATTGTCCACACACCACACCAATGGACAGGTAGCTAACGTTATCTGTGTTAAATTCCCAAAATGCGGATATTAATAAGCCATTAAGTTTTAACTGTTTGTGATTATTTTGTAACTAGTTATGTTACATCGAGGTAGATATCCAGATTAATACATTTCAGCTTTGTTTAGGCTATTTATAAACTTCCTTACCTCAGCTAGGTTGCCTAACTTTTTGCCATACGGCTAAGTGGTTAGTTTTGTGTTTTTTCTTCAAGCTAGCAAGCACGAAACCCCATTGTTACCTAGATGGTGAAGTTCAAGATTGAGAATGTAATATTTACTATTATTCAAAATAGTAGTGCACTGTTAGCATCATGTAGAAAAGGAAATGTAGTTCTAAATTAAATAATCCAAATGTGTTTCAGGCAATGCTATACGCAGGGGCTGATTGGGTGGAGAATGGGAAGCAGATGGAAGAAGTTTTGCCATTGAAATGGATCGACACAGAGACCAAAGTGGTGCGATGGCCTCTAAAAAAACGTGTCTGTGGCACATAAGCACCTTTTACAACCACAAGAGGACTGGTTAAGCTTTGAATTTGTTAAAGTCAAAGTGACATCAGATGAAAAAAAATATTTTGAATGTTATTTTTGGCATGTTTTTTTTATTTTTTTTCCAGTTAAAATACTATAATACTCAAATTCGTATTACTATCGCTAGTAGTGTTTGTTTTCATTCTTGATTTTTAGTAAACCGACAGGAGTGTGAAAAATATAATTACACCTCAGCTCAAACCGAAGAGGAGGACACAGTCAGTCAAAAGAGAATGAAGAAAATAAGGACATTTGAAGATTATGTTCAAGGTAATTTATTTGGTCCTATTTAAGGACATGCAAACAATGAGCGTATAATGTAAACAATCACATATCATATGTGACAAATATAATATTGGCAAGGTCAGATTTGTCTCCTGAGGAGGATGAGTCCTTGCCAGACAAGAAAAAGGGTGAGTACAGTTTAATTAAGTTGTTTGTGTAAACTGTATTAGTATTCATCGTGATCTTACTGTGATTAATTTCGTGCATGTTCTTGTCAAGAGGATACAGTCTTGCTTCCGGTTCCTCCGCCAAAGATTAAGCTCTCACATAGGGGTGAGTAAAATAGCTGGGCTGGTCCAGTGGTATAATTCAGTCATCAAACTTCAGGGAATGGTTGGCAATATGAGTTTTTCTGTCTTTTAAGTTGCTGTAATGCTTCTGGTTTTGGAATTTCTTTTAACAACCACAGGACAAAATGCAAGGCTGCTCGAGTTACCTGCACCCCCAGAACTGGCTAACACCGCCATTAGACAACCAGCGAGTCCTGCATCTTCAGACAGTAATTTCATGTTTTTATTTATTCTACTTGCTCACAATGCAAATGGAATATAGAGTATTTTTAAGTCTGGGTTCAAAACAAAGTCTTTCAACCTTCCTGTTTCTGGATGTTCTCGTCCAACGCCTCACCGTTCACCCACAAGGTCTGAATCAACAGAAGCATTTAGTCCAGAGTCTGCCAGTAGGTCAGTTTTTTTTTTTTTTTTTACAACCCCCTACAAACACCTTGGCAATTGAAATTGGCTAGTAATTTTTTTTTCATGTCCATGATCACTTGCATTCTTCATAGTTGTCAATTCTCCTACCTCGCTTATTGACATTATTGCAGGAGCAAAAAACTATTTCAATGAGCTTCAACGCAGTTTTTTTGTTGTTATTTTTCTTCAGGATCTATGGATCTTGCACACCTCAGCGTGGAGTTTGAAAGCCATCACAGTCCGGGAGCAGAAAGAGTCGGGCATCCTCATCCAGTGAGTCCATGATCAATTTCATTCTTCATAGTTGTAAATTTTCCTACCTCACTTATTGACATTATTGCAGGAGCAGCTGCAATTACAATTTTTTGAAGGCGTATTTTCATGCCTTTGTATTAGAGGTATACTACTGTCCCATAATATTTAGCATGGACTCAACATGTATGGATGAGTCAACATGACCAGTTCCCATTTAAGCTCAATCTGGCAACAATCAGTATATTACCAACACCATTGGTTTATTCATAATGTATTGAGTGGCTTTTCATGTGTTGTGTACAGGTGTCCCAGCTCTCAAAGGTGGGAGGGAGAAACCATAAAGACTGCGTCCATAAAGTGATGGAGAGGTATAAACAACTGTCACATGGTCAGAATATAGAATGTAATTATGCAGTTAAATTTTTACTCATTGCCTGCTCTGTTTACCGCCCTCTTAGCACTTAGAAAAGCAAAAATATAGAAAGAGATGATTCATTAGGAATAATGCAAGCATAAAGGAATATTTGTAGAATGTAGGCATGGACCTATATATATGATTTTCTGCATGTTTTCTCAGGCTTTTCACCAACAATCTAATGGCTGGTTTCAACATGAAGGGGCAGGGTCGCAGTGAGAAAAAAGCCTTCCAGGATACAGTTTTTTACTCTTTGGTAAAAGGTAACTGCATTTTTCATGTTTATACAGGTGCTTCTCAAATTAGAATATTGAAAAAAGTCAATTCATTTTAGGAACTTAACAGGTGAGACCAATGTATTAGACTCATTACATGCAAAGTGAGACATTTCAAGCCTTTATTTGTTATACATTTGATTATGGCTTACAGCTTATGAAACCCACAAATTCAAAATCTTGCAAATTCAGAATATTACATCAAATCGATAAAGGAATTTTAAATACAGAAATGTTGGCTCTCTGAAAAGTATAATCATGCATACTCTGTACTTGTTTTTTTTTAACAGAATTTATTTGTATTTTTTAGAACAAAACTGTGTGGTCCAATAAATGCAGTGCCAAATTTAATACCATCTATATTAGAGCACTGGGCATTTCAAATATTTTTGAAATCATGCTTATTTTCTAAACAAGTATTTATTTCCAGAATTTATCTGTATTTTTTAGAACAAAACTGTGTGGTCCAATAAATGCAGTGCCAAATTTAATACCATCTATATTAGAGCACTGGGCATTTCAAATATTTTTGAAATCATGCTTATTTTCTAAACAAGTATTTATTTCCTATTTAATTTTCTAATTTCCCATGG
Organism: Esox lucius; assembly: GCF_011004845.1. Lineage (NCBI taxonomy): Eukaryota > Metazoa > Chordata > Actinopteri > Esociformes > Esocidae > Esox > Esox lucius. The sequence continues at coordinate 34,122,941 of NC_047576.1, read as the reverse complement.
GCCCCCCCTCACTGGTTCTTTGTCCTCCATTCATAAAATCCTGGAATTGCCCTGCTGAGTACATATGCATGATTATACTTTTCAGAGGGCCAACATTTCTGTATTTATAATCTTTTTTTTTTTATTGATTTTGTAATCTAATTTTCTGAGATTTTGAAATTGGTATCATAAGCTTGTAAGCCATAATCATCAAAATTATAACAAAGCCTTGAAATATCTCACTTTGCATGTAATGAGTCTATATAATATACTAGTTTCACCTGTTAAGTTGAATTCCTAAAATAAACTTACACAACATAATTTATTGAGAAGTATTTCTTTTGGGAAGGTATGCAAATCCATGCAATTGTTAATTGATAAAATGTTAATACATTGTGTAGTAGGAGTCTTAATGATGTAAGATGTGGTTTATTTATGCACCATTGATTTATTTTTTTCTTTCTTTGCAGCTGCAGTAATGAAGTGGAGTAAAACTGCCACGGAACTTGAAATTAGGGCTGCTATGGCTGAGACACTGAAACATGCTCCCGGGAGAGCTGGAGGTGGAGGTCGTCGCAAAGTCTGAACATTGTGTATTGTACATTCTTAGAGTTGTTTTTTTTGTTTTTAACTCTTGGAATGTGTTGCTTACTGGACCGTTTATTGCACTGACGCTGTAAAATCTGTTAGTTATGCACTAATTAAAATGTGTTTAATAAATAAAGTTATTCTAAGCTAACCCTTTAAAGCATTGTTTCATTCATATGTTAATATAAAATGTTATTTGAATGTGTAGACTTGAGAATTGACAATTGTCAATAGGCATTGAGTAAACGTTAAAGATCGACCTGTTTTCAACGTTGAAAAGTTGGACAAATTCGACGTCTTTTCAGTTTTCATTTTCAACCTTCAGTGGACCGTAATTAGACGTTGAAGGTTTACGTCTATTCAACGTCTAATAGACGTCTTTTTGCTAGCTGGGTAGTGATAAATGCTAACAAGGTTAGCTAGGTAATAATTTTAGCTAACTCAAATGTGGTAAATTAGACTCTCAGCTTACATTACTAAAAAACATTATTACCAACTGTTTAGCTATTAATACTTTTTTTTAGAGATGTGTCATGTTTTCAAGCCTTAGTAGCTTATTTATCTGTTTTTTTTTGTTTCAACAATTCCACTTCTAGCCAACAGAGGGGTAAACTTACCAGTGACACCTTTAAAACAGCTTGTTCCTCGTACTGGCCTCTAACAAATGTAGAAGTTACGTTAATGCGCTTTCAGTGACTAATAGTTTGCTTTTGGTGACTATTACAATTCTAAATAAACAACGCTAAAATATAATTGCTCAAACAAAAAGGCCTGGCAGCAATGTAAAACAGCCTCTAAAAGTAATCTACAGGGGTATCCACTGAAAGTGGACATGCAACAAATAAAATGTACCCTAACATCAATCATGGACGTCCACAGGGCAGACTAACAAGATTCCAGGCAGTGCCAATGCCTAAACACCTGAATGACAACACAATCTTGAAAATGTTTCCAGAAACAGTAGCAATTAGCGATTTAGGGAAATATTGATTAAGTTTTGATTACATATTGAATTATTTTGATGTCGCATATTATTTTAAAGCTATTTGGCCATGCCTGCACCATATCAGTAGTGATTTCTTTCATTACTTGTCTTCCAATACCCAGCCCTAGTCATTTTTATCCTATCTCTGATAAGTCTTCCCCTTGAGCTGACAGCTTTTTATCTCCAGCGGTTTACCTCCTCGGAAGGACAGCAGTTATGTACGGTGCAGGCTTTCAGCATCTACAAACAGAAGGGGTTTACAAAATGTGTTCAGTTATTGGTAACTAGGCCAAACCTCATACTGGTAAAACGCTCACTAATCAACACCATTCTTACTGGATTGTGGTGGGCAAATCATTGTTATGCTAGTAAGTGTCTACAACCCCCTGCTGGCCTACACGGTAATTCCAATAGAAATCATTGGATTGGTTGTGATCTGGGCCTTTAGTTTTAGGGCTATTTCAGTAGTAAGTTGGACTTAAACTCATACATTTCTAAAGTTTAATAGGCTCGATATCACTATAAAGACCTTGGCACATACTGTTTGACAAGTGCAATTCTTTGATGAGCAAGACTCAACTGTGTGATGAATTGGACAGGACACATATCAAGATAAGCTTTTCTGGCCATATTATGGTCAGTATATCTCATAGTAAAATACCAATATGAATACTACAAAGATAACGTTAGTTTACAACCATTACCTCAGTTCTCTGTGAGTATTAGTGAGAGTTTACCTGAGCAAGAAAAAGGGTTTGCTTATTTTGAATGACTATGAGATATTGTTTCTGAGGGTATGAGGTACATCCCTCTCTTGATACACAATCACTGCTGGCATAGTGTTATAAGACCTTACGAATGGACACGCAGGGGATGTGTCCACAGTGAAATACTGGGCAAACTGGGTTGCATTCGTAATCTAGTTTCCCTCAGACCCAGATCCATACTATCTATACACTGTAGTAATGGATTTCATCCTTTCCTTCAGCCCACTGTTCTTGCTTTGTTTAAAGCATTGTCTGGAACACTGTCAAATTACAGAGCCTTATAGCATTTTGTAGTTCATATCATACAAATCCTACAGGATCTTGTAGCACCTTGTGTGTTATGCTAAAAGAGGAGTGTTGTTGTTGATGTTTGTTGTTCATGTCAGTGAAAATATGCTATTTTGGCCTCAGGGGTTGCTCGGCTATCTCTGTGAATGACCAAGTAATAATCTAGATGGGAGTTCGAACACTTAGCAGAGTGGAAGAAAAAGTGAAGAATGGTCTTTGGGAGGTGATGCTGTAATCCATGAAATTCATGATATTTCACAGAGAAGACCTGCACACACACACAAACAAATACACACAACTAATCGTTCATATGTCACACAGAGGGCAGAGGAGCACTGGATTATAGTACTGTCACTGTCAGTTCCAGAGATTGGATACATCTAATCATCTAATATTTTACTAAATTGAGAACAGACCTTCAGACTAAGTTGATACAAGTTACACTGTTGCTGGTCACAACTCAGCTCCGACAACAACACTGTCATTAAGTAAAACCTACTAAAGGCATTTGCTTAAGTTAACTTCATTCACGCAGTTAAACTCAAGTCTCTCTTCCGAGTATTATTTGTAAGAGGGACTTGTTAGATGGCAGTAGCAACATCAGATGTTTTCAGATCTTATAAACAATGTTGAATATTACGCACCTCTCTCATCTGTGGACTATGGAGCGATCCAAAGTTGAGTGCAGGCGTGGAGGGCAGCTGGACGGACGGCGAGCCCATGGAGGATGTGATGACGGAGTAGGGTGAGGCTAGGCCATTCATTGGGGAGCCCAGAGTTCTCATTGGGGATGGAAGGGGCCTAGAGGTGCTGATGACAGAGGGGTGTCCCACCATACCGCTCATTGGGGGGCCATGTGAGTGGGTTGTGCTCATTGACCCTGGGGAGTCTGAGGGGTGGAGTTAAAAGAGATAGGGTTAGTGGCAGGCTAAGATGAACATACTGAACTGAGAGAGAATGAAAAAGGAGACAGATCGGGACAGAGAAACAGAGTGATCCACTGGGTTCAGACGGATAGCAAAAGGCACCTGCAAACCTGACATTATCAGCTCCAACAATATCTAAAACCAAGCATACCCAGTTCACACCCAGGTCAGTTCAATTACCATTTTGGATCAAACCAGCTTTTCAGACTTGTGCTGATTTTGACAGATATTGAAACAACCACCAATTGCAGCAAAAAGCCTTTGCAAATGGGGCACGCAAATGGACACAGTACACAGTGTGATTATAGTGTACTCACTGGGCTGTGAGTTCATCGACGTAAACTGACATGCTCATGCAGAGATCAGTGTATTTGCTCTTGAAGATGGAGAGCTTTTTCGAGCCTTGGAACGTGTCAGGTATTGGAGTACACAACTACACAACCTTACACCCACACACACACAGTGCAGGCTGTGTAACAAGATACACTTCGCCACTGGGACACAGTGCATGTCCGAGTCCAACACAGGCAAGGCCAAAGCATACCGAGAGAGAGAGAGCGCCGGGACAGCTATGAGCCAGTACAGAGACAGCACGCAGTACAGAACCAGCATGGACACAGAGACAGCACAAAGACAGAATCTGCACAAAAGCAAAGCCAGTACAGGGATAGAACCAGCACCGAGACCATGCCAGTACAGAGACTGAACACGCACAGAGACAAAGCCAGTAGAGAGATTGAACCAGCACAGAGACAAAGCCAGTACAGAGATTGAAACAGCACAGAGACAAAGCCAGTACAAAGATTGAACCATCACAGAGACAAAGCCAGTACAGAGATAAAACCAGCGCAGAGACAAAGACAGTACAGTGATAGAACCAGGGCAGAGACAAAGAGAGTACAGTGATAGAACCAGTGCAGAGGCAAAGCCAGTACAGTGATAGAACCAGCACAAAGACAGAGCCAGTACAGAGATAGAACCAGCACAGAGACAAAGCCAATACAAAGAGAGAGCCAGAACACATAACACCACAGAAATATAGCTAGCATAAAAAATAGCAGAGACAGAGCCAGTACAGAGCCAGAAAAGATGCAGAACAGCACAGAAACATAGCGAGCACAAAAGGCTAGAGCTGAAACAGAACCAGTACAGAGCCAGAGCCAGCAGAGAAACAGATCACAGAATTACATTGTCTATATAAAACTGTTGACCTTGAACAACACCCCGCCTCCATAAATAAACAAAAATAGATTGTATTGGCTGGTTAACAGATGCAACACAAAATTGTCAATCTGTATTGGCCTCAATAAAGCAGATTGGTGCTTCCCTTGTTTCTCAGGTCCATTAAATATCCTCAGTGATGACAACGCACCTCATAGAGAAGCTGTACATTATGTACCAAGCGTATAACACTTTTATTTGAGTAGTAAGTACTGATCTGAAGCTGGAAAAGAGAAGTAATTCACCAACATTTCTTATCTACCCATGTTCTACAGAGGTTTTCTAACACACAGTTCTTACGTACTACAGTAGCTATGCTGGTCTATTGTACATCCAACAATGTACTGATTAGGATTCAAATCTTCTCAACAAAAAAAAAATCTGATGGGAAAATAAACTTTACAAAAAAAGCTAACATTGAACATGTGTCTGAAAAACCAACGGGGTAGGGAAAAAGAGTGAAACAGACAGTATGAATGCAACACTTCTCCATATCAAACACATTACATATGGTGGAACCACAAATCTGCTAATCCTGGTTATGTATGCTATACAACAGATGTTGTGTAACTTCCTGTTCAGCCAAAGAACTACAGTTTCCAGCCCTCTCTCCAGGCCTGTAATGTAGAGGCTGTAACCTCCGCCCCTCTCTGTAACTTTAGGGTTTACCCAAGAAAACAGTCAGACACATACTGGGGCCTCTTTCCTGCAGGACTGGAATGATATGAAGCAAGGAGATGTTTAGGAGTTAAAGTTTACAGTATACGTCAGGCTCTCATAGGTCCCTGTGGATCAAAAGTAGCCAACTATCTGTCTTCGAGGGTGGGGAGGAATAGGAGAGGGGAGTATTCTGTGTGTGGCAGAAAGCCATCCTGAGGCCCAGAGGAAGCGTAAATGGACTGTGGAGGATAGCGGTGCTATCCTCGCCGGACTTGACCCACCTCAACAGGCTGTCCCACACAATGCTATTCTATCTAAATCAGTTCACAAAGGCTCCGGAATGTATAAAAGGTTTGTGTGCTGCTCACATTCCATAATATAGTAACAGAACTTTTGAAAGAACATCTGAAGACTCTAGCATGAGGGGACATTTCTTTGCATACAAAATCAAAATTTTGCTCTCACAGAATGAAAATAACTACATTACGAAATACAGATGACACAATATATTCCATGTTTGAGAAATGTATTTCAGAAACTATCTTCCAATAGAATCTTAACTAGAACACATCATTTTCAAAAAACTAAATAACTGCTCCAGTAAAAGTGTAAATAATAGATCCCAGAACATGCACACACGTGGTAAATGGCTAGCTTTTTAAATTAAGATATATTATTATCCATCACCACCACAACCACTATGGATGTTACAAAAATGACATTACTAAAGAAGGATACTGACAATAAAAGACAGAAAACATTTGAATAAGCTCTTTGAGCCATTTGGCTAAAATGCCATATTGGACTTCAGCAGTGCCACTTACACAATAATTGCCAACATTCATGCAACTTCCTACATAGACTGGTAAAATAATGTATTTCCTCCAAAACAGAGAGGTTACAGATAATGAGGAACATGGTTTAATTTGGAAATCATTTTATTTTTGGAGGTCACAGGTTGACTTTTGCATTGTTTTGTCCACATGTCTTTACTAAATAATCATGTGGCTTGGTGACCTTCTATTCCAGTAAAAAAAGCTGTGTTCATGTTTTCACCCTTGCCACTGTGACACAAAGGTCACCTGTTACCAAATCCTTCCCGACCAAGTTCAAAAGAGATCATATTATCAGCATTCCAGGGTTATAGATATTATTCAGAGAAAATTAGAGCTGCTGCTTGCTGCTTTCCATGAAACTCAGACAAAATGCTAATGACACACTAATAGATTTGACTTTATATATTACATGTCTACATTACAATTCTAATTTAGATTTAATTGTAATACATAACATCAAAATAACAATAATGCTATGATGACAATACTGTCCAGAGGTGGGGTACATTATTCACATTTATGAAAGTCATTCACATTGCCCATTTCTATAAACAGCTGACGACTTTGTTGATTTACCAGACTTGTTGAGAACAGATCCATGCAATGGGGTGAAGCGGTGACTACATGTACTGTAGACAGAGTTGCAGTAAGTCACCATAGTCTCCTGCAGGTTTTTATCTTTAGCTGATAAATCTAAATCACTAACCAGTCAAATTCCTGCTAGTTAGTTACGGGCTAGTGAATACAGTACAGACTAACCATGGCAGTGTGTGGTAATTCAATATGCCGATGGCCCAACAACTAATAACATCTTTCCCGGGGTCTTGGCAAGACTGCTGGGAGTGGGTGTGGGGAGAAGAGCGGGTCGATTAGTGAGAGAATTACACAGACTTCAAGATCAGAGTTTCCGCACATGAGGGTTGTGCCTCCCCTAATGTGTGCCTTGATCCATAATGTTTGTGTGGTGTGTTTATGTATGTGTCTGTTTAAATGTGACATAATTATTCAGGGTGTTATTCTTGCTAAACAAATCAGGAGAATAGACTGGGAGAGTCATTACATACTGCCGGCATTGTAAAAAGTTAATTAAGAAGTTCCTCTACAGCTAAACAGCCCATTAGAAACAGGCTCACAGCCCACAAAGCAATGTTACTGTAACCCTAAACCTTCCCAATAAACCTAACCCCAATGCCAACTTTCTGCTAAAACTCAAATGGGAATGAAAGCCAATATGTAAACAAGAAACCAGGCAAGCCTAGTTCAGCCAGCCCGCAATAGAAAACGCTGCCACCTCGAGATTCGAACCCAGGTGACACACGTGAAAGGCGGTGTTATCAAGCACTACCCCACGGAGCTGAACATTCCCCGGGTGTCAGTATAGCTTCTTGTCTCTTTTGCCACTGGCCGTTTTAACAGTTAATTGGCCATTCGTGAATGACACTGATACAGTTAAACTGACTAATGTTTCTTACTAAGTTTACCTCCACCACAAATAGCGGTTATGTATTGCGTTTGCCACTGGCAACGATAACTAACTTTTTAATCAAGTGAAAAGACAAGAGAATTGTGGAATCTACCAGAAATAATTGTTGTCGTTTTAACAGTTTATTAGCCAGTAATAGGCTTACTAGTATATCCTAACTTCCTAGGAATAGTCATAAGAATTGAGCAATTGCTAACAAGACTGAAGATGAACTATTCCATGCCAGAAACAGCCGCAATATAACCGTATACAGTTTCAGTTTTCTTTCATGGTATGCAGCATTCTTTACTTTCATGGCATATCAACATACTTTTTTCTTTCATTCGTGAATGACATTGATACAATAACTATTGAGAAAGGTGATGATAACTAACTTTTTCATCAGGTGAAACAAAAATAAATAATTGTCGTTGTTCACAATAGATTTGAATTGGAGCCTTCCACGCGGTCTGGCAAAAAATGCCATTATGTCCCTTTGAGTCATTGTTGGTGTCCATTTCCGTGCCCCATTTGCAAAGCTGTCTATCTAAATATGTAGCGCTCTCACTTAGGGAGAGCAGGTTTGAGCTAGCATGAGGATCACATTGCACAGGAAGAAAACAAACATTTAACCAAACTAGAGATAAGTGGCTGAGATTTGTTTCCATTTGATGTGTGAACTGAATGTAAGTGTGGATTCTAATGACAATCACTGGATGGCATTCACCTGGCATTCACAGATGTCTCTTTCAGTTAATCTAATTCCAGGTGCACTGTCTGTATGTAGTTCTGCGGAGAAAACTTGCTTTATGCAGTGGATGACTGAAGAATGCTTACATAATTAAGAAAACTAAACATTAAGAACTGTCTGGTCTGATCACGACCACTCTCCAGGGGGTAGCAGTGGATGCGTCAGACACTACTATTCACAAACTTCAGAGGCTAAACTGCAAGGTGCAAAATCAGTAGTAATCCTTAAAAACAGGATGACCTACAAATGACCAAGAGTCTGTCGTTTTTGTGGATAATTGAGACAAATGTCTCTGAAAAAAGGAACTAGCATACAAACTTAAGTTAGAGTTATGTTTTTGGCATGTATAGCTGCCACTGGAATTGTCTCACTTGTCTCCTTTAACGAGGTAACTGCTGAATAGGAAAAATTCTGAAGTGCACAGAAAAATCTTGACTGCTCAAGCATAACCAAATGGACTCCAGGCTGGTGATGTCAATGGGTCAAAGACTTCAGGCAGTCATTGAATGCAAAATCATTTACAACCAATTCCAAACATGACAATACATAAACTATTTAAGATAATGTTCATATTCCAAATTTCTTTTGGTCGCATGAAATGGAGAGGATTACGTTTTAAAAGGGCTGGAATTACGACGTGTTTCAGAGTTTATGGATGTAAATACCCTGAGATTAAAGCTGACAGTCTACACTTTATACCACTTAATAATTGTTTCATTTAAAATCCAATGTGCTGCAGTACAGTGCCAATACTATTAAAAAAAATACTTGTGTCACTGTCCAAGTACTTATGTACTCCACTGTACATTCCAATCGATTCTGGGTTCTCCTATTCTGCATTTTTCTGTCGATTTTCGCTACGCCACAAAGTTCTATCTAGCTCATGGTTGGGCAATCCTGATCCTGGAGAGCTGCAGGCATTTGTGTTTTTGACTGAACTGAACAGGTGTGTTGAATCTAATAAGTAATCAATGAATTTAGCAGCATAACGACAGTTGGAACAAAACCTTCCAGTATGCCAGGAATAGGGTTGCCTACACATGATATAGTATGTCAGTAAAGGGGGCTAAATGTAAACCCCTATTTTCCACAAAAAAAATGTGTTTGGCAAAAGGGTAAGCTGGCTAGCACCAATTCTGAAGTCCTTGACTTCAGTATGTGAAGGCTGCTTTGATTGCAGCAAGAACTCCGGTTAGTGAAGGGGCTGTGGCATCTGACTCTAAAGGCGGCACCCTACACTGGCAGGGTATCCCCATTTTGAATGAAAGAATCACAATATTTTGTTTTTTATTGGAACCTGCCTCAAAAAAAACAAAAAGGGTAAAAAACCCAAGCCAGCCGGCTAAACAAAATCAGAAGCTAATTTAGTCAGTAAGTAAAAATAATATGCTACAAATGTTAGTGGGAGCTCCTACAAGTACAAAAGTCATAAGCTACTCTTACCACTTGGATAGTAAACATAGCTCAAGAAAACAGCTACATTGTACAGGTGCCCCGATAGGAAAAATTTGCTGATTTCTGATAAGCAATATTATCCTTGCAATTTCTGCAGATGCATTGGAATACCAATGTTTTCTTTTTAGTGTCTTTTTAAGCATTATAGCATTACGTTTCTGTGACCATTAATATGATATAAAATTACTTAAACATGTTTGTATCTATTAAGCAGGCAATATACAACACTCAAGGCAATATTAATCTGCCTACTGCGGAAAGCTAAATTCTATGTGACAATGAACTCAAAATAGCCTCAAAGTTGTTGTATGGTCATTGGTGACTGAGCAGTTCTGCAACAACAAACAGTCCTACAGTAGAACAGCAAACAGATTCACTGGAAACAGATGTAATGGATGCATAAAACAAAAGAGCAGGCGCCTACTGAACCATGAATGAGGTTATACGTGGTCTGAGCTGAGTTAACCACACTGTGCATGTCTTCAGCAGGCTATTTCACATATACTACAGTTGAAAAGCTTGGGGTCACTAAGAAATGTCCTTAAAGGAAAGCACATTTTTTGCAGAGTTCTTCCTAGTTTTACAGTGTCTGTGTTCTTTTGCCCATCTTAATCTTTTTATTGTCCTGTCTGAAATATGGCTTTTTGTTTGCAATTCTGCTTAGGAGGCCAGCATTCAGGAGTCACCAGTTCACTGCTGACATTGAGACTGGTGTTTATCGGGTACTATTTAATGAAGCTGCCAGTTGAGGACCTGTGACTGTTTCTCAAACTAGACACTCTAATGTATTTGTCCTCTTGCTCAGTAGTGCACCGGGGCCTCCCACACCTCATTCTATTCTGGTTAGAGTTTGCGCTGTTCTGTGAAGGTAGTAGTAAGGGGTGTGTAGTAACGCATTACAAGAAATGCAAATGAGTACAGTTTCAGAGGAACAAGTACTTTTGTAGTACTTTCTGGGGCCTATCAAAAGGTGCTTCAACAAAGTATTAGTTCAAGGGTGTGCACACTTATGCCACCAGGTTATTGTGAGTTTTTTTAATTTTATTCTTCCCCCTCAAAGATTTCTATTTGTTTTTCAATTGAATTGTTTACGTTATAGGTCACATTGAAGGAAAAAGATTCTGACAAGATTTATCTTTGTCTTATTATTTTACATCACAAAAACCTGGCATTTTAACAGGGGTGTGTAGACTTTTTATATCCACTGTATGATGGTCTTAATTTGCAAGAATCTTATTTGCCACACAGATTAATAATAGAACTACAGTATTATTTATTTTTGCAATTGATTTAGTTTTTCTATTCTGCATTACTGTAGGCTGACTCTGGAAAACAAATGCCTAGTCAAACACTAAAGATGCAGTTTGCATTTGTACTTTCTTAAATAATTTTCCCTTGTTGTTACTATGGTGTTAACGTATTGAGCAAAATATGTAACTAGTACTCATGTAATTTTTTGTCCAAGTACTCTTTTTACTCTTTTACTAGTTTTTTCACGTGGTACTTCAACTTTTACTTGAGTACATTTTGGGACGAATAACTGGACTTTTACTTGAGTACAGTGACCCAAACTTTTGAACGGTAGTGTAGGTAATGTCTTATTTAGCAAAACTTAACATTTTCCCATCTCTTTCTTTAAATACAATCAAATGCAAGGCTTTAGGTCCAAATAATGTACAAAAAAAGGCTAAACTAAATGAAGATCGAGCGGGACTACAAAATACAGTGACTCTTGAAAATGTATGTTTGTCCCTGTTCCTTTTTGTCTGTGTTGCAAGTATGTCTGTTTCGTTTCTCATCCATGACTTGTGAAGCTGTGCAGAACAGCGTGTGATTGTACACACTACTACAATGAGCACAGAAACTTGTGTGCAGCTTGGGCCACGGTGGGAAAATAGGTCTTATTACTCTTCCTGTTTTCTAATGCATTTTCTTTTCTGAGAATAGTGGGTTCTGCTAGGTATGCTTGCACCTGCAAAGAGAGGAAACTTTCAGTTGCTTTTACTCCAGTAGCAAAAAGCAACATGATTATGTGTCTTTCCCATTAAACGAAACATATTGCTACAGAATACTATATTATTATGCACAGCTGAAGTGCGTGTTCCATACATCCCAATCTGGACTACATTTTTCAATAGCCTTGGACATGTTTCAATCCCAATCTGCTAAAATAGCAAAGTGGGTCGGTTCAAACCAAGAATCAGCTTGGCGAAGGGAGGCGCATTGCACATGCAAATAGCTTGAAAATAGTCTGTTTATCAGAACCAATTAAAAAACTTGCACAAATTCAGGACGCATATTCTACTGTAAATGGCCTCCTTCCCAGATCAGTTTTTGCTGTGTACTCAAATGGTCACGTCAGCCAGGCTAGAAAAAATGTCCCCCAAAAGATTTGGTCCCCCTGAGGTTAATAAAATATAAAAACAGAATGAAATAAAATAATGGAATTATTAAAAATTGAAACAATAAAATAAAATAACTTTACTTAAATAAAATAAATAACTTTACTAAAATAAATTACTTAAATAACATGAAAATATTTAGTCACTAAATGAGGTTGATGTCTGGTCCATTGTGGCAGTAAATCCTCTTATGCCAGAGTAAGTATCTCAGACCCGGCAGGCCAGCTGTCAAGAAGCTAGGAAGCTAGCAGGGGGTAGGAAGGTAGTGAAGTGCAGGAGAGCAGCGTGGGGTTGGGGTACTTTTCCACTACCACACAGCTTCCCTCCCTAGATTCACATGTTTAGAGTCACACACACAAAGACACACAAACACAGACACATGCATAATAATCTCTCCCAGAAAATGAGAATATTAGATCATATAAACTCAGAAAATCCTCTTAGTCTGAGTCTTATTTGTAAATCAATAGAGTAATGCAGTGGTTGCATTACATGCATTACAATAAAGTATTACATGCATCTAACATTGCATTTGTAAACATGTTTTATGAACTTATAAGTTATGTTAATATACATGAAACTAGGAATGTGTGAAATTATAATTTTTCCTTAAAGTTTAAACTGGCACTTTAGTATTGGTTTTCCATTAAAAAAAAGAAGAAACAAATCAAGTCATCAAAGCCGCACTATACTAAATTCACCTTAGAGCCTCTGTGTTGCACTTCATAGGTGACTGGCTATTCGGCTAATCAACTGAAGACGGAATTAACATTTCAGACAACTCTGCCAAGGCAAGGTAATTGAACGTTAAAATGAGAAGGACCTGCTAAAGCCCCAATCATATAGGATTCCTATTGAACTAATATTCTGAATGGAAATTAAATGTAGAAATTGCACAGTCAAAATTCTGTATTCTTAATTATCCTTGTTTTAGTTAGCTAGCTTAATCATCTATTGTTTTGATGCTGTCAAGGCAGCTACTATGTAGCTTTTCCAAGAAGAGATTATAAATAACAAGCTTTAGTTTAGATATCAACCAGATTTGGTTGATATCTCTCTCCTTATGTTCTCCTTATATATGCTCTACAATATATGTAATGGGTCAATATGTAAGATTTGTACTATATTACCACCATAAAAAATCCGCAGTTAATGTTTTAAGTTAATGTTCCAATTTATATATATTTTTTTACAAGATTTGTCAGAGTGACTGACATTTACATCCATTCTATGTGAAACATTTTAGTCACAGTTTCTCAATATTTTGTTTTCTGGCATCTCTGCCAAGATGAGGAAACAGCAGCTGGTGGGCTTACTGTTCATTTCCCAAACCTGGACCACTAATTTCCTTTCATTCTCAGATGGTAGGATGTAGGTTGACCACTGTTAAAACATCTAAATGCAAGACAACGGGTTTAGGAACACTTGCAGAACCTTTTAGATCAGCTGTTAATGTTGCCTCCCACCCTGTGCACATGCACTGAATTTGTTCATTTAAGCGCAGATACTGTAGCATATTTATTTAACCTTTCACAACATTCTGTTATGATGCAGGGTTGTTATATGAGAATCAGGTAATATTTAGCAAAGAAAATATTTCCATATTTAACTTAAGCAGTACCACATTCTTGTGATACAGGCTACTTGTGAAAGTAGATACATTTTCTGGTAGAGGCCTAACCATCATTTGCACACATTTGAGTCTAATTTGCACACATATGAGTCTAATTAAAGACGTTCTCTCTTGCAAATTTAGTATAATATTTGTGGGCTGTGTGTCAAGTAAAAAGTTTGAACACAACAATAATTCCATCATCCCCACAGTGCACCACTCTGCTAGACTGTCTCCTCTTGATAACTGAGTACAACAAATGTTACAAACACACAAAGTCAAAATGTTTATCTACGACAATAAAAAGTCAAGCAAAATAGCACTTTATTTTTGTGTCATAATGTTGTATCCAATTTTTGCAGTGCATCAACATTTGATTTGAGCCAATTGCACACCTACTTAGACAAATGCAAATTGGAATCTTAATTTTTTATGACTATAACATTTCTTGCCTATAATAATCGAATTTCTGGACAATTTATTGGTGCATCCGTAGTCACAAATCTCCCATCTCCCACCATAGCAAAACAATTTCAAACCACAATGAAATTTGGAGATACAGTATAGCCTACAGCATGTTTTTTAAGCTGAATAAAAAACATTATCACAAACTTTATTCTGGGGACAATAAAAGGCCACTTTTAAATCTGCAGTTTTGTTGTACAGATGTCTGAATTTTTTTGGAGCATGTAATTAGCATGTTCACTACAGGAATGTCAACCAGAGCTTTTGCTATATAAGAAACTGTCTGCATCCAAAGGCTATGAGTTTGCGCCTAGGTCAAGGACACACCTTGTGTTTTAATATTTAAAAAAATTGCAAACTCATTCATGTAATGGTTGATGAGGCAGGACAAGCGAAGGGAGAACGGAGGACATATAATAAAAGAACTTGATCTCTAACAAAATGTGAGGTTCTGTGTTGTTTGGTTTTGCATTTGCATTTTTGATCTTGAATGTACCCTGTTCTGTTTTCTTTCTTTGTTTTTCAATGTAGCCTATTCATTTGTCTTTTTCGTTTGCACCTGTGTCTCGTTTACTCCCCCTACATTTCTGTGTTTGTTGTTATTCATTGTGAGGTATTGTTTGTGTGTTTGCAACTTTACTAAGCCTGTTTCTCTGAGTGTTCTCTTTTTTTTTTGTCTTAGAATTTTTTTGAGAGTCTATTTTGGTATCCCGACCCTTGCCTGCTTACCTGACCGCCTCTCTGGATTATCCCCTACTGTACTTTGTCGTCTGATCAGCATTGATACCCAGTTACCAACCTTCTGCCTGCCCTTTGACTTCGTTCCAGCCTGTCCCATAATATACCTTTGCTACTCCCTAATAAACATCCTGTGCTCTGTGCTTGGATCCATCCATCCAACCTGCTCTGGTTGGATCCAAGAATGCCACCTTTAATTTCTGTCTGTTTCAACACTTCAACTAAGAATAACAGCACTGTCAGAGTTCCATTCCCCCATTTAATTTTTGTATTGGGACATTTTTAAACGTGTTTCTAATTGATCAGGTGTTTCCTGTTGCATTAATTGTTTATACATGAAAGAGCTGTGAATATTTAGAATCAGTTCCAGCCTTTATTTTGCTTTTGGAGTCTGTGTTTGGTGTCAGTAGACATAATCCAACATGGGAGCTGTCTGTAGAAGAAAAGCAAGCAATTTGGATGCTAAAAAGAAAGAGAAACTTAATTAGAACCATAGCAAAAGTTGGACATGACAAATCAAGAATTAGGAATGTCCTAAAAAAATAACCAAACCACTGGTGTCTTCAGCAAATGCCAATGACCAGGTTAGCCAAGGAAAACAACAGCAGCTGACGACAAAAAATATACCAGAGTGGTTCAGTGGAATCACCAACAACCTCCAGAATGATGGGGGAAATTGGTCATAATAACTGTTCATAGAAGACTTCAGTATCAGAATTACAAGGGCTACACACAATACACAAATACCTGAGCAGTACCAACAAGAAACCAGGCAAGCAATAGAAAGTGCTGATCTCTCAAGATTCAAACATGGATCGCCCATGTGAAAGGCGGTGTGTCGTTAACCATGACACCACAGGGCAGTACATTTGCAGAATGTCAGTATAGCCTCTTCTGTCTATCCTGAATCCTCTTTCGCCACGGGCCATTTTAACAGTTAATTGGCCATTCATGAATGACATGGATACAGTTAAACTGACTAACATTTCTTACTAAATTTACCTCCACCACAAATAGCGTCTATGTATGGCGTTTGCCACTGGCCGTTTCAACAGCGTATTAGCCAGTAATAAGCTTTACCGGTATCTACTAACTTACTGGAATAGTCATAAGAATTGAGCAATTGCTAGCGAGTCTGCAAAAGTTATTTCATTTCATGGCATAAGAACGTATTTCTTTCTTTCATGGCAAAACAACATACTTTTTTCTTTCATTCGTGAATGACATTTACACAATATCAATATCAATATCAATAAAGGTGACGATAACTAACTTTTTCATCAAGTGAAAAGACGAGAGAATCGTGGAATCCACCAGAAATAAATAATAAATGTTGTTCCTCAATAGATTCGAACTTAGGTCTTCCACATGAGAGGCACTGTCTTTAATCCCTACGCCAGCCCAGTGAGCGTAGCCTGCGAGACGATATGAACTCGGTACCTATAGATCACAAGTCCCCTCCTCTAACCACTACGCTATATAACAAGGGTAAGTCAGTCACTCAGTAAGAGATATTTGCTCTTCTTGGCCGGCTCCGCTTACGTGGTCAGGCGAAAATATACAAAATTGGAATTTGTTAGGCAGGACAGAGATCAGCCAATTCAATTTTGGAACAATTTGAAAGACATATGAGATGAACAGTGAACCTACATCAAAGTGATGGGAAAGCAAGTGTGGAGAAAAAAAGGAACGGTAGATTATCCAAAGCATACCACCTCATCTATGAAGCATAGTGGAGGTAATGTCAAGGCATGGGCATGCATAGCCTTTGGAATGATCAGTCCTCTGTATTGATGATGTAACGATAGATGGCAGCAGCAGAATGAACTCAGAAGTGTACAGAAGCATCTTGGCTACCAATGTACAAGAAAATGTCCCCAGACTCATTGGGTAGCGCTCCATAATGCAACAGGACCACAAACACACTGCCAATGCAACCAAGGAGTTAATCAGGAAAGAAGTGGAAGGTTTTAGACTGGTCAAGTCAATGTCATGATTTAAATCTGAATTTACAAGCTTTTCACTTAAGAGGAGACTGAAGTTAGGAACTCCCCAAAACAAGCCACAGCTCAAAATGGCTGAAGTAAAGGAATGGCAAAGCAACTCAAAGGATTATAACAAGAATTTTGTAAAGTCAATGGGTTGCTGACTCATTGCTGTTAATGCAAGCAAGGGATTTGCAACTAAATACTAGCTTTTATACTTCAACCACATGTAATCACACCAGCCCAGGATATCCACATCCATCTTTTTTACCAGTTGGATCATCTGAGACCAACCAACCAGACAGATAATGAAACTGTGGGTTTGCATAGCAAATTAATTTCTACACAAACTGTCAGAAACCATCTCAGGGAATCCTCTGCATGCTTGTCATCCTCACCAGGGTCCAGACCTTACTGGAGAATGTATCATTACCAACTTCAGTGGGAAAATGCTCAGCTTTGATGACCACTGGCACAATGGATACTGTTGTCATTTCTCATGAAC
The DNA here is from genome assembly GCF_011004845.1 of Esox lucius. Classification (NCBI taxonomy): domain Eukaryota; kingdom Metazoa; phylum Chordata; class Actinopteri; order Esociformes; family Esocidae; genus Esox; species Esox lucius. The sequence goes on along the minus strand of NC_047576.1, from coordinate 34,105,316 downwards.
AAAGTAGGTGGGGTTAAACCCAGCCTGGCTCTCATTTGTTACAATGCAGTGATGCTGAGAAGCCAAATAAAGCTTCACAGATAATGTCATACTTATAAACCAAATCCATTTTCACTGATTAATGGGTTCCTACATTAGTTCCCACTTCCAAGTCTCTCAATAAATGTCTTTCTTCTTTTATTTTTCCTCACTCTGTTTCTTTCTGCCAAAACTGGCAGAACATTGTTGACCTTGAGTCTGTCTCTGTACTCAGCTCAATTATTCACACTGTGAAAAGTTAACTTATCTCACTCTTTCTCTTTCTGGAGACTTTTCCCCTAATGCAGCAACTTTCGGTCCAACAGGGGAAGCAGGCAAGCCCACTCATCAACCTATGGACAACATTCTTTCAAAAAGTAGGGCAAAAAAACTAGTACATTTCCTCATGGTCCTAACAGACACAATGACACAAAGAAAATTTTAAAAGAGGAAGAGGACAGATGATGTTGTTGAGACAGACAGACAGCATAGATAAAGAATGCTAATTCAAACAACAACAGGACAGGCCTAGCCAAACCCAACACAAACCAACGATTCCCAATTAAGCATGAAGGAGACAGAATGACCAGACATCCCCACAAAACAAACAAATGACAACAAGAGATCCACCTAAGTTCCAAACAAACAGTCCCGTGTGGTTACTGGTAGTGGTTAAGCAACTCTCCCTTCTTTATAGAAGTCTGTGTCCACGATAGAGAGGAGAGGAGGAGTGGAGAACACACAAGGGAAGAAGAGAGGGGAGATGAGAAAAAACAACAAGAAACCAGGCAATCCTAGTTCAGCCGGCCCCCAATAAAAACCCTTGTTGTTGCCCTCCGAAGATTCAAACCGGGACCGCGCAAGTGATAGGGTGTGTCTTTAACCACTACGCCACCAAGCAACACATATACCAAGCGTCGGTATAGCCTCTTGATATTATATAATTTGGTCACGCATTAACACAAGTTTTAATATTTCTTTAGACACCATTAACCATTGCGTTAAACTAAGTAACATTTCTTATTAAGTTTTCCTCCACCACAAATAGCATCTATGAACTGTATGGCTTTGCCACTGGCTGTTTAAACAGCTTATTAGCCATTCGTGAATGACATTGAAAATCCACCAGAAATAGTCACAATATAACAGTAAAAGGTTTCATTTTAGGCTTATAACGTAGCTATTTAACAAGGGGTACTCAGTCCAGTCCAGTCAGTCAGTAAGAGACATTCGCTGTTCTTGGTCGGCTCCGCATACGCGGTCCGGCAAAACTTTCCTTTTCAACTTTTTTGGAAAGGAAAGAAAAAGATGCAGTGGTCTATTAATTTTTGCCAGACCGCATAAGCAGAGCCAGCCAAGAAGAGTGAATGTCTCTTACTGAGTGAGTGACTAACTTACCTACAATGTAGTGGTTAGAGAAGCAGACCTGAGGCTATAGGTCCGCGTTTGGATCTTCTCACACTCTAAACAAAGTATGCGTTATGAATTATTCCGTATAGACAAAAACTTTGCTGGTTATAACCTTCAGTATCTACATTAGCCTGAAATAAAACAGTTTATGGTTATATTGAGGATTTGTACAAACACTTAGCTGGCTAGAACATTCAGTAGTTACGTTATAGTAAGCCTTAACTAAAACTGTATACGGTTATATTGCAACTGTTTCTGGCATGGAAAAGTTCATCTTCAGTCTTGCTAGCAATTGCTCAATTCTTATGACTATTCCTAGAAAGTTAGTAGATACTAGTAGGCCTATTACTGGCTATAAGCTGTTAAAATGGCCATTGGCAAAAGCCATACAGTTTACAGACTCTATTTGTGGTGGAGGTAAACCTAATAAGAAAGGTTAGTCAGTTTAAAACAATGCTCAATGGTGTTGAGCGACAGATGAGATGTGTAGTGTCGTGGCGTTGTGGTTAAAGACAGTGCCTCTCATTCGTGTTTTCACTTGATGAAAAAGTTAGTTATCATCACCTTTATTGATAGTTATTGTATCTATGTCATTCACAAATGAAAGAAAAAAGCATGTTGTTATGCCATGAAATGAAATAGCTTTGGCAGTGTAAAGTTCTGACTCGCTAGAAATTGCTCAATTCTTATGATTATTCCAGTAAGTTACAGTAGTAGATACTGGTAAAGCCTATCACTGGCTATTATGCTGTTAAAACGGCCAGGGGCAAATGCCATACAGTTTATAGAGGCTATTTGTGGTGGAGGTAAAATTAGTAGGACACATTAGTCAGTTTAACTGTCATTCATGAATGGCCAATTAGCTGTTAAAAAGGCCAGTGAAAAATGATATGCAAAACTTTGCTGGCTACAATCTTCCGCAGCTACGTTATGGGAAGCCTAAAATGAAACTGTTTACTGTTATATTGCGACTATTTCTGATGGATTTTCTATATATATCTTAGGATTACTTCAGGACAAACACTTTGCTGGCTATGATTCTCTTGTCTTTTCACTTGACGAAAAAGTCTGTTATCGTCACCTATATTGATACAGTAGTTACTGTATGATACAGTAGTTACTGTATCAATGTCATTCACAAATGGCTAATAAGCTGTTAAAAGGGCCAGTGGCAAAAGCCATACAGTTCATAGATGCTCTTTGTGGTGGAGGAAAACTTAATATGAAACGTTACTCAGTTTAACACACTGCTTAATGGCGTGTAGTGATATATTAATGGCTAATAATTTTTTTAAATGGTCAGTGGCAAAAATCATACAGCTCACAGATACTATCTGTGGTGGAGGTAAGCTTAATAAGAAACGTTACTCAGTTTAACACAATGGTTAATGGTGTCTAACTAAATATTAAAACGTGGAGTTCTATTAATGCGTGACAAAATTATATAATGTCAATAGTCTATATTGATAATCAGCAAATGTACAGCTCTGTTGTCTAGTGGTTGACGACACAGCCTTTCACATGGGCGACCTGGGTTTGATTCTTGAGAGGGCAACACTTTCTATTGCGGGCCAGCTGAACTAGGCTTGCCTGGTTTCTTGTTTCCAGAGCTGTATTTGTGCACTGTTCTACATTTTTGTGAGTGTGGCTACATATTTCTGAGTCACATTTTATAGATCAGTTTCACATGGTCTCCAGAACCCATATATATTTCAAATGTACTTTCAAAATAACAAAGCGCATAATTACTTGTATAAATAAAGAGTTGGGTAACAACAACACAGCTCAAAAAAATTCAGGGAACACGTAATATCAATATCACCTGTTTTGGTGCAAATGAAAGTGACAACAGGTGCACTGTCAACAGCAAGACAACCTCCAAAAAGGAAACGGTTTTGCAGGTTGTGGCCACAGACAATTGCTCTCTCTTTTCTCGTTTCTTCTCTAGTTATGCATTTTGCTAGTATCTCTACTGGTAGCATGGGGTGGTACCTGCAGCCCATTAAGGTTGCACAGGTAGTCCAGCTCCTCCAGGATGGCATATCCAGGATGGCACATCCATCCTCCAGGATGGCAGAGAAGGTTTGCTGTGTCTCTTAGTACAGTCTCAAGAGCATGGAGAAGATACCAGGAGACGGGCTGTTACACGAGGAGAGCTGGACCGGACTGTAGAAGGGCCTCAACCCAGCAGCAGGACCGATATCTGCTCCTTTGTGCGAGGAGGAACAGGAGGAGCACTGCCAGAGCCCTACAAAATTACCTCCAGCGAGCTACTGGTGTGCATGTTACAGTCCAAACTGTGAGAAACAGACTCTACATCCTCTAGTGGGACCTGTGCTCACAGCACCATGCAGCTCGACTGGCATTCGCCAGAGATAACCACAATTGGCTGTTCTGCCATTGGCGCCACATTCTCTTCACAGATGAGATGTTCACACTGAGCACATGTGGCAGACGTGAAAGAGTCTGGAGACGCCATGGTGAACATTATGCTGCCTACAATATCATCCAACATGACCGGTTTGGTGGTGGGACAGTGATGGTCTGGGGAGACATGTCCTTGGAGGGACTCACAGACTTCCACGTGCTAGCCAACGGTACCCTGACTGCTTTTATGTACAGGGATGAAATCCTCAGAACCATCATCAGACCTTACGCTGGTGCAGTGGGCCCATGGGTTCCTCCTGGTGTAGGACAATCCCCGGCCTCATGTGGCCAGAGTGTGTAGGCAGTTCCTGGATGACGAAGAAATTGAAGCCATTGACTGGCCCTTACGTTCCACAGACCTGAATCCAATTGAGAATCTCTGGGACATGATGTGTCGGTGCACCTGAAGCCGCCAAGTAGCACCACAGACTGTCCTGGACAAACTGATACCCTGATCCTGGTCTGGGAGGAGATCCCCCAGGACAGCATGCGCCATTTCATCAGGAGCATGCCCAGATGTTGTTGGGAGTGCATACAGGTACGTGGGGGCCATACACACTACTGAGTCACATTATGAGTTGCCATGATGAAATTCACACAAGTTGGAACAGCCTTGTTTACCTAGATTTTCGGTGTGTGTTTGAATCCAGCCCTCAATCGTTTGGTAATTTTGGTTTCCATTGGCCATTGTTATGTCATTTTGTTCTCAACGAATTACACAATGTTCAGTAAATATTTAAATCTGTAATGTATTTCCTTAATTAAGATCTGATGTGTGATTTAAGTTGAGCAGTGTATAACATAGAAGACCACAACTAGGAATATTAAAATATAGCTCATTACATGTGTTGCTTATTTCATACTTTTTTTGGTAGGTACTGCCCTGTTCAACCTAACAAATTATCTGAAATTAGGCCGAAATACCTATCAAATCCGTAGAAAAAGGATAGATCTAAAGATGAAAGAACCAGCATGGGTTGATAACATGATAAGGATTGTCCCTTTAGGTTCCCTTAAAGTTTTCTGTGATCTAAACTTGACTACTTTAAAGCATGCCTTATTAAAGTAAAATGTCCAGGTTTTAAACAACTACACGCAGTGCATGCTATAAATAATGTGTGGTGTGCACAAAAAAAGTATTTTGTCTTTGCTCTCTTGAGCATTTGATCTGACCGAACAGTGTATGTCGACAGAATCAAGTATTTCTCCAACATTTCTTGGGAGGTGTTGGAATCAAATCTGAGGGTTTCTGGCCATGTATAAACATAGGCTGATTTCTACATCCATCAGCTGGTTTTATCCCAGCCCTGATTCTGCACATTATTACAAACAAATTGTTTTATAGAGGCATTACAGAACGCCTTTCTCAATGCCAATAGAAAGAGAGAGTAGTAAACACTGGTGGTTTCACACATGCGCCTTCTTTTCAGACACAACAAACGCACACTCGCATTGTGTTGGTGCTCTGGGTTGACTGATAATGGCTGGTGACAGCCTGAGTGTGCCCAGTGAGGACAGACCCTGCCACTGTCTCACTTCTGTCTGTTAGAAGAGGGCATATCAACACCTTGTCAATGATAAGAGAGGGAAAACACAGGACGGAGTGCTAAAGGAGAATAGAAAAAGAGAGGAAGACTGATGTGTTGAGAGAAAAGACAGTCAGGCAGAAAGACAGAGGTGGCATGGAAAATTAGACGTGGTTTTGGTTACAGCTTGATGGTGACACCACCTCAACAACCACCTCTGAACCCTGACTTGAGTGTGCCTACATACTTGGGTAAAAACATTCACATTTCTTCTTTTCATGCCAGTGGCACACATGAAATCATCTCACCATGTTCAGTCATTTAAGAGAACATATGACATCTGATAAAAGACAAACGAGAACACCAAAGAAGAGGCAGTAACAGAAGTAATTCAAACCAGTATCCAACAATCGAGAGAAAGACAGAGAAGAACCACAAAAAAGGCACCTTCGGGTTTCTCCTTGAAGGATCCCCAGGGCCAAAATAGAACCCCAAACTGTCTCTCCTTTGTAACACTTAGCCTTCTCTCTGACTTAGCAGTAACAGCTGTCAGACTGGATCTATTAACCACAAGCCTATAAACAACCCCACATCCCATTAACCAAATATTACGCAATAACCGCACACTGAGGTTGTTTAGGAAAACCACCAAATGACAAGAGAACCCAGGAACAAACAAAAAGCAGCCCATACAATTATCTGATATTTTAAGACAGCTAAAGGGGTGTCTTCTTCTCAATCCCTTTAAAACAAAAAGTTTAAAGACTTGTTGCAAACATGATCTTAAACATACACAGACTAACACATACACTGATCAACCATAACATTATGACCACTGACAGGTGAAGTGAATAACATTGATAATCTCGTAATCATGGCATCTGTCAATGGGTGGGATATATTAGGCAGCAAGTGAACATTCTGTCCTTAAAGTTGATGTGTTAGAAGCAAGAAAAATGGGCAAGCGTAAAAGATCTGAGCGACTTTGACAAGGGCCAAATTATGATGGCTACACAATTGGGTCAGGGCATCTGCAAAATTGCAGCCCTTGTGGAGTGTTCCCGGTCTGCAGTGGTCAGTACTTATCAAAAGTGGTCCAAGGAAGGAAAAGCGGTGAACCAGCGACAGGGTCATGGGCAGTTTGGCTCAATGATGCACGTGGGGAGTGAAGGCTAGCTCACCTGGGGAGTGAAGGCTGGCTTGTGTGGTCCGATCCAACAGACAAGCTATTGTAGCTCAAATTGCTGAAAGTTAATGCTGGTACTGACAGAAAGGTATCAGAACACACAGTGCATCGCAGTATGTTGCGTATGGGGCTGCATAGCCATAGACCAGTCAGGGTGCCCATGCTGACCCATCCACTGCCAAAAGCGCCTACAATGGGCATTGTTGCAGAACATGGGTACCCTATCATAGCAACGGTATTCCCTGATGGCATTGGCCTCTTTCAGCAAGCTAATGCGCCCTGCCACAAAACAAAGATTGTTCAGGAATGGTTTGAGGAACACAACAATGAGTTCAAGGTGTTGACTTGCCCTCCAAATTCCCCAGACCTCAATCCAATCGAGAATCTGTAGGATGAGCTGGACAAACAGGTCCGATCCATGGAGGCCCCAACTCACAACTTACAGGACTTAAAGAATCTGCTGCTAACATCTTGCTGCCAGATACAACAACACACCTTCAGAGGTCTAGTGGAGTCCATGCCTTGACAAGTCAGGGCTGTTCTTGCAGCAAACGGGGGACCTACACAATATTAGGCAGGTGGTCATAATGTTATGGCTGATCAGTGTATTTCAAATACTTTACTTAGAGCCAAAAATCAAATGTACATCTAAATATCACATTGGTCTCTGTATGTATGGACATTCAAGGGTACAGACATCTCCTCAGCTTGGCTGCACACCACAGCTAAAATAGAACAATACCTAGCCAACTGCTTTGCCCTAATCATTAGTAGGCCCACAAATGTGGAGGTCACTTACTGCAAGCTTGTGTATTAGACAGAGACTTGTTAAATATGAGTACTGCCAGCCTCCGCCCATCATGCCCTCTAGAATCATTGTACCCCTTGGTGAAGATGAGAAAAAAGGCTTATAAAAAACTGCATTGTTGTTCATCAGCTTGATCATACACTCAAAGTGAGAGAAATCTACACCTAATAAAACTTTTAAAAATAGATACTTAATCAAGAAATACATTATTCTCAAAAATATGCGTCATGATTACAGTGCTGCCATAGAAAAAGAGGCTAATATCTGGATTTATGTTTTCACAGATCGATTTTTATAAAGTCTAATTCAAGAATAATCTCAAAATATTTCAGGAATAAAGTCAACATCTTATTGTGGAATTAAGTGATGGTCTAAGCAATAAGCACTAAGCTATGCTAAGATCAGTTAAAGTAGCACAGACTGTGGGATCATTACACCAGTGAGTTTGGTTCATTATCTGTCCCTTGGAAATGACATTTCAAAAGAAGGAAATAAAAAGTTTGAAAAGCTTTTGTCAGCCTTTTGATTTTGCCAGATTTTCTGTAACAATGAAATGTAAGCTGCAAGGTAAGGAGACCACCTAATTTTAGCTAAGCATTTCTGAGTAGCATACTAATTCCTAACATGCTGGCATGGAGCATTTAACCACCAATGGTATGTCCCCCTACCTTCATATCATTCTATTTCATGTTTAGAGTATACCAGCTGTATTTTGCTAATCTATACACAATGTCAAGCCCTTGTGTTATTGGCCACATTGTCATTGTGTGCTAGTTGCTGTAAATGAATACTATTTAATTAAAATATATGAAAATTCTAGCACCAATTAAAAATAAATTCTTACATTTTAAATCATTATGGAGCACTTACATTTCCAATTTCTATTATTACCAATAAACACAGAATGGAGCAAAATACAGTGTTCTTTGAAGAAAACATGACACAGAATGCACAGGACCTCAGACTGGAGAGAAGATTAATCTTTCAGTACAACAATGACCTAAAGCACACATCCATGACAACACTGGAGTAGCTTTGTGACAAATCACTGAATGTCCTTCAGTGGCCAGGCAACGTTCAGACTGGAACTCCATGGGCATTTGTGTGGAGACCTGAAGATGGCAGTTCACCAACACCACCCATCCTATCCGTCAGAATTTGACAGGAGCTACAAGAATGGAAGAAACTGCCCAAATCCAGATGTGCAAAGCTGGTTGACGTATACCTGTGAAGACTCAAAGCTGCACTGGCAGCCAGGCGCTTCTACAAAGTCCTCAATAAACGGTCTAAATAGACATGAGATGTTTATATTTTTTATTTTCAATAATTTGGCATAAATGCAATCATAAATATAAATGATGTCTATAACACAACAGTGTTGCGTCCAAAGAAGCTGTATACATTAGTGAGAGGTACTCATGGATGGAAACTAATGGCTAATGATTTAAATAAATTGAAAACATAACATACAGCATGAATAAAAAGATTATTCTATTAGATTTTTCTCATGTAATTCCTAGGTGCTAATAAGCATAATACGTTCACATGAAAATTCTTTAACCAATTTTACAACCCTGTTTCCCAAAAAGTTGGGATGCTGTGTAAAATGCAAATAAATAATTTCTCCCTATATTTAATAGAAAAGTTCATGAGAAATGTTAATGTTTATAGAAAAATATATGCCCATTTTGAATTTGATGCCAGCAACAGGTTTCAAAACCCCCCAAAAAACCAGGCAAGTCTAATTCAGCCGGCCCGCAATTTAAAGTGACAAACGTCGTAACCCTCACATATTAACATCAAGGCAAGTTTGAATATTTCATTTCTTATTAAGTTAATCTCCACCACAAATAGCATCCATGAAATGAATGGCTTTTTCCACAGGCCGTTAACAGCTTATTATCGAGTAATAGGCTTACTAGTATCTAACTTACTACTTGAACTTAACACAGCCAAAGCTATTTCATGGCGCAAAAGTGTTTTTCTTTCATTTGTGAATGACATTGATACAGGAAACTATCAATATAGGTGATGATAACTTACTTTTTCATCAAGTAAAAAGACGAGAGCCCATGATTCCCAAATAGAATTACTAATTTTGATTCGTCAGACCACAGGACAGTTTTCCAAATCGCCTCAGTCCATCTTAAATGAGCTTGGGCCCAGAGAGGGCGGCGGCGTTTCTGGATCTTGTTTATATATGGTTTCTTCTTTGCATGGTAGAGTTTTAACTTGCATTTGTGGATGCAGTAACGTACAGTAACAGGAGTGGTGAACCCCTCCCCATCTTTACTTCTGAAAGTCACATCCTCTCTGGGATGCTCTTTTAATAACCAAACGTGTTACTGACCTGTTGCCAATTGACCTAATTAGTTGTGAGATGTTCCATTAGGGTTTTTTTTAGCATTACACAAATTTTCCAGACTTTGTTGCCCCTGTCCAAGAATTTTTTTTATGTGTTGCTGGCATCAAATTCTACAAAGCCATTTCTTTTTCAAGAAACAATAACAATTCTCAGTTTCAACATTTTATATGTTGTCTTTGTACTATTTTCTGTTGAATATAGGGTTTAAATGATTTGCACATCATTGAAATCTGTTTTTCTTTACATTTTACATCCCACCTTTTTTGGAAACAGGATTGTACCTTAATAAAATAGTTTTTTCTCAGCATAAGAGCCTCTCCTACAGCAGGATAAAAAGACATAGGTAGAGATGAGACAGACATGTGGGCAAAGAAAGGAAAAGAAGGAGAGGGAGGGAGGGATAGAGAGAAGAGAGGAAGGCCAAGGGGAAACAGGGAGAGGCAGAGGGCAGAGGGAGAGATAGATGGAAGAGAGAGACAGAGAGAAGACAGGGAGAGGAAAGACTGAGAAAGAGGGGAGAGAGAAAGGAGATAGGAGCGTTGGGGGAAGAGAGAGACAGGGAATAGAGGGAGATAGAGAAGAGAGGAATGGATAGAGGGAAGACAAGGAACAGAGTGACATGGAAGAGAGACAGACAGTGAAGAGAGGGAGGAGAGAGTATAAAGAGAGAGATAGACGTAAGAGAAGGAGATACTGAGAAAAGAGAGGAAGATATAGAGGGAAGACACAGGAAACAGAGAAGAGACACAGGAAACAGAGAAGAAACACAGGAAACAGAGAAGAAACACAGGAAAAAGAGAAGAAACACAGGAAACAGAGAAGAAACACAGGAAAAAGAGAAGAGACACAGGAAACACAGAAGAGACACAGGAAACACAGAAGAGACACAGGAAACAGAGAGACAAGGAAAAGAGACAGAAGAAAGAGAGGGAGAAAAGGGGTAGAGAGGAAGGAGGGGGATGAAGGGAAGAAGGGGAGAGACAGAGGGAAAAGAGGGGAGCAAGGCAGAGTCCGTTGGCGTGGTTTATGGGATTACCCAGATTATCCTCGGATCAACTCCAGAACCCCTCCCCCTCTATCTGCCTGTCCTCCCCTATACAGGGGATGAGCGTGTCAGCATCAGATACACCTGTTTGGCGGAGCTGAGTGTGTGTATACAAACACATGTATACACACACTCAGTGCAACTAGCCATTTCCATATTGCTTCATCATGATTCCCAATGAAAAAACATGTGCAGAGATAATAAGGCAACACTGGCCAACATCTAAAAACAAGGTACCTTGAAACTGCATGAGTCTTTTTGTGTCTCAGTACTAAGAGTGCTGAACAGGAGAAGATTGTTCAAGTATTATAAGTGTGGAGAGCTGAACAAAGTGGAAAGTGTCAGTATTATAACTGTGGAGAGCTGAACAAAGTTATTGGCTGAGAGGATCCCTTCTCTACTAATTTCCTATGGCATCCCTGCAGCGATGGTAAAACCTGACAAAATGTTTTTCAGCAGGTCCCAAGTAGAATATATATTTTTTTCTGCCTTTGGTTTGGGTTGCGGGACAAAGTTTTTTGGGCATGCTTAGTGTCAGAATTAGGGTTAGGAGTTTCATTTCTGGGTTTCAGGTCCACCAAAAAATAAAAACCCCAACATGTGTGTGTTGGTCATTCTCTGCCTTAGCATTTAAGTAGTCCAGCATGTTGTATGTGTGTTTGTGTTTATACAGTGGATATAAAAAGTCTACATACCCCTGTTAAAATGCCAGGTTCTTGTGATGTAAAAGAATGAGACATAGATAAATCATGTCAGAACTTTTTCCACCTTTAATGTGACCTATAATGTGAACAATTCAATTGAAAAACAAACTGAAATCTTTGAGGGGGAAAAATTAAAAATAAAAAACTCACAATAACCTGTTGTGCACACCCTTAAACTAATACTTTGTTGAAGCACCTTTTGATTTTATTACAGCACTCAGTCTCCAAATCTGTCAGATTGCGAGGACATCTCCTGTGCACAACCCTCTTCAGATCACCCCACAGATGTTCAATTGGATTCAGGTCTGGGCTCTGGCTGGGCCATTCCAAAATGTTAATCTTCTTCTGGTGAAGCCATGCTTTCATAGATTTGGATGTGTGCTTTGGGTCTTTGTCGTGCTGAAAGGTGAACTTCATCTTCATCTTTCTAATGGACACCTGAACGTTTTGTGCCAAAATTGCCTGGTATTTAGAACTGTTCATTCAATTGAATTGTTCACATTATAGATCACAATAAAAGTGGAAATGTTTCTGACATGATTTATCTTTTTCTCATCACAAAAACCTGGCATTTTAACAGGGATGTGCAGACTTTTTATATCCACTGTATGTAGTGTAATAAGCCTTGCATTCTCGGAATGAGAATTTATTCTCGGAATGAGAATTTATGTGCCTCAGCGGTACAAACCATAACACTTTGCCGGCCCAAAGCCAAATCTGTTCACTTACTGCCATAGGGGAGACAGGGGTGACATGACCCCCCCCCCCCCCCCCCCATCCTGGGGGAAATTATGATTTGTCCCCACCAATATATCACAGTAAACAACTATGTCATTTCAATAATAGTATTAAGACGCAATGAAAGCACTTGTGCTGATTATAGACACTTAACAGCGCATTTTTAAGTTTCAACTCCCTTTGCCTAACAATGGTTGGATGCACTGTACCTGGCTGCACGACGTGCCACTGCCACTGGCACATTGTGCAGCCAGGTACAGTGTATATGTGGGAATTCGAGAGAGTTAGTGACTGACTTTCAGTAAGTATTTCAAACAAAGAATATGTCAGAAATGTCTTTACTTCTACACTCAATACAATAAAACTAATTTCAAACTTTCACCAGCCTTTATTTTCGCAGCATTTAATTACAGGTTACACTTTACGTTAGCTAGCGGTTAGCTGACATTTGCTAGCAAGTTATAGTAACGCCAGACAGGGTTTGCAGCTGTTTGAATTCGAGTCAATGAGCGAAGCTTGCAATGGAATGTATGTCATGTTACTTAGCTGGCAAGGTGACAGTGTTCATGTCTACAATCTGAAAGGCACTCAATGCACGTAGCTAACATGAGCTTAATCCAGTAAGTTTATGTTCATAGGGTTCCCACACAATAGCTGAATTTGCAGAACTACAGCGAGCAAACCGATGGCACAAACTAAAACCGTATTACAGCCTTCCTTTTGGTGTCCCCCACGAGAATTGCTCTTTAGAATATTTCATGTAATTGTCCCCTCCCAAGTTGATATCAGATTTTCTCCCCTTCTTATAACAACCAAGATAACTGTATCTAAAGGAACACCTGTTGTGTGTGCTAGCAAGGACCTCTACCCACCCTTCTGAACCATACAGGTCAACCCCAATGTGGAAATAAGCGAGATATTCTTTTGCGCAAGTGGTGACACTACGGGTAAGTAGTGGTAAAATGCTACCCCAGCACTGACATAGGCTCAGTTTTTTTGTTTTATTTGTCAATTCAAATTTAGCAGACGCTTTCGTCGGCAATACAATCAGAATGCTCTTACGAACTGAGCCACGTGGGACTTCTCGGGCAGAGACGGCGGCATATTTAATACCACTGTCAAACTCAACAAGCCTTTAGGGAATGGCTAAAATAATACAGACCTCTTTAAATTCATATTGAGTGGTAATAATAAGCAGTGGCCCACATAAAACACATTGGATTAGGCTGAAAGACGCAATTAGCATCAATAACGACGTTCTGCATATTCAAGGGTTGAGCTGCTTTGCACATGGTAAAGGAAAATAATTGATCTTTGTCTATGCGTGCCTGCATGTGTGCATGTTCCCATAAACACTGACAAAATGTTAGCTTTCATACTCCTCCCTCTTTTGCCACTCCCTGCTGGCTGGACATAGGGGACACTGTGTGTTTTGGCTAAGGGAAGGACTGCAGTATTGACGGGGAGGAGGACTTAAACTTGACATCTTTTGCACACCCCCTTGTTTTCAAGGGAGAATATCTGGCAGACAGGGGGGAATCAGATCAGAGAGAATGCAGACAGAAACCTTGAGTAGAACAGACAGAGGGGGCCATATCCCCAGCTGTAAAAAAAATCTGTATGAAGTGGATGTCACCGTGCACATGGGCCTGTGTGTTAGTGCATTGGTGTGTGTGTGTGTACATGTGCATTTGTACATCAGAGGATAACATTTTGACCATTTGCGACTGTTCATACCATTCTATAATAACTTACAGTGGATATAAAAAATGCCATGTTCTTGTGATGTAAAAGAATAAGACTAATATAAATCATGTCCGAACTTATTCCACTTTTAATGTGACCTATATTGTGAACAATTCAATTGAAAAACAAACTGAAATCTTCGAGGGGGAAAAATGAAAAATAAAATCCTTACAATAACCTGGTTGCACAAGTATGCACACCCTCTTATAACTGGGGATGTGGCTGAGTTCAGAATTAACCAATCACATTCAAACTCATGTTAAATAGAAGTCATTACACACCTGCCATCAAGTGACTCTGATTAATCACAAATAAAGGTCAGCTGTTCTAGTAGGATTTTCCTGACATTTTCTTAGTTGCATCTCAGAGCAAAAGCCATGGTCCGCAGAGAGCTTCCAAAGGATCATAGGGATCTCATTGTTGAAAGATATCAGTCAGGAGAAGGGTACAAAAGAATTTCCAAAGCATTAGATATACCATGGAACACAGTGAAGACAGTCATCATCAAGTGGAGAAAATATGGCACAACAGAGACATTACCAAGAACTGGACATCCCTCCAAAATTGATGAAAAGACAAGAAGAAAACTGGTCAGAGAGGCTTCCAAGAGGCTTACAGCAACATTAAAGGATCTGCAGGAATTTCTGGCAAGTACTGGCTGTGTGCTATATGTGACAACAATCTCCCGTATTCTTCATATGAACGGGCTATTGGGTGGGGTGGCAAGATGGAAGCCTTTTCTTACAAAGAAAAACATCCAAGTTGGCAAAAACAAACATCAAGTCCCCCAAAAGCACGTGGGAAAATGTGTTACGGTCTGATGAAACCAAGGTTGAACTTTTTGGCCATAATTCCAATACGTATGTTTTGCGGAAAAACAACACTGCACATCACCCAAATAACACCAAACCCTCAGTGAAGCATGGTGGTGGCAGCATCATGCTTTGGGGCTGTTTTTCTTCAGCTGGAACCGGGGCCTTAGTCAGGGTGGAGGGAATTATAAACAGTTCCAAATATCAGGCAATTTTGCACAAAACCTTCCGGCGTCCGTTAGAAAGCTGAAGATGAAGTTCACCTTTCAGCACGACAATGACCCAAAGCACACATCCAAATCCACAAAAGCATGGCTTCACCAGAAGAAGATTAAAGTTTTGGAATGGCCCAACCTGAATCCAACTGAACATCTGTGGGGTGATCTGAAGAGGGCTGTACACAGATGTCCTCGCAATCTGACAGATTTGGAGTGCTTTTGCAAAGAAGAGTGGGCAAATATTGCCACATCAAGATGCGCCATACTAATAGACTCATACCCAAAAAGACTGAGTGCTGTTATAAAATCTAAAGGTGCTTCAACAAAGTATTAGTTTAAGGGTGTGCACAGTTATGCAACAAGGTTATTGTAAGGTTTTTATTTTTTATTTTTCCCCCTCAAAGATTTCAGTTTGTATTTCAATTGAACTGTTCACGTAATAGGTCACATTAAAAGTGGAAAAAGTTCTGACATGATTTATCTTTGTCTCATTCTTTTACATCACAGGAACCTGGCATTTTAACAGGGGTGTGTAGACTTTTTATATCCACTGTATAAATATACTCTCATTTAAGTTAGAAACAAGCTGTACGTTTTTTTAAATCCCCTTTTTTAGAAAGACATACGAAAAGCTAGCAGTGTGTTTTTTTCTGTTCTGTTTAGAGCACAGTGAAGGAGAAATTTAATGAGACCTACTAAACTACCAGCAATACCTGTTGCTGCCAATCTGGCTTCAATGTGTCAACGGGCCAAGTCTTTTGAAATGCTTAGTCTATGAGCAAAATATCCCCTCCCCTTTCTCAAATTAAAAAAATGCCTACACCAGCAAAATGTTGATTTGTCCAACGAACACTTCCTTCCTTCTTACCCCAAAACTTCCCCTAGCCTCCTCTAAATGCACACACATCCACACAGTCACACACACACACAGAATCCAAGGAAAGCAGGAAACACACATTAAATAGCAACACACATAAGCTAGATCTCAGCGGAAGGACAGCAGAACTGCACAACATGAAATACAATGTAACTACATTGACATGACAAGTAGAGGAGGGCCTATTTGACTCTGCTGGAGCTCTGCTGGAGCAAAACCAGCCTTTAAACAACAAACTCTCCAGTGGACTCTCCCTCTATAGAAATCTGTCACAGCCACACTGCCTGGGTGGTATAACTAAAGCCTACAGGTAGATTGGGTGTGGCGCCAAAACCTTATTTGAACAAGGATTCTATCACTGCAGACAAATAGCAGTTTAAAAATGCAATATGCATTATGTGTAATATGTAGTATCCTACTATTAACCTGTTGTATGTGTGTGTGCATGCATGTGTGTAGACACAAATGTGTGCAAATGCACGTCTATGCACATGCATTTGTGCGTTTGTAGGTGAGTATATGTGTTTTTGGGTGTAAACACATACATAAAGAGTGTTCCTCCTGGTTCCTCAAACAGAAAGCAGGAGAATCATTGACCACTGGCAGCAGCTAAAGAGTTCAGAGTGCTACTGTCAACCAGTCCTGCAGTGACCCCTCTTCTTTCTCTTCTCTGTCTTCTCTCTGTCTCACCCTCTTTCCCATTCCACAAGTCCCTCCGTTCTTTCTCTAGCCACCGTCTCTATCGTCAGGTCTTTCCAGATCTCTGAGTTTGCCGCGTGTCCTCCGCACGTCTGTGAACCCTCAGACTGACCGGTAAACCCAGAAGTGTCAACTCGAAAGAAATCCTGCTGAATGGTCTGTAACCGCAGAATGCTCTCTAGACATGTATCAAACATGCTGTATAACACTGGGAACAAGTGCTGACATGGTAAAATAAAGTGTTATTTACAAAATAATCTACAGATGTTAACTTTGTTAACAATGTGCTGTTGAGGTCTGACCTCACTTTTTAATGCAGAGATATCAAAGTGATCATACAGGTATATGAAACCAGTATAATGTGCTTTTCCATAAAGGCTGTCCTAAACAATGTGTTTGTAAGCCTACAGTCCAGACACTTGGAATTGCTTGTCACTTGCTGCACAACTGTCAATATACATAGTCTTACACTACAGTAAAAAGAAAGAAAATACAACATTAAATCAGTGGTCTATGTGTAATATCATCATTATTATGTCTCTACCAAAGATGTCCTTGAAATTACCGGGTACTCCAGGTATTGAAACATATGATAGTATACTCAAGGTATTATAGCAGATACTTAAAGTGACCTGGTAAAGATGGCAATCTGATGGGAAACAAATGATCTGTTTAAGCATATATGTAGGCTAACAGCCGTACAGCATCCTCCATGCACTCAAACCTAGTGCCTTCCATTCCTAGGAGACTGAGAATTTTTCACATTCACAACTACAGCTGTTTTCTACAGAATTTCTCAACAATAGAAAATGTTCACAAAACACTGTTGATATTACTATCATGCTTGAGTAGTGCATGGCTTGGAAATGAATGTATCATTCAGAGAGAACATCACATGATAAATGATGCATATAGTGTGTGACTCACTCTTTGGTCTTAAAAAAGCTCTTGGCTCCAATTTGACTGTGCACAAATCACAGACAGAACGCATCATAAAAGTATCAAGTTTCACCTCAGCATGTACAGTACCGCTTTTACATAATCTTGCACTGTTGTAATCAATAGATTGTGATGCATTTTAACATGTTTATTGGCAATTTGACTATAGGCTACCTATAGGCTAATTAAAAGTAATTGTTGTGTGAAGAGTTTCTAGTCTGGTTAATGTCACATAACTTGTTCAATGACAAGCTGTCAAAGAAAACTCAAAAAAGTTATATGTCTTAAAGTGTGTATGAGTCACAACTCTTAGCCTTAAGTTTTCACATTAACCTATTATTTTCATTTCGGGAGTTTTGTGGAAAACCAGGTACGAAAATCGTAATTGGTAGTCTACAGAACGTCCTCGATTGGGAAAACACCATTGTAGACCAATAAATTGTGTTTATGTCCAAACTGTTAGCAAGAGACGCGCGACGACTACCATAAATTACAAAAGCGCAATTAAAGTGCCAACCTCTGACCTTGTCTGAACGGGAGAACCACGATCACCTGACTTTTACATTGGCCACAACCCTCATGTCAATAGGCACTACAGCCAGACGAGTTATATCTGAACAGATAACGCAACCATTGAATTCATGGATCGAAATCTCCGACTAAAGTCCGTGGACTGCAGCGTCTATAGCCCGCTTGCTGGCACTCCGAGAAAGACGCCATGAATCCAATGCATGCTTCTTCAAAGCATTAACAAATTGCATTGTGGAAAGGCTAAACGTAACATTATAAGTAATAAACATATCAGAAATATACTTACTGAGGTGTAAATAAGGATCATTATGCCTACTGTCCATAATGTGTCAGCGCTGCGTCGTTTTTCTATAGTTATAAAAGCTGCGCTGTCACAGGCAACAGCATCCCAGGCTGCAAATTCCACTCCCCAGCCAGACTGAACTTAGCAAGGCAGGTCTACGCGGGGGCCCAGCAAGGGGGTGGCGAAAGCTTCTTCCAATGACAACAGTCATCGATATCAGCCACGAACATGACGAAACTTTTGCTTCGCAACGATGCCATGTTCCAACCTAAAATGTAGAAATGGGACACAAATCATTTTCTTAGAAAGAAAGAACCATACCGAGAAGAAATCCAATATGGCGTTAGGAAATCCGGAGATTTTTTTTACTACAAAATGCAGACATTAGCTCAGTATGTGAATCGTGTGGATGTTTTTATATTTCCTTATAGTAGGCCGTTTCCACTATTATTCTAGCATACGAATAATTAATTTATCATATAGGATTTTAATTACGGTATATTCTTAAATGTAGCTTAATGTATATATGCTTATATATTTGAATGACCCTATTATTAGGCCTGTATTTGTTTGACATCAGTGTGGTATTGTGTGAAAAGTATCATTTTAATACATTTTCACTTGTAGGCCTATTCTCACTTGTTGGCTTATTTATTTGTAATATGATGCAAATTCGATTAAAAAATTTGTCTGTGTGTGCATGCGTGCGCATTTTTGTTTAATGTACTGTATCCCATTACATGAGTGCCCGTGTGCAACGTTTTTCTGTTAAGGATATAGCTAAAACATGTTTTTTCCATCAACCCAAACCCAAACCATAGCTAGCAAATCTTTGGGCCTACCTATTTGGAAAACTGCAGATCCGTGTCTCGAGACCCCCTGGAATCCCCCCGATCTTTCTTCAGGGTGTGGGGTCATTTAAGGGTGAGCTCGCGGTACCTCAGAAGGTTATTCAGGAGTCAACCCGCGCTGAGGCATTCAGTCATGAACTGGGGAGCGGGCAGACGCTCTGTCAACGGCGGTCACTGACCACTCAGAGGGCCTTTCGCTGCCCCGTTAATGGGACAAGCACCCCTAGCTCCCGGCCTTGTAACAACGAGCGTAAAGGAGCACAGGAGGATGCTAACCAAGATGAATGGTTTTTTTTTCAGTCACTCTACATTAATGAGGGCTTTTCATTTGCTTACCCGCCCCCCTTCCACAGCACCACGTTCTCACCGCCTCCATTAGATTACGTAAATTCATTAAAGTCAAAGAGGGGCATTAAATTTGTCATTTGTCAATTCTCTCTTTTGTGCACTCCTAATGGTGGCACATGGTTCAAGGCATTTCTGATTAGTATATTTTAAGGCGGTGTGCATGATTATATATGGACCACATGGAATATCTGATTCATATAAACAACCCCTTTCGTTATTTTCTTTTGCTTAGACTGAAGTAAGGAAATAACCAATTCAGTTTTAAGTCTTAAAGAGCATTAGCATCTAATTTTAAGACCCTCATTGCAGGCTTGTGCAAACACAGGTTTTTAAATGATAGTTAAAGCTGTGTTTACTGGCAAATGCATTTTATTTATATTTCATGCCATTCCCCTAAATCTGCACACACACACACAGATAGAGAGAGAGACAAACACACACACACACACACACACACACACACACGGTCAGTGAAGTAACACTGCACTAATCCCTTTGTATTCACAGCACCATTGCCGCCAAACAATGTTCTAAAGCGTAATCCCTCACCCAACACAACAAACCTTGGCCACCTGCTAGCATAGCTCTTGTATACAAATAGAGGACAGAAGCAGCACAAGGAAAGAGCAACACTAACTTACCTAGTCAGGAATGTGTTAACCCACTGAGCTCATGTCTATGCATTAGTTTGAAGAGCCAACAAAACTGTTTGGGGCTAAAGCAGATTTAAAAATACTTAAATCAAATGAAATAATAAGCAGATAACATTGATATCATGCATGTGGTTTTCCCTGTGGATATTTTTTAACAGAAGGAAACATTTATGTTTTTAGGAAACACTTACAGTAAGGGCACACACAGAATACAGAACAGCCAGTGCACATCTGCAAAAGTACACAAAACAATCTGTAGTTTTCCTTTAGCTGTGCTGGTTGAGAGTAGTCATGGGCGACCATTCTCTCTCTCCATCTGCCCTGTTCTCATTAACCCATCTTCCATCTTTATCATCTAACCCCTCAGCTACCCTACCCCCAACAACTACCTCCTACACCCCTGGCTGACACCCTCTTCTTCCTACATTGGCTTGAGATGATGAGTGTTCCCTCTCTTTGTGGTTGTTAGCATGAGACAATGCCACACAACAGTGCCAAACATCATTTATCTCACTGGTCGTCCATCACACAGACACAAAAGATGAAATGTGGCGTATTCTGTTTAGAAGGGAGGGATCTTTCACTCTACTTATAACTAAGCAAGCTCTTGTCCTCTTCTCTTTCTACAGGTCCAGGGACTCCATTTTTATAGTTTTTTGTCCCCATTCCATGCGTGATCATTTGAGAAGTAAAATGCTCAGGTGGGTATGCCAGATATAAAAAAAATATTTTTCAATACTGAACATAGAGCTGGGCTAGTGATGCATTCTTAAGTGAATCAGAGCAGCACTACCCTCTCTCTTTCTCATTCACTTGTCTTTCTCCCATCTTCATTTGATTTATTTCTCTCTGTCTGTATGGCCACCTTGTCATTCACCAATATGCCTAATAGTCAACTACAGTAGAGTTGTTGGAATTTCAACACGCAATATCACATTGTTCATTTTATCAGGACACAGTGTTTTTTGAAAAGCTGTGAGTGGAAGCTAATATCAGTACTAATATGAATGTAATAGCATAGTAAGTAATTAGTCTAGAAATGCTTTTGGCCCGTAATTGAGAGAATGCTGTCTCAATCAATCAAATGTGTTTTATAAAGCCCTTTTTACAATCAGCAGTTGTCACAAAGTGCTTTCCCAGACACTCAGCCTGAAATCCCAAAAGAGCAAACAACAACAGAATTGATGCACAGTGGCTGAGAAAAACTCCCTAATAGGTCGGGACTTAGGAAGAAATCTAGAGAGGAACCAGACTCTGAGGGGTGTCCAGTCCTCTTCTGGCTGTGCCGGGAGAAGATTAAAAGAGTAAAAATTACAATGATATGAATAAATGAATACATGCATGTGGGCTGTGTGTGGGCTCTAAGTCAGCTGCATGACCAGGTGGACACAAGGGGGCAACAAGGTCTTTTAACCTTTCAGTCCTTATGGAGACGTGTTACCCCAGAAAACACACCTACTCCAGCTGCTTTTGCAGCTCATCTGACTGGGTTTTCCCATAGTCCAAGAGCACCTGGTTGTCACATGGCTACTTATTTTTACCATACCTTCTGTAGGCATTCTCCCTTTGTTTTCCTTCACCTGTCTCTTTTCAATTCTATAAAATTTTACAATGCTTTTATGTACTGTCCACCAGGTGACCTTGGAGCTTTTGTTAATAAGCTTGACACCTTGATAAGTTAATTTGCTGACAATGGCTCACCGCTCATAATACTAGTCAGCTTCAACCTTTCTACACCTGCCTTTGACTTATTGCCTCTTTATCAATCCCATTCATTAGATTCTGTTTGTTGACTAATCCCACTCCCCCTTTGGGTTCTCTGATCACTACATTTGTCTCCTTATTTTTATTCACAACCCTGTTTCCTAAGATGTTGGGACGCTGTGTAAAATGTAAAGAAAAACAGAATGCCCTGATGAGCAAATCAATTAAACCCTATATTGAATAGAAAAATAGTATAAAGACAACATTTTAAATTATTAAACAGAGAAATGTTATTGTTTCTTGAAAAATATATGCCCCCTTAGAATTTGATGCCAGCAACACATTTAAAATATGTTTCTGACAAGGGCATTCAGACTATTTTACTACGCAGCCATGCAGAGTGTGGTTTGGGATTGTCTCACTAAGCAAGACCTTCCCTGAAAGAGACGTCTGGATGGCTGCATTATGTTGCTCCAAAACCTGTATATATTGTTCAGCATTAATGGCGCCTTCACAGATGTGCAAGTCATCCTTACCATGTACTCTAATGCACCCCCATTCCATCATGGATGCTGGCTTTTGAACTGTGTGCTGATAACAAACCCGGATGGTCGCTCTCCTCCTTAGTCCATGATTCCCAAAAAATTATTTCACATTTTGATTTGTCAGACCACAGGACAGTTTTCCACTTCACCTCATTCCATCTTAAATGAGTTCAGGCCCAGAGAAGGCAAAAGCGTTTCTGGATCTTGTTTATATATGGTTTCTTCTTTTAATTTGCAAGAATTTTTACTTGCATTTATAGATGCAGCGACGTACTATGTTCACAGACAATGGATTTCAGAAGTGTTCCTGAGCTTATGCAGTGATTTCCACTACATAATCGTGTCTGTTTTTAATGCAGTGCTGCCTGATGGCCGGAACATCACAGCCATCTAATATTAGTTTTCGACCTTTTCCCTTGCATACAGAAATTTCACCTGATTCTCTGAATTTTTTTATGATATTATGTAACATTGATGATGAGATCCCCAAACTTAAAGTGGGCATATACACTCACCTAAAGGATTATTAGGAACACCTGTTCAATTTCTCATTAATGCAATTATCTAATCAACCAATCACATGGCAGTTGCTTCAATGCATTTAGGGGTGTGGTCCTGGTCAAGACAATCTCCTGAACTCCAAACTGAATGTCAGAATGGGAAAGAAAGGTGATTTAAGCAATTTTGAGCGTGGCATGGTTGTTGGTGCCAGACGGGCCGGTCTGAGTTTTTCACAATCTGCTCAGTTACTGGGATTTTCACGCACAACCATTTCTAGGGTTTACAAAGAATGGTGTGAAATGGGAAAAACATCCAGTATGCGGCAGTCCTGGGGGCGAAAATGCCTTGTTGATGCTAGAGGTCAGAGGAGAATGGGCCGACTGATTCAAGCTGATAGAAGAGCAACTTTGACTGAAATAACCACTTGTTACAACCGAGGTATACACCAAAGCATTTGTGAAGCCACAACACGCACAACCTTGAGGCGGATGGGCTACAACAGCAGAATACCCCACCAGGTACCACTCATCTCCACTGCAAATAGGAAAAAGAGGCTACAATTTGCACGAGCTCACCAAAATTGGACAGTTGAAGACTGGAAGAATGTTGCCTGGTCTGATAAATCTCGATTTCTGTTGAGACATTCAGATGGTAGAGTCAGAATTTGGCGTAAACAGAATGAGAACATGGATCCATCATGCCTTGTTACCACTGTGCAGGCTGCTGGTGGTGGTGTAATGGTGTGGGGGATGTTTTCTTGGCACACTTTAGGCCCCTTAGTGCCAATTGGGCATAATTTAAATGCCACGGCCTACCTGAGCATTGTTTCTGACCATGTCCATCCCTTTATGACCACCATGTACCCATCCTCTCATGGCTACTTCCAGCAGGATAAAGCACCATGTCACAAAGCTCGAATCATTTCAAATTGGTTTCTTGAACATGACAATGAGTTCACTGTACTGAAATGGCCCCCACAGTCACCAGATCTCAACCCAATAGAGCATCTTTGGGATGTGGTGGAACGGGAGCTTCATGCCCTGGATGTGCATCCCACAAATCTCCATCAACTGCAAGATGCTATCCTATCAATATGGGCTAACATTTCTAAAGAATGCTTTCAGCACCTTGTTGAATCAATGCCACGTAGAATTAAGGCAGTTCTGAAGGCGAGAGGGGGTCAAACACAGTTTTAGTATGGTGTTCCTAATAATCCTTTAGGTGAGTGTATTTAATGTTAATGTAAGAATCAATAAAATGTCTCAGTTTCAACATTTGATATGTTGTCATTGTACTATTCTCTATTAAATGTAGGGTTTAAATGATTGGCACATTATTGCATTCTGTTTTTATTTACATTTTACATAGCGTCCCAACTTTATTGGAAACAAGGCTGTAATTATTATACCATATTATAATATTGTATAATATGCCTCATTGCAGCAACTACTCTCAGCTTTGGGAGAGTAGTTGCTTTGCTACGAAGCACATCTCTCTAATTAATTTTGTTCTCATCAAACTGCTTGCTCAACCAACTGACAACAATGACTGAGCTTGCAGGCACCCAGCTTACCACAAGGAATTGCTAGAGTACAATTTAGCATGACAATTTTGTGCAACATCACCCCTGATAGCACTGAGCCAATTTGCTACTTCACATGTAAGCCATTGTTGGTATGCTAGAACCAGGATTTGAACTCATTTGCTGACTGTGTCATTCCAGACCTATCACTATTTTGTATCTTAATCGCTCCTCTCTTCCTGCTCACCCTAACTACTCACTCCATGTACAGCAATCTTAAACCCTACCTTGTTTACGTAATCAAACAGTTGTAAATTACACTGTGATATAATTTTTTTAAGGATAAAAAGAAAACTACTGATTACAAGTAATCCCAAACTAACTCAAGTCACTGCTGCTATAAAAAGTTGCTACAGGAATACTGCTGGCTCTCCCACAGGAAAGAGGTTAAAAAGCATGCAGGCTTTTCCTGTTATATTCCTATATAGGACATCCTGTTGGGTTTATGCAGCTTTTTGGTGGCAAAAATGCAATTGTATGAGACTGTCATGTTAGACTTTTAACAGGGGCATGCTATGTTTGTATAAATTATATAAATATAATGAAATGAATATATTAAGGAAAAACATATCATTCCTGGATGATTCTGTACATATTTTATCCATAGCAGCTAATTGTCTAAACCCCTAAATCCATTTTACACAGATGTTCCATTTAACCAATCTGACCTTCTGCATTAAGTTAACCTGTTAATCTCCTTTCTGGGCCTAGGGGCTTTGCACATAATCACCATGATTGGAACTCCTGGACCTATCCTCAGGATAAAGCATCAATGCCATATATGGTGCTTCCCATCATACCATGCTCAACCAACCAGCTACCACTACCATTCAATGTCAGAGTGAGTAACAGAAGACGTTTCAATGGTCTTGTCATATCAAGAAACAGGTTAAATCTCTTTATCTGTTCAATCCGTAGGTAGGTAATCAGGACGACCACCTCAGGTTAAGCCTTCACTGTCCCAATTTGCCCAGGACAGATAACGCCAAGCAGCTGCTACTGATCTTTACGATGCCAATGGGTCATTTAGGAATCACCACTGTAGTCTAATTATATAGTAACCTTCAAAATTACTGGCAAAAATAAAATGATGTAATAATTTATATATTGTGAGGAAGCAAGGCCGATTGGAGGGGAGAAAAAAGGGTTAAAAAATCTGGGTTTAAAAAAATACCAATGGTTTTCAACTTCTCCTTGAGGACCCCCAACCATGTATTCAAACTATTCCAGAGCTAGCACACCTGATTCAGCTTGTCAACTTACCAGATAAATCAGGTACGATAGTTGATGGCTACAGCAAAATGATTTAATATCTGGGGGTCCTTGGGAGAGGTATAAGAACAAACTAGAAATTGAATTAGTATGAATTAACATCATTTCAATAGGTACTAGATACATATGTACATATACTACATATTTTGATCAAATGTATTAACATAAACTAAAATAAACAGTATACACAATATAACTATAAGGGAATAAACATTAAACATTTAAATTCAATTCAAATAGTTTTAAAAGAATCAGCAAATGCATTGATCAGATAGCAGCTTGCTTTGTTCATTCGTGAAGGACTGAGATATGGTGAAAGTATAAATTTGAATGGTCTTTTGCAATTTCTTGCAGTCACTGGCAGTAGTGAACTGAAATGAATGATAACTAAAGGAACCAGTGGGAGATACTGTATTTACAGTCCAGGTTACTATTCAAGCAGCTGATGTTAATTGAAGGTGTATTCTGGGATTTTTTGTCACTGATTGTAAAACTTGTGTACTATGTTGTATGTGCCAATACATAATGCCCATACTGTGCTATCCAATTTGTAATGTTATGGCTTATTGAGGTATGACAGTGGTTCTGCTAAAAGATTATGCACCAATAAACAACAAGTCACACATCCACAAGTATGAAAGTGACTTAAGTTGGTAACAGTGAGTCTGGTGTGACATGTATATAGCAAGGGGCAGTTAACCAGGGTGTAAAATGTCACAGTGATGAGTGCTTGTGATGAAGCAGTCTGGATAGTTACATGTAATGTTGTTGTTGTTTTACATGTTATTTATTGAGGAGCTTTTTGTGGGAAGCTTAATGAAAAGGCTTTAAGAAGCCAAAAGTAGCAAAATAAAAAAAACAACATAAACCAATCCGACTAAATCCAAATATCTTCCCAATCACTCGGAGTAAAATGGCCTTCGAACTTGAATGTTGCTAAGATTTTACTGTACACTCTCACAAAACCTCGCTTTGCTGCCATCTTATGGTGTTTCTGGTCATTAGAAAGACCGCTATTCATATAACCATCTCGGCACCCGTATGTTTACGGTAAAGCAAGACGTGTATTTTTCGGAACTACTACAGGAAGTACAGTCAGCCTATAATACAAATACGACAAGCAAGCAAGATGTGTACGTTTTTGATGCGGATAATTTGAAATAACTATAGCTCCTTGTTTATAATCGGTTACTAATGTATTCTATGAAGGATGTCGTCCGATTTAGACTTCGAAAATCAAAAACAACAAATGAACAGTGAGACAATTAGCACCATGTCAATTGACCAGGATGGCGAGGAGTGGGGTAAGCATGTTTCAGTTATCAACAGTTCCCAAATTTAACTAGCTATCTAACAGCTTTTTTTTAAAACTTACAGATTGATAATGCATAGCAAAATAACTTCAGTAGTCATGTTCTGTAATATGCCTGACGTAAACGTTAGTTTTTTAAATATTATCCTATTTATTTTGTTAGCAAATTAGGGACACGTATGATAACTTAGATTATGAGTACTAGTATATGAATAGCTATTAACTAAGTTTCCGTTATAATAGGGCTCTGCTTATAACTAACAACCCATATATTATTCTACTTAAGGTGTTTTACCCTCCACACTTCGAAATAGACTTAGCTGTTGTAGTTAGCAACGATTTCTGAAGTACCGATCCTGAGCGGTAGAGGGCAGGATTGTTATATTTTATGTTTTGCCTCTTGCTTAGAAAGTAGCAATTTACATTTCCATCTGCCAGGTTTGCTCTTATTTTTTCACATTTATATGAAGCCAATTAATGCTCTTGTAAAAAAAAATGTTTTATACATTATCTTGTTGACATTGGTTATACACTGAAAAATTGGTTGTACTTAAGTTTCTGTTTAGTGATTGTGTGCTTGTACTGAAAGGTCAGTCTTCTTTTTTTGGGGTTGCTTTGAAATTTGCCTAGAATGGTGGAATAATGCTTATATTAGAGAAGGTCTTTTTGCTTACCTTAATTCTCTGCAATCTTCATTGTAACAATATCAAAAAGTTATGGTATTGTTGGCCAGCAACCTAGTATAGCCCATGAATGTACTGCTAAGCTTTCCTAGACTAAAGATAGGCTACCTTTGTGAATAGAAGATTGATAATTCTAGGGTTTCAAACTCATTACACAGGGGCCATGTCTGCTGTTTTTTGTTATTTCCATTAGAAAATATTTGCATACACCTTTCTGTGGTGTCAACTACGGTATATCCAAAGCAAATATTCCTGGTTTTATAGCTTAGGCCAAGAATGTAGCTATTAATTACATATTGAGGGGGTTAGTATCAATGGATCCCAGAATTTATGCTCTTTTCCAAGGAGCTCAAAATGACCTGTGTAATATTGGGGGGTCATGACCCCCCCCATTTCTACTCACTTGGCTTAGACTACATGTAAGACCAAAGTGAAATCAGTTTCGTATTCGAATATTCAACAGACATTCGCATTCGTACCTCTGTTCAGGCTTCCTTCCACATTTAGGGACTGGGGTAAAAGAGTGAAAAGGGTAATCGTAGAAATGTCAGCAGACATTTGTAATATTATTAATAACTTTCTCATCCACACAACTTTGTCATAGACACCAATCCACATGCTAAAATATGTATATCTTTTCAATAATGCTCATAGAAACTTCCGAGCTGATGCATACGCTACCGTTAAAAAAGTTTGGTGTCACTTAGATATATCCTTGTTTTCCATGAAATCATACATGAAATTAGTTTGAATAGGAAATATAGCAAAATGAATAGGAAATTTACAAGGTAAGAAATAAGAATGTTTTCTTGAAATAATTATAATGTCCTTCAAACTTTGCTTTTGTGAAAGAATCCTCCATTTGCAGCAAGTACAGCCTTCAAGGGCTTTGGCATACTATTTGTCAATTTGTTAAGATAATCTGAAGAGATTTCCCCTCATGCTTCCTGAAGCACCTCCCGGAAGTTGGATTAGCTTGATGCGCATGTACAATACAGTCAAGATGCTCCCACAACAGCTCAATAGGGTTGAGATCCGGTGACTGTGCTGGCCTTTCCATTGCAGACAGAATACCAGTTGATTGCTTCTTCCCTAAATTGTTTTCTTGCATTGATTGACGCTGTGCTTTAAGTCATTGTAGGAGGAAATTGTCTCCAATTAAGCGCCGTCCACAGAGTATGGCATGGCATTGCAAAATGGACTGATAGCCTTCCTTCTTCAGTATCCCTTTTACCCTGTATAAATCTCCCAATTTACCACCCCCAAAGCATCCCCATACACTTACATTGCCTCCACCATGCTTGACAGATGGCATCAAGCACTCCTCTAGCATCTTTTTATTTGGTCTACGTCTCCCAAATGTTTTTTGATCCAAACATCTCAAACTTTGATCTGTCTGTCCATAAAAAAAAATCCCAATCTTCCTCTGTCCAGTGTCTGTGTTCTTTTGCCCATTTTTATTGGCCTGTCTGTAATATGGCTTTTTCTTTGCAACTCTGCCTAGGAGGCCACCTCACTGTTGACGTTGAAACTAGTGTTTTGTGGGTACTAATTAATGAAGCTCCCAGTTGAGGACCTGTGATGCATCTGTTTCTCAAACTAGACATTCTAATGTATTTGTCCTCTTGCTCATTTGTGCACCGGTGCCTCGCACACCTCTTTCTATTCTGGTTAGAGCCGGTTTGCACTGTTCTGAGAAGAGAGTAGTACACAGGGTTGCACAGGATCCTCCGTTTCTTGGTGATTTCCTGCTGGGAATCATTACTATTTTCTCCCTTGAAGATTTCATTTTGTTTTTCAATTGAATTGTTCACATTATTGGTCACATTAAAAGTGGAAGAAGTTCTGACATGATTTATCTTTGTTTCATTCTTTTACATCACAAAAACCTGGCAGGAGTGTGTAGACTTTTTATATCCACTGTATCTTCAATATCATTCCATATATATTCAATATCATAATATGCATCAATCCTGATGGATGATGTTATAGATATAGAATACATGTTCAACCATTGTTTTGGTGAAGAAAGTGATAAAGGTAAATATTTTTAATAGATGTTTTGATTATTAATAATTCAATAAATATTTGTATCACTAAAACAAAGGTTCAAAAAGCAGGCCAGCTGTTTTTAAAATAAGGTTTGATGTTTTATTACCATTATTGAAAATATTTTTTTTTCATACATTTATTGATTTTTCAATAAATACTTTTTTATTCAAAGAAAATGGTACAAAGACAACATATCAAATGTTGAAACTTAGACATTTTGATGTTTCTTGAAAAATATATGCCCTCTTTGAATTTGATGCCAGCATCTATTTCCAAAAAGTTGGGACAGGTGCAACAGAAGACTGAAAAAATTTGCGTAATGCAAAACAAAAAACCTGTAGGAACATCTCACAAATAATTAGGTCAATTGACAACAAATCAGTAACATGATTGGTATAAAAAAAAGCATCCCAGGATGAGTCTTTCAGAAGTAAAGATGGGGAAGGGTTCACCGCTCTGCGAAAGAGTCTGGGGATCTCAATCTACGGCACATAATACCATTAAAAGATTTAGAGAATCAGGAGAAATCTCTGTATGCAAGGGACAAGGCCGAAAACCTATATTGGATGGCCCTGATCTTTGGGCCCTCGGGTGACACTGCATTAAAAACAGACACGATTCTGTAGTGGACATCGCTGCATGGGCTCAGGAACACTTCCGAAAACCATGCAAAGAAGAAACCATAAATAAAAATGATCCAGAAACGCCGCCACCTTCTCTGTGCCTGAGCTCATTTAAGATGGACTGAGGTGAAGTGGAATACTGTCCTGTGGTCTGACAAATCAAAATGTGAAATTATTTTTGGGAATCATGCATCCTCAGGACTAAATAGGAAAGGAACCATGGGGCTTGTTTTCAGTGCACAGTTCAAAAG
This sequence comes from Esox lucius, assembly GCF_011004845.1. Lineage (NCBI taxonomy): Eukaryota > Metazoa > Chordata > Actinopteri > Esociformes > Esocidae > Esox > Esox lucius. The sequence goes on along the minus strand of NC_047576.1, from coordinate 34,074,607 downwards.
CAAGCGTCCGTGATGGTATGGGGGTGCATTAGTGCTCATGGCATGGGTGACTTGCACATTTGTGAAGGCACCTTTAATGCTGAACAATATATAAAGGTTTTGGAGCAACATGTGCTGCCATCCAGATTGTCTTTTTCAGGGAAGGCTTTGCTTATTTCAGCATGACAATGTCAAACCACATTTTGTAAATATTACAACAGGATGGCTCCATAGTAAAATAGTCTGGGTGATATTCTGGCCTGCCTGCAGTCTAGACCTGTCACCCAGAATATATACAGTGGGGAGAACATGTATTTCATACACTGCCGATTTTGCAGGTTTTCCCACTTACAAAGCATCTAGAAGTCTGTCATTTTTATCATAGGTACTCTTCAACTGTGAGAGACGGAATCTAAAATAAAAATCCAGAACATCACATTGTATGATTTTTAAGTAATTAATTTGCATTTTATTCCATGACATAGGTATTTGATCACCTACCAACCAGTAAGAATTCCGAAGTCTCACAGACCTGTTAGTTTTTCTTTAAGAAGCCCTCCTGTTCTCCACTTATTACCTGTATTAACTGCACCTGCTTGAACTTGTTACCTGTATAAAAGACACCTGTCCACACTCTCAGTCAAACAGACCCCAACCTCTCCACAATGGCCAAGACCAGAGAGCTGTGTAAGGACATCAGGGATAAAATTGTAGACCTGCACAAGGCTGGGATTGGCTACAGGACAATAGGCAAGCAGCTTGGTGAGAAGGCAACAACTGTTGGCGCAATTATTAGAAAATGGAAGAAGTTCAATAGGACGGTCAATCTCCCTCGGTCTGGGGCTCCATGCAAGATCTCTCCTCGTGGGGCATCAATGATCATGAGGAAGGTGAGGGATCAGCCCAGAAATACATGGCAGGACCTGGTCAATGACCTGAAGAGAGCTGGGACCACAGTCTCAAAGAAAACCGTTAGTAACACATTATGCCGTCATGGATTAAAATCCTGCAGCGCACGCAAGGTCCCCCTGCATGTCTAGGCCCGTCTGAAATCAGATACCAATGACCATCTGGATGATCCAGAGGAGGAATGGGAGAAGGTAATGTGGTCTGATGAGACAAAAATAGAGCTTTTTGGTCTAAACTCCACTCCCCATGTTTGGAGGAGGAAGAAGGATGAGTACAACCCCAAGAGCACCATCCCAACCGTGAAGCATGGAGGTGGAAACATCACTCTTTGGGGATGCTTTTCTACAAAGGGGACAGGACGACTGCACCGTATTGAGGGGAGGATGGATGGGGCCATGTATCTTGAGATCTTGGCCAACAACCTCCTTCCCTCAGTAAGAGCATTGAAGATGGGTCGTGACTGGGTCTTCCAGCATTACAACTACCCGAAACACACAGCCAGGGCAATTAGGGAGTGGCTCCGTAAGAAGCATCTCAAGGTCCTGGAGTGGCCTAGCCAGTCTCCAGACCTGAACCCAGTAGAAAATCTTTGGAGGGAGCTGAAAGTCCGTATTGCCCAGCGACATCCCCGAAACCTGAAGGATCTGGAAAAGGTCTGTATAGAGGAGTGGGCCAAAATCCCTGCTGCAGTGTGTGCAAACCTGGTCAAGAACTACAGGAAATGTATGATCTCTGTAATTTCAAACAAAGGTTTCTGTACCAAATATTAAGTTCTGCTTTTCTGATGTATCAAATACTTATGTCATGCAATAAAATGCAAATTAATTACTTAATTTATACAATGTGATTTTCTGGAGTTTTGTTTGGGATTCCGACACTCACAGTTGAAGAGTACCTGATAAATATTATGCTTTGTAAGGGGGTAAACCTGCAAAATCGGCAGTGTATCAAATACTTGTTCTCCCCACTGTACATACATACATACGTACGTACGTACGTACATACATACATACCGCTCCGGAATAAATTAAGAGACCACTGAACCTTTTCCTTTCCAAAAAAGTCGAAAAGGAATGTTTTGAGTGAGGAACATAAGGGTTGAAATTACACTCACTCAAAACATTCCTTTTCAACTTTTTTGGAAAAGAAAGAAAAAGGTGCAGTGGTCTCTAATTTTTTCCGGAGCTGTATACATAAATAATATAGTACAAAATAAAATTATTCTGCTCACCTATAAAGCCCACCATTAACTTGCACCACCCTACCTGTCTGATCTTATTTCCTATTACCAACCCTATCGGTCACTCCGCACTGCTGCAGCTGGTCACCTCATCATCCCCTGGTCCAAGCTACAGAGCATTGGAGACAGGGCTTTCTCTATGGCTGCTCCAAGGCTTTGGATCTCTCTTCCACAATCAGTCCATGACTCTGAATCTGTTACCATTTTCATCCACCGCCTCAAGCCTCATCTGTTCAAAGAAGCCCGCCCCTATTCCCTTCCCTTTCCCTTCATCCAGTGTCATGTCAGAGTTTTTTTCTTTATGTTTTGGTAGTGTATTGTCCAATCGCTTTTCTCTGATGTTGTTTGTTTTGTACGTTATGTAAAGCGTCTTTGGGTCCCAGAAATGCAATCTACAAGTTCAGTGTAGTATTATTATTATTACCCATTGAAAAAATATGACAAAGGAGACCCTTAACTTTTGAGCAGCTGAAATCCTTAATCATTTATTTGCATTTTATGCAGCATTCCCAACTTTTTTTGGAAACAGGGTTGTACAATAATATGCAAAAGGTCAGATGTTTTATAACAATAAATGAAAAATATTTTGAAGCTGAACGGAATAACTTCAATAACTTATTTTTATGGATTTATTGATTATTAATGAATAAATACTTAGGTCAGCTGTGTTTTGAATATTATACATCATGTTTGAAGTTTCTAAAAGCATTACTGATTGAAATCAGATACTAAAGATTATAAAACAGTGTAAAATGTGTTCAAACTGATTCATTAACTATTCATAGATCAATTCATACTTTTTTCACCAAAGTCAGTTATTTTTAGAAAAATATGCATCAGGATTGAAGTTAATATGAGCATTATTGCAAAAATAAAGGTATTTTTGATCATATGAAATAATGTAGAATATTTAGAATGTGGATTGGCGCGTGTATGTCAAAGTTGTGTGGATGAGAAACGTATTAATAGTATTACAGGCGTTTGCTGTCTTTTCCACAATTACCCTGTTCACACTTTTACCCTGGTATCTAAATGTGGACGGTAGCCTGAATGGAGCTATGAATATGAATGTCTGTTGAATCTCCAAAATGAAGCAAATTTCACCTCAGTACATGTGAGTTATGTTGGTTGGCAGATGTTTCATAATGCAAATGTAAAATTGGAACATATCGACCAAAATGTGTTTACGTGAAATATTTTTTTTTAAACAAAGTAGTGGTGCTGTACCATACCTTGGGAGGTGGAGTAACCTTGTGAAATACATGCTGTTGATCTGCCATACAGAGTGTAAGAGCTGTGTCGACCGAGAGCTCACATCGCAAAATATATATATTTAAACGTATATCACCATTGATGTTGTTATCTTGATTTGTCATAGTAACATTAACTGCAATTGTATTTACTGAAGCCTATGGTCAATTTTAGGTTTTGTTTGGCAAGAAGAGATTTCCGACAGCAGTTTAACTTTACTTACTATCTTTCCATTGTTTTGCTATTTTCTTTCACATTTTTAAACTTAGCAACAAAAAACTTTCTGAAATGGAATTTCATTAGGCCAATAGTTTCATGGACACAGTGTTTGATCATGAAAGGCCAGATTGAAGAAAAACGTACCCAGTTAGACATTCCACTCTGCCAATTGATCTCGCTCCTATCTATAATCTTTATTGTTGTCTTGTATTATGTTTATTAGGTTAACAGTCTAACTTCTCCATACTGATGCTGAACATGCATAATATAGCCTATGGTAAATTGGGAAATAAGGGAGTAGACCATTTTGGCATGTTGCCCTGCTAACCCCACTTCACGTTAGTGGTGGTTGACCGGGGCCGCACAAGTCAAGTTCAAATATAGTAACATTTTGTTTTTGACATTGTGATTTCATCGCCGTCATCACCCTGTCCTTTTAGAAATTGCTAAAATCAGACCATAGCTTTATATTATATTGCAAAATTCACCTCAGCTCCATATCTCCCCTGACTGTCATATCCTACTGGGTCTGCAGTCAACATCTGATTCTGCTAAGATGACACGTGACAAAGAAAATCCTTTGTTACTTGTATGTTTGCCATAGCAGTGAATGCTCACAGCCCTCCATTTCACAATCTTTAGTCAAATAAAAAATGTCAAAGAATATCATGTAATTTAAGTGTAGTGTTAGAGTTTTATAAGATGCTTCTTCAACAGGGGTGTAGAAAATGGAAAGTTATAAATTTGATTTGTGTGTCTCTCTCATGTAGATATCAGTCTCTTCGATGAGCTAGACAACCTTGGAGATGCAGAAGATCTTTTCCAGGCCTTGGAACAGTTTGGATATGTGAGTACCACTTACTGTCTCTCTGCCTACCTTTCACAAAGCCACTCTAACTCACTCTCATTTTGTGAGCTACTATGATGTGTGCTTTGTTCCCCTGTAGCCTGGTGATGCTCCTGAACTGGACTTTGACATCGACCTGCCTTCTTGGAGCACTGATGCAAGCAGTACCCATACAGGTGTTTAATCATTTCTCTTCTATAAGGAGATAATTTATATTGTATTGGGTCCATTTGTTTTAATATGTTGTCAGTACCTTAGAGATGATCAGTACTAGCATTCCAGTCATTGAAGGTTGAGCTTATGTCCTTGTGTCTGCAGATGGGGACCTAAGCATGGACTCTCTTTCTCCTGCTCATACCCTAAGCTCTGTCCCATCTCCTGCTTCCCTGGAGGCCCTGTCACCCTACTCCATACAAGTAAGTCATTGCGCCTGTCTATGTTCAGTGTGTTTTAACAGAGGTCATTTTGCAGTCATGGGAAATCTACTGTAGGTCTGCATGTGTTCGATGTGCTTGTCCTGTTTGGCTCAGGGTATTTCCACAGTGTCCATCTATCTGTGTGAGGGGTTGGTGGTCCCACATGGCGTCTTCAGTGATGTTGCCACTTCTGCCAGCTGTTCTGTTGCAATAAACACACCTGAGCTCCTCGTTAAGAAATATCTGAAGCACCCTGTCAGACAAATTAATCACCTTCTGCTAGAGGTGTACCACACCCCCTCGTTAAAATGAGGTGATGACAACTCTGAACACATTAGCATAATGTGGAAGGCAGTTGTTTTCACAGCACGTTTTAAAGAGGACATGGGTTAGATCATCTGACCTTATCTTGCACATGTTTATTTCTGTGTCACTGCATCTGAAAGTAATTTGGATGTTATCAAGGGCATCAGTCATTGAGAACTTTAGTTACTTTTGCATGTGTGGATTACAGTGATCCTTCTGACAGAATAGGCAGCATGATAGAAGGGGTGAATGACATGCAGTTTTCTGTGTTGTACATTTATGACAACTTCTTGTTGTTTTTATAAGTAGCTTCAGATTGTACAGTATATGCATAGTGTATGAAAATACTGTAACGTCTGATACCGTTCCTGGAACTGAAATTAAGCATAGTGGTCTTTGACTCTCTACTGTCCTCCACAGGATGATCTAGCCATATCTTCTCAGAACCTTCCCTCTCCTGCGTTCTCTGTCTCTTCCGAGTCCAGCGGCTTTTCTGAGCCTCCCCTGGCCAAGAGGGCCCCCAAGAGGACCAGCCAGGCCAGACAAGGTCAGACACCAGTCAATCACCCTCTTCCTTTTTTTCTGCGTGTTCTCACCAAGTTTGTCTCCGCTTGTACCGAATCCACTACATGTTTATTAATTTACTCTGGATTTGGTCAACATGATGTAGCTGAGTTCTCTGTCTAGTCTCATATTTCTGAACAATAGGAGAAAAAAAACACTACTTTTCGAATGGTTATTTCAAAATGAATTCTCTGTGCTCACGTAGGCTACAACAAACATGTCTGTTGTAACTTGTAACAGTAGTCCATTATAATTATTAACACTATGTCTGGAATTTGTTAGAGATGCCAAAAACTGTATAAATAGTCTCCAAATTTGGAAATGTCAATCATTATTACTAATATATAAAAGTGTGTCTACTAAATTGTAATTTAATAGTTGTTTTTTTTATCCCAGTGGAATGATATCAGGGGCAGCTCATTTTCCAGCAAATCAGGCTACACACTGGCAGCATTATCCTAAATGTAGCTGTATGGGTGATTAATATGCAACTTGTTTTGCCAATGCAATATGGACAGACTTTACAAATTTTTAGTTGTTTTTGGACTGTTTGCTCAAATAGCAAACCCCCCCCCCCCCCCCCCCCCCAAAGTATGCTCTCTTTTACAGCTATACTTTGCAGTGAAAATGGGTTTGACACTGAATGTTAGCAGAACCAAAACCTAATAGTAGATCATAGGGACCTTGAGTGAAGTAACAGACATTTGCTAACATTTTTATGGGCGCGGCTAGAAATCCTGCCACAATTACATTTTATCTGCGTAAAATGCTAATAAAAACACTATGCAGTAATGTACAAGAGCTAATCTTTTATCCCTATATTTAATTGTAAATAGTACAAAGACAATATACATGCTCATTTTGAATTTGATACCAGCAACACATTTCAAAAAGTTGGGACAGGGGCATGTTTACCATTTTACCACTGTGTTGCATCACCTCTTTTAACAATATTCTGTAAGTGTTTGGGAACTGAGGAGACCAACTGCTGAAGTTTTGAAAGTGAAATGTTTGATATACAATTTCAGGTGATCAACAGTTCGGGGTCTCCTTTGTTGTATTTTTAGTTTCATAATGAGCCAAATGTTTTCAACAGGTGACAGGTCTTGTCTGCAGGCAGGCTCCCAGACTCTTTTACCACAGAGCCATGCTTTTGTAATGTACAGAATGTGGTTTGGCATTGCCTTGTTGAAATAAGCAAGGCCTTTCCTGGAAAATATGTTGTCTGGATGGCAGCGTATGTTGCTCCAAAACCTGTATATATTGTTCAGGATTAACGGTGCCTTCACAGATGTGCAAGTCACCCATGCCATGTGCCCTAATGCACCTCCATTCCATCATGGATGCTGGCTTTTGAACTGCGCGCTGATAACAAATGCGGATGGTCCCTCTCCCTCTTAGTCCGGAGGACACAGTGTCCATGATTCCCAAAAATAATTACACATTTTGATTTGTCAGACCACAGTAGTTTTCCATGTTGCCTCAGTCCATCTTAAATGAGCTCAGGCCCAGAGAATGCAATCTTGTTTATATCTGGTTGGTAGAGTTTTAACTTGCATACAGACAATGGTTTTTGGAAGTGATTCAGTGATGTCCACTACAGTGTCTGTTTTTAATACAGTGCCGTCTGAAGATCATGGCCATCCGATATTGGTGTTCGGCCTTGCCTTGCATAAGGAGATTTCTCTGGATTCCCTGAATTTTTTAATGTTATTAAATACCGTAGATGATGAGATCCCCAAACTCTTTGCAATTTTATGTTGAGAAATTTAATTTTTTAATTGTTGTGTAGTTATTTTTAAATTGTTGCGTTATCAGTCTTTTACAGAGTGGTGAACCCCTACCCATCCTTACTTCTGGCAGAGCCATCCTCTCTGGAATTATCTTTTAATGAATACCCAATCATGTTACAGACTTGTTTCCAATTGACCTAATTAGTTGTGTGATACACCACCAGGTTTAGTTTTTTTACATTACACAACTGTTCTAGTCTTGTTGCCTCTGTCCCAACTTTTTTCAGTCATTGCTGGCATCAAATTCAAAGTGGGCATATTTTTCAAAAAAGAATAAAATGTCTCAGTTTCAACATATGTTTTCTTTGTACTATTTTCTATTGAATATAGGGTTTAAATGATTTGCACATCATTGCATTCTGTTCTTATTTAAATTTTTATGCAGTGTCACAACTTTTTTGGAACAGGGTTATACTTCTTTACCACGCTACTCCTCCCACGCTGTTTAAGCTAGAAGCCCCGTTCAAAATGTGTTCTACATTATGTTGCTTCTGTACAACCTTTTATATATTATACTATTTAAAGTATTAAACGTTTTTGTACAACTTAAATTTTTAAAAATCTTGAACACTGCTACTCTTAGCCCTCCTGCTCCTCCTGCTCATCCAGTGGCTCCCACTACTACTCCTTACTACTTGTCTATTTCCTCTACTTCTCCACTCCTCATACAAATCCTCATATTACCCCTTCTACCACTATACCTTCTTTTAAAACGGCTACCTCCTGATACACCTCCCACTCCTGTTACTCCTCCTACTTGGCTTCCTACCATTCCTCCTCCTACTACTACTCCTTTTCCTGTTAATAATCCTGCTTCTCCTTTTACTGCTGCTATGTCATCTTCTACTACTAAACGTGATACCTCTACTTCTCATACTCCTACTATTACACCTACTAATCCACTCAAAACATGTAACAATTTTAGTACTTCTAAAAAATGCTTTTCAAGCCAACCCCACAATTCCTTTCATCTTCTCCTCCTACAACTACTACCTTTCTTATTCCTCTTGCCTTCTACTCCTTCCACTACTCCTTCCACTTCTCCTCTTCTTACTCCTGTTCCTAGACCTCTGCATAATACTCCCCCTAATACTACTCCTACTCCTCTTACTACTTAAAATACTCTCCTCCACCAGTGTTTTTCTAATTTGGTAATGTTTGTTTGTTCCTGATTCGCGTTCAATTAATTTGCTGGTTTTAATGGATTGCGAGGGTATAATGTGAACCAGACATTGCAAAGTAAAATCATTCAACTGATCTGTGCATTTATTTAGGCCTATCATCCTTAATACTTTTTCTCCATCAAACTATGAAGGCTCGTACAGTGCCAATCGCTTGGCGAGCATCTGTGAGATGTGCAATCGAAAATCTAAACTGTTGTCAATTGTGATTCACAGCCAAGCAAGCCCAGCCAGTGAAAAGACCCATCCAGCTCTGCCCGAAGGTGTCCATCCAACCGCGACCAGTTTTAACCACCGTACCTCTGGCCCAAACCACGACCCCTCTCCAGACCAAGACCCTCATAATCCAACCCCTGCAGACTGCAATGTTGCCCCACTCCACTGTGGTCAAACAAGCCCCCGTCAGCATACAGCCAGCGCCACCTATAGGTTTGGTCTAAACCTCAATTATTACAAAGCAGACTCTGACGCAAAAAACACAACAAAACATTGTGCCACATTACTCATTAAGACATACTGCTGTCCAATTCTCTATGGTGATTTCTAGACATGAAGCCATGCTTGTAAACATTTTCTTATGATGTCTGTTATAAAATGGGCATGTTTTCAAGTGTTTTTGTTTTGGAATGCCTGCTTTCTTAGCTTGTTAGCTATCAAAAGGCCAGTTAGTTTTTTGTGGGGGGTGTATTTGGCTTCCTGTCTAATTGCGGCACCGCACAAGTATTTGAAGTAGTTTTTTAAGTAGGTTTTAATGTAACCTTGTCCTAAATGTCCTATGCACAGTTGGCCTTACTGGGATAATTTTGTGGGAATGACCTACTAAGTGAAGTATTTGTTGACATTTTATTTGATTGAATCACATGACTGCGAGGCATAGTTCCTAATAGGGGCAGGCACTCTGTGTCTGGGGTCTTTGCAATTCTAAGTTCAAATTATTTCTTTTGGAGACTCGCTTCCTCAAACATATCCTCAGCATGGTGTTTATTGGTCTTAATCTGACATGTCACTCTTACAGAGTAGACCTTGGGTGTACAGAGGGAACAGAAACGCGAGACACGTGGGAAGGTGTTCTGGGAAATGATTGGTTGGCAGATTGAAACGATTAAGACAGTCTGTTGCAGGGTTAGTCACACCTTTCTAAATGACTTACAAAAGCCACAGTGGACCCACTGGTCCATCAGACCTCTGTGTGCATTTTGGCAATATTTTGTATGTTTGAAAAAAAGGTTAGTATTGGGGTTGTTCAGTTAGTTTATTGTCCACCAGAGGTCACCCTTTCCCTACACTGGTGCTCTAGCCTATTAGGATCTTTGGAAGCACTCTGGTCTGGTCACTCTTTTCTGCTGAAAAGTCTCACTTTGCAAATTAGTCATTGGAAGAAAAAATAACACAATCTGTTATTATAATGATAAATAATAATAACATATTCTAACCTGTTAAAGCAGAGAGAGTAATGCATCTCCCTCCCCAAACAACCAGCTGCACACCTGAACCTCATTTTGGTTGGGAACAGGATTGGTAGGAAGATATCTGATACAGGGTGAGGTCACATTTAAACAAGATGACACTGCGTTTTTCTGAAACAGGGCTTTTTTTTGAGGAGCTTGTCAATGTGGGGGTCATGTGATCGGAGTACTCCCATTAAAATCACCAGTCTCTTTTTATTCACGCTGGTCTGACCCTATGCCTTATTCACTACCTCAGCATTTGGCCAGTGATGTCACAGATCAGGACGGAACCAAACCAACACTGTGGAATATCTGACATATTTGAACTATCTATTCTATCTAGAGCTTGTCCCTGCTTGACATGCTAAAGGAAGCAGTTGTAATTTCTCTGCAGTCATTTGTGGGGGCACCTCTCATTTGCATTCATTCATTAACAGTGCATTGGCTTGCTTGGTTAATCCCTATCAACACTGACAAGTAATTTAGCAGGAGCAAGAGGGGAGGCTGCCCGTGCCAGTGTCTGGGGGATAGTTGCTGGCTTGAGGAATGTAGTTAAACTTGAGGTTCCGCACAACACTGTGGGTTTGAACCAAGCACAGCTGTAAAACATGAGTTTGGTGTTTATAAACATGCATATTGTATTACCACTATACAACTGTTGAGAACTAATAATGTGCTAATGCAGGTAGGAGGTGAGGAATGTGACAGCCCATTGACTCTGATGGTTAACATCTGTCCAGTTAGCTCCCCAGTATTTTAGTTCACCTTCAGGTTGGGAGGGACTGTTAAGCCGAGGGGTTATTGTAGGTCGCAGAGAGGTCGAAGGGTAGAGCGGCTACCCAGGAGACAAGGTGCGGCTCTCTTGTTTTTGTGGTTAGCAAATGGAGAGCTTTAAACCCCCCCCGTTTAATAATAGTAAGGTGCTGTCAAAAATCTTGTTTATGTATATGTTCTGTCATCCCTCCTACCAGGTCATCCTTTGGTGCTGGCCCAGCCGGCCCAGGTGCTACACATCCAGACACCCCAGGCTGTCACTCGCCACCTGGTCACCTTTCCAGCGCAGACTCAAGACAGGCCCGCCTCCATCACGACTCCTCCGTCTTTAGTGTCGGTCCCACTCAACAACCCTGGCTCTGACGACGATGTAAGTGTGGGTATCTGAGTTTGACTGTCTGTGGGTATCTGAGTTTGACTGTCTGTGGGTGACTGACTGACTGACTGTCTGTGGGTGTCTGACTGACTGACTGACTGTGGGTGTCTGACTGACTGACTGTCTGTGGGTGTCTGACTGTCGGTCTGTTTGTAGGTGTCTGACTGACTGTCTGTCGGTGTCTGACTGTCGGTCTGTTTGTAGGTGTCTGACTGACTGTCTGTTTGTAGGTGTCTGACTGACTGTCTGTGGGTGTCTGACTGACTGACTGTCTGTGGGTGTCTGACTGTCGGTCTGTTTGTAGGTGTCTGACTGTCGGTCTGTTTGTAGGTGTCTGACTGTCTGTCGGTGGGTGTCTGACTGACTGACTGTCGGTGGGTGTCTGACTGACTGACTGTCGGTGGGTGTCTGACTGACTGTCTGTGGGTGTCTGACTGTCGGTCTGTTTGTAGGTGTCTGACTGACTGTCTGTCGGTGGGTGGGTGTCTGACTGACTGTCTGTCGGTGGGTGTCTGACTCTGACTGTCGGTGTCTAACTGTTTGTCTGTGGGTGTCTGACTGTCTGTGGGTGTCTGGCTTATTGCCTGAGTGTGGGTGTCTGGCTGACTGTCTGTCTGACTGTGGGTGTCTGACTGTCTGACTGTGGGTGTCTGTCTGACTGTGGGTGTTGGACTGGCTGTCTGACTGGGTGTCTGGCTGACTGACTTTTTCTGTCTGACTGGCTGTCTGACTGGCTGTCTGACTGGCTGTCTGTGGGCGTCTGCCTCTGTGTGACTGTGGGTGACTGTGTACAGTGAAAGTCCATGCAGATTGTGGTCCCAGTCAGTCTGATGTTCAGTGGATAGTCTACACACCCCTGTTAAAATTCAAGGTTTTTGTGATGTAAAAGAATGAGACAAAGATAAATCATGTCAGAACTTTTTCCACCATTAATGTGACCTATAAGGTGAACAATTCAATTGAAAAACAAACTGAAATCTTTGAGGGCGAAACATTAAAGGAACTGCAGGAATTTCTGGCAAGTATGTGGAATTTCTGGCTGTGTGCTACATGTGACAACAATCTCCTGTATTCTTCATATGAATGGGCTATGGGGTAGGGTGGCAAGACTGAAGCCTTTTCTTACAAAGAAAAACATCCAAGCCGAGCGGAAGTTTGCAAAAACAAACATCAAGTCATGTGTTATGGTCTGATGAAACGAAAGTAGAACGTTATGGCCATAATTCCATAAGGTATGTTTGGCACAAAAACAACACTGCACACCACCCAAAGAACACCATACCCACAGTGAAGCATGGTGGTGGCAGTATCATGCTTGGGGCTGTTTTTCTTCAACTGGAACTGTGGCCTTAGTCAGGGAATTATGAACAGTTCCAAATACCAGGCAATTTTGGCACAAAACTTTCAGGCGTCCATTAGAAAGCTGAAGATAAAGAGGAAGTTCACCTTTCAGCACGACAATGACCCAAAGCACACATCCAAATCCCCAAAAGCATAGCTTCACCAGAAGAAGATTAACATTTTGGAATGGCCCAGCCAGAGCCCAGACCTGAGTCCAATTGAACATCTATGGGGTGATCTTAAGAGGGCTGTGCACAGGAGATGTCCTCGCAATCTGACAGATTTGAAGCACTTTTGCAAAGAAGAGTGGGCAAATAATTCCACATCAAGATGTGCCATGCTAATAGACTCCTACCCAAAAAGACTGAATGCTTTAATAAAATCAAAAGGTGCTTTGACAAACTATTAGTTTAAGGGTGTGCACACTTATGCAACCAGGTTATTGTGAGTTTTTTTATTTTTCCCCCTTAAAGATTTCAGTTAGTTTTTTAATTGAATTGTTCAAGGGGTGTGTAGACTTTTTTTTAAATATCCACTGTAGATGCCTGGTCTACCGCTGGATCAAACATTTCCTCATCATCCCGCAGCATATGGTTTCTCGCTGTCTTTTACAATCCACTGGCTTGAGTTTCTGGGTTACATTTGATTGAATAAGCACGCAAAATGGGAGCCTGGAACAATTTTCAGTCTTATTATCTTTGATGCTGGATTTCACATTTTCTAACAAAATTTGCTGTAGCCTGGACTGGAATAGAGCTGTATTCTGTATACAGTAACTACAGTATACCACTATTGTTAACTTATTTGTTTGCTTATTATTATATTTAACCTCTATTTAATAAAAGTATTGTTACTTCTATAATTCAGATCATGTTGAATATATCCTTCTCCTAAAGACTTTCTTACAGTAGCGTTCAGAAGTTGTTGGTTCTATTCTACTGTGTGCCCTTAATCATTCAGAATAACTGAAGAAGGTCAGTAATGAGTGTTTTCAGAAGGAAGTGCGTTCTGTGTTCTGCAACAGTTTGTGCTCCGAGGGCACGCTTTGTGGCTGTCATGATGTCAGTACAAACCCCATTAAACAGGTTATACTGCCTGTGGGAGGGTGATCCAAATAACGACTACAACTGTTATGTAATAGTAAAACCACTTGGTACAGTCTGTATGTGTTTGGAGAAATATCATGATAAAAGGATCTCCAATGTTCTTCCAGTGCCTTTTGTTTCGCTAGGGTGAAATCAGGACAGCTGCAGCTTACACACATACACATATAAACATTCTTTTACATAGACATGCACACTCTCTGCTGCCTCCACACACAGTCATCCTTTTCAGTGCTGTGTAATTACCTGCCCTGGGAAGTCAAACACACAACACAACCGAGGGTTTCAGACAAGGTATTATTTAACTTCAGGTGATGATGTTCAAAGACATAATCTTTATTGTCAAGATGATGTCAATTATGTAAATTGTAGCATATTGCTGTTGTTTATACTTGCCAGCTGTTTCTGAATAAATATCCTTTGTGCATGCTGTTTCTGAATAGGTCCTTTGTGCACAGATTTTGGGTGGTACATTTTTCATACATGATACTCAAGGAGTTTGTGTGATAGTTGACGTCGGGATGTTGATGTTTTATAGTCGGCAGTAGTTAAAGACTGTGTGACTACCAGAAATACTTTTTCTTAGAGTGTCTACTTGCGACCTGGGCCTTCTAGAAAATTCAGAACCACTCATTCTCTTTCCATCATCCTTGTTTCTCCCTCATTGTCTTCTTGCAAAATGTTTACTTCTTCTCTTTTGTGCGTTGTGAAATGTAATTCTTAATAAGCCTCAAAGGCATGTTGTACCAAATAACTGACATGCATTGTTGGGACGTGTCACACCCTTAGTCAACTTTTCTTTACGTTATAGTGCATTTTTTGTGCACACAAAGTCAGCTAATTTCGACTACCTTACAACTACCGAATGAATGTTTGTTCACTATGATTGTATTCTACCGTATGAATTATGACTATTTGTGTGAAGGAAGTGTCAGTTAGCCAGCTAGTGAGTCGACTGAGCAATCACGTTTGACATTAACATTGTTTTCTATGGGAAATCATTATCCCATTTCTCCAGATGTTGTTTTATAAATAGTAATGGTTCATCTTTTGACTGAGCAATCCCAGCTCTGGGTGGAGGAAGGGTCTAGGAAAGGGTCTGGTCTGGTACTTAAATTATCATGGGCATAATGTAGTCTGGCGTGGAGGAATCTCAGCGCCAGACCTCGAAAGCATTGAGGAAGAATGCCAGCGTACATGAGGCCAAAACAAACGAGGCACTCAGGCCATTTATAAACCCGACCAAGTCAATAAAGTGTACTATACAGAAATTAAAGCGCCAGGCTTTTCATACATTAATTATGGAGAAAAAAAACAAGACAGTTTTTGGGGATTACATACCTATGAAACTATGTGTTACATTCTGAGACTGATGTCTCAACATAATTTGCCTTCTATGGTTCAATATTGTTAAGCAGTTAGACTTATCAAATATCGAAAATCTAAAGGATTTTAAATGCATTTGGTAGATATTTTGACTGGAAAGCAAAGGTAGGCTCAAAGTTTTGTTGTGTCAGGTGTGCTATCTGAAATTATACAGACATTTTACTTAACCACCTTGGCCCACAGAAAGTAGTTGAGCTGTATGAATGTGTAAGTGTATTTTGACCCATCACAGCTGTGGTATTTTAACTGGCTTGTTTTGGTTTGTCCATAGCATGGTGGTTTGTGCGGGTGTGTTAAGGAGGAAAAGTGAAAAGCTTGTTAAAGATTGCCTACATTAGGCAGGTGTGTGTGTGTGTTTATGTTATTCTCTTTCCTCTTTGTCAGTCTGTGTGTGAGCTCATATGTTATGTGTATATGTAATTGTTGGGGTAGTTTCTAATGATTTCATATTTGGAACCAGTGACGCAAAGGTGCTACAGAGCAGGTCACACAATATTAGGTAGGTGGTCATAATGTTATGGCTGATCAGTGTACATTTACAAATGTGTTGAAGGATTCATAAGCTGTATCCACTATTAATTTTGCGTAAGTTGCAGGTTTGGGTGGCTAGCTTCTGATAATGAGCTCCTCTTCTGATAATTGTGAAGAAAAATGGCTAACTGGTGGTGCACTCAGTTTGATAATGCTAAAATGAAGTGAAAATGAATGTTTTGTTTATGACCAATGTTTTGTGGCAATTAATGAAACTTTGCCAAATCTGTCAGTGAAAAGAACTGTGCCTAATAAAACCCTTGCCGTTAATAGGTAATAAAAGGCAAAGCAGCATTCCAAGTTTCCAACTGAGCTAAAGAGATGACAAGTTAGAACTTACACTCACTTATTATACATGTATATATGTATATATCTGTTCTCAGAAGTTACCACCCCGTGTGTAATTTTATGTTGGAACACAATATTTTGTGTTCCAACATAAAATCAAAATAGATTTAATTTGGAGTTTTTGCCACTGATCGATACAGTAAAATCCATAAAGTGAAAAATATCTACAAATTGCAAAATCTACAAATACAAAACAGAAAACATATGATTGCAAGTAGTCACTCCTTTTAGTCAATATTTGGTTTGTTGCATACATTTTGCCCTCTATGTTCTCAAGCTTTCAAGACCCTGACAAAGAGAAGCATACCCATAGCATGACACTGTCACATCCGTGCTTTATGATGGGGGTGCTGTTCTCAGGATGATGTTTGTGGTGTTATGTTTGCAACAAACATAGTGCATTGTATTGAGGTCTCATAACACCACCTGGTCTCAAGTTTTTCCTAAATGCCTTTGGGCAAGCTTTAGCCGAGAATAGATGTAAGTTGTTTTCTTTTTACCACTATTCCATAAAGGTCACTTTTGTGAAGCAACTGGACTGTTATTGCAGTATGATCAGTAACTCCTTAAGAGTTGCCATAAGCCTCACAGTGGGCTTTCTGACTAGTGCCTTTCTCACCCAACTGTGGGACCTCCCAGAGACTGGTGTATTTAACCTGAAATCATGTGAAACAACTTAATTGCACACAGGTGGATTCCACTCCACTAATTATGTGACCTCCAAAGACAATTGGTCACACCATATGTCATTCAGGTCTGTCACAAAAAAGGGGGTGATTATTTATGCAATCAGATAATTTGTAATTAAGAACAGTAAGAACAGAATTTACGTTTTTGTGTTGATCAGTGGCAAAACCTCCTAAATAAATAACATTTTCCAGATGGGTGAATACTTTTGGGAACTACTCTAGCCTATATAGAAAAAATAAAGCATTTGTGACACTACTAGGGAAATCAAGGGGTCAGCATTATAGCATTTGCATATAGTCTGTGTAAAATGAAATAAATAAATGGACTTGCGTTGAATTAAAGGGGCTTTGTGTAGAATCCTGCCTTTAACGTTTACAAGACTGAATTTAAACAATAACACGACTTGCCACCTCCTCCTTTTCCCTTACTGAATGAGACTGGAATAGTATTAGCTAGTTCAAGGTGGTTTGTGGAAGGATAGTACTGTAAGTGTCTATGTGGAGACTAAAAATCTATAAAAACTGATGGATGGACCGGCAAGATAAATTAGGTTGGGAATATCTCATGCACTCTAAACAATTTTGTAGAAAAAACATTTGAAACATTGCCTAAAACATTACCTGAAGATCTTTTCTGATCATTTATGCCCAGTAAACAATACTGTAAAAATGGCCCCTTTAAAGAAGAAATGACACAGAAAAGCTGAGATGTTTGTCTTTAAAGTACTGTCTGTACATAGCTTACGAGATGTTCTGGTAGTCAATCAGCTGAGACATGGTAGTCGATGTGTTTTTTATTTCAGACTACAGCAGGCAGAACCGTGCCTATTTTCCCTAATTGTTTCTGCATTGGTGAGGTGTTTTAATGTAGTCAGGATTTGTACCATGGCTTCTAGACTAAGCACTTTGTGAGTTTTGCTCATATTTTTCTCCCAGCAGAAAGTCATTTTGAGGTGTTTTCTCCTGCTTAGTTCATTGCTGATGGTATTCATTCTATTTAAACAAATAAATGCATTATCTACCCAATAGTTGACTACCAAAACTTAGCACTAAAATAAGATTATGGTGATTAGAAACCTGTGGTTAGTCCTTTTAATCTTTGTAAGTCACCTTCATTTTGCCCCTGTGTTTCATGAGTTTCTTCGTGAAAGTATTTAGCAAACCCAATGATAGCTTAATCAATGAGCTGAGCAGCACACATGTATCCTACAAATGCATGCAGGGCTCGGCATGCCCTAACCAAGTGAATGCTATTTAGAGCGGAACTGGAGCAATATTTTGTACCAACCTTCTGTACTGCTCTAATATCACTCCATGCTCCAAGTCAAATTGGGCCAACTACGCTCATACTCTGTCACCAGCTATTGAAGTTAGGTGTATACTTACTTTTTCCACACCATGAATTAGCATTTTTTGTGATTTATTTGTATAAAAAAATTATTTCAAAGTATAATCAGTGTGATTTGTTAAATTACGTTACCTTTTGCTGTCAGTTGTGTTGAAGAGATTTTACATGTCCGAATAAGAAAAAAGGGGGCAAAAATCAAGACATTTCACCAAACAGTCTCTTTTTTTTTATACAATCTATAAAACTGCAGTAAACACAAAGAAATGTTAATACAATGAAAAACAACCATCTTGTGTTTTTAAAACATATCAGTATTTTATGTGGCCTCCCTTAGAATGCAGAACTGAAGTAATTTGCTTTGCTATGTAGATTTTTGCTGCAAAGGTTGGTTGCTAGGTTGTTTGCAAACAAATGAACACTGAAATCCCAGATAAATAGCTTTACACAAATTCCTACTGTATATATAGACACTCGCATACACTGCCTTCGGAAAATATTCAGACCATTTCACTTTCTGAAAATGTTTTGTGTTATAGACTTATTGGCAAGTTATGATTGATTAAAAAAGTATTCTTTAATGTTATATGTATTTGTAACCTTACAGTTTGGGGGCTCTACAGTTCACACATGAACCCGAATGAATACATTTAAAAAAAAATCTAAATAAATAGCTTGCTATGCTTTGTTGAATGCCTACTGAAATGCCTGCTGAATGAAGGTATTGATAAACTAACTCTGAAGAATTCTCCAGCTTCGTTTAAAAGTCCAGTTTGAATGTATTTTGGCATTTTAGTAGACTGCAATGGACAGAGTGGCGTTAAAAACATAAATTGTATGCCGCCAATCCTTGACGAATGTAGCCTACGTAGCTGCTGACAAGTCAAATGTGGACACATCTAAGCCATCATCACCCCAGTATCAATATCCTCAGAGAAACGCATAGTAAGAACACAACTTCATCTCCCCAATTCATTCAAGCAGCAATTAGCAGCAGTCTAATCAGGCTAAAGAAATGACAAGAGCAATGTTTGGACATATAGCTGTGGCTATGTGCCTGCAATTTTTGATGGAGATTAGAAGGTTTCAGCTTCTGAGGTGCTGGAGCCACGTTACAAATATCCTTGTCCTACCTATTTCAGCAAGCCGTAATTACCCACACTATATGATTGTAAAAAAAAAATGGTGTCATGTTATCTGTCGTACTTTATTTTACACTGCTCTATTCAGGCATTAAACATTTTTCATGGATAAGTGTTGCATGTTTTGCGAAATAAATAAAAACAACCTTTTGCTGAGCCGAAATCAAACCGTTAGGCGTACCAATATACCCATTAAGTATATGTTTTTGCACACACCTGTCTTTGAATGCATGTCAGAGCAAGAACTTAGTCAAAAAGTCCACAGAACTGTATGTGGACCTCCGAGATTGTGTCAAGGTATAGAATTGGGGAGGGTTAGAAAAAAAGAGGCTAAAGCATTGAACTTTCCAAGGAGCAGAGTGGGCTACATTATTTTTAAATTGAAGAAGTTTGGAACCGCAAATACTTTTTTTTGGGCTGGACAAACTAAGTAACTGTGCAAGAAGGTTATTGGTCAGTGAGGTAACCTAGAAACCAATGACTACTCTAACTGAGGTTCAAATAGACAACCATCTTTGCAGCACTCCATCAATCAGGCCTTTATGGTAGAGAGCTAGACAGACTGCTGCCTGAAGAACTCTGAGAGCATAAGGGGAAAATATTTAGTTTGATTAGACCCATATTTCACTTTTAGGCCTAAATGCCAAGTGCTACAGCTGGTGAAATCAATTGACTGCTCATTACCTGGTTAATACCATCCTTACGGTGAAGCATGGTATTGGGAACATCATGGTTTGGGGATGCTTCTGAGCAGAAGGGATCAGGAGACTGGACAGAGTTAAGGGATGAACGGAGCAAAATACCAAAAGGACCTCAAATGGTGGTGAAGATTCTTCTTTCAATATGACAGTGACCCAAAGCACACAGCCAAGACAACATTGGAGTGGCTTTGGGACAAATCTGCATGGCCCAGCCAAGGTCCGGTCTTGAACCACATTTTGTGTGTGGGGAGACCTGAGAATTGCAGCTTACTGACAGTTCCCAAACATCTGAGAGAGTTTGAAAAAAATCTACAAGAAAGAATGAAAGAAACTGCCCAAATCCAGGTGTGTAACACCTGTGGAAGCCTAACCAAGGATGGGTACAGATCTGTGACCATCAGCAATTTTACAAAGTTAAGAATAAATGGTCTAAAGTCTGGGGTCACAAGTTTGGGGTCAATGTTTTTGAAAGACATTTCTAGTCCATTAAAATAACATCAACTTGCAAACTGGCTCTAACCAGAATACAAAGAGGTGTGAGGGGCCCCGGTGCACAACTGAGCAAGTGGACATTAGTGTCTAGTTTGAGAAACAGATGCCTCAAAGGTCCTTAACTGGCAGCTTCATTAAATAGTACCCGCAAAACACCAGTCTCAATGTCAGCAGTGAAGAGGTGACTCTGGGAAGCTGTCCTTCTATGCAGAGTTGCAAAAAAAATCCATATCTCAGACAGGCCAATAAGCAGAAAATATTTAAATGGGCAGACACTGGACAGAGGAAGATTGGGAAAAAGTCCAAGTTTGAGGTGTTCGGATCACACGGAAGAACATTCAAGTTTTGTGAGACGCAGACCAAATGAAAAGATGCTGGAGGAGTGCTTGACGCCATCTGTAAAGCATGGTGCTGGCAATGTGATGGTCAGGGAGTGCTTAGGGTGGTGGTATATTGGGAGATTTCAATAAAAAATATTTGTTTCTAATCTTGTCAATGGTTTCCTATTCATTTGCTATATTTTCTATTCAAACTCACTTTAAAGTATGTTTTCATGGGGGCAAAAATGAAATTTCTGTGACACCAAACTTTGTTTTCAATAAATTGGCACAAATTTCGAGTCAAGTAAGCCAAACCACAAAACATGAATCAGGTCATCAAATATGTTTTTTAGGTAACATTCTGTATGCTGGAAATGAATGCAGTTGGATTCTTCAAGTGAGAGTTGCCATGCCAGCCAGTGCCACTTAAACCAATCCACCACACCCCCCTCATGCCCCCTTCACTAGTCCTGTTCTTGTGCAGCAAATGCCCTTATTGTCCTGTTAACCTTTGTCTCCTGGAGTTCCCAGGCTCTGGTGATGGCACAGATCCCAGATATGGTCGGGTGGAGAAAGAGGGAAAGTTTCTCAGGAGACTGAACACAAACAGTTATGGAGTCTCTCTTCTGATCCAAATGTCCAGCAGTCCCTTAAGGCCCAGGCCAGGGTCTTCCAAACTTCCTGCTGCTGTTGGGAGAGGGGTAAATGACTGCATTCAGGGTCCTTGGAGGGTAGAATCGGGGACAATGGATTTGTTTAGCTGTAATTAACAAGCTTATTTTAATCGTTCCTTCTATTCTGAACCGGGTTTGGGAGAGTTGGAAAATTAGGGAGTGTCATTCAAACTAATTCTGCTTAGAAAGGTTTGGCCATATGGCGATTCACAATGAGATCCCAATCTATTTGCTTTTATTTAGTTACGGAGTATCATAGTATATTGAAAGTAACTTTTCAAGCAATTTAAGTGATTTTGTAGGTCCGATGTAAAATAATTTTTGAATAACATAACATTGTAAAATTGTTCTTGTGCTATTGGGTTTAGTTCCAGATTTTCTGTTATTTTATTTTTTGGGTGCGTATTTCACTCTCAAAAACTCTTGGTGATGAAGGCCTTAATTATTAATCTTTATAACAATTAGATTTTCATTACATTTTGTAACTGTAGGTGTTTGCATGCTTGTGTAAAACAGTGGTTATTCTTGGAAAATATGATTATCTTTTAATAGATCATTTCAAATGTGATTTTTTGCTTAGGAAACCCCAGAATCTACTTTTAATGCTATTAAAAGAGGGCAATTTTGTGATAATTATTGTACTCTTGGCATGCATCTGCAGGGAATGATTTCAGTTAATGTTTCAAAATGTTTAATACAAAAATGTTCCAGTACGTGAGATATTCCCCGTTGAAACGTACTTGCCGGTCCGTATGTCAGTATACCCCCTGCATTTAAACCCACAATTTTTCGCTTTGGACTGGCTAATACTATTCAGTTCTTGTTCAGTAAGGGGAGGGGAGTAGGAAATAAGTCTTATAATTTCTTTAAAATTCAGTGTTGTAAACGTCAGAGGCAATTGCCATATAAGCTGCTTATAACATGTTTGCGAAAACAAAAATATATGAATCTCAATGGCCAGTTTATTAGGTACACCACACAATTCCATCTTTGGGATGAGATGGTTCGCAGGATTAAAATACTCTCATCTAAAATGCAGCGTATGTGTGATCAGCATGGACAAACATCACTATATGTATGTTTTCAAAATATTTTTGAATCAATTCCCCAAAAAAACTGGGTGCTATGGGTTTCTGACACCGGTACTTGATGGGTGTACTTCATACTGTCCCACTCAGTGTATGCATGTTAAGCAGCCTGTTTATGAAAATGCAAAGACAGTGGTGGGCATGTCTTCAAAAATAGAGATTTCAATTTGTGTATTGTGTAAAATGACTTGTGTTAAACCACCTCTAATGTCATGTTAACGTTTTGGGGAATCTTTTTGCGAAAACACTTCTAGCAGAATACTTTATCACTGTTATCACATTAGCATTATCACAGCTAACAAAAATGTTCTACTCCCTCCATGTTTTCCCAGAGGGGAAGCAGAAGGCAAAACTAGATGTAAACAAGTCTTATCATATGAAAATAGTATTTGATCATTCGATATTACGTTTTATAGCCCTGCCCTACCACCATGCTGGTCTGTTTTCTCCTTGACCTCTGTATTTGTGAGCTTAAATATTTCGACAGGAAGTTCAGACCGCAATTCCCTTAATACCCTGAGTATCATTAAACCCATGCTATTTTGCAAAGAGGACTGTCTACAATGTGACACATCTTGGATGTCTGTTTATTATTCTCTAGTGCAGTGAATTAGTGCATGTTAAATCATTCTCACAGGAAATTATAGAACAAGGCTAGCTTTTCTTTACTCCTTTATTTCTATCACTCCTTTCCCACCCTTGTCCTCTCATCCCCTCTCTCTTTCAATGGGTTTCACTTCCTTTATTTTAAGGAGCCACATTCCTGAGTTGCTCACTGGTGTTCTATGTCAGATCCTTGTGCGTGCGTGTGTGTGTGTGAGACAGTCAAGATGTGTGTGTGTGTGTGTGTGTGTGTGTGTGTCAGGATGTGTGTCTGTGCATGTGTGCCAGGATGTGTGAGATCACATACAGAACCACAGAGATGAGATTCATTACTACAGGGTTGCAGTAATACTAAGTGGAAATGTGTTTCTGTGTTTGAGGATGGCTTTAGTGATCCAGTTGATAAATCAGATAATATGTGTCAGGAAAAGCCCCTTTTCCCATCTACTCAATCACTCCAGTACACTAGAGCCAACCTTGGTGTCACTGTAACCCACAGCCCAACAGGGGCTTATATTGTACTACACTGCAAAAAATAGAATAAATGTAAGACTAAATTAACACATAAATCACACATCGGGTCTTGATTAACAAAATATATAAAAAATCTAAATCTTTACCGCACATCAGTCTGGAAGGATAAGGAGAGAGCAATTATCGGTGGCCACCACCTGCAAAACCATTCCCTTTTTGGGGGTTGTCTTGTTGTTGCCTCTCCAGTGCACCTACTGTTACTTCCATTTGCCTCCGAAACAGGTGACATTGATTCACAATTGCTTATGCTTCCCAACTGGACAGATTGATAGAACTGTAGTTTTATTGACTTGTTGTTTCAGTATACTGTGATGATTGCGTGTTCCCTTAATTTATTTGAGCTGTGTATATAAAAGTATGTGTAAATGGCCGATTTCTAGTATTCATCTTTTTTTTATATAATAGTCTTTTTTTGAAGTCTGAAACCTAACATTAAACCTAACCCTAAACTAACATTTAAACCAAAAATAATTATTTCTGTTTTTTGACAATGAAGACATTTTAACTTCATGGTTATCTAGTGAAATCTAGTGGGAAACCATCCCTCAGGCATGTAACGTTTTTTCCCTGTCTGCTCCAGTCGAAGGTGTCCCAGCGGCAGCAGAGGATGATAAAAAACAGAGAGTCAGCATCTCAGTCCCGGAAGAAGAAAAAGGAGTATCTACTGGCGCTGGAAGCCCGTCTCAAGATGGCGCTGTATGAGAATGAGGCGCTCAAGAACGAGAATGGCACCCTGAAGAAACAGCTGGAGGGACTGCTGTCAGAGGTTCGTTAGTATACACAACACATTGTAATGGACTCTCACATACTCTAAAGCTTATAAAAACAATTCTGGGCCTGGACAAAACAAAAGAACGTGTCATGTAATCCAATGATGCATTTTCTGTACCTGTAGAACACGGTTCTGAAGACCAGTGCTGGTAAGAGGCGGGCCGTGTGTCTCATGGTGGTGCTGGTATTCCTCATGCTCAACGTGGGACCAATAGGGTGAGTCCAACAGCCTCAGTTTGAAACATTCTACTCGTCTTGTGCTCTTGCACACTATTTTTTTTTTACATTTAGGGTAGGGTCAATGGTCCAGATTGACTTATCCACTTTTCAGACAAAAAATGTGGAGCCTTAAAAGCAAATCAGTTAAGGTAGATTTGTACATCTCAGCATGTTGAAGTCGAGCAATTGCCCACTCTAATGCCTTTCAAAACGGTGAGGCAGAGTTAGCCAGTGCATACTTATGGGAGAAGGGAAGTTCCACAGTTAGGGTATATGGGCTACTGTATGTGGATGTGTCAAGGATGTGCTCAGTTCAGAATTTAGTTGTGAATCCCTCGTATTTCAATTGTTGATTTTCATCTCCTGACTTCTACTATCCTTAACTGTCCTCTCTTGTCCTGTTTGGCTTCAGTGTTTTTGAAAGTGGTCAAGATTCTAAGCTCCAGGCTGGCTCCATGCACAGCGGCAGACACCTGCTGGGCTTTTCTCCAGTGCCAGAGAGCCCATTAGACCCGGAAACCCTCGAGACCTCTCAGACTGACAGGTTAGGAGCTCTCAGCAACTACAGTTCTGGGTGTGTTTAAATGTACTTTGGGAAAAAATGCCCATGCTACCTCTGAATGCAGACCTTGCTGTGACGTGGTCATTTTAACAAGCTGCCTCTGCTCTGCACATGAAAAAGAGACAACTTTTTGTATTCTGGCCAGGGTGGATATGGACTGGAGGTGTATCTGGGCTGGGCAAAGTTGACAAATGGCAGTACATTTACAAGTCATGATTTATTGTTTGCACTGGGCTCTGTAGGCCTCATCTGTTAATTGCAGTGAAGAAGGCTTTAATGTTATGGCCCCCACCTTAGAAATAGACATTTTACTGCTCAGATTTTATTGCCTCTCCTGCTTTCTTAACATCGCTGGTCTGTGCAATGTCAGGGATTGATGCGTGGATCAGGTCATGTTTAATACAAAGAAATGATCTTTATATTAAAAGGATCATGTTTCATCCCTATGCCATTAAGCCAGCACAGGCAGGAAGAAACACATTATCTGCAACTGGGGGTTCACCCAACCAAGCTAGCAGTCCTCAGTAGTTGGGAGGATAATCACACACTGCTACACACTGCTACACTCTTAACATAACTCCCCTAGCTTGGAGTTATGTTAAGACGTCCGTGTTCTGTCTGAGGGAACCATCCACAGACCATTGAGAAATCGGATCCTCTACGCTTAGCGCTCTTTACCTCAAGCAGACTGACCGAGGAGGTGAATGGAACTCAAGAGGTGGTCATCATGGGCAACGTGGGCCTCAGTCTGCAGGTGGACAGCTCACAAAAAAGAAATTGCTCCGAGACAGGGACTTCAGTTGCCAGGAATTCATGTGTAATTTCTCAGATTCCGCAGCCCTGTTATTCTGTGTAATTGAATGACATTTGAGAAAGTGAAAGACTTACTGAGTATGTCTTACTGAGTTGAACTGTAATGAAAACAGAGCTACGTACGACTGGATCCAGTAGATCCACGCTGTCTATACCCAGATGTTATCACCTTCCTTCAAGAACACCGCCCCTCTCATTGTAACGACTTCTCCAAAGCATCTGTGCCCAATACACAGCTCTGCCTCCTAGTGTTACCTACATATTCTTTAGCATGTTCATGACATTCTTAGACTGTTTAGTCTGGCCTGTATTTCCATTATTTAGGCTCTGCTTGATACCTCACACACTGTATTTCATCTGAGCTGTCGAGTTTGCAGTTTTCCATTTGTCTTTCCTCTGCCCCGTATCACAGCATCAGCAGATCCTGATCCCAGAGTTATGTTATTGACAGTTATCCCTGGTATTCTCGAGCTTGAGTTGGCACACTGTGGACACATTGTATTGGACAGATCAGCACTGCAAAAGTCAGCATTTAAATGATGACTTGACGACCACCCACTGCCATCTTTGCACCCATTACTGAGATCACAGTGCAGCGCGTATCACTGTTTTACAGCCTAGTCTGGTTTACTCTACATACATATAGAATTTCACATGGGATTAATTACTTCCATGTTGAAGAGAAAGAAGAGCTCAATTTTGTCTGGGAAGAAGTACAGTTCCATGGTCTCAGGGCTCAGGGAGGAAGAAAAGGCAGTGTCCTCACTGGATGGTCTCAAACTTGTTGTATCCAAGAATATTTTTTTTTGTGCCTTCCTTTTACCATTTTGGACCGCAGCAGGACGTTTGTCCCAGAAGCACATTTTCACAGTATGTGTTGTTCTAAAACAGAAAGTCATTGCATTTTTGATTTTGTTCTCTTTCTCTCTCCCTCTTAGTTCCGAGGATAAGGCTCTGATGGTGGTAAAAGAAGATCCTTTGTTCTTCAGAAACCCACCTCCCTGCCAACCGCCTGTCAACAGAACTAAGTGCATCAAGTCAGTACTGGTTTCTACAGAACGCTTCACTCTGCCCCATATTGCACATAGTGTAGATGATGTGAACTTTATCAACCTCTAACTGTGTTACACATTAGACCTTAACACAGTGTAGACAGTGTATGATTTTGTAAACTTAGCTTCTGTAAATGCAGGGATGCCTTTTAAATAATGACTTGAGCTGTCACGATTGACATTTTAGTTTAATTTATTTAGACAATTGTCACACAAATAATTGCGATGAATTATTTGTTTCTCTATATTGTTAATTTTATGCCGCTAATATAATGAAAGCCTAATAATTTTGTAAGAATACACATAGTGATCCAGAGATGATTCTTCATATTTGTGGTGTTATCACTTTTGATCAACACCTTTCTGAAGCAAATCCGACAATTCGGCTCCTCCTAATAATTGCTTCATTTGGCTTAAAACCAAAATGTGCCCAGAGCGGTGCCGTTGTATTTGGCTTTGGAACTGCCACTAGATCCATGCTGTTAACAATTGCTCTACTCAAAGTGCAACCGCAAAGCAACGATAATAAAATGTTCCTGTGCATTGTAACATGTACAAGGACGATTCATTATATTTTCAAACATAGGCCTACAGGAAATATGCAATGGGACAACAGATCTTTCTATTTAAGCATTTTAATGTGCATTATCTAATTAGAAAATATGGATGGATATGACAAAATTCAACTTACAAAATTTGTAAAATATTTTACAAACACTGTTTATTTTTGTCGATCAGAGTTGACACAACAAATAGGCAACTGAAAAACATCTGTCTATTAACTGATCATTTTGCAAAATTATTTTGCTAAACAATGTATTGCAAAACAATTCTAAACGGTCTGCTGCACCCCTGGGCCAGACATCCTACCTGATTAAAACTGACATAATTTGCAAGGTATTTGACTTTTCTAAAATTACTGTAAAACTCCCTTATTCAGATTGGAAACATATGATTTTCAAATATAAATATTGTGCAAAAAGATCGTTGTCATAACAATAATTGCGATCTGTCTCAAATTATCGCGATCAGGCAATTATGTAATAATTGTGACAGCCATAATGACGTCTAAACCACACAATTTTTTTAAGAAGTGTCCTTAACCGTTTTAGATCAATCAACACATTTCCTGAATGGCTGGATAGAAACCGCATAAGGCTTGGATTATGCATGCTCTTTGATGATAAAAAAATGGTGT
The DNA here is from genome assembly GCF_011004845.1 of Esox lucius. Taxonomy (NCBI): domain Eukaryota; kingdom Metazoa; phylum Chordata; class Actinopteri; order Esociformes; family Esocidae; genus Esox; species Esox lucius. The sequence continues at coordinate 34,046,392 of NC_047576.1, read as the reverse complement.
CCTTGGTGATCTCCTCCCAGACCTTGATCAGGGCATCAGTTTGCTCCTGGACAGTCTGTGGCGCTACTTGCCGGCATCAGATGCACAGATACATAACGTCCCAGAGGTTCTCAATTGGATTTCGGTCTGGGGAACATGAGGAACTGCCTGCACACCATGGCCACATGAGGCCAGGCATTGTCCTGCACCAAGAGGAACCCAGGGTCCATTGCACCAGTGAAAAGTCTGACTATGGGTGTGAGGATTTTATCCCGATACCTAACAGCAGTCAGGGTACCATTGGCTAGCATGTGGAGGTTTGTGTGACCCTCCAAAGATATGCCGCCCCTGACCATCACTGACACATCGCCAAACCGTTCATGCTGGATGATGTTGCAGGCAGCGTAACGTTCACCACGGCATCTACAGACTCTTTCACGTCTGTCACATGTGCTCAGTGTGAACCTGCTCTAATCTGTGAAGAAAACTGGGCGCCAATGGAGGACCTGACAATTCTGGTGTTCTCTGGTGAATGTCAATCAAGCAGCACAGTGCTGGGCTGTGAGCACAGGTCCCACTAGAGGACGTCAGGCCCTCATGCCACCCTCATGGAGTCTGTTTCTGACAGTTTGGTTAGAAACATGCACACCATCAGCCCACTGGAGGTAATTTTGTAGGACTCTGGCAGTGCTCCTCCTGTTCCTCCTCACAAAGGAGCAGATACCGGTCCTGCTGCTGCGTTGATGCCCTTCTAAGACCCTGTCCAGCTCTCTTCGTGTAATGGCTCATCTCCTGGTATCTCCTCCATGCTCTTGAGACTGTACTGGGAGACACAGCAAACCTTCTTGCGATGGCACGTATGGATGTGTCATCCAGGAGGAGCTAGACTACCTGTGAAATCTGAATGGGCTGCAGGTACCACCTCATTCTACCAGTAGTGACAAGGACACTAGCAACATGCAAAACTCGAGGCAACGGGCATCTTACGACGGTAATTGTTTTTCTTGCGGGTGCTGTAGGTATTACTGTAGATTATTTGAATACGTGGACAAATTTTGGACTAAGTTTGAGTTAACACTGCAACTGCAAGGGAAGACCTCTGCTTCAAGTTAGCGAGTGGCACCAAGATATTGGCCCACATACACAACAATGGTAATTAAAAGTTTCGGCTTCAATGTTGGTGTCTACAATTATAATATGGGAGAAAATCTACCTTAAAAATGTTGCCTAACCAGCTATGGCACCGGCACAAACCTAGCAAACGCCATTGCATTGAATGAGTAGTTAAACTATAGTTCAACACAGGCTGCACCTTCAAATTTGTGTAAGTGTAAAATAATATACATAGAAATCGTGATTACATATTTAATCCAAATCATGCAGTCCTAGTGTCTACTAACTGGCTGAAATGTAATTGTTGTCTCAAAATAGGCACATTATTGTTGAATGTAGTTGACAGTAGTGTAGTGACAAACAATAGTGCCGTTTTGGGCGAGATTCATTCTGAAGAAATGTTTGGAAACCTCTGGCATGGCTGAACAGGCAGAGGGTTGGATAGCCAGTAAGACCTCTTCCAGTCTCAGTGTTTAAATGTATGTGTTATTAATTCATTCTATTGACAGGCTGAACCATGAGCTGCGTGGCTGGGTCCATCGGCATGAGGTGGAGAGGACCAAGTCAAGACGCATGACCAACAGTCAGCACAGAGCCACTAGAGCGATCTCTGTAAGTACTGGAGCTTCATGCTGCTGTAGCATCCTATGCATACGCACAAACATACACTAGAGAATGAACAATAAATTGGCCTGCCATTACATCAGGATTCTTCTAGTCTGTTGGCTAGTGGTCCATGACAGTTGTCACCACCGATGTCCCCTGTTATAAGGCAACCTAAACCAGGATTAATGTGTCAAACTGCTGTGCATGCTACTGATTGCACCATGCCAATGGCTCATTGTTGCCAGCAAGCTTTTCCTCTGCTTCCAAACTGCTAATACTTTACAGAATTTAGCTAGCACAGTTTACACAAATGTAATCTGTTAAAGTGGACTAATTTGTGAACCAATGTCCATACAGGCTACAACAATACCTTTCTCTAATAAAATACCTTCAGTACATTCTAAGAAAGCTATCTTTGCGAGCTTCATAGCTTCATTACATCTGACGCTAACATTAAATAGCATACCTTTTTGTGATAATATGTAAAATGTGCCTGTATCGCTTTATTAGAAACATGTGATAATAAACATCCAAAAGCTGTTTTGATCACTTTTTCAAATCAGGGTGCAAAATGCAACTAAATATTGCATTGATTTAGCCAGAACAGTAGCTTATCTGGTAGAGAAGTACAAAGACACTTCTGTCTCAAGCTTCCTAAATAACGTCATAGATTCACAATTTTAATAAATAAATAAATTGAAGGACAAACAAATGTAACGTCAGTTCATGGGAAGTTTTTCAGTCTTTCAGATTTCTTTTACATCCCTCCCTCCACTCACACACTGTCTCTCTCTGTCTGTGTCATTATTTGGGTGATTGAAATCCACAGTCTTGGGAAAGTAAACACAACTGTTAGAGGAAGGCATTTAGCAATCACTTTCCCCTCGCTCTCGTACGCTTTGTTTACCTTGCCACAATGAACAAAGCCCACATCTAAACAGTCTTCTGTCAGCCCATGATGGGTGAATCAGTTGTCCCTGGACAATCCTGTACTCCAGTCCTCATTCTCTCCAGTCCTCAGAGGCACTATGTTTCAGTGAACTGAGACTTTTATTTTCACGGGCCCCTATCAACATTTGTACAAGCACTATTAGCATGCATTCAGATCAGGGTTAGGTTTTCAGAAGAATGAGACAGGTTTTCCTTTTACGGATCCTCTATCCTGATAGATTCAGCGGTCCCCGCCGATGACAACCATATCCATAACACAATGTTATCGCCTCAATATTGCATGCAGAGGTTTTCAATATGTGCTGTATTTTCTATATGTAAACATTTTTTTTTTTATTTAGGCCAGAGATGTAATGTGTTTAGTGTGATGTCTTGCATAGGTAATAGCTCTGCTGCAGACAGAATGGATGACTGGGAGTGTGTTTTGTAACACATGTTACTAATTTCGAAGTGAAGGTGATGTTACTGAGCCATTTGTATTGGATTGTTTTAGTGGCAGAACCATGCTTGTCACTGGTAGAGTTTGTTAGCATTAAAATAAGTAAAGGCTAATAATGTTAACAAAACACTTGTGTACTTGCCATGTCCCATCTTAGAAAACCTGCTATGGTTTCTATCTGAACCCCTTTTATTAGCCTATTATTCAAGCCATTATTGGAGGGACCACAGGCAGGGCAGAAACAATGGACACTAGCTTATTATCTGCATGCATTTTCCAACTTATTTATATTTAAGCCATTTAGCATACACCATTGTCCAGTAGTATATGTTTTCATACATTTTAGTACTGGTCCTTTGTGGGAATCAAACCCACAACCCTGGTATTGCAAGCTTCAAGCTCTTACTGAGCTACTAGTGTCAAATCATTTGTTAGTCATGATAGCTGTCTAGCTACTGTAATCAAGATCCTTATGTTGATGACAGAATTAGTGCAAAACGTAATATTGAGTATACTCTTGTACTCACATTTTAGTGCATTCTAGCCAGGAGAATCCTGTAGCTATAGCTTTTTAGGCAAATGGACACAGACAAAAGAAAGGCTATGGCCATTGCAATAAATCCACTAAAGTAAGTAGTTTAGAAAGAGAGAGAGCTTTGACAGTAAGCCTGAACTATCTCTAGCAAAATGAATTTATGGCTAAGTAGCGTTTTTTATCATATGCCTGAGCATGGAAGAGTGGATTTATTTGTATTTCTTGAATTCGATAGCTATATGAATAAGCAGGTTCATCTTAAAGTAGTAGGCAATTGACTAAAACATTTTAAAAAATGTCATTCTTTTCCAGGTAACTGTCTTCTGTTGTTATAGAATTCTGCAATTAATTGACTGGGTGTTGTTGATATAGAATGTAATATGTCCTGAATGTTTAAAAGTTATTTTCGAATGTTCTTCGAAAGTACACAGGAAAGTTTTACTCTTTAAAAGAAATCCACATGTCTGTTTAGTTTTTAGCCATTTGTTTGGAGGTGTTGAAACCTAGTTGTTTCCCCAAGCCTTCGATTGTAAGGTTTTAATTAGTCCAATTAATTAACACTAGCCCATGAGGGCCAAGCCTAGCTCTCACAGGAACTAACTTGAATTGCGCCAGGTTGAGATGTAATTTGTCAGAGGAAGCCGAGTGGCTGGATGAACGTTCATTATGAGGTAGAGATGGTCTTGCTGTACTTTTACAATATCACCTAACTCTTTTCTGGATGGAGGTGTAGGGAACAGGGAGCTTGTCATTTATTTTTTTGGGATGCCATCATGAAAGCACATGCTATACATACAACGCAAATGCATCCATTAGTGGTAGTTTTCAGTTGTTTGTTTTCCTTTTCCATGCGTTGACTCACTCCCTCTTTTTATTCCTGCAGAAAGAGGATAAGAAGTCTGAGGTGGGCCAGGTTGTAACCGTCCAATACGCAGACTCTACAGAGGAAAAGTGGGTGAAGAACTATATATTCTATATCTAAAATCTACAGATTTTTCTACCGATTAAAAAAATTGCTTTATTTAGGAATGTAATGTACAGTGACTTTAATGATTGACAATATTTCAGTGTTCAGACCATTAACCTTTCAGTCAACCAGTTATCCATCAGATTTCTTTCCCTGCTGGTTCTTGTGGTTGGCCTCTTGTATCAACCTGAAGGATTTGTGAGGATTTTTTGGCCCCTAAATCATTTTCCCATTTGTAAAACTGATCATAAAAAACTACAGATTCTTCAGGATGCCGTACCTAGACAATCTTAAAAAAAAAAGGACTTCTTGTAGTACAAGATCTTTTTTTGTTTGAAATGAAAAACATGGCATTTTTTATTTGTGCCCCAGAGGACTTGTAATGTTTCTGTTTGCAATTATACTTTATTTTGGTCTTACATTTTCCTCATGCTTTTGACTTTCCCACACTTCTAAATCATGTTGATGGCCAACCAGCCACTCTGGGCCAAACCTTTAACCTTGATTCTGACAGACTAAAGAGAAAGTAGATAATGACTTGGATGCACAAATATGGTCCTCAGACTGAAGCTTGTATATTTTTGGTACTGAACTTTCAGTATTTGCGCTTTATCTTTTGAAGTCTTAACCCCTTTTCAACAAAATGACATCAATTCTTCTTATTCCCAGATAATTTGTATTGTGCGGCAACATGCTAATGTTGGGTTAGTCATTTGCAATAAAAACTTAGTGAAGCCAAAACTTCAACTGCATATTAATAGAGATGGTTTTCTATTGTTCCATCCTCCACAGACTTCCAGGTAGTGAGCTACAGGTCTACTACGCACCTCACCGCACGTACAACGACTTCTTTGACGAGATCCATCGTCGTGGAGACACGTTCTATGTGGTATCTTTCCGCAGGGTGAGCTTCAAAATACTTTAGAGTTGTTTATTCCTAAGAAATTTGGATTTCAGAGATGGAAACCCCTGATTGAATACAGATGGATTGACATATGAATGATTAATAACATCTAAAAAGAAGCCACAAATGTATTTTCTGCTCATCTCAGCCGGTCTGTGTGCCCTGACTATTTTTCTCTAATGGATAGAGCAAGAGAAGCGTGATATGACTTAGTATGACTTTGTATTCACATTAATGTTATTGTGGAGATGAACGTCATATGCTGGGTGAAACGTTATAATCATCCGAGACTAGACTATTCTATCTACATCCATAGTAAGAGAGAGCTTCTAAGACATTAGCATCTGTGTTGAGGTTTGGAATTGTGTTGGAAGTGAAAGAAAGTTGGTAGATTTGGTCAGATGTTAGACCTTGTACCCACCCCCAAGGGTGTAGGTCAGGATTCCTTCATTGCCCCAGCCTATTCATAATCAACGGTTGAACCATTTTAGGATTTCCAACACGACAAAGGGCCCTCAAGATTTTCATTGCGATTTTGCAAGGTTTTCCTGTCAAATACAGGAAAAGTTGTGAAAATCGAAATTCTGTACCTCTTCTGATCCAAATAGTTTGCTTAGCTTGTTTCATAAAGTATTAAACATACTGCGCCATAATTAAAGCAACTGTTCTCTGAAATCAAGCACGGTGCAGCTGCTTTGTAAAAAGCTCATGATGATAGTTGCTAGTTAGCCAGAAAATTACTCGACACCAGTTGCAAGTTAGCATGCTTTTGTTGGAACAAAATACTTGTCATGTGTGCTGCACTGGTTAACAGCATTCCTATTCCCTTATCATATGAAATTTGACTGACTGGCTCCGCTACATTAGCCGGCTAGTTAAAGTTAGCTGACCACACAACTTTTTTACCTGTCAAACTTCAGACTTCTGCTCCTTACTGATGCAAAACACTTGCTAGATAAAAAAAATATAAACAGTATGACTTCTTCATCAAACTCTTACCACAATTGAATTATTGGATCATGCAAACAACAGTTTGCCATCTTTTTCTCTGCGGAGAGGGATATCTGATTTAAAAGTATTCAGATGGTTTGCCATGACACTCAAAATGGATCTCAGATGCATCCTGCTTCCGTTGATCATTTCTGAGGTTTCTACAACTTGAAATGGAGTCCACCTGTGATAAATTCATTCAACTTATTTAACATGACTTGAAAAGACACAAACTTGTCTTTATAAGATCCCACAGTTGACATTGTATGTCAGAGCAGAAACCAAGTCTGGAGGTTCAAGGAATTGTTTGTAGAGCTCTGAGACAATATTGTGTCGAGGCACAGCTTTGGGGAAGGGTGCCAAACATTTCTTCAACATTGAAGGTCCCCAAGAGCATGGTGGCTTCAATCAATCTTAAATGGAGTAAGTTTGGAACCACCAGCACTTCACCTATAGCATGACGGCCCATTTGGAAATTGCCAAAAGGCACCTAAAGGACTCAGCGGGCTGTCTTGTGCCTTGTACTCCAGAGTGGCTTCAATCTTGTCACTGTATTATCCATACCTGAATGTTGGAGTGCTGCAGAAATGGTTGCCTTTCTGGAAGGTTCTCCCACACAAGAACTCTGGTGCTGTGTCAGATTGACCATAGGGTTCTTGGTCACCTCCCTGACAAAGACCCTTCTCCTCCAGTTGCTTAGTTTGCCTGGGCAGCCAACTCTAGAAAGATTATTGGATAATGGATCCCGCTGTGTTCTTAGAATGCACTGGAGCTCAATTTTTTTAAGTGTAAAAGCAAAGCCTGTAAGTAAATTGGGTATTTCAGTTATTATTTTTAATAACTATGCACTAACATTTTTAATAACTAATAACGAGAAATCAGAACACTGTGGTCGACAGTGTTGAATGCTGTTCAACAGATCTAAAAGCATTAGGATTGTAGAATCTCCAGAGTCTGTTGAGATTAAAAAACTTTAAGTGCAGACTATGTGCTATAACATGCTTTAAAGCCAGACAGGAACACCTCAAGGATACAATGCAGATTTAAGAAAGATTAACTTTGAGAACTACCTTCTCTAAAATCTTAGACATAAAAGGAAGCTTAGAGATCGGACGATAATTTGCAAGAATTAAGGTATCCAGATCACGGCTTCTTTAAAACAATGTGGCACAAAACCAGAAGTAAGACTGCTATTAATGATTGCTTGGATGTTTGATCCAATAGTGTGCCACACTTCTTTAAAAAGACGAGGTGGGACAATATCAGTTGGACAAATTGAAGGTTTTAAATGTGTAACAATATCTTTAAGGGCCGAGAGGGATACAGTCTCCAACGTAATGAAGACTGCTGCACACACTTTGGAAATGGAAGGGTCAAAGGTTGGAAATGAAATGCTGGCTCTAATGGTGGTAATCTTTTCCACAAAAAGTGGAGCAATTTTTCACAGGCCACAGAAGACTCTTCCTGCTTTGTGGATTGCTGGGTATGAAGAACAGAGTTGATTGTGCTAAAAAGAACATAAGGTTTATGGCAATTTTTTTCAATAACATCAGAGAGGTATTTATCCTTTTCGGCTTTAACACATCTCTGATAATTACGCCAGCTATCCCTTAGGTTATCATAAAATACTTGTAATTTACATTTTTGTAATGTGTGGCCATGGATCTGTGTTGCACAACTTTCAAACTGTGTAAGGTTAAAGCGTCAATAAGATTAAAAAAAATCCCTAGCCAGCAGATTCGTAGGACAGCATACATGAATGTTCCTATCTCATACAATCATCATATTTCAGCATGAAACAAAAACAAACTGAAAATTCTTGTTCTATTTAGGAGGTTGATAAATATGTGCACACAGAACGGGCTGAGATTTGCCCAATTCAAACATTGTTAGTTCATAACTTGAAAAGGTAGTCATTAACAACTGCCTACAGTTGTATTTATCCTTAAAAATTATGGCAAGTCCTCCTCCTCGACCAGTAGTCCTCGGGGAGTTTAAATATGGGCAGTCAAGTGGTAAAAAAAAAAAAAAAAGACCGGGGTTGGGGCTTGTACGCGAGCGCCTGGTGGCCGGGCCTTTCCCCATGGGGCTCTTCACCACTCTGGAGTTGCCCATGGTGAGAGGCGGCGGGCTGGTGTGGGTTTGCTTATAGCTCCCCAGCTCTGCCGCCATGTGTTGGAGTTTACCCCGGTGAACGAGAGGGTAGTTTCCCTGCGCCTACGGGTCGGGGATAGGTCTCTCACTGTTGTTTGTGCCTACGGGCCGAACAGCAGTGCAGAGTACCCAACCTTCTTGGAGTCTCTGGGAGGGGTGCTGGAAAGTGCTCCGACTGGGGACTCTATTGTTCTACTGGGGGACTTCAACGCCCACGTGGGCACCGACAGTGACACCTGGAGGGGCGTGATTGGGAGGAACGGCCCCCCTGATCTGAACCCGAGCGGTGTTCAGTTATTGGACTTCTGTGCTAGTCACAGTTTGTCCATAATGAACACCATGTTCAAGCATAAGGGTGTCCATCAGTGCACGTGGCACCAGGACACCCTAAGCCGCAGGTCGATGATCGACTTTGTTGTCGTTTCATCTGACCTGCGGCCGTATGTCTTGGACACTCGGGTGAAGAGAGGGGCGGAGCTGTCAACTGATCACCACCTGGTGGTGAGTTGGATCCGATGGCGGGGGAGGAAGCTGGACAGACTCGGCAGGCCCAAGCGTACTGTAAGGGTCTGCTGGGAACGTCTGGCCGAGTCTCCTGTCAGAGAGATTTTTAACTCCCACCTCCGGCAGAGCTTCGACTGGATCCCGAGGGAGGCTGGAGATATTGAGTCCGAGTGGACCATGTTCTCCACTGCCATTGTCAAAGCGGCCGCTCGGAGCTGTGGCCGTAAGGTCTCCGGTGCCTGTCGAGGCGGCAATCCCCGAACCCGGTGGTGGACCGGTGGTGGATGAGATCCGCCCTGAGTACCTCAAGTCTCTGGATGTTGTGGGGCTGTCTTGGTTGACACGCCTGTGCAACATCGCGTGGCAGTCGGGGACAGTGCCTCTGGGATGGCAGACCGGGGTGGTGGTCCCTCTTTTTAAGAAGGGGGACCGGAGGGTGTGTTCCAACTATAGGGGGATCACACTTCTCAGCCTCCCCGGGAAAGTCTATGCCAGGGTTCTGGAGAGGAGAATACGGCCGATAGTAGAACCTCGGATTCAGGAAGAACAGTGCGGTTTTCGTCCAGGCCGTGGAACACTGGACCAGCTCTATACCCTCTACAGGGTGATGGAGGGTTCATGGGAGTTTGCCCAACCAATCCACATGTGTTTTGTGGATTTGGAGAAGGCATTCGACTGTGTCCCTCGCGGCATCCTGTGGAGGGTGCTTCGGGAATATGGGGTCCTGGGTCCTTTGCTAAGGGCTGTCATGTCCCTGTACGACCGAAGCAGGAGCTTGGTCCGCATTGCAGGCAGTAAGTCAGACTTGTTCCCTGTGCATGTTGGACTCCGGCAGGCCTGCCCTTTGTCACCGGTTCTGTTCGTAATTTTTATGGACAGAATTTCTAGGCGTAGCCAGTGGCCGGAGGGTGTCAGGTTTGGGGACCACACGATTTCGTCTCTGCTCTTTGCGGATGATGTTGTCGTGTTGGCCCCTTTAAGCCAGGACCTTCAGCATGCACTTGGACGGTTTGCAGCCGAGTGTGAAGTGATGAAAATCAGTACCTCCAAATCCGAGGCCATGGTCCTCAGTCGGAAAAGGGTGGCTTGCCCACTTCAGGTTGGTGGAGAGGGCCTGCCTCAAGTGGAGGAGTTTAAGTATCTTGGGGTCCTGTTCACAAGTGAGGGAAGGATGGAACAGGAGATTGACAGACAGATCGGTGCTGCTTCTGCAGTAATGTGGTCGATGTATCGGTCTGTCGTGGTGAAGAAAGAGCTGAGCCGCAAGGCGAATCTCTCGATTTACCGGTCAATCTACGTTCCTACTCTCACCTATGGTCATGAGCTTTGGGTCATGACCGAAAGGACAAGATCCTGGATACAGGCGGCCGAAATGAGCTTTCTCCGCAGGGTGGCTGGGCGATCCCTTAGAGATAGGGTGAGAAGCTCGGTCACCCGGGAGGAGCTTAGAGTAGAGCCGCTGCTCCTCCACATCGAGAGGGGTCAGCTGAGGTGGCTTGTGCATCTGTTTCGGATGCCTCCGGAACGCCTTCCTGGGAGGGTGTTCCGGTCCCTTCCCACCGGGAGGAGACCCCGGGGAAGACCTAGGACACGCTGGAGGGACTATGTCTCCCGGCTGGCCTGGGAACGCCTCGGTGTCCCCCCGGAAGAGCTGGAGGAAGTGTCTGGGGAGAGGGAAGTCTGGGCATCTCTGCTTAGACTGCTGCCCCCGCGACCCGGCCCCGGATAAGCGGAATATTGATGGATGGATGATGGATGGAAGTGGTAAAAGTTCAGAAAAAGAGCTTGACTCACCAACTTTCACCCAAGTTTCAATCATGAATAGGAAATCCAAGTTTAGCCGGGAAATCAACTGACCAACAAAAAGAATGGCAAACAGCAGCTGGGGTGAAGTGCACGGCGAGGACAGTTCGAAACAGGCTCCTAGGGTCAGTGCTGAAGTCGTGCAGAGCTAGAAAAAAGCCCTTCATCAATGAGAAGCAAAGAAGAGCCAAGCTGAAGTTTGCAAAAGACCATAAGGATTGGACCGTAGAGAAATGGAGTACGGTCATCTTCTCTGACAAGTTACATTTTCAGCTTTGCCCACCACCTGGTCATCCAATGGTTAGACAGAGACCTGGAGAGGCCTCGTACCCACCGTGAAATTTGGTGAAGGATTGTGATGATCTGGGGATGCTTCAGCAAGCCTGGAATCAGGCAGATTTGTCTTTGTGAAAGACGCATGAATCAAGCCAAGTACAAGGTTATCCTGGAAGAACACCTGCTTCCTTCTGCTCTGACAATGTTCCCCAACTCTGATAATTGCTTTTTCCAGCAGGACAATGCCACACAGCCAGGTCAATCAAGGTGTAGATGGAGGACCACCAGATCAAGACTCTGTCATGGCCAGCCCAATCTTCAGACCCCATTGAAAACCTCTTGAATTTGATCAAGAGGAAGATGGATGGTCACAAGCCATCAAACAAAGCTGAGCAACTTGAATATTTGTGCCAGGAGTTGGATAAAGTCACCCCACAGCAATGTGACAGACTGGTGCAGAGCATGACAAGACGAATGAAAGCTGTGATTAAAATCAGGGTTATTCCACCAAATATTGATTTCAGAACTCTTCCTAAGTTAAAACATTAGTATTTTGTTGTTGAAAAATGAATATGAATTTGTTTTCTTTGCATTATTTGAGATCTGGAAACAATGCATATTTTTTGGTTATTTTGACCAGTTGTTATTTTCTACAAATGAATACACTAAATTACTATATTTTTATTTGGAATTTGGGAATAATGTTTTCAGTTGTTTATAGAGTTAAACAAAACATTTCATTTTACTCAATCACAAACCTATGAAAAGTAAAACCAGAGAAACTGATAATTTTGCTGTGGTCTCCAAATTTTTTTCCAAAGCTGTGTGTGTATGCAGTTCTATTTATTCATTTGTATCCATTAATTTTTATAATCCTCTCACACTGCATATGTTGACTTTGCTCCAGTATTCCCAGGGGCACTGTTGACTGTCATATGATTTATAAATGAGGAAGGTTGAAATTATGATCTCTCCCACTGGGGATAGAGTGAGAGGTGTAATCTAGCAATTACCTTGGTACCAATGTTGGTGTGGATGGGGTTTTACTGTTGTTTTGTTTGTTTTTGTAGATATTTTAGATGTTATATTCTCATTCAGTCTCTCACTCTGTATAACAAACATGAAGTCTTCACAGACACAACCTGAGTAAGAAATTCAGTCACAATGATGGCTCAAGTTGATCTGGAAACCCTGCTATACAAGTGATTAAAATCAAGGTTTGTCCACCTAACCATGTTGATTCCTCCACCCTCTGATTCCCGTTTTATCAGTGATGCAGGGATTTAAAGGGTGGGTATCATGATGTTTTCTCGACTAAAGAGCGTTGAATCCTGCTACTGGGCTATGTTTCCCTCAGTGCCACACAATTCTTCTTTGACATGATCAGGGAATCCCCAGCTGATCCATCACAGTTTGGTTGCTTGTGCAGCGGAAGCATCAGAGCATGTCCGGGTGGACCCACATATTCCCTCAGTGTCTCTCCCCTCTCAAAGTAAACTGATTCAGCTGGGTTTTCCTGCCTCTGGCCTCAGCTTTTTCTTTGATTTTCTGGATGAGTTTAACCTGTTTGCTCCATTGGGATACTCCCTGGAGATGAGAAGCTAACTCGCTAGCTACCTACGGTTATATGCTCATATGCATTTCCCCTAGTGGATCTGATCCAGGATAGACAGCGTGCACTTTGAGAGTCTGTCATTGATTCTTGTGGGCCCCCTTTCATCCATCTGTTTGACGGGAATCTGTTGTAAATGTTGTGGCACTTAGTGAATCCTGTTACTATAGTAACATGATAGTTTGTAATCCTAGTTAACTAAATGGAGGACCTAAATCAATCAGAATGTGCATAGATTGTAGCCTAGAATGATAACAGCACATAAAAAGCCAGGCTTCTTGGTCAACTTTTGAATTTTCTATTCAGATTGTGTGTGTGTGAAGGCGCGTTCGTATTACCATGCTTCTTTCTTCAGGAAACCAGGGTTAAAGACCCTGATCCAAATGATTTTTTTTATCCTGGTGATTATTTTGGGATTTGTTTGCTGTGATTTGTCTGCTTTTTCCCAGCAGTGGGGAAGAGATGGGTGTTAGGAGAGGGTGGATGGAAAATTGGGTGGGGTTGAAAGCGGTTGAAAAAAGACATTCCTGTTGCATGAATTAATATTCAGTTCTATGCCATTAAATCACATGGGGGTAAGTGAAAACATGATTACATGATTTTTTTAGAGCATAACATGTTATTGATAGGTTAAGCCTGTGGCTATTTCAAAGGACATAAAAGTATACTTTGGCCTCAAAGTATTCTGACCCCTTTACTTTATCTGCATTTTATTGTGTTGAAGAATTAGTATGTAATTAAATTCATTTTCTGCCAACAAAACCCGTTATGACATAGTGCCAATTTATTGAAAATGAAAAGTAAGAAAATATTTTATATACATAAGCATTCATACCCTCTGTCATGACACTCTTGAGCTCTGATGCATCCTGTGTCCTTTCTTCATCCTTGAGATTTCTCTAGAACTTGGACTCCACTAGTGGCACATTCAATTAATTGGGCAGGATTTGAAAAGGCACAAATCCAAAGCATAAGTAAAAACAGCCCCCGAAATTGTATTGGCGGGTAGAATGTTTATTTCAGTAGCCACTCTTTCACTGGGGCTCTTTACAATGCATGTTTTAATATTTTAGGACGTAAAAACACTAGTCAAATATGTATACAGTTTAAAATAAAAACCTTACAATAACCTGGTTGCATAAGTGTGCACACCCTTAAATTAATATTTTGTTGAAGCACCTTTTGATTTTATTACAGCAACAGGGACTTTTGGCCCCTGTTAAAAAGTCCCATATCCTTAGATCTTATTACTGTGTATTGCCCCCTTTAGAATCAATGGCACCGTACAGTCTTTTGTAATAGTTGTCTATGAGGCCCCACATTTTTGCAGATGATGTAGCTGCCCATTCATCTTTGCAAAATGCCTCCAGGCCATGCAAAGTCTTAGGTCCTCTTGCATGGATGGCACGTTTAATTTCTGCCTTATGAGCACAACTGTACATCAACAAAAACCCAAAGCACATAGCCAAGACAACTCTGGAGTGGCTACGGGCTTTATTTGTGAATGTTCTTGAGTGCCCCAGCCAAAGTCTGGACTTGAACCTTATTGAACATCTGTAGAGAGACTTGCAGTTCACAGATGCTACCCATTCAATCTAACAATGCATGAAAGGATCTGCAAGGACGAATGAAAGAAGCTGACCAAATAAATTAAGTAAATGTTCTGAATTCTTATATACATAAGATATTTCAGTTTTTAATTTTCAATAAATTGGCATACATTTCTAAAAATGTGTTTTAGTTTTTTCATTATTGGGTATTGTTTATTGATTGATGAAAAAAACAACATTTACTATAACATCAACTATACATTATGTATAAGACATTTAGAGAAAATGAAGGGGTCTGAATACTTTCCATAGCCACTGTATTGTAGTAGGACACATATAGTAGGGAAGAAGTAGCATTTTAACCAACCAAATGGCTATGTATACAATTATGTCAAAGTTAGACTGCCAAATCATGTATTGCTGTTTAAAGAACACTACTTGGAATAATTTTGTGACCTTGTCTTTACCAAAGCTTGCAAGAGTTCCATCTTTGGGCACATCATTGGCCACTGCATTTGTAGAGTTCTGTGAAGAGTTATTTTTTTTATATTGGTTTTTGTTATGATCATTCAAATAAATTGTTTTATTTCTTTGAGATGTCGGCTACAAGCGTTGTTCATGTTCATCAAGTCGTAAGTTGTAGGACTACAAGCAGATTCGTAAGAATGTGAATGAGGGTAGAAAACTTGCAGAACATGATCTGCATATTAGCAGAAGTGTCCAGTTCAATTGCACAAGAGAATGAAGGTCAGTGAAAAGTGAGATTCACTGCCACAAAAAGCTGAATCCATCCGGTCACAGTTGGTCGTAGTCTGGCCAAGGAAACCCCTGTCAATCTAACCTTTGTCTTACACTCCTCAATTGTCTAAGACTGAATCACCTCCATATTTTCCAGTACTGTATGTCTCAGAATTATCTCTGAGAAGTAGATGAGAAGAATGAAATTGAAAAGGAAGAAAAGCTCTAAAGGTTTCTGTAGGCTTTGTTATTTTGATTGCATACTTCCAAATCACAATGGTGGGTTTTTTAACGACATTTTGTAGCGAAATTTTGTCATTTCTGTGTTCTTTTTGGGGGTTTGTGTGCTCACCATATTTCCTTGAGTCAACTTGAAGTCAATAAACCTGTAAATAAGTCGGAGGCCTAAAATACAGGTGCTGGTCATAAAATTTGAATATCATCAAAAAGTTGATTTATTTCAGTAATTCCATTCAAAAAGTGAAACTTGTATATTATATTCATTCATAACACACAGACTGATATATTTCAAATGTTTATTTCTTTTAACTGTGATGATTATAACTGACAACTAATGAAAATCCCAAATTCAGAATATTACTTAAGACCAATACAAAAATAATATTTTTGGAAATGTTGGCCAACTGAAAAGTATGAACATGAAAAGTATGAGCATGTACAGCACTCAATACTTAGTTGGGGCACCTTTTGCCTGAATTACTGCAGCAATGCGGCGGGGCATGGAGTCGATCAGTCTGTGGCACTGCTCAAGTGTTATGAGAGCCCAGGTTGCTCTGATAGTGGCCTTCAGCTCTTCTGCATTGTAGGGTCTGGCGTATCGCAACTTCCTCTTCACGATACCCCATAGATTTTCTATAAGGTTAAGGTCAGGCGAGTTTGCTGGCCAATTAAGAACAGGGATACCATGGTCCTTAAACCAGGTACTGGTAGCTTTGGCACTGTGTGCAGGTGCCAAGTCCTTTGGAAAATGAAATCTGCATCTCCATAAAGTTGGTCAGCAGCAGGAAGCATGAAGTGCTCTAAAACTTCCTGGTAGACAGCTGACCTTGGACCACAGAAAACACAGTGGACCAAAACCAGCAGATGACATGGCACACCAAACCATCACTGACTGTGGAAACTTTACACTGGACTTCAAACAACATGGATTCTGTGCCTCTCCTCTCTTCCTACAGACTCTGGGACCTTGATTTCCAAAGGAAATGCAAAATGTACTTTCATCAGAGAACATAACTCAGCAGCCGTCCATTCCTTTTTGTCTTTAGCCCAGACGAGACGCTTCTGACACTGTGTCTTGTTCAAGAGTGGCTTGACACAAAGAATGTGACAGCTGAAACCCATGTCTTACATACGTCTGTGCGTGGTGGTTCTTGTAGCACTGACTCCAGCTGTAGTCCACTCTTTGTGAATCTCCCCCACAGTTTTGAATGGGTTTTGTTTCACAATCCTCTCCAGGGTGTGGTTATCCCTATTGCTTGTACACTTTTTTTCTACCATATCTTTTCCTTCCCTTCGCCTCTCTATTAATGTGCTTGGACACAGAGCTCTGTGAACAGCCAGCCTCTTTAGCAATGACCTTTTGTGTCTTGCCCTCCTTGTGCGAGGTGTCAATGGTCGTCTTTTGGACAGCTGTCAAGTCAGCAGTCTTCCCCATGATTGTGTTGCCTACAGAACTAGACTGAGAGACCATTTAAAGGCCTTTGCAGGTGTTTTGGGTTAATTAGCTGATTAGAGTGAGGCACCAGGTGTCTTCAATATTGAACCTTTTCATAATATTCAAATTTTCTGAGATACTGAATTTGGGTTTTTCATTAGTTGTCAGTTATAATCATAAACATTTTAAGAAATAAACACTTGAAATATATCAGTCTGTGTGGAATGAATGTATACATTATACAAGTTTCACTTTTTGAATGGAATTACTGAAATAAATCAACTTTTTGATGATATTCAAATTTTATGACCAGCACCTGTAGTTATCAACTTTGACAATGCCATATCTTCCTATCCGTAAAGCCATACAGTACATAGCTTCTATCAGCACATTGTCTTTTTGCCCTTGTTTTAGTTTTTTTTGTACAGTGGGGAGAAAAAGTATTTGATACACTGCCGATTTTGCAGGTTTTCCCCCTTACAAAAATCCAGAAAATCACATTGTATGATTTTTAAGTAATTAATTTGCATTTTATTGCATGACATAAGTATTTGATACATCAGAAAAGCAGAACTTAATATTTGGTACAGAAACCTTTGTTTGCAATTACAGAGATCATACGTTTCCTGTAGTTCTTGACCAGGTTTGCACACACTGCAGCAGGGATTTTGGCCCACTCCTCCATACAGACCTTCTCCAGATCCTTCAGGTTTCGGGCTGTCGCTGGGCAATACGGACAATTCTGGGCAGTACATGGCCCCATCCATCCTCCCCTCAATACGTTGTAGTCATCCTGTTCCCTTTGCAGAAAAGCATCCCCAAAGAATGATGTTTCCACCTCCATGCTTCACTATTGGGATGGTGTTCTTGGGGTTGTACTCATCCTTCTTCTTCCTCCAAACACGGCGAGTGGAGTTTTGACCAAAAAGCTCAATTTTTGTCTCATCAGACCACATTACTTTCTCCAATTCCTCCTCTGGATCATCCAGATGGTCATTGGCAAACTTCAGATGGACCTGGACATGCGCTGGCTTGAGCAGGGTGACCTTGCGTGCGCTGCAGAATTTTAATCCATGACGGCGTATTGTGTTACTAATGGTTTTCTTCGAGACTGTGGTCCCAGCTCTCTTCAGGTCATTGACCAGGTCCTGCTGTGTAGTTCTGGGCTGATCCCTCACCTTCCTCACGATCATTGATGCCCCACAAGGTGAGATCTTGCATGGAGCCCCAGACCAAGGGAGATTGACCGTCATCTTGAACTTCTTCCATTTTCTAATAATTGCGCCAACAGTCGTTGCCTTTTCACCAAGCTGCTTGCCTATTGTCCTGTAGCCCATCCCAGCCTTGTGCAGGTCTACAATTATATCCCTGATGTCCTTACACAGCTCTCTGGTCTTGGCCATTGTGGAGAGGTTGGAGTCTGTTTGAGTGTGTGGACAGGTGTCTTTTATACAGGTAACGAGTTCAAACCGGTGCAGTTAATACAGGTAATGAGTGGAGAACAGGAGGGCTTCTTACAGAAAAACTAACAGGTCTGTGAGAGCCGGAATTTTTACTGGTTGGTAGGTGATCAAATACTTACGTCATGCAATGAAATGCAAATTAATTATTTAAAAGTCATAATGTGATTTTCTGGATTTTTGTTTTAGATTCCATCTCTCACTGTTGAAGTGTACCTATGATAAAAATGACAGACCTCTACATGCTTTGTATTTAGGAAAACCTGCAAAATCGGCAGTGTATCAAATACTTGTTCTCCCCACTGTATGAGAGCTAACCCTTTAGTCACATGTTCTAAACTGCATTAGCAACCAAAAATGGGGCTTTCAGTCCTTCAATAACCTTTGTGACGTACTGAGTCCACTTCATCACTCTTGTTGACCTTTTACATTTGTACAGCTTTGCTCTGCTGGTTTTATTATTTGACTGTGTTTTGTTTCCTGGGTTGCAGTGTGTGTGTGCGTGTGTGTGTATTGAGAATGGGTGTAGCTTTTGTTTTTCTTCCCTTTCGTGTGACGGTGATGTGATTGCAGTAAAGGCCTGCCAAAGCTCTGGACTTCATTTGACATTTGTTTTTGTTTTTAATTCAAAATGTTCTATACCAGTCTTACTAGAGGCACTAATTCTAGCCTTTTGCATACCTTTGGAGTAACAGTTAAGTCGTATTACATTGTTATCCAGATGAATCATGACCACCTTGCTAAGCCGTCGTCAACTGGGACACTGATTAGTCTCCACCCTCTATCCACCCTAACTGATACGCTCACATGTGGTTTTGAATTTGAGTGTGAAATTTGACTGAGATGATGGATAGAGTATCCCTTGACATAACCCAACATGTTTAACAGTATCATGTTGCAGTCAATTTGTGGGCACGCCCTGGTCACGGTCGTCTTTCCAGGCTCTGCTATGTTGCACCTGTGGCTTACTGGATTTACAGTAGTGTGAGGTTAGGTCTGAGGTGATGGCAACCCTTGTAGTGGTCATGGCCGGCAACCAGTAAGGTTCCAGCAACCTACCCTTAGCATCAACGTGGTAGCAGCAGCCATGTCAGTTCTGTTTGGCAGGATGCCTCTGGCAGCAGCTAGATGTCTGAGAGAGGAGCTGCAGTACTACAGTTGAGTTTCTTCAACTATTCTGGTTCTCCATTCGAGAACTGAAATGTAGACCCGTTCTTAGTTGTAGCTTATACATATTCACTTTTTTTTCACTTCCTTTACCCTTTTGGTTTGTTATAGTTGTATGTCTCTTAAGTGATATTTGTTCAGTGTTGGTGCTGAAATAAAGCACGGGAGCATCAGATTAAATGATGTCCCCTCCTGGCTCTCTATTCATAGTTTTTTAGCTGGTTAAGCACTGTTTGGTGGATACATATGGAATGGAAATAGCAGGCCTATAGTTGGCCCCATGGGATAACAGGCCAGGAATCAGGCCAGACATCTGATTATCCAGTAACCTGCAGCTTCAGGCTAGAGCCTCTCAGGTTAAGTTCAGATCAAATTCAGACAGGAGGTGGCAACAATGTAGAGCTCCTACCCCTCCATTCTCTCCCCCGTTTCCTATGGCCTACTTAACTCCAGATAGATTGAAGCTCACAGATGGAAAACCTAACTTCCCCCCTTTTCTGTACATCTCTCCGGTGTCTGTCTCAGTGAATTTAAGTCCATGAGTTCATGCGATGGAAAGGTTTACACATGTATGGAAAAGTACGTGGAAAAGAAAGGCAATGTGTCGTCATGGTATGACTGGCTGTGTATTATTTCACTCATGGAGCTGAGAGCAGTGCTGTTTGATAGGGACAGTTGTGGAGCGGTATGTAGACAGTCTCATGAGGGACTGCCTGGCTCACACATTAGCTGTCTGTCAATCCCAGTTTTGAACCATGGGCCTTCTGTGGGAGAAAAAATCCTTTAGATTGGAGTGAGGAGAGGAGCGCTCATAATTTGGTTATAGCTTGGAGCAGTTTAAAATGTTTTAGAGTTTAAGCTATCGGTCCATGACATTCTGTTGAAATATTGAGTGCTTCTTCGCAAATGGCCAACTTCAAAAGCAAATGGTAGCCCACATAATCACATAAGTAGCTGGGATGTTTGTTTATGGATTTTTCTGGGGGAAATGTACATTAAATGCCCAGAGAAGTGCGCAAGGAGCGCTTTTTGAACAATTAATTCCCTTCCTTAACTCTATCTACATACTTTGGGTAGCCACTCGTGGAGAGACAGCAGTAGCATTCTTGTGTTGAATATGTGACCAGCAGCAACACTCTCAATGCGTAACTATGGTATGGCATCATTAACTCCGCAGTCATGGACTGATATGACAATGACCATATCCAAGGTTTTTCCTGGCTCAGAATGGGCCTTTTGGGGGTGATGATGCACAAAAGTAAGCATGATTGGTCCGCGTACAGTAAAGGCAATGAGTTACTTTATGACAGAAATCCTTGCATTTTCTTGTTATTTCTGATTACATTTTGTAATTTAATTCAACATTGGAAGGGGCGAGGGGAGTAAGTTTGAGGGATGGGGGTGTGGGGTTGGGAGAGGCAGTCAGTTGCAGAGGTCACATCCTGATTCAGAGCATTTTACCCTCTTTTTATTAACTAAAATTGATCTGACTGGACGACATGACCTAAAATCATGATTAATTGAACATTTTACCTTGATTAAGATTAATGAATGATTTTGATATATATATTTATTTATTTTTACAAAAAAATATATATTTTTTTTTAACATTGTAATATCAATCACATTGTAAAATTAAGAAAGGTGCTATATGAACAGTTTTTTTATTGTTGTAACAGTATTTATATAGTGTGCTGAAGTAAAATATAGCACCTTTTTTAACACATGTAACAAAGTGCTTAACAAGAACATCACCACAAAAAATTATAAAAAAGTAATTTAAAAACATATAGACATTATCATTTATGACACATACAATGGGGAGAACAAGTATTTGATACACTGCCGATTTTGCAGGTTTTCCTACTTAAAAAGCATGTAGAGGTCTGTAATTTTTATCATAGGTACACTTCAACTGTGAGAGACGGAATCTAAAACAAAAATCCAGAAAATCACATTGTATGCTTTTTAAGTAATTAATTTGCATTTTATTGCATGACATAAATATTTGATCACCTACCGACCAGTAAGAATTCCAGCTCTCACAGACCTGTTAGTTTGTCTTTAAGAAGCCCTCCTGTTCTCCACTCATTACCTGTATTAACTGCACCTGTTTGAACTCGTTACCTGTATAAAAGACACCTGTCCACACACTCAAACAGACTCCAACCTCTCCACATGGCCAAGACCAGAGAGCTGTGTAAGGACATCAGGGATACAATTGTTGATCTGCACAAGGCTGGGATGGGATACAGGACAATAGGCAAGCAGCTTGGTGAAAAGGCAACAACTGTTGGCGCAATTATTAGGAAAAGGAAGAAGTTCAAGATGACGATCAATCTCCCTCGGTCTGGGGCTCCATGCAAGATCTCACCTCATGGGGCATCAATGATCATGAGAAAGGTGAGGGATCAGCCCAGAACTACACGGCAGGTCCTAGTCAATGACCTAAAGAGAGCTGGGACCAAAGTCTCAAAAAAAAACATTAGTAACACAATACGCCGTCATGGATTAAAATCCTGCAGTGCACGCAAGGTCCCCCTGCTCAAGCCAGCGCATGTCCAGGCCCGTCTGAAGTTTGCCAATGACCATCTGGATGATCCAGAGGAGGAATGGGAGAAGGTCATGTGGTCTGATGAGACAAAACTTTTTGGTCAAAACTCCACTCACCCCCGAAACCTGAAGGATCTGGAGAATGTCTGTATGGAGGAGTGTGCCAAAATCCCTGCTGCAGTGTGTGCAAACCTGGTCAAGAACTACAGGAAACGTGTGATCTGTAATTGCAAACAAAGGTTTCTGTACCACATATTAAGTTCTGCTTTTCTGATGTATCAAATACTTATGTCATCCAATAAAATGCAAATGAATTAATTAAATATCATACAATGTGATTTTCTGGATTTTTGTTTTAGATTCCGTCTGGCATTTTATCTAGGTCAAGGTGTGATTCTTCATAACGAATGACCTGTGACCTTTTGACTTTTCCTCATTCTCAGGATCATCTTTTACTTCCTGCCACCAGCCACAACAAAGGAAGTCGGCCAAAGATGTCTGTGGTGTTGCCTGCCATGAAGAGTACCTATGATAAAAATTCTACGTACTTCTACATACTTTGAGAGAAAACCTGCAAAATTGGCAGTGTATCAAATACTTGTTCTCCCCACTGTGGAAACAAACACAAAGAATATAGCAGCCAGTCACCACCCAGATATCCACAATTATATTATTGAATATTATAGCATTGTGTCTGTTAAGCTGATGTACACATACCGATTGCAAGGTGCAGCCTGTGTCCAAAACACTGCTGCTTTGTCCATCCATTGAGCTGTGCAGCTTTGACAACATAAGCGTCGTTGTCTGTCGTTAAGGTTCTCTTTCTTGAGTTCCCATGCAGAAAGCATATCTCTCAGGCCCTGTGCAATCATTTCTGACGTGTGATCGACTAGAAAATATACAGTCTCAAGGCATCTGTTGCGCAGCTTCCATTCATTGTCAATGTAGTGCAAAGTAAGGCCCAAGTATGGGTCCATCGTCCTACTTGACCAGAGATCAGATGTGGCTGCTAAGTGCTGAACAGACTTCAGTTCAGCAGCTACCTTTTTATGACATGTTTTGTACATGTTGGCCAACGCCGTTTAGGAGAAATATGGTGACGATGGCACACTGTATCTTCTGTCGAGAGTTTTAACAAGGTGTTTAAAACCACTGCACTCCACTAGCTATGGGAGCCATGCCCTTCGCGATGTAGTAACAAATGGCGTTAGTTATTTCTTTCCATCTTCTTGAGTCCTTCTCATAATGTGTAGCATTTTGGAATGCTTGTGTTATCGACACCTGCTTTGTGGAGGCACTTGTTGCTATGCGCTTGTCAGTCTCTCTTTTTTGGAGCAATGCACTGTTCATAATCATAATAATTGTGCTCCTTCTTTACGGAAGCCCAAATGTGTCCAAACGACAGACAATGCGATTTTCTTTGTGACAAGTTGCTCAGTTAACTCAGCGTTTGATTTCTCCATGTTGCTTCCATGCCGCTGACAAGACGGGGCCAAGTCATGTGACTACACACATGGTAGTATGTTTTTGCCAGGCCGCATAAGCGGAGCTGACCAAGAAGAGCGAATGTCTCTTACTGACTGACTGACTGACTGACTGGCTGAGCACACCATGTTAAATAGCATAGTGGTTAGAGAAGCGGACCTGAAAACTATAGGTCCCCAGTTCGTATCTCCTCGCAGGCGAAGCGAAGTACGCATTATGAATTATTCTGTGCAGATGAATACTTTGCTGGCTAAAACTTTCAGTATCTACATTATAGTAAGCCTGAAATAAAACAGTTTACGGTTATATTGTGACTGTTTCTGGTGGATTTTCGAAGTATGCATCCATGCATGTGTTTTGGGTCAGAATAGACAAACACATTTGCTGGCTACAACATACAGTAGTTACGTTATAGTAAGCCTTAACTGAAACTGTATACTGTTATATTGTGACTGTTTCTGGCATGGAAAAGTTCATCTTCAGTCTCGCTAGCAATTGCTCAATTCTTATGATTATTCCTAGGAAGTATTGATTCACATTGCAAACATATTTAATCTAGTTCAGCACACAAATGGAAAAATGTTAATCATTTGAAACTTAACCTTTTGTTAATGCAAATTAGACAACATTTTCTTCCTCAACATCTGTTGGAGCCGCTGATACTGTCATAACTCAAAAGACAAGGGGAACTAGGCAAATGCTAATTGTTTGTTCTTAATTACATGTCTCTGCCTTATAGAAGTCCTTAACATGTCAGCTTTTTGTTTTTTTACCTAAAATGGTCCCACCCATCGCAAGTCAATTAGGGTTGGTTGATTCTCCTGTCATTCCAAAATGCTGCTGTTATACAGTTCAGTGTCAGAGGCTTAAGCAGGGAACTGCATCGGGAAATTGTCTGTCTCTCATATTGAGTTTCATAATTTGTTGTGTTATTTTGTGATGGATGCCTTAAAATGGATTTACATTTGATTGTGACTTTTATAATTCAATTAAATGAGACAATTGGTGAGAGGTCTGAATAATTATAGTAGGCACTGTAGGTAAGAGTTGAAAGTAGCTAGCTCATATGGTAACTGTCTGAATACTGTGTTTATGACACACCAGTGATGTGAAGGACTTTGATGTTGACTGTTGCTTGTGACTTCATGACCTCACTGTAAACTTTTGA
Organism: Esox lucius; assembly: GCF_011004845.1. Classification (NCBI taxonomy): domain Eukaryota; kingdom Metazoa; phylum Chordata; class Actinopteri; order Esociformes; family Esocidae; genus Esox; species Esox lucius. The sequence continues at coordinate 34,021,763 of NC_047576.1, read as the reverse complement.
GTGTCTTGATTTGTCTGTGTTGGCGCCACACTGTTTTGCAATGTGATGACACAGTAGATACAGTATAGAAAATGGGCCTGTTAGAGCAGAAGACACATTGTTTTAGCAGTTTATTCATACGTTAGTTAATAGTTACTCTATGGTTTTGCAATTTCTAATTTACTGACTGTATGGGATTTGGTCAAAGTGTCACAGGACACTACAGGCTGATTGATGTTGTACAGAGATGCCTTTATTACATACATATTTCACTATTCTTTCACCAGTTATGTTTACTGAACACATTCAGATTTGCACCAACGACCATGGCATTAATTACACAAGGGTTGGAAGAAAGAGATGAATGACCCAATTGGAAGCTGGGGGTGATTATGTGGCCATGATGGTATGACAGCTAAACTGTAAATGTAACCAGGCGACCATGTTTAATACCCCTGCAGTTATGAAAAGTGCCTTGGGAACTGTAGTGACCACAGAACCAGGAAACCCATCTAAAAGACTGTACTCTACACGGGACAATGCCCTGTTCCTTCCATATTAAGCAATCTGATCAACGTCTTATGTGGTATTTGACATAAGTCCAGGTGTTCTTCATGCTATATCACCTTTAACTGTAAAGGGTTACAGTTAACAGAAGTTAATCTAACTTCTGTTAGATGAACAAACTGTCTGATTTTATGTGGCATTTTATCTAGGTCAAGGTGTGATTCTTCATAACGAATGACCTGTGACCTTTTGACTTTTCCTCATTCTCAGGATCATCTTTTACTTCCTGCCACCAGCCACAACAAAGGAAGTCGGCCAAAGATGTCTGTGGTGTTGCCTGCTATGAACATTAATGGTAAGTAACTTCTATAGGCTGAGTCCGCTATGCTCTAATGCAATGATGTGTTAACAACATTTTGACAGACAAGTTGTCTTCATCAGGGCATTATATTAAACACTACAGGTCACATGCTTGTAAGTGATTTATAACACACAAGTGCGGGAGGGTGACATGTCAGTAACAACCTGTCCTATCCAGGAGTACATTTGGGGGGGGGGGGTGCAAAATGTTTTAAACTCTAGGAGGACATGAGGTCCTGGTCCACGCATTGCATTTATTGCGTCCACACGCATTGCCCACATGCATTTATTAATTATTCCAATTGGAGTTTTTCCTAGCCACTGAAATTCAACACTGCTGTTGTTTGCTCCTTGAGGTTTAAGGCCGGGTGTTTCTGTAAAAGCACTTTGTGACAACTGCTGTTGTAAAAAGGGCTTTATAAATAAATTTGATTGATTGATTGGTTAGCGCTCACTGAAGATCTCCGTCAATAATGACCTCACTGAACTGTCATCATTGCCATCAGTGCTCCATGTGTTCGTACTATTACTACTATTATGCATTGTCTGGACTCAGTTGTGACTGCGCGCTGTAGAGAAAAGTCATACTGACAATGGCTCCGCATTCACTTCACAGGTTTTTGCTTATTACTGTTTATATTGATTTTATTTTTGTTCATGCTGCATTGTCACTCATACAGTATGATCAACTATAGACTTTTTCTCTACTTACCGGAGCACTTGCTGTGATTCCTTGCATGTTGGTATCCTATGTAGATCTCTGCAATCCGCCATTACCAAGCATTGTACTCGATGTTCAATCCCTGGACAACAAAATGGACGAACTACACGCTTGGATTATCTCCCAACGGGACATTACGAACTGCTATGTGCTGGCATTTGTTGAGATCTGGCTAGACCCTATGATGCCTGACTCTGCCATTACCCCAGCTGATTTTTCCATCTACCGGCAGGATAGAACTTCAGAGTCAGGTAAATGTAAAGGCGGAGTGGTCTGCATTATGGTTGACTCTCGCTGGGGTTCGGATGTTGCAGTACTTTCAACAAACTGTTCACCAGACCTGGAGCTCCTAACTATAAAGGTATTGCCCTTCTACCTCCTGCGAGAATTCAGCTCCACAATAATCACAGCATTCTACATACCAGCGCACTGGAGGACCTAAAACACTCGCTGGAGGACCTATACGGAGTAATTAATGGACTAGATGACGCTCACCCTAAGGCAGCTTTTATTGTTGTTGGCGACTTCAATAGGGCAAATATGAGGATAGTTTTGCCCAAAATACCACCAGCACATTAATTTTCCTACCCGTGGGCATCAGATTGTGGACCATTGTTATTCACAAATACGGAACAGCGACAAACCTCTCCCCTGCCCGGCCTTTGGGAGGGCAGATCACACCTCCATTCTTCTCCTTCCAACCTACAGACAATGTCTAAAACAGGACAAACCGGTTATTCGAGCAGTTCAACGCTGGAATAAGGAATCCCTTACCACTCTCCAGGACTGCTTTGAAACAACAGATTGGCAGATGTTCTGTGTTGCTGCCTTTGGGGACATTGATAAATAACACAGACTCAGCACATATCTCCAAGTAAATCAATTATGTCGTCCCGAAGGTAAATGTTCAGACATTCCCCAACCAAAAGCCCTGGGATGAAGGTAATGTCCGTGCTAAGCTCAGAGCACGGTCCTCTGCTTATATTTCCGGGTACCTGGAGGCTTTGAGGAGGTCCAGATATGACCTACAGAAGGCCATCAGAGATCCAAAAAGAGACTACAGGGATAAGTTGGAGTCTAACTACCACAGCTCTGACCCGAGATGCATGTGGTGTGGACTGCAACACATCACAGACTGTGTCCTCAGGGGGTGCACCGACCAGCTAGTGGTTTTCACCTCTATATTCAACCTCTCTCTGACTCTGTCTGCAGTCCCCACCTGCTTCAAACAGACCACCATCGTCCCTGTACTGAAGAAACCTTCCAACACCTGCCTGGATGACTACTGCCCTGTAGCACTGACCTCCTTCATCATGATGTGCTTCAAGCGGCTGGTCAGAACCAACATCTGCTCCACCCTTCCTGTCACCTTTGACCCCTTTCATTTTGCATACTGCCCCAAAAGATCTACAGACGATGCCATTGCACTGACGACACACACTGCCCTCTCCCACCTGGAAAAAGGCAACACATACGTGAGGATGCGGTTTGTGGACTACAGATCAGCCTTCAACACTATTTTGCCTGCTAAGCTTGTTCCTAAACTGCAATTGCAATTGGATCGTGGACTTCCTGACAAGCAGACCCCAGGTGGTGAGAATGGGCAACCTCACCTCTGCGCATCTGAGCCCCCCAGGGCTGTGTACTCAGTCCCATCCTGTACTCCCTGTTCACGCATGGCAGAGAGGAGGTAGAGGACCACCAATATGTGCCCAAATAGGCAACGTAACATTTGTTTTGCAACGAAAGCCATACCTCTGAGTTCTAATGTCATTTATTGATAAGACGTTGAAAGTTAAACTACTCTGAAAAGTTCCCGTTCTGTAAATAATGCACCCTTCTCAACTTCCTGTCAAAGTGTGCAAATCCATCTGTCCATCTTTTTCTAACCTAGGTAAACTGTGAAAAGATAAGTACTTGTGTTTTTTCTTACGGAGTTTAGCAACATGTTTATCAACCAATCAGTAAAATGTATTTTATAAAACCCTTTTTACATCAACAGATGTCACAAAGGGCTTTTACAGAAACCCAGCCTGAAACCCCATTGAGCAAGCATCAAGAGTTAGGAGCAAAGCGTCTGCAATATATCTCAATAGAGTGACAGCGATTAGCTGGAGATACAAAATTGCGCTTACTTCTGAAGTAAGTCTGAGTGTGTTCAGATGTAGTCTACATGTATATTTCAGATGTCAGTAGCTAGTAACTTCTTTAAATCGATCTCTCACCATATACTGTAATGGTCTGCTTCTCCTCTCTGTCACTATTTTCCTGTCCTTTGAGTTTGCTCACAGTGATTGATTTAAATATGATGATGTTTTCCATCCAACTACTTGAAGCTAGTTGGTTTTTAGTACCGTTCCCCACCCAAACAGATTACCCATGTTTAAGCCCAGAGATAGCTCTGATTGTTTTTTGAGTCTGTTTGCTTTTCATCAGTGTGACTCAGGTGTGCGCTAATAGTTAGCCCTGTGCCAAGTTCTGCACTGTTTACACAACTCCCTTTTACTCTGACCCTCTGATCGTTGTTGGAAAGCTTGTTACAGCCGGGCCTTGTAATGGTCAGCAAACAGATGACCGAGGGAACAGACTTTACAGCTGCTCATCTATATCGTTATATTTAGATGATTATAGCTTAGTGCCATGTCATAAAGGGTAACATTTGAAACATGTAGTGTGTATCTTCATAGTACAGCACTTCCAAATTCTAGTGCTTGCGTAGCAGTAAAATTCCTGGCTCCATGAACATAATGCAACTTCCCATAAGAAACCAAGGTTCATACCCATATCCACTCTTTACCCCACATGTCCTTGTCATCTGTCTCTCTCAACACCTGCCTGTAAAAGCATAAAATTCTGTAAAGCTTCCCCTCAAAAAGTTAAGACTTACTGAAATTATTGCCCTTGACCATCCCCACACCAAAACAAAATATAACTTTGGGCATCCGCGGATGTACTGATGTTCTCGTTCTCATGCGCAAGCAAACCTGTTCACCTCAAGGCCTCTTATTTGTTTATTATATTTGTCATGCTGGTGTAGCCAAAGTGTTTCCTAAGAGCCTAAAATTTGTTTGTGTTTGGCCTGGATTTCCATGACATCATCATTGTGTTTTCTCTATGGTCCTTGTCTTGCCTGGCCAGACCACTAATACTAAATGGGAGTGGCCATAGCGATGACCCAACTCTGTTTGGAATCCATTGTACTGTATCTTACCAGTCTGTTGTTCTTGGCTTTTTAACCGGTCCTGTTTAATGTTACTGATCGTCTATGTTGTCTTCCCATTTTCTTGCTCGCTTTCCTTCAATCTGTTTCCTTCACTCTCTTTCCATCTCTATCTCTTGTTCCCTCCAGATGTAGCATCTGATTTGGTTAGTGGTTAGCTAGCCCAGGGAGGAGTGAATGAGTCAGTGGAACGTGATATTGTTACTCTGCAGGGAAGAATGAGCAGGGCATTGCATTGGGAAACCTTTTGTTTTGCTTTTTTCAGGCATTTCAGAAGTTGTAGTGATGAAGATAAACATTGTTTTACTACTCTCTTCAAACATTGAATGTGGCTTCTTGAAAGCCATTCGGCTATGGCGGATCTATGGTTTCACAACTGCTGCCACAAAACATGTTTAAAGCGCCGCTTAACCACCATTTCCTTTGAAATGCTTATAAATGCATGAATTTCGTATACTTAGAGGTAAACAAACATTGAGATATTCCAAAATCGATTAGATATTTTTTATTTTGGTCATTCCTCCAATAGGGGATCATTTTCATTATGTTTTTGTTTTCTGATGTCTAAACTGTTATTTCTTAAATTAAAATAAATAATATTATAGTTTTTGTTGATAAGCACATTTTACCTGCCATAGCAGATACACCTAGTGCTCAATTACAGAGGCTTTGGGTTTCTATCATCACCTAAATAATCCCCTTTACTCTCACTGGACCCTAATCACTGCTCGTCTAATTGCTCTACTGGCCTGTTGTTCTCATCTGTCCTTATCCTGGCATTGTGTGTGAATGTGTGCGTGTGTGTGTGCGTGTGTGTGTCCAACAATTAAACCAAAACAATGTATTTTGTCCAAGTGCTTCTGAAATTTGAGTCCCTGGCATGCTTGGAATTGAGCCACCAGTCTACAACAGGATTCGGATCAAAGTTTACCACATATTAAAGAAAACAAGAATACAGACATAACATGAAAAAAAATATATACAGACATAACAAAATATTGAGAATTTTTGGCCTTCAGTTGTCCAGTGGTCTAAGCCACTGCCTCTGCCACACTTAACTATTTCTGCAGTGTTTAAATATAGCCTACTGCTTTCTCAGCAAAACATCTCTCTTCTATATTTCTCAATTTTCCTGTCAAATAAAGAATCAAGCAATTCCCCAAGCATTAGAAGTATCTCTATTCACATTTACAATATTGCAAAGTTAAAAAGACAGATGATATTGAAATAAATCATTCATTGTTCCCACTCGATGTCAGTATAAAATACGGTGCCTTGTCAGAACAATTCTCTCATATTACAGAATTACAAATGGTACATTTTTTTCTGTTTTTTAAACACTGATTCTCATATCCAATTTCTGTAAGGTGACAATGGTTTCATGTTGGGAAATATTTGGAAGGGGGATTATTATTATTTTTGCTTACATAAGCATTTAACCACTTTGGTGTGGAGATCCCATGTTTACACAGATGAAAGAAATTGCCCTATCGAGGAAATAATTACCTTACCATTGGCCTCCTACTGGGAACTGTTAAACCTGCTGTCACATTTGCTTCACAAAACCTCCACTATTGAAGAATCATGTGTCAAGCTGTGAATCTTCAAAAAAAATATCATCAGGGAGCATTGTATAAAGCTTACAGAGAAATGAATACAAATTCATTTATTAGGAAAATGTTACAAAATAATGTACAAGTGTTCCAATATCCCAGTCAACACAGTTAGATCAAGAATCTGTAAGTGGAAGCAGCATTATATCAACCAGGCATTGCCAAGAAAAGGTTGTCATTTAAAATTCAGTGGAAGGAGACTTGTGAGAGAAGGCACAGAAATGCCAACAATCACTTAGAAGGAGCTACTGATTTCAATGGCTGGTAGAGGAGTATCGGTGCCCAGTCAATCATATTAAGTGATTGACTGGTGTATGGTCTGCATGAATTGCATAAATTCTGGCAATTATGGAAGGGTGGCAAGAAAGACGTTTTACACAAAAAGTAGCATGCCATTTAGAATCTGCGGCACTATTCTGAGGCAGCAGTCCCCAAGTCGACTTAAAAATCTGAACCAATTGGAGCAAATAACATATTTTAGCAAACTAACTTTCCAGTAATTTTCCTCTAAATTCATACATACCTAAATAACTTTGAAGACCGACAGGCAGATTGACACACTCTACTACAACGTACTACATGGAATTGTCGTAGAATATTTTGTCCAAGTGCTTCTGAAATTTGAGCGCCTGGCATGCTTGGAATTGAGCCACCAGTCTACAACAGGATTCGCATCAAAGTTTACCACATATTAAAGAAAACAAGAATACAGACATAACAATTTATGTAGTCCATACACCAGTCAAACTCATGTTAAATAGAAGTCATTACACACCTGCCATCATTTAATGTGATTAATCACAAAATGATGGCAGGTGCCCTTTGTCGCCGGTTCTGTTCATAATTTTTATGGACAGAATTTCTAGGCGCAGCCAGGGGCCGGAGGGTGTCAGGTTTGGGGACCACACGATTGCGTCTTTGCTCTTTGCGGATGATGTTGTCGTGTTGGCCCCTTCAAACCAGGACCTTCAGCATGAGCTGGGACGGTTTGCAGCCGAGTGTGAAGCGGTGGGGATGAGAATCAGTACCTCCAAATCCGAGGCCATGGTCCTCAGTCGGAAAAGGGTGGCTTGCCCACTTCAGGTTGGTGGAGAGTGCTTGCCTCAAGTGGAGGAGTTTAAGTATCTAGGGATCTTGTTCACGAGTGAGGGAAGGATGGAACGGGAGATTGACAGACGGATCGGTGCAGCTTCTGAAGTAATGCGGTCGATGTATCGGTCTGTCGTGGTGCAGAAAGAGCTGAGCCGCAAGGCGAAGCTCTCGATTTACCGGTCAATCTACGTTCCTACTCTCACCTATGGTCATGAGCTTTGGGTCATGACCGAAAGGACAAGATCCCGGATACAGGCGGCCGAAATGAGCTTTCTCCGCAGGGTGGCTGGGCGATCCCTTAGAGCTCAGAGTAGAGTCGCTGCTCTTCCACATCGGGTCAGCTGAGGTGGCTTGGGCATCTGTTTCAAATGCCTCCGGAACGCCTTCCTGGGAAGGTGTTCCGGTCCTGTCCCACCGGGAGGAGACCCCAGGGAAGACCTAGGACACGCTGGAGGGACTATGTCTCCCGGCTGGCCTGGAAACGCCTCGGTGTCCCCCCGGAAAAGCTGGAGGAAGTGTCTGGGGAGAGGGAAGTCTGGGCATCTCTGCTTAGACTGCTGCCCCTGCAACCCGGCCCCCGATGAAGCGGAAGAAGATGAATGAATGGATGAATGAATGAATAATCACAAAATTAAGTTCAGCTGTTCTAGTAGGATTTTCCTGACATTTTCTTAGTTGCATCTCAGAGCAAAATCCATTGTCCACAGAGAGCTTCCAAAGCGTCAGAGGGATCTCATTGTTGAAATATATCAGTCAGGAGAAGGGTACAAAATAATTTCCAAAGCATTAAATATACCATGGAACACAGTGAAGACAGTCATCATCAAGTGGAGAAAATATAGCACAACAGAGACATTACCAAGAACTGGACGTCCCTCCAAATTTGATGAAAAGACGAGAAAGAAACTGGTCAGGGAGGCTTCCAAGAGGCCTACAGCAACATTAAAGGATCTGCAGGAATTTCTGGCAAGAACTGGCTGTGTGCTATGTGTGACAAAAATCTCCCATATTCTTCATATGAATGGGCTATGGGATAGCAAGCCGAAAGCCTTTTCTTACAAAGAAAAACATCCAAGCCCAGCTGAAGTTTGCAAAAACAAACATCAAGTCTCCCAAAAGCATGTGGGAGAATGTTATGGTCTGATGAAAGCATAATTCCAAAAAGTGTTTGGCGCAACAACAACACTGCACCTCACCCAAAGAACACCATACCCACAGTGGTGGCAGCATCATACTTTGGGGCTGTTTTTCTTCAGCTGGAACCAGGGCCTTAGTCAGGGTGGAGGGAATTATGAACGGTTCCAAATACCAGGCAATTTTGGCACATAACCTTCAGGCGTCCGTTAGAAAGCTGAAGATGAAGAGGAAGTTCACCTTTCAGCACGACAACGACCCAAAGCACACATCCAAATCAACAAAAGCATGGCTTCAGCAAGATTAACATTTTGGAATGGCCCAGCCAGAGCCCAGACCTGAATCCAATTGAACATCTGTGGGGTGATCTGAAGAGGACTGTGCACAGGAGATGTCCTCGCAATCTTGACAGATTTGGAGCGCTAAGAAGTGGGTAAAGAAGAGTGGGTAAATATTGCCACATCAAGATGTGCCATGCTAATAGACTCCTACCCAAAAAGACTGAGTGCTGTAATAAAATTAAAAGGTGCTTCAACAAAGTATTATTTCACACCTATGCAACCAGGTTATTGTGAGTTTTTAATTTTTCCCCCTCAAAGATTTCAGTTTGTTTTTCAATTGAATTGTTCACCTTATATGTCACATTAATGGTTGAAAATGTTCTGACATGATTTATCTTTGTCTCATTCTTTTACATCACATGAACCTGGCATTTTAGATTTTGGCATTTCAGACAAGAACCTGGGTGTGTAGACTTTTTATATCCACTGTATACATTATTCTACATTTGTTATATTATTGTTTGCATTATAACTGCTTGGTGTAACTGTTAAGTTGCAAGGACTGATGTCACTGGCAACAAGTTTAGTTGCTTTGCTTTACTTACTCCTAGGATTTGAATTGCCCTGTCACAGCCCTTTCCACTCCACTATTTAATGTTGCTCTTGTGTTGGACTGATTTTGAACTGGGTCTCCTGCATGTCACAAAACGCTTCGTCCCTTAAGCTTAAGCCCTCTTGTTACATTTGTTGAGCTAACACGTCTTCAAGTCTCTGACAAGGTTATTCATTATGAAACTTGTGACTGACTCTGTTTCTTTGCTGCATTATGTAAGACTTAGCTGAGTAAGCCTCGGCATTTGTGTTGTGATCTTGATGCGTTTGTTCAAGGAGGAAGTCAAACAGGGGTGATGTGTAACACAGGGTGACCACATTTATGTGATGAGGAACTTGTCAGGTACCTGAAGATTTGCATTGCCTGACTTGTCTGAAGGAATCCTAGGTTTGTGAAATTTTACACTACAAAAGAGAGTTAATGAGAGAGAAAATGTCTTATTATATCTAATTACAGTAAAAGTAACAATTTACATTGGCATCCTTCGCCAGCAGATAGCAACAGGGTTGTGGGCTGGAATCATGGAATATATTCTACATTAGGTAGCCTATATAAAATGTCTTTGGGTACACAAACTGAATAAAAACAGCAGAGTAGTTGGTATTTTACTGTTTTAGTTGTAATACATTTTCAGAGATTTATTTGAGTTTTTCTAACTTGATTATTGTGGGGAGCTATCAATAAAGTTGTGAAAAGTCAGATGAAATCTGTTTTCAGGCTGTAAGGCAACAAAATGTGAACATTTTGAAAGGGAGTGGTGACTTTCTATACCCACTTAAATTAGCATAATTCAACACACCTCGCAATATCTGTGCTTTCTCAAACCTCCCTAAGATACATTTTTTGTTTTGAAACCTCACATTTTTGGCTGGATGTGTAACATTTTGTTTATAGGTTTTATAAATAATTAACCTAATAATAAAATGTTTGTCCCAATCATACCTCAGTTAGTCAAATCCAACTTAGTACACAATTTTCTGGGACGGTAGCACTTTTAAAAAGAGTGTACAACAGTTGCAGACCGAAAATAATATTTTAGCAGGAACTGACAGATGTTGACTTTGGCCATGGATCACATACTGTGACTGTTGATTCTGGTTCTTATAGGCAAGGCAGAGTTTCAGCATAGACTACTTTTTTGCTTGATCATGTATGCTGGAATTTAGTCTCTTTTGAGGGGTCTCTGTTGGCTCTCTATATGGACTTGATCTATTCTGGGCTCATTGTGAGTTTCATAGTATTTCACTCCAAATAAAGATGTATACTTTTATTCTGCTAACAGTAGCTAACATAAATGTAATCCCATTAAATGAAATCTTTCTCAGATAAATGAGGACCTCAAGAGTTGTCTCTTGGTACTAATACCTTCTTTTTTGTACTGTCCAGATGCGGTATTGCTATAACAAAGATGCTCTAAAGAATATGTATACAGTACCAGTCAAAAGTTTGGACATTCAAGGGTATTTCTTTAGTTTTACTATTTTCCACATTGTAGGATAATAATGAAGACATCCAAACTATGAAATAACACATGGATTCATGTAGCAAACAAAAAAGTGTTGAACAGACAGAAAGAATTTCATTTTCTATGTTCTTTCAAGTAGCCACCTTTTCCCAGGATGACAGCTTTGCACATACTTTGCATTCTCTCAACCAGCTTCATGAGGTTTTCAAAAATAACGAGTAGTTGTGTCCAAACCTTTGACTGGTACTGTGTATAAAAAACTATTCTTCTGCTCAGATGTCATTGCAAACTCTATTGAACAGCTGATTATGTACTAAACCCTTTTTACCACATTGCATGATGCTATTCTCCTCGGTTTAAGAAGTCATGCTGATTTTTACTTTGTGGCTATACATTCATTGGAGTTTTGTCATATGAAGAGAACTGCAGTTATCGATTTGAAAATTGAGATGAAGAATGAACTTCATGATCCTGCTAGAATTAGAAATGATAATGGCATGTGGTCAGATATTTGGAGGACATGTTTATGCAATAACTCTTTCAGGTCTAAGCTCATGATATTGCAGCAACTTTAGCAAGGCTATGAGCCATGTTACAGTTCTCTCAATGGGTCTGAGTCTTATTAGTGTGAATGGTAAGGAATATGCCTTTCTTGCAGTAGACCCGTGTTCACTTTCCACTCTCTCTGCTTGCCACGTATTATACAAATGTTTTTAATCATGTAGCCTACTTTTTCACACAGACCAGCATTAGAAAAAAAACATTCATTGTAAGAATTTTTTGCTTAGTGGAGGATGACACTTGGCTGCCTGTAGCGTGTCATATGCAGTTTCTACCAAACTTGATTTGGGTTTTCTATAGGGCTAATTTTAACATACACATTTAGACAATAGAGCTAGATTTTGTCAAAACTAGTTTTTGAAATGAGGCGGTTGTGTTGCATAGAGGTCTAAATCACTGCCTCTAAGTACAAACACATCATTGTAGCCAGGAATTAAAATACCGGTCGTGCCATACAGACAGCGTCTAGGGATCCCAACAAAGGCAGAACAAATTAACACAGCACCATCTGGAATAGATGAACTACCTTGAAGACCAAGGTAGTCCAGCAGGGTTATGGGTGAGCCCATTGAAGAGTGTTAGCAGCATCAACCTCTGTTCCGTGGGAGGCCTCCTCGTTCTTGAGCACTTTATATTATAATTTGGGTCCTTTATATCTGCAGCTGTTGTAAAAATGTAAAAAGTATTTAAATCTTACTAATTAGACAGTCACTGGTGTAAATCTACATTTGGTCACTTTAAACTAGATTAACTGTGTGTCTGGCTTTGTCTGTTAAAATGATTTGGAAGGCAGGCAATGGCCAGATGGCAAATAGTATAAATGATACAGTATGTTACTGTATGAAAGTGAGTGTTAAACCACCCAAAAACAATCTCAAAATCTGGATCTGTTATCCAGGATTTCCTGGTTTCATTGCTCTCTCTACCCCCTCAGGCACCTAAATATGCCCTCATGCATTTTGACCCACATGACTTCCTGGTTGGAAGAGCAGTGTAGATAAAAAGCAATATAGCCTGATGCATATGCTTTAGAGGAAGAGTTACTGCGATCTGCAACTTTTTTCAATCCATTGGGAGTTTTGACGATTTAGTGAAAGTCTCCTTTCACTATAAAATTAAGGGAACATGTAATCATCACAGTAAAATACCAAGTCAGTTAAACTTCAGGGATATCAATCTGTTTAGTTAGGAAGCATAAGCGATTGTGAATGAGTGTTACCTGTTTTAGTGCAAATGAAAGTGACAACAGGTACACTGGAGAGGCAACAGCAAGACAACCCACAAAAAGGGAATGGTTATGCAGGTGGTGGCCACAGTTAATTGCTTTCTCCTGATCCTTCCTGACTGATTCTTCTCTAGTTTTGAATTTTGCTGGTATCCTTGTCACTACTGGTAGCATGATGTGTTACCTGCAGCCTATTCAGGTTGTACAGGTAGTCCAGCTCGTCCAGGATGACATGGGGCTATACACACTACTGAGTCATATTATGAGTTGCCATGATGAAATTCACGCAAGTTGGAACAGCCTGTGATTTCAATTGTTTACTTTGATTTTTGGTGTGGGTTTGAATCCAACGCTTCATCAGTTGGTGATTTTGGTTTCCATTGACTGTTGTTACGTCATTTTGTTCTCAACTAATTACACAATGTACAGTAAAGATTTTGATCTTTAACATATTTCATTCATCAAGACCCGATGTGTGATTTAGGTGATCCCTTAATTCTTGGGGTGTATGTATAGATATGTCCCTTCACTTCACACTTTATTCTATAGACTTAATTTATAATTCATTTTTTTAAATTGCCACCAATTTACATACAATACCCCATAATGAAAAAGCAACTTTTAGAAATTTTCTCCAAATTATTGAACATAATTTTTCAGTATGTAAGTATTAGGACCCTTAATTCAGTACTTGAAGCGATAACAGCTTGGAGTGTATTTGGGTAATCCTCTACCACCTTTCCACACCTGGATTTGCGCAGTTTGTCCTATTGTTCTTTGCAGATCCTCTCATGTTCGGTCAGCTTGGATGGGGAGCATGTGGTCTGCAATGTTCAGGTCTCCCCATATGTTTTTAATTGGGTTCAAGTCCAGGCTCTGGCTGGGACAGGCAAAGACATTCACCGATTTGTCCTGAAGCCTCTCCTACTTTGTCTTGGTTGTTTGGTTTGGGTTGTTGTTGTGATGAAAGAATAATTTTTGCCACAGTCTGAGGTCCTTTTGTGCTCTGGATCAGTTTTTTTTCAAAGACCTTCATGTATACAGGTGCTGGTCATATAATTAGAATCTCATCAAAAAGTTGATTTATTTCAGTAATTCCATTCAAAAAGTGAAACTTGTATATTATATTCATTCATTACACACAGACTGATATATTTCAAATGTTTATTTATTTTAATTGTGATGATTATAACTGACAACTAATGAAAATCCCAAATTCAGTATTAGAATATTACTTAAGACCAATACAAAAAAAATATTTTTAGAAATGTTGCCCAACTGAAAAGTATGAGCATGTACCGCACTCAATACATAGTTGGGGCTCCTTTTGCCTGAATTACTGCAGCAATGCAGCGTGGCATGGAGTCGATCAGTCTGTGGCACTGCTCACGTGTTATGAGAGCCCAGGTTGCTCTGATAGTGGCCTTCAGCTTTTCTGCATTGTTGGGTCTGGCGTATCGCATCTTCCTCTTCACAATACCCCATATATTTTTTATTGTGTCAAGGTCATTCAAGTTTGCTGGCCAATTAAGAACAGGGATACCATGGTCCTTAAACCAGGTACTGGTAGCTTTGGCACTGTTTGCAGGTGCCCAGTCCTGTTGGAAAATGAAATCTGCATCTCCATAAAGTTGGTCAGCAGCAGGAAGCATGAAGTGCTCTAAAACTTCCTGGTAGATGGCTGCGTTGACCTTGGACCTCAGAAAACACAGTGGACCAAAACCAGCAGATGACATGGCAACCCAAACCATCACTGACTGTGGAAACTTTACACTGGACTTCAAGCAACGTGGAACCCCATGTCTTGCATACGTCTGTGCGTGGTGGTCCCTGAAGCACTGACTCCAGCTGCAGTCCACTCTTTGTGAATCTTCCTCACATTTTTTAATGGGTTTTGTTTCACAATCCTCTCCAGGGTGCGGTTATCCCTATTGCTTGTACACTTTTTTCTACCACATATTTTCCTTCCCTTCACCTCTCTATTAATGTGCTTGGACACAGCTCTGTGAACAGCCAGCCTCTTTAGCTATGACCTTTTGTGTCTTGCCCTCCTTGTGCAAGGTGTCAATGGTCGTCTTTTGGACAGCTGTCAAGTCAGCAGTCTTCCCCATGATTGTGTTGCCTACAGAACTAGACTGAGAGACCATTTAAAGGCCTTTGCAGGTGTTTTGGGTTAATTAGCTGATTAGAGTGTGGCACAAGGTGTCTTCAGTATTGAACCTTTTCACAATATTCTAATTTTCTGAGATACTGAATTTGGGGTTTTCATTAGTTGTCAGTTATAATCATCAAAGTTAAAAGAAATAAACACTTGAAATACATCAGTCTGTGTGGAATGAATGTATACATTATACAAGTTTCACTTTTTGAATGGAATTACTGAAATAAATGATATTAAAATTTTATGACCAGCACCTGTATTTCTCCATTTCTCCATGTCTCTGAGAAGCATCTCCACAGCATGATTCTCCCAACATAATGCTTCATCATATGGAGGGTAGTACTTGTGATGAGCGGTGCCTTGTTATGGCCAGATGTAGTTCTTGGCATTCAGGCCCAGTAGGCCAAATTGATTTTAGTTTCATCAGACCAGAGAGTCTTTTTTCTTCACACTCTCATTAGTTCTTCAAGCATCATGTCATATGCCTTTTCAGGAGTGGCTTCCATCTAGCCGCTACCATAAAGGCCTGATTGATAGATGGCTGCAGTGATGTTTATTCCTTCTGGCTGGTTTTCCCATCTCTGTAGAGAAACTATGAAACTCTTTTGGAGTAGCCATTATGTTCTTACTCACCTCCCTGTCACTTTCTTGCTCAGTCACTTAATTTGGCCGGATGGCCAGCTCTAGGTCTAAGTCTTTGTGGTTCCAAATCTCTTCCGTATCACAATGATAGAGCCAACTGTGCTCCTGGGAACTTTCAATGCTTTAGCAATTTAAATCAGCAGTTGTCACAAAGTGCTTATACAGATATCTAGCCTAAAACCCCAGAGAGCAAGCAATGACAAGATATTGACGCACAGTGGCTGGGAAAAACTCCCTAGGATTTATAATATATACAACTAAAGAACACACAAGTATGTTAACCAAATTGAAATCTGAAGCACTTTAGGTCCATGGTTTGTAGTTACTGAAATGCATCATAATGGTATTTGGAAGTTAGGGAAAATCAAGTAATCATTGAGTTTAGAGAAGACATGAGTTTCAGTTTTGCCACAGTCCTTGAAAGGGTATGTGTGTCCAAACGTTTGACTGGCCATGTACAATATATTTTGTCAAACTAGAGGGACCTTGTGTCTAAATAACTGTTTTAGAAAAATTCTAACCACCATGCCTCATGATAAAAAAATAATTTAATTGCATGTCTCCAGTGAAATCATTATAAAATAGGCTACTTCTCACATTCTAAATAGCTGTTGGGAGCTTTTTGATGCAACAAATAAGCTACCGTATTTTAGAGTATGTAACGCGCACGTTATACAAATTTTTAAAAACAGCACACTCATATTGTGCGTTATTTGCTGGTGCGCACTAAACATTATATTTTTACGTGTAAACAATGTGCAGTCTCCTATAATTCTATTGCAGTGCTCTGTTTCAGGTTTTGGTTAAAAACAATCAGGGAGGAACATGTCCCTATGATGAATTAATTACCAGTACTTCTGCATTATAACAGCGCCAATGAATTTCTTCTGCGTTGTAATGGCCCCACCAATTCATCTACTTTTAAAATAACAACATACTATTTTCTACGCGTCACGTGCACATTATGTAAAATTGCGCATATGGACAGTTTTTTTTACCCAAAACTGAAAAGGCGCGCACTATGAAAGGGCTCGCATTTTACACGTGTCGGCGCAAAATGCGCTGAAATACTGTAATTGAAACAATGTTGCAAGTTTATTATGATGAGCTCAAACCAGACAAGAAATAGAGAAGTGAGAAATGCTGAAATGACCTGTCCTGAAGCGTAGCAAATGTGAATTATATGATATTTATTGTTATAATCCAGATATTTTCTTCTTATGATATGACTCGAAAATTGGATCTTGGATATTTTTATTTATACATATTAAGTGGTAGTCTAGATAGCCAATGGCTAGTTTTTGCAAAGATGTGGAAGAGCGATTTTTTTATCTAATTCTAAACAAAGTGAATATCAGAACTGAATTTGAATGCATATGAGATTTGGATTACTACTCCTGAAAATGTTGTGATGTCACATTAACAATTTTGCCCATGTCCATGTCATTGCAACAACTTCACAAGTTGTTCTATTTCATATCTCTGCTCCCTCAAACAGGTAGTATTAACCTGCACATACACACTGGAGGTGAGTGGATTCCCCAGCCAACCTGCACAATTGAGCTAGCATGCACCCAATTGACCAGAAAAACCTCCCAGAGTGTGACAAGGCAAGCAGATTTGTTAAACATTGATCTGTCTACCATTGGTGGCCAAATAGTACCCAAGATTCAGTTGGCACTGATCACACTATACACATCCATCTTCTCCACAAAGCTATTTCCATGACCAATTCTAGATTGACCAGAACTACACTCACCTAAAGGATTATTAGGAACACCTGTTCAATTTCTCATTAATGCAATTATCAACCAATCACATGGCAGTTGCTTCAATGCATTTAGGGGTGTGGTCCTGGTCAAGACAATCTCCTGAACTCCAAACTGAATGTCAGAATGGGAAAGAAAGGTGATTTAAGCAATTTTGAGCATGGCATGGTTGTTGGTGCCAGACGGGCCGGTCTGAGTATTCCACAATCTGCTCAGTTACTGGGATTTTCACGCACAACCATTTCTAGGGTTTACAAAGAATGGTGTGAAAAGGGAAAAACATCTAGTATGCGGCAGTCCTGTGGGCGAAAATGCCTTGTTGATGCTAGAGGTCAGAGGAGAATGGGCCGACTGATTCAAGCTGGTAGAAGAGCAACTTTGACTGAAATAACCACCTTGTTACAACCGAGGTATGCAGCAAAGCATTTGTGAAGCCACAACACGCACAACCTTGAGGCGGATGGGCTACAACAGCAGAAGACCCCACCGGGTACCACTCATCTCCACTACAAATAGGAAAAAGAGGCTACAATTTGCACGAGCTCACCAAAATTGGACAGTTGAAGACTGGAAGAATGTTGCCTGGTCTGATGAGTCTCGATTTCTGTTGAGACATTCAGATGGTAGAGTCAGAATTTAGCATAAACAGAATGAGAATTCATCATGGATCCGTCATGCCTTGTTACCACTGTGCAGGCTGGTGGTGTAATGGTGTGGGGGATGTTTTCTTGGCACACTTTAGGCCCCTTAGTGCCAATTGGGCATCGTTTAAATGCCACGGCCTACCTGAGCATTGTTTCTGACCATGTCCATCCCTTTATGACCACCATGTACCCATCCTCTGATGGCTACTTCCAGCAGGATAATGCACCATGTCACAAAGCTCGAATCATTTCAAATTGGTTTCTTGAACATGACAATGAGTTCACTGTATTGAAATGGCCCCCACAGTCACCAGATCTCAACCCAATAGAGCATCTTTGGGATGTGGTGGAACGGGAGCTTCGTGCCCTGGATGTGCATCCCACAAATCTCCATCAACTGCAAGATGCTATCTTATCAATATGGGCCAACATTTCTAAAGAATGCTTTCAGCACCTTGTTGAATCAATGCCACGTAGAATTAAGGCAGTTCTGAAGGCGAAAGGGGGTTAAACACAGTATTAGTATGGTGTTCCTAATAATCCTTTAGGTGAGTGTATGATTCCCAGTAACCGATGGGTCCAATCAGATTAATCGAACTGTTGGATTGGACCAGAGAAACAACACATAACAGATATTTTGCAGTGTTTGCTACTGTTTAGATAAAGATGATCCAATCGCTGAATTGATTTAATAGAACACTTGTCATTTTGATGTCACCTAAACAGCTACATAGAAGAAGTCTTAGAATTAAATATGTAGGGAATGAAAATGTTTGTAGATTTTTTTCTTCAGTCAATGCACACTCCTGCCCTATAAAAACATTGTGCTTGTAATATACCAAGTGCAGAAGCACATATCAGAAGTACTTTCCCTAACTATTTCAGGAACCCTTAGTTGGTCAAATTAAATAAATTATTTCCCAAATAAATATTTTTTAGATTTTTTTTAACATGGATGATAATCTCTCATACTCTATATCCTAGTTTTCCAGATTTGCTTTGTCTGTAGTCACATTCCTAAATAGAAAGCCAGAAGAAAACAGAGGTGCCCAGTTTAATCCTTGCAATGTAAACTCACTTTTCCCTCCTAACATGCACAGGTGACACAATGTCTGAGGAGCATGGGAAATGTTTCTCTGAAACATAAGTGAAGGTGTACGTAATAATTAAGCCATTATGTGCAACAAAGTGAATGTACGTCTTTATCTAGACGAGACCCTTGAAATAGCATGAACTGTTTCAATAGCTTGATTTCTCCACATCAGACTGATGGAGAGTAAATCTTTCCAGTTCCATTTTGCTCTGTAGTCTCAAGACACAAAATGGCTTTCATCTGGAGGGAGCAGATTGGTTCTGCTAATAGAGGACCATAGTTTGATGGACAATAGTGCAATTGCAGTTTTATTTTCAAGTGGGACTTTCATTTAGGTCATCTGCTCTTTGTTTAGTGATTTGTCTATGGTTCATGGATTCTGTAAAAGTTAGATTGCCCAAATATTTCAGGAAGATTTGGCTCCTTAAAAGGAGTGAAGGACTCTCACTCGCCTTCTCCCTGTTTATTTAAAAGTCTGCTTCGTTTGAAAGGTGCTCAATCAATTTGAAGTGACATGTTTAGAAGAGAAGATTATTTGGAAATTACTTTTTTTATTCCAGGTGTGTTCACGGTGCCCTCTTGTTCATTTTTAGATATCCAAGTTTGTCTGTATAGTGGGAGCGTGTAACAGGTTGAAGGTAAAACGCTGCAGTGCTGTACACACAAGTTAGGATCAGATGGTTCTATACTTATAGCCTCCTAGCTCTATCTAACCACAGTAGACAGAAACAGAGCACCCCCTCCAGTCCTATAGGCAGAACTCTACATCAGACCAGATGTTCAGCCCATATAATACTGAAGTCTCATGCAAGCCTTTTTGTATTCAGAAATACCACACAGTATCAAAGAGGCGTAGAGATGGTGAGGTTCTTTTTTTACCTGAGGTCAATAGTGTTTTTTGGGTATATGTTAATGATTGCTGGACAGATTCAGACTGGTTTTGACCAGGAATTTGCTCTACCGGTAGGCTGCAAGGATTGTTAAATTGCCTATTACTGGTAATATGTCAGTATCTCCTATGTTCTATTTTTCATTTTTTCACAAATTGCTGTGTTATCAGACCAAGAGGCTTAGCTGACACTAGGGACAATGGCACACCTCCACTCCACACACACACACAGTGGGCTGCAACTGAAGGGGCTTTGCAGGAAGGAAGGTCCGTTCTGGAAGGTGTCCAATACCACCAGTAAAACGGAAAAGAGGAGCCCTGGCAGACAGACAGTGTTTGGTTTTTAGGGGCTTTTGGCAGATACCTCAAAGTCCTGCTGTTTTAAAGTAGCAGTGCACAGGTCACGCCCACCTGAGGATCTCTGTTTCAGCCATCTATTTCATGTGTTTTAGGAGACCAATACCAAGTGGTCTCTTAAATGTTGCTGGATTCATTGCTCTCATCTTCACACTGTCGACTCTGTCCCAATCTTAATGTAGGATGTTTGTGGGAATTCAAAACATTAAAACGTTTCTCAACCCTGCTCCTGGGTGCATCCCTGCCCTGCATGTTTTACATCTCTCCCTGCTCTGTCACACCTGATTCAAATGATCAGTTCATTATCAAGTCCTTCATGAGCTACATCAGGTAGTGATGGCCATTCAAGGCTTCATTACCGTTCTTCTAGCAGCATGATATTATGCTAGCAGTGCTAACTCAGATTTTCTTTTTAAAATAAAAGCCATAATTGAAATGTATACTGTAATTTAGTCTGTACATTTTATGGTTAATGTCCGTTCCAATGTTATTCTTGTCTGTTCTTTTTCACAGACTTGATTGTTAACTATATTGCCTTATAAATTTTAATGATGGCTTTTATTGTGATAAAGAAAATCTGAGTGCTGCCAGCATAATATCCTGCTGCTAATATAATGCTAATGAAGCCTGGAATGGGCGTCACTAACATCAGGTATGTTAGGGCAAGGAGATATCTAAAACATGCAGGATAGGGGGGCGTCCAGGAGCAGGGTTGAGAAGGTTGAATTGTTTACAAAATACATGAGTGACTTCTGAAAATCAACTCTCGGGTTGTATTAATACTGTTTGTTATATCTGTGGGTGTAATCTAGAGGCAAGTGTTTAAAATGTAATATTGTCTCTTGACACGCTTGAATTATGCAAGGGAATGTGACAATAACAATTCATAAGGGCCAGAGTGGAGACACCACAGGTAAGGCTAAACAGGAAGTTTGTTTTGGGAGTTTCACACCTGTTTCACCTCATTAATAAATGTTTACATTTATGCAAATGCACCCATTTTATTTTCTTAAAAAACTAATTGAAATTTAAACTTTTACATTTCCACCATTCCATATTTGTCCATACCAGTTAAACATTTTAGGTTCTGTAATTGATCTGATTTTGAAGTATTCTTTTACATTTTCCAACTATTGCATTATTTGTTTAATTGTTATTAAAACTTCTTAATAATTCAGATTTCTAAATCCTAATATTTCTACCTCCATTTAAAGCAAACCATGTAAAACAAGAAACCAGGCAAGCCTAGTTCAGCCAGCCCGCAATAGAAAATGTTGCCACCTCGAGATTCGAAACCTGGTCGCCCACGTTAAAGGCTGTGTCGTTAACCACTACACCACAGAGCTGAACATTTGCTGGGTGTCAGTATAGCCTCTTGTCTCTATCCTGAACAAATCCTCTTTTGTCACTGGCCGTTTGAATAGTTAATTGGCCATTCATGAATGCCATTGATACAGTTAAAATGACTAACGTTTCTAACTAAGTTTACCTCGACCACAAATAGCGGCTATGTATTGCATTTGCCACTGGCCGTTTTAACAGCATATTAGCCAGTAATAAGCTTTACAGGTATCTACTAACTTACTGGAATAGTCATAAGAATTGAGCAATTGCTAGCGAGTCTGCCAAAGCTAATTTCATTTCATGGCATAATAAGTCATTTTCTTCTTTCATGGCAAAACAACATACCCTTTTTCTTTCATTCGTGAATGACATTTATACAATAACTATCCATAAAGGCGACGATAACTAACTTTTTCATCAAGTGAAAAGACGAGATTCGTGGAATCTACCAGAAATAATTAATAAATGTCATTCCTCTCAAAAGATTTGAACTTAGGTCTTCCACATGAGAGGCATTGTCTTTAACCACTACGCGACGGCATTTCACATTTCAGCAGTTGCTAGACTCCATTGAGGATTGTGTAAAACGTTTCTTATGAAGTTTACCTCCACCATGAACTGTATTGCTTTTGCCACTGGCCGTTTTAACAGCTTATTAGCCAGTAATAGGCTTACTAGTATCTACTAACTTCCTAGGAATAATCATAAGAACTGACCAATTTTTAGCGAAACTGAAGATGAACTATTCCATGCCAGAAACAGTCGCAATATAACCGTATATAGTTTTCAGTTTTAGCCAGCAAAGTTTTCGCCTATACGGAATAATTCAGAATGTGTACTTTGCTTCGCCTGCGAGGAGATACAAACTCGGGACCTATAGTTCACAAGTCCGCTTCTCTAACCACTACGCTATTTAACTAGGGGTCGTCAGTCACTCAGTAAGAGATATTCGCTCTTCTTAGCCGGGCTCCGCTTACGTGGTCCGGCAAAAAGCTTAACACTCTTTCTCTGAGACGACTTACTTTGTTGCCTGTGAAGACATTGTGGCCATGTTAAAAGGCCCATCCTCACACCAGGGGGATGAAGTGATGGTGTGTCACCATCTTTATCTCTCTTTACTTTTCCATGCATTGTGGCACACAGGGAATCCCCCATGCACACCGTGGCTGCATCCCAAATGGTATCCTGTTGCATTTATACTTTTGAATAAAACCCAACTGGTGGTGCACAGCTGTGGATGGTGAATAGGGTGCCATTTAAGATGCACCGCCACCTAATGGCAACTTTGTCAAGAGAGAAATTGAATGCAGACTTGTTGGGGGTGTTAGATGGATACTATCATTGGTAAGCTATGGTCTAAAACATTGGATATTAATTTGCTCTGTCATGATCTGTCATGATCTAAGCACATCTAGAAATCTGGCAGTTTTTTCAGGTTTAGGAAAAGTGACTGCTAAATGCTACCTCCCATTCGTAAAAGCTGGAAGCGTAACTAGCATGCAAAAATTAGAACCTACATGTATGCTAATTTTGCTGGTGGGCAGTAAGGAGATTTTCCTATTTTTCCCTTCCAGTTTCCATTACATTCAAGTTGTTTGGGTTATGTTCCATTAACCTACCGCATGTGTTTAATGGTTGAGGGGTCTAATGCCTTGGGCAAGTATCTCTAAAAACAACCTGCGGCTAGATTTCTTCACAGATCTTCTAAAACTGAGCGGAGTTGGGTGTTCTCAAAGCTTTCCGTAGTCAGACCTTTCTCTGGGTCATATAAGAGGAGTAGTAAAACTGTACATCTGTGGTGTTCTGTGCCTCTCCAATCCTTCAGTCCATGTGGTGTGGGTTATGTTATGGAGACACTCAATCCCCACAGAACCACCACTTTACAATACCAGTCCTATAGACAAAGCCATAATAGGAGATATTATGGAGTGTTAGCGGTTCAGTAATGTAAATGTTGACATGCATGCAGGGATCCATTCGAAAAAGAATCAGCTCAACACACTGTGGGGCCAAGCTACATTAACAGGACGGAGTGGTCCATTCAAGAGAGCTGCAGTCAACGTCTCTGACTTTCTCTTGACATTATCTCCCCATGAAGAAAGGTTCATAAACCCTCCTTTCCATGTAATTTACAGTAACTCAGGAAAATGGATGTCAGGAAACAAAATTACATTAACCGTGACCACTCTGGGTCTTAATCCATAATAAACCAACTGTCCACTGCACTCTACAGTGGACCCTTTGAACTTATGGTACTGTGTCCTGTGGTACTGGCATTCTACATTTTCTCTTTCATATGGAGATGAAAGGAGAAGAGAGTTTCCAGATGTTTGTGAACTGAGGAATAGATGTATTGTTGTTGTTTTTTTGCCAATGCACTGACTATCCCTGTCTCTCTGTTTTTTGAACAGATAGCGTAATCAAGGACAAGGAATATGAGGTGATGATGCAGATTGACTGTGAGGTCACAGACACCAGGATCCTTCACATCAAGTCCTCCAGTATCCCACCGTTCTTGCGTGTCAACCGCACAGACACCCTTTACCCGCCATCACCTGCGGACAGCCAAGCCATGCCTCCTGTCCAGGTGCTCATGGGTTCCGCGTAAACAATTCAGACTGATACACAATCCCACAAACCAACCAGTCAATGCAAAATAAACTAAATCGAACAGTGAAATTGAAATTATGAAACTGAAACACAATGTTGTCCTGATCTAAAAGAAAATATGCCTGGGCACATTTTGAGTCTTTTTAAATGTGCAAATTTGGTATTTAAAGATTCAATGTATTTTACTGAACTGGGGTGGTGAGTTCTCTCCCTTTTCCTTGATTTGTATGAGTGTGGACTTGTTATGATTAGGGTAAAATACCGTTATGCAATATCAAGGAAGCTCCGGCGGTTGGTGTTCGTTTGCCACACTCTCTTTCAGCTCTCATATCCGACTGGGTTTGTGAGGGTCAGAGACCAGGGCAGGACTGTGTGTGGGGCTGGACTTTCCATGGCCCCAGACTCCTCTTACCAGAGTAATGGTTGAGCCACAGCAGGGGTCTGAGCATTGAACCCTGAGTCACCCTGTCATAACACAGATAATTTCACCCCATAGCATTTCCCATATGCCTGTCATGCTGTTCTTTCTTCTTTTTTTTCTCTTCAGTCTCCATCTTTGTTCGTATTCTTGAAGCTCTTTATGGAACTAATTCCATCTTTGTCACCCTCAGCTGTAATGTCATTGAGATGATGTCAGCAATCGAGGTCTACACTCAGGGGTTAATTTAAGTCTGCGAAAGCCAGTAGTTTAACCACTTAAGTATGAAATGTCTTAGGTCGCCCTTGTTTCTGTTTTCATTTTAGTAGTGAAATTTCTGAGATATTAATTATTGTTACTGTTTTTGAAATCTGTTTGCCCTGTGCTTTGCTAATACACATTTTTAGAGTATTATACTCTAAAGCAAGATTTTTTAAGTGCTATCTTCTATTTTTGTGATGTAAGATATCTCTAATTACATTTTTTAAATATCTATGAAAGCATATGTATAACATACAATTGATATTATCACCATGATGGGAAATGTACTATTTCCCAAAGACGCAACGTTAGCTTACTTTTGGGAAGATGAAGTAATATGGATTTTGTGTGATGCTATTTAAACCTTTTAGATGGTTGTGTTGGTTGTGTGGTGTTGGCTGTTTGAAAGTCAGTGTTTCCTTGAAATAGGATTGAAGTTCATAATTTTTTTAGACAAATAGAAAACAGACTAACAGCTTGATGAATGTTAGCAGCTAAAACTATAAATGACATCAGAATTGATCTTTACAAAGAAAATAATGTCACACTCTTAAATCATCATTAAAAAATGTTTAGCATTTAAAAATGAATTAGTTTCAACAGGTTGGCAAAATTCAGCCTTTGGCTGACATAACCTTAGTTAGTCAGAGCCAGAGCCGTTGAAAAAAAGAGTTGCGACACACTATGATCTTGCCGCCACGCAGTCACATGGGTTATGTAGCTCTCAATTGTTCCAAACAGAGCTGCGCTGTCAACCAGTTCGAATGAGTTTAAGCGGGACAGACAGCAGCAGCTATATTTTCAGCAATTATAGGTAAATATTGACGCATAATGTACATTGATTATTATGTTTACGCTAACATTAAATGCATACAATATACTTTTTTGGGGGGGAGAGTGACGGAAACAGCATTAATATGTTTTTGTGTTTAATTTTGGAGGGAAATGGACTCCCATAAGGTAGAATACATTTACAGCAACGACTATATTTGCAGCAATGTTCGGTAAATATTAACTTCATGAAATGAAACCGGAGATATAATTACTGAGTGAATTAACTGTTCCTAAATACGACCATAACTGTTAATGGGATTGATTTCAGTATGGCCAATGTACCCATTCATCCTTCCTTAATCATAGACTAAACCATGTATCAGAAAACAAACATAATACATCCATACGATATGATGTACAGACTATTATAGGCCTACTCTTAAGTATAAATATGTACACAACTAACCCTAACCCATAATACATAAATTGTGCTTCTTTAAAAGAGCTTGGACAGCACATCTGAAAACGGATGTCTGCCTTTTTTGTAGTGCTCAGTATAACTTTTGACAGTTAATGGTCTTATCCAATGTTGTTAGCCGAGTTTGGCTGTTCCTCACCCAGTTGTACTATTGTTTTGTTAATGTTCATATTACTGTATATTGTGTTTATATTGACAAATCATAATTTGATCCTTTTGAAAACATCTACTATCTTCCAATAAACATGAACTAAAACTGGCTACATAAAACAAAACTACTGACTAGATTCATGAGAGGTCGGAAAATGTGTTTAATAGTCAAAAAATTACAATAATTTCATCAACTTACCAGCGAGCGTACTTTGGAAGCTCCTAAAATTAATGGTCTTCAGTGCTGGAACTATCAGTGTTTGGAACTATTGGCTGCTCCACCACACGTGTTACTTCCGCATTCGAAAGTTCCTATGGCGGTCTATGGGAGTGTCGCAACTCTCTTTTTCAACGGCTCTGGTCAGAGCTAATCATATAGACTCAAGTTCATTACCATAATGACAAAAGATGTTAACCCAGGTCTAAAAGTCCATTCACTTGGCCTGATTGCACTTTTATTTGTGTGAAATTAAACATAAAGTGAGGGGGAAAAGTATTTGATCCCCTGCTGATTTTGTACGTTTGCCCACTGAAAAAGAAATGATCAGTCTATATCAATCAATCAATCAATCAATCAATCAACTTCATTCAAGACACAAAGGTCCATAGAGACAACACAATACGAATATATTTATAAATATAAAACAATACAAAACATTTAAGAATGGTGCTGATAAGGCATCATTTGTAAAACATATACAGGCTTTGAGTCCAGTGTTTCCAAAAGCAAGATGTATACCTTGTGTCAGTCTTAGAAACATCAACTATGGACACAATGATCATATTCTTAGACCCTGTCAGTCTGCACATGAATCTATACATAACATTTCTTAAAACAGCGTTAAAAGTGGGCACATTGTTAGACACAAACATTTCTCTAGCAGTACTCCCCCTATGAATTTTAAGATATTATTTTGAACAGTGAGAGACAGAATAACCAAAAAAAATCTAGAAAAACGCATGTCAAAAATTTGTATAAATTGATTTGCATTGTAATGAGTAAAATAAGTATTCGACCAATAATTTCTCTGTCAGTGGGCAAACGTACAAAAACAGCAGGGGATCAAATACATTTTTCCCTCACGGTAAATATTTGTCTGAATATTTAGCTTACTAAAACTAGTGTTTCTGGAACAAAACTTAGTAGGCACAGAACACCTATGATTGTGCATAATACTTTTTTTTAAACATAAAATAGATTTGCACAGTAGACAAACATCAATATTTTGATTTACTAATTTGTGAAAGACAAAATAAAAACAAATATTTAATTCACTGTTGTGACTACTGCATCTTTGTGTTCTCTGGCTAGAATAGGTACCCACATTTCTTGCCTTTAACTATATGGATCAAGGGAAATAAATTAGTCAGTGGCTACCCAGTTTGGAGTTTTGTGTGGAGTAAACCTTATGTTATCTCTTGTTTGATTTCAGATTAATTTAAGAGAACAATGGCATGATTTTTCTCTTGGGGAAAAGTTGTACTTAATAATCTGTTTGAATGAATGTTTGTATTAGCACAACATCAATTCAACCTATCCATTCATGTTTTCTATTTGTCTATGGTTACAAAACCAGCAGATGTTGTATGTGAGTTTATTTATTTGAAAAACAATTTTATTCACAATGTCCTTTTGGCTACTCAATTGTGTTCAGGGGATTTTAGAGGAAGTATATTTTACACCTGATGATAACCTTTGTATTATATTGCCAAACCCAAATAAATAAAACACTGGAGTAGACATATCATTAAAAGTTAGATTTTTGTCTGTCTGTGCATGCGAGAAACTGTTCCCATCTTATAAAAAATATAGTTTCTGCTTCCTGGAGAGTCCACCCCCCTGTTGAAGATTTTGTCATATCAATGCACCAGAGTTTTTAAACAAGGCTGCAGATGAGCCAGTAAGTCAGTAAAGCACTGAATAACTAGGTAAACTGGAGTCTTCAGTGCAGTTGTGGAAGTTGTTCTCTAAGTGACAGATCAATGTGACACCCTAAGCATTGAAGAAAGTCAAATTTTGATGGAAAGATGCTAATCCTGGAGTTGACAAATTTCCCAGATTTGCCATCAAACAACATAAACAGTTTTCATTAGAAGCTGAAATAAATCAATCCTAATATGGTGGTTAACCTCCGGATAACTGTCACTCACAGTGACAATAGCTACTACAGATGTTGTTGATGAAAACCTATCTGATGTCTACCATGGTTATTTTTTTAATTTGTGTGTATGCTTGACACACAAACTATTAGTTATAGGATAGCAAGCACAAAATCACTGTTTAGTAGCAATTAAAGAAAAGTTTTTGTTTTAAATCTATTAATATAATATTGAAATAAGAGATACAGTGGGTGTTTGTTTTTTTTGGCTGGGTGAGAGGCCAAACCCAGAGCAAAAAAGAATAATGGGAGTTGCCTGCTGATTATATTTAGGGATAAACAAAAACCTTTGAATTTATTTCAGGTACAAATTATCCTTTGTACATCTTTTGGAATGTGATTGGTTGAATCTAAAAAAAATTACAACCCCTAGTATAACAAGTGTGCATCCTTATGCAACCAAGGCATTGACAGGTCTTTTGATTTTATATTATTTTTCCTGATACATTTCTTGTTTTTCACTTAAAGGTGGAAAAGGTCTAACATGATTAGTTTTGATTTCAGCCATTGCATCAACAACAGCTGCATTTTCTATAAGGATGTGTAGATTTTTGATATTCACTGTATTTCACAGAGACCTGGAATCACTGGGCAGTAACTTTGAGACATGCATAGGCAACTGAGGTTGGGGCCACAAAGAATATGAACCCATGAGCAGCCAGAGTGAATCAGTGGATTTCATACCCACAGCCATACCCACATATGCGGTCAAATCCCTTTTGGGGGCCTTAATCAACATGTTATGGAGGGAAACAATTTACCTATTAAAGGAAATGTTAACGTGGGGCGATATTATAATTAGCTGTTTTAAAGCAAGTTTTCTGCATTCTACATTCTGTTTTCAATATGATCTAAGCGTGAGAGTGATTAACGACATCAATAGGGGCCCCACTGGCAATACATTTTTCATATTACTACAATTTTAGAAAGCTGATAGACTTTCTAAAATGTTCAGCTGACATTTGATATTTATGTGGTTGCTGATGCACATACAGTGGGGAGAAGTATTTGAGACACTGCCGATTTTGCAGGTTTTCCTACTTACAAAGAATGTAGAGGTCTGTAATTTTTATCATAGGTACACCTCAACTGTGAGAAACTGAATCTAAAACAAAAATCCAGAAAATCACATTGTATGATTTTTAAGTAATTAATTAGCATTTTTTTGCATGACATAAGTATTTGATCACCTACCAACCAATAAGAATTCCAGCTGTCACAGACCTGTTAGTTTTTCCTAAAGAAACCCTCCTGTTCTCCACTCATTACCTGTATTAACTGCACCTGTTTGAACTCGTTACCTGTATGAAAGACACCTGTCCACACACTCAGTCAAACAGACTCCAACCTCTCCACAATGGCCAAGACCAGAGAGCTGTGTAAAGGACATCAGGAATACAATTGTAGTCCTGCACAAGGCTGGGATGGGCTACAGAACAATAGGCAAGCAGCTTGGTGAGAAGGCAACAACTGTTGGCGCAATTATTAGAAAATGGAAGAAGTTCAAGATGATGTCAATCTCCCTCGGTCTGGGGCTCCATGCAAGATCTCACCTTGTGGGGCATCAATGATAATGAGGAAGGTGAGGGATCAGCCCAGAACTACACGGCAGGACCTGGTCAATGACCTGAAGAGAGCTGGGACCACAGTCTCGAAGAAAGCCATTAGTAACACACTACGCCGTCATGGATTAAAATCCTGCAGCGCATGCAAGGTCCCCCTGCTCAAGCCAGCGCATGTCCAAGCCCGTCTGAAGTTTGCCAATGACCATCTTGATGATCCAGAGGAGGAATGGGAGACAAAAATAGAGCTTTTTTGGTCTAAACTCCACTCGCCGTGTTTGGAGGAAGAAGAAGGATGAGTACAACCCCAAGAATACCATCCCAATAGTGAAGCATGGAGGTGTAAACATCATTCTTTGGAGAGGCTTTTCTGCAAAGGGGACAGGGCGACTGCACCGTATTGAGGGGAGGATGGATGGGGCCATGTATCGCGAGATCTTGGCCAACAACCTCCTTCCCTCAGTAAGAGCATTGAAGATGGGTCGTGGCTGGTTCTTCCAGCATGACAACGACCCAAAACACACAGCCAGGGCAACTAAGGAGTGGCTCCGTAAGAAGCATCTCAAGGTCCTGGAGTGGCCTAGCCAGTCTCCAGACCTGAACCCAATAGAAAATCTTTGGAGGGAGCTGAAAGTCCTTATTGCCCAGCGACATCCCCGAAACTTGAAGGATCTGGAGAAGGTCTGTATGGAGGAGTTGGCCAAAATCCCTGCTGCAGTGTGTGCAAACCTGGTAAATGTATGATCTCTGTAATTGCAAACAAAGTTTTCTGTACCAAATATTAAGTTCTGCTTTTCTGACATAACAAATACTTATGTAATGCATAAAATGCAAATTAATTACTTAAAGATCATACAATGTGATTTTCTGGATTTTTGTTTTAGATTCCATCACTCACAGTTGATGAGTACCTATGATACAGACTTCTACATGCTTTGTAAGTGGGAAAACCTGTAATATCAGCAGTTTATCAAATACTTGTTCTCCCCACTGTACATTTTATGGCACTGCACCTTGTTTTTTATTATACTTACTTAAAGAGTAAGTTGAGACTTGAAGTTACCAAACATTTAAAATACACTGAAGAGTTGCCCATCCCTAATTTAAGACACCAGGGATATTATGAAGTGGAATGCTCCTCCCTTTTGCTCTTTGTAAACTTGCGGGTCTTGAGTCTTTGATAGGGTTTTTCTTTTTTAGCTGGTTGTTTCCCCTCAGTAGGTAAGATTACCTCTTACAGAAGGTAATTATGGCCACTTTAAACGTTGAAACCTACAAAAGGAGACTTTTTAATTCGTATTTTAACTTTATTGCAGTCTCTTCCAAACAGTACAATGTGATATGAGTGCTTCCCATAAGATAAAAGGAAACCGCTATCTGCGTTATTTCCACAAGGTTTATGTACAAAGAATTAAAGAATAAAGGTATGTAAAAAAAAATAAGTATACAGTTGTCTACATTTATTTTTAACACTCCTGTTGTCATGTTTGGAACTGTTTGTTTGTAATGCCATAGCTTCTTCTAAACCCAACTTCTTTTTAAGACTTTGTAGCAATGTTATTATTCTACAGTACATTCATTTCTCTCACAACGGTTTAGATTTATATTACAGTATATACAACATACTGTGTGCTCTATAGACTACAGAACAGTTTTGCATAACTTCTCTACTCTTTAAATTTGTCCAGTAATGTAAAAAACAAGGCAAAAAAATATACACAGTGACAGAACAGCAAGCTTTATAAAGGCTGACAAGCAGCTAGGTGGACTGGTCTACAATCCACTTCAATGTGCCATACGTGACCTTTCCCAAACTCTTACAGGGGGTCAACGTAGGCAAAATTGATATTGTACGTGACTTGGTGTCCATTGTCCCAGGCGTACAGCTTCCCCTCCTTGGGGTTGTAGTCAATCTGCGTGGTGTAGGTATAGTTGTTGGTGAAAGGCATTCTAGGAATCATCTGAGTGTTGGTGTGCGTGTCAAAGGCGTACGACAAGTACGCGTCCTTCGCGTCGTAGCTGTCGACGGCGTACAGCACGCCGCATACGATGAAGCAGTTCCCGTAGCGGTTCCTCCTGAGGCCTGTCCTCCAGGTCGTCTCCCTCTGGGTACTGAGGTCGGAGGGGTTCAGCCGGGTCAGGATGATCACTTCCTGTAGGAATCCCTCATCATCCAGGGCAGGGTAGACAATCCACAGCCCACTCTCGTCCACCGCAAAATCAATGTCAGAGTGACCGCGCCATTGCCACGGCGTCGAGGCCTCCTCGAACACAGCGTCATGCAGCATGGTCCAGGCTGCCACGTAGCGTCTGCGCAGGTCGAACTTGATGATGTCACGAGAGAATGCGCGGTTGTAGTAGAGCGCTCCGCTGTAGACCACGTGGCCTGTCCCGGCCCAGTTGTAGGGAAGCTTATAGGAATTGGTGAATCGACCTAGTGGCAGAAAGAAAGGCAAGGACACAGAAGTCAAAGATAAGACTGTGTCACCAGAAACTGTGGATGTATTTAAAATAAATCATTTGCGGTTTAAGATTAGGATGCTAAAAATAGCATTAAAATAAAACCTTAAAACTAAAAATATTAATGTGAAAAAAATATTCATACCAAACTTCCCAAATAAATTATTTCAGGAAAGATTCTGTAAAATGTCTAAGATGTATGAGATGAGAATGTTTTGCTTATCTTCATTAAGGGTGCTAATAATTTTGGAGGGAACATTACTTTTGGATTTGCCACTTAAATCATACTCAAATATATCATACATGAATTACTGAAATCAACATTATGGACAAGCACAGCTATCATCTTTAAAGTTGAAGTGTATTTTTAGTACTGTAGGGCTTCAATAAAAACAAGTTATTAACCTTTGAGATAGCACAGAAAATCATGGATTGAAATTCACATTGTAATAATTTACCAGATGCTTTTATCCAAAGCAACTTATGGTATTGAGTGCATTTACTTTCATACATTGCTTTTATACCAATGATTTTGTTGCATTTGCAACTAAGAATTGGTCCCTAGCTACCTGATTTAAAGGCCACCATATTGCGGAATTCCAGCAGGTTGTTTCCATAGTAGTAGTTAGTGACGTATATCTTGTCATCGTTGGCCAGTGGATCCTTCATCCAGGCCCCCTCGTTCCGGCCGTAGGTGTTGAGGAGAACAGGCTCAGAGACAGTGGCCAGTGTGTCCTTACACTCTCCTGAGGAAGGATGCAGCATTCAACTTGGAGTGTAGCACTGTTCACCCCATATGGAAATCTTATATTTGGCCATATACATTAAAAGACTCAGCATATTATAAAATACATGATCTTATATGTTAATTACATATTTTAATCTGTCATATATAAAAATTGCCAATTATTGTATATTTTGACATATGCACATGTACATGTGTTGATCAAACCAAATATATGTTTACAACAGATATGCTCATATAAGACATTAGTTACATACTTATGTTGCCATATATTACATTTCCATATGGGACCATCCCAAACCCCTCTTATAACCTTACTCTTTAAGGGATATTGTGTAGAATCCTGCATAAAACACTTACAGGACTAACACTTTCCTCTTCCCTTACCAAATGATATCATATCATATTAGCTATTCCAGGGTGGATAAGGGTAGGAGAAAGCCAGTATGAGAAAACTACATGACAATGCAAACAGACAGTCAGGTAAGAAAGTTTCAATAGGGAATTTCTCAGGCACTCCTAACAATTTTGTAGATAGAATACATTGAAATGACTTAAATCATTAACTGCAGATGTTTTCTGGTCATTTATGCTTGTATATATGCTAGTATACAGTAAAAAATACATACTACATACCATTTAAAGAAAAAATACTATGCTTTGGTGCAGATAACACTTGAGTAGCACAGAAATCTTACTGCAATATCAAACAGTGCCAGCTCTAGTCTTTTGGGTGCCCTAAGCAAAATTACATGTGGGGCCCCCTCTACCCTAGCAAGCATGGGCTCTCTAGCAGTCTGTGCCCCCTAGCAGTATGGGGCCCTAAGTGACCACTTACATTGCAACTGCCTAGACCCAGCCCTGAACATAAATAATAATGATATGTAACATGTATAACATTTACCCCAAACAACTAGCCACAGAGCCCAACTTCAACCAAGTTGAATGAACTGAAATGTTCCTAACCTAGTCATGTTCCACCCAACAATAGGGACTCAAAAATAGAACCTACCAGGCTTTCTGGTTGGCGTTTGTTGTCCTGGTTCCTTAGCATCCTCTGGGTTCCCATTTTCTCCCACATCCTCCTCCCAGGTGAGACGGTACCTGCGTTTGGCAGGTTGACGCCGGCTGGTGGTTGTAGTGGTGGTAAAGGGGTCTGTGGTAGTAGGGGTGGTAAAGGGGTCTGTGGTAGTAGGGGTGGTAAAGGGGTCTGTGGTAGTAGGGGTGGTAAAGGGGTCTGTGGTAGTAGGGGTGGTAAAGGGGTCTGTGGTAGTAGGGGTGGTAAAGGGGTCTGTGGTAGTAGGGGTGGTAAAGGGGTCTGTGGTAGTAGGGGTGGTAAAGGGGTCTGTGGTAGTAGGGGTGGTAAAGGGTTCTGTGGTAGTAGGGGTGGTAAAGGGTTCTGTGGTAGTAGGGGTGGTAAAGAGGTCTGTGGTAGTAGTGGTGGTAAAAGGCTCTGTGGTAGTAGGGGTGGTAAAGGGGTCTGTGGTAGTAGGGGTGGTAAAGGGGTCTGTGGTAGTAGGGGTGGTAAAGGGGTCTGTGGTAGTAGTGGTGGTAAAAGGCTCTGTGGTAGTAGGGGTGGTAAATCGGTCTGTGGAAGTAGTGGTGGTAAAATGCTTTGTGGTAGTAGGGGTGGTAAAGGGGTCTGTGGTAGTAGTGGTGGTAAAGGGGTCTGTGGTAGTAGTGGTGGTAAAGGGGTCTGGGGTAGTAGGGATAGTAAAAGGGTCTGGGGTAGTAGGGATAGGAAAGTGGTCTATGGCACTATGAGTGGTAAAGGGATCTATGGTAGTAGCAGTGGTAAATGGGTCTCTAGTAGTAGGGGTGGTAAATGGGTGTATGGCACTATGAGTGGTAAAGGGGTCTATGGTAGTAGGAGTGGTAAATGGGCCGGTGGTTGATGGTCTAGTGGAGAAGATCCTAGCCTGCCTCTGTTTTGTAGGGGACATAGTCAACGTAGAGCTGCCGGTTGTTGGCCAAATGGTTCCTGCTACAGAGACAGCTGTTGGCACTGTTGTCGCTAGAGGGACAGTTTTTGGGGTTGCTGTCGTGGCAGGAGTTGCTGTGGCGGTAGTTGCCGTGGCAGTTGTTGTCATGGCAGTAGTTGCCGTGCCATTTGTTTTGATGGAAGAGGACCCTGTAGCTCTGCTTTGTCCTTGAGTGGTATGATTGTTGTCTCTACTAGTGCTTATGGTCGTCTGCATTTTGTCTTTTTCCTCCAAGGGTCTGAGGGATTCTAAACCAGTACTTTCCAAGGCAATTACAGGTGTGTCTGTGGGTCTGACAGTCATCTGCCTTGTGGTCTCAGTGCCTACCTGACTCTTTGATGTATTGAATGGTGCCTCTGTGCTCTGTATGTTGTTGGCTGGTTTCAGCATCAAAGGGATGGGCTTCTCAGTTCCCCCATCCGTAGTCTGCCCAGTGGTCTGACCCATGATTGAGTTAGTATCAGAGTTTTCAATTGGCATGACCATCTGTCCCTTAACTGTGTTTCCTATGGTAGGTGGAGCAGTGTTAGCCAACACGGAAGAAATCATCTTAGCAGTGGTTTCCACTTGAGTTTGGATAGGCTGTGTTGATTGACGGGTCTGCTCGGCCCCCATTTCTTGGTCTGTGCTCTTTGGCTGAACCGCTTTTTGTCCCGCCCTCCCTCTAGGTTTTTGAGGAGCCCTGTGCTGGAAGAGCTGCTCCTCAATGAATAGGTTGACTGTGCCATCACCACTCAACATATCATACTCAAAGACTGGCCAGGGAAAGAAAGAAAAAATAGGTTACAAACTAGCATACAACCTAATGGAAAAGTGAGTTGCCTTGGATTTAATTGTTAGAGACCTGAACTAGTACAGTAATAGCCTGGCATTTCTGGGTGTAACACAAGCAAAAAACAGTTCAAGCACCAAACCACACAAACAGTAGTACAATACAAATAACCTGTTACTGAGGATTTGTGGACCCTCATGAAAAATAACTATTGATTACCACATCAAAACATATGTGCTGTAATTGCTATGTAGAGATTTCTATGAATGGTGTAGTGAATATCTAATTTCACCACTCAAGAAACACAAATAGAGTATTTGAATGGTTAGTAGAAAAACAGTAGTGTTTCCAGTAGTAATCAGGTAGTGCTTTAAAATACTTGATAATGGTAGTAAATAGTAAATACACTATATGGCCAACAGCACTTGGACACCCGACCATCACACCTGTATGAGCTTGTTGGACATCCCATTCCAAAACCATGGGCAGCTTTAACAGCCGCTGGTCTTCTTGGACGGATTTCCACAGGATTTTGTAATGTCTCAGTGGGAATTTGTGCCCATTCAGCCAAAAGAGCATTTGTGAAGTCAGGTGCTGATGTTGGACAAGAAAGCCTGGCTAGCAATCGCTGTTCCAATATATACCAATGGTGTTTCAGTGGGGTTGAGGTCAGGGCTCTGTACAGGCCACTCAAGTTCCTGCACACCGACCATGTCGAACCATGTCTTTATGGACCCTGCTTTGTGCACAGGGTGTCACAGTGTTCTAGAAGCAGGACACGTGGAGCAGAGTGAACTTTCCTTTATTATTGATTTCGCTCACTTGAAACAATTACAAAATAATAACGAGGACCAACCACAGACTGAAGCAAACAGCAAACAACCATCAAACCAAGACAAATAAGGGCAACTTAAATATGGTCCCCAATTAGAGGCAGCATGGTGCAGCTGCCTCTAATTGGGAAGAACAGAAAAACGAACACAGAGGTCCATAGAGGCACCTCTGTAGCCAGGTGCTGACTGTGACCCCAAGGCACATATATGCCTAGAGGCCCCCAGCCAGGACCTGACACAGGGGCACAGTCATGCTGGAACAGGACAAGGCCTACCCCAAACTGTTAACACAAAGTTGGAAGCACCCAATTGTCTAAAATGGAACTAAGGGGCCTAGCCCTAACCCTGAAACACAGCCCCAGACCATTATCTGTCCTCCACCAAAACGATGCATTTCGATAGGTAAGCGTTCTCCTGGCATCTGCCACACCCAAATTCATCCATCAGACTGACAGATAGTGAAATGTGATTCATCACTACAGAGAACACGTTTCCATTGCTCTAGAGTGCTTTACACCACTCCAGCCAATGCTGATCATTGCACATGTTGATGTGAGACTTGCGTACAGCTGCTTGGCCATGGAAACCCATTTCGTGAAGTTCCCAACACAGTTATTGTGCTGATGATGCTTCCAGAGGCAGTTTGGAAGTCAGAGTGAAGCAACAGATGATAGACATTTTTGCATTTTAACTCGGGGGCCTTGCTCTTTCGGGGCAGAGATTTCACAAACTGACTTGTGGCAAAGGTGGCATCCCATGACAGTGCCATGTTTAGAGTCACTGAACTCTTCAAATACGACTCATTGTACTGCCAATGTATGTCTTTGGAGATTTCATACATATGTGCTGGATTTTATGCACTTGTGAGATAATTAGTAGGGGTGTCCGCATACTTTTGGCCATATAGCGTAAAAAATATATTACTACCAAAATAAATACATATTACTACCAACAAGTTGTTGGAAAACAGGACTCTATTTAAATCACAGAAAACCAACCTGGTTGTTAATAAGAAAATCAATACTGTTTTTTACTAAAAAGATGGCACTAGCATTTCAATATGAAATAAGCAGGCATGGCACACTAATTTTGTTAATCAACAGGAACTGTGTATGTACTGCTTGTGAAGGTTTTAAGCAGTTGATACTGACAAGCTCAACAGTTACCCAGAAGTCATTACGAAATAGTGTCCTACTACGTAAATTACGACTTTTATCACTACTGGTTTACTACACCTCTCAACTGTAATCAGAAACAACCAGTAGGTTTTGTTTAAGTCTTGTTTAGTAGTGATGAGTAGTAATTTAGCACCACTTTTTCATTAGGGGCTGGGTTAAGCCAAAACAGATGTTTTATGGGAATATGGGAATAGTCTCCATGCTGCACAGAACCACATCTGTGGTTTACATCTTCCAATTTAGCTTATTTAGCTTAACCAGGGACCAACCTGTATTTTCTGCTATTCTAAATAGCACTTTTTTGGGGTAAAATCGATAGGTTTTATAACTGATGAAGTCACTAAGATCTGAGATCTCACAGTTAGAACTTACAATTCTCCCCTGGCTCCCCGTCATCAGCCACCATCTGGTCAGATTTGTAGAAAGTCATCCCCCTTATAACCATCCCGTTGGGGCCAGTCTTCACCCCCTGTCTTACTCCATTTTGGGGCATCACCAAGTTCAACAGGGACCCCTGAGTGGTGGGGCTGAGCCCTGAACCATCTGTCTTCTGTAACGGTCTGGAGGACTTGTGGCTTCCAATAAACCTCTCCTCATATCTCTCCTGTCAAGTGGATGAAACACATGCATTCACCACAGTTAAAAAAATGGAGTGTTAATAACAGGTGTTATACGTATTCTGATAAATATGCATCATGTCACAACATCTGGCAGGATGCAGAAATTAAATTCTGTTCAAGAGTAAAAAAAATAATCCTCCTCACAGGAGTCAACATTATTGTCACAGCATGATATAATAATTTAAAACAGGCAACATAAAATAAATAAGTGACGCACTCTAGAGAAAACATATTTATATGTTGAATAATTTGAAGCAAGTCTCTAGTTCCACCCAAAAGTAGTGCACAATAAAGGGAATAGGGTGCCATTTAGGACACATCACTGTCTCCACCTTGGATTGGCCGAGCAATAATGGACTCCGACCAACACAAAGGCGTTAGCCTGACTGAACGCCTCTCTAATATCCACATCTACTCTCCCAGCGTATAAATATCCACTGGATCTGCCAAGCCACATATTAATGTGGTAATTATCTGAAATATGTTCTGTTATTTTAAAGTCACAGGGTGTATTGGGGATAGAGGTTATTTTCTTGGTCATTTTGGATTTGATTAAGAAAAAACAAGAAAAATACACATTAACATTCTTATTTGTTTCTTGATTGACAATCAGGCTATTGTGTTCCTGACAATAAGGAGAACTGAAAATATATTAAAAAAAAGAAATCAGTTTGAGTTTTGTCAGGAAATTGGGTAAATATGGTCTTTCAATGTCCTGTACTGGCCAAGTCATGACTGTACCAAGCAACACCATGTGGAATCAATGAATACGGTTCTCTTTGCAATGGCCACACATGACTGCTTCACTTTTTCCTTTTGCTAGAAGTAAGTAGAGACAGATTTGTCTCAATATACTGTGAGAGGGTCTTTCTATAAACTAGGGCATCAGTGAGCATTTATTGTGGCATATAGTATTGTGGTAAGCTATTTGGAGCCTTTAAAGTCTTTAATAATAATTATTTATTATTTGACACCATAATTTTAGGGCAATTTTATTACTATTTGAACTACTCATCAATACAAAATATTAGTTCAGGTTAATCTATTCATAATTTGAAGGCACAGTAACCAGCAGAATTGCCAAAAAAGGGATTCGTGGCCATTTTATTTCTCAAATCATTAAGAAGAGAGTCCTTGCAGAGCACTTACAAAAAGAGACAAAGTGTGTAAACAAGGACATATAGCTGTGCTCATAAGTTTGCATACCCTGGCAGAAATAGTGACATTTTGGCATTGATTTTAAAATATGTATTTTATTTAAGGATAGTGATCATATGAAGCCATTCATTATCACAGTTGTTTGGCTCCTTTTTAAATCATAATGATAACAGAAATGTCCCTGATCAAAAGTTTACATACCCTTGAATGTTTGGCCTTGTTACAGACACACAAGGTAACACGCACAGGTGAAAATGGAAATTAAAGGTGAATTGGCTTTGCAATTAGCAATTAGTGTCTGTGTATAAATAGTCTTTGAGTTTGTTAGCTCTGACGTGAATGTACTGAGTAGGCTAGATACTGAGCCATGGGGAGCAGAACTGTCAAAAGACCTGCATAACAAGGTAATGGAACTTTATAAAGATAGAAAAGGATAGAAAAAGATACCAAAGCCTTGCAAATGCCAGTCTGTTCAATCACTTTTTAAGAAGTGGACAATTCGGGGATCTCTTGATACCAAGCCAAGGTCAGGTAGACCAAGAAAGATTTCAGCCACAATTGCCAGAGGAATTGTTCGGGATATAAAAACCCCACAGGTAACCTCAGGGGAAATACAGGCTGCTCTGGAAAAAGACGGTTTGGTTGTTTCAAGGAGCACAATACAACGATACTTGAAAGAAAATGAGCTGCATGGTCGAGTTGCCAAAAAGAAGCCTTTACTGCGCCAATGTCACAAAAAAGCTTGGTTACAATATGCCCGACAACACCTTGATACGCCTCACACCTTCTGACACACTGTAATTTGGAGTGACGAGAGCAAAATAGAGCTTTATGGTAACAACCATAAGCGCTATGTTTGGAGAGGAGTCAACAAAGCCTAGAGTGAACAGAATACCATCCACTGTGAAGCATGGTGGTGGCTCACTGATGTTTGGGGGGTGTGTGAGCTCTAAAGACACGGGGAATCTTGTGAGAACTGATGGCAAAATGAATGCAACATGTAAACAGAAAATACAGGGAGACAATTTACATTTGTTTGCACAAAAGCTGTGTATGGGACACTCTTGGACTTTCCAGCATAACAATGACCATAAGTACAAGGCCAACTTGACCCTCCAGTGGTTAAGGCAGAAAAAGGTGAAGGTTCTGGAGTGGCCATCACAGTCTCCTGACCTTGTTATCATCAAGCCACTCTGGAGAGATCTCAAACGTGTGGTTCATGCAAGACGACCAAAGACTTTGAATGACCTGGAGGCCTTTTGCCAAGATGGATGGGGGCAATACACAGTATTTGAACAGGGGTCAGTTCATTCTTTTCTTTGTTGCCATGTTTTGTTTTCTGATGGTGCCATTCTGTTATGACCTACAATTGAATGTGAATCCCATAAGAAATTAAATACATGTTTTTTGCTTGCTCACTCATGTTTATTTTATTTTTTTTACAAATGGTACACATATTACCAATTCTCAAAGGGTATGCAAACTTTTGAGCACAAGTGTACAAAGCAAGCATGTCAGCTCAAATAGTTTACTGATGAGTTATTGATTTTTATTGTTTAATTATTTTCTTGATAGAGAGAACCTATTGTATTATAGTATTCTATCAAACAAATTCTATTAACATAGAATTGTATTATTTTTTATAATTTAGGTTATGTTTATAATAGCTATAAATCTTAGAGAAGTGGACAAAAGTACAAACATTTTAGATGTATTGTTGACACTAGATAATTTTGTCATAACAAACTATTTTGAAATGTTCACCCTAATGTCGCACATTGGTTCCTTTATTTATCTATGGATGAGATGCTGACATGCTGTTTCCAAAGGCACTGAAGACACACAATGGTGTTGCATTGAGGGCACCCACCTCTTTTTTCTGATAGGCTGCAGCCATATCATTTAGATCTGTCAGTCTATTCTTTTTCTCCAGAGGCAGCAAGTTAGAGAGGATAGAGGGGCTCTCCTTCCCCTGCTGTGGCTGGACAAAGGGACTCTTCTCTGGACCAGTCTTATCCTGGCTCTGGTTCTGGCTTTGGCTCTGAGGCAATGCCTGGCTCTAGGTTGATACAAATATAGAATTTTTTTGTAATAGAAATCCACTTTTTCTAAATCACTTTAACTTTAAAAAGTAGCCAATAAAAAATAAATAAAGATTTCAGTATGAGAGAATGTTGTTTTGAGAAGGTAGGGAGTTCAACAAAGAGGATGCTTTTCAAGACAATATATTGAACAAACAAGAAACCAGTTATGTATGACTAGAGCAGATTTAATCTTCATTAGGAGACTCCTTTCAGGTCCATGAATGAACCACTATTAAAGTA
This sequence comes from Esox lucius, assembly GCF_011004845.1. Taxonomy (NCBI): domain Eukaryota; kingdom Metazoa; phylum Chordata; class Actinopteri; order Esociformes; family Esocidae; genus Esox; species Esox lucius. The sequence goes on along the minus strand of NC_047576.1, from coordinate 33,979,609 downwards.
GAGGAATGGCCCCTGTGATAGAAGCTCAATACTCCTGTGTACCAACTGAGTCCTCAGGCCAATTATATTTTAAGTGGTGTGTTTCCCGCCATTTAGCCTGCCAGTTTGAAATGGGCTGTCCCAATCTATAGCATCCATGCACATCTGGCCTGAGATAACCCTGGAGCGCCAAAACTCTTCTGGTTTTCATCTGGTCCTTCTAAATTGGGAACTGATTCAGAACTGAAAAACCAGGTGAGTACAGTTAACTAGCAGACAGAAACAAAATTCAGATGTGTTTCAGCCCTCTGGGACCAGCGTTGATTAACCTTGTTAAAGGGAGTTCTCCGTTTTACTTCAAAGTGGGAATGCTGCTATGCTCACCAGCAGGAATCACATTCTGTACTCCCACTGCCCAACTTCAAACATATGACTGTGAGGCATGTTGCCTTATAAACCAGCTAATTTTAATCCTAAATGCTAACTGACAGCTATGTTATGAGCTCATATACCACAGGTATGACATCACATCAATTTTTAATCGCTCCAATTTTGTTGATAACCAGTTTATAAGAGCAATAAGGCATCTTTGTTTGTGATATATAACCAAAATACCACAGCTGAGTGTTTTTAGGCACACACTTATTGGTCATATCACACCCCATTGTGCCTTATTGCTTACTTATTGCTCAGGAGATGGTACAGGTAAGGTGTAGGGTTAACTTCCTCAGTGTGGTACGACTTACCTTTTCAATGTTTTCCACACGGGTCAGGAGCTTAGTTGTGACAGAATGCAGATTCAATAGATCCAGGCCATAGAAGGATCCCTCCAGCAATTCAATAATTGAGCTGAGCTAGAATGGATCAAGTAAATTCCGTCAGGGTGTTGCTTTTTTTCTGAGCACAAATGCCATAAGAAATATATTTCCCATAGTGGATCCATAGAGAATGCTCTCTTTGCACAGACAAGCCATAAAACTTTGCACAGACAAGCCAAAAATGACACTACCACAGCCCATTCATGGGTATAACATTTAAAAAAGCATCCACCTCCTGTAATGAATTACAAAAGGTATGAAGTTGTAGTGATGCTGATAGCGCCCAGTCAGCTTGACACAGGGCATCAATTGGTGAGAGGAGGATGACACATAGCCACCATTCTTAGGCAAGGTCCAATAAGATGGATGAGGTCCAAGTTGTCACCTTAATATTATCCTTCCCTGCTTCCCGTAGCTGCTTCAACCTGAACTCCCCCTCACAGGGATTGACCGCAGATGCAGGAGCGATGCAGGCGCACTTGCACTCTGGCCCTGAGGTGATAGTTTCCACTGTGTAGAAGTCTTGTGCAGTGGCGGTTCCCTCTTCTATCCGCCGACAGGCGCTCCTGCTCATGGGTCTGACAACACATTTACAGCGACAGTCAGAGCCTTCCGACAGGGCTTTCACTTTGTCATAATCACCCAGCAGCTACAAAGAGAAGAGGACGGATGCATTTTCCACCACTTATAATCAGAAAGCATTTTTCTTTATGTAATTACAATGTATCTTGTATCTTGCATACAGTGACCATGTGTAATATATAGGCAAGTTTACGTGCAAACACATTTATTTAAAAAAGAATGAAACAATACTGACTTAAAAAACTGCAAATAAGTAGGTTTATAGATGTTGACCTGATATTACAAATGTTCTAGTTGAGAAGTGTTAGCATCATACTGATCTACCTGCGTAAGGATATTCTGATGTGTGTCCATCTCTTCCGGTAACGTATCGTTTTCTCCGTGGTCCGCAATAGGTTCTGCATTAGTAACAGGTTCAGTTGTCGCAGATTTGGCAGTACTCGTGCGCTCCTTTGGCGCAGCAGAACAAAATGCTATAAAGGTGCAACAAATGATGCACACCAAAGCCAGTTTAGCCATCCTGAATGAAAGGGACAGCTAAAATACTGTATGCAAAAGACTGCGTAAAACTCGAACTTTTCGATTTTCCTTGAATATGAATTTGATCCCATATCATATTTCTATTTCATCAGCAAATCGTCCATTTTCTTATAGCCTATAAAAAAACAACAAACAGTAAGAAGTTCTCGGTGGAAACCAACGTTTTACGGTCCCCTGTGTGCTGTTGTGTGCATCTGCTGTGAGGGACTGTGGGTTGATAAGAGGAACTGCACTCATTGCGCTGGAGTCCTGGGACCGAGGACTTGACAAAAGGGGGCAAGGAGGAATTTAACTGCGTGAAGTGGATATCCCACATGTGTACGTCAAAATTCGTCAAATTTGCTTAAGGTTAGGTAAGAGTTTGGTTAAGGTAAATTTAGAGTCCTAAAGTCTCGCCTCGAGGCCAATAGGAATCAAAATAGCAATCTAATTTTGTAAAGATGAAAAACAGTTATTTAAACTAAACGCAAATTATAGTGTCCTTAAATTATTGGATGACAACGTCATCGACATATTTTATGACAAATTATTCTGGAACTGATTCGAGGTAAACCGGTTTCAACGTTAGGACAGTAACAAAAGGTTGCAAGTTCGAATCCTCGTGAAATATGTGACTGACCCATTATTGCTCATAGAGCGTCTGCTGAATGATTGAAAGGTATACTTTAAAGTGTTGTGCTCGTCATGCACTAAAGAAGTAGGTGCCCTCTGGTGGTTCTTTGCAGGTATGTTTCTTAAAAACTTTTTTCAAGTCTGTATCATACGGCATTATACACTCACCTAAAGGATTATTAGGAACACCATACTAATACTGTGTTTGACCCTATTTCGCCTTCAGAACTGCCTTAATTCTACGTGGCATTGATTCAACAAGGTGCTGAAAGCATTCTTTAGAAATGTTGGCCCATATTGATAGGATTGCAGTTGATGGAGATTTGATGGAGATTTGTGGGATTTGTGAGATTTGTGGGATGCACATCCAGGGCATGAAGCTCCCGTTCCACCACATCCCAAAGATGCTCTATTGGGTTGAGATCTGGTGACTGTGGGGGCCATTTCAGTACAGTGAACTCATTGTCATGTTCAAGAAACCAATTTGAAATGATTCGAGCTTTGTGAAATGGTGCATTATCCTGCTGGAAGTAGCCATCAGAGGATGGGTACATGGTGGTCATAAAGGGATGGACATGGTCAGAAACAATGCTCAGGTAGGCCGTGGCATTTAAACGATGCCCAATTGGCACTAAGGGGCCTAAAGTGTGCCAAGAAAACATCCCCCACACCATTACACCACCACCAGCAGCCTGCACAGTGATAACAAGGCATGATGGATCCATGTTCTCATTCTGTTTACGCCAAATTCTGACTCTACCATCTGAATGTCTCAACAGAAATCGAGACTCATCAGACCAGGCAACATTCTTCCAGTCTTCAACTGTCCAATTTTGGTTAGCTTGTGCAAATTGTAGCCTCTTTTTCCTATTTGTAGTGGAGATGAGTGGTACCCGGTGGGGTCTTCTGCTGTTGCAGCCCATCCGCCTCAAGGCTGTGCTTGTTGTGGCTTCACAAATGCTTTGCTGCATACCTCGGTTGTAACAAGTGGTTATTTCAGTCAAAGTTGCTCTTCTATCAGCTTGAATCAGTCGGCCCATTCTCCTCTGACCTCTAGCATCAAGAAGGCATTTTCGCTCACAGGACTGCCGCATACTGGATGTTTTTCCCTTTTCACACCATTCTTTGTAAACCCTAGAAATGGTTGTGCGTGAAAATCCCAGTAACTGAGCAGATTGTGAAATACTCAGAACGGCCCGTCTGGCACCAACAACCATGCCACGCTCAAAATTGCTTAAATCACCTTTCTTTCCCATTCTGACATTCAGTTTGAAGTTCAGGAGATTGTCTTGACCAGGACCACACCCCTAAATGCATTGAAGCAACTGCCATGTGATTGGTTGATTAGATAATTGCATTCATGAGAAATTGAACAGGTGTTCCTAATAATCCTTTAGGTGAGTGTAGAGTTGTGGTATGACACAGGCTTGTACTTATCCTCACTGTAACGTTACAGTTAGACATTAACGTTTCAACTAAAACACTCAAGTGTTTTAAAGTACATTTTCACAACCTAACAGAAATATTTTCACAATGTTGTAATACCGTGCTAGGCAATATGTAATTCAAACTCTGGCAAATATTAGGGTAATATGGGGTAATTAGCCCGCCCTAAGAACGCTGTCTACTTGCGGACCCAAAAATGTTGGGGAAGAAATATGTGGATGATGATTAGGGAACCAAACTGATGCAATTTTTACTTTTTAAGATATTTGATGACAAGAACATAGTTTTTTTATACTGGTGTAACAGGGGGGCTAGTTACTTCAACAGGGTTTTACACATGTACAAAATCCATTTAATCTGTTTTATGCATTTTTTTAAATAAATTATATTTATTACAGTTTGCAAGCACAAACTGAGCTTGTGATTGTACAAATTACATGCATAAACATAAAGGAGGTAATTAGCCGCTGGGGGCCAGTTACCCCTTGTAGAAGGGGGGCAAGTAACCCCAACACACTCATCCAACATATTACTACTTTATGTAAAAAGTTATCAACATTTTCTCTCTAAACAAGTGGATTATTTATCTGAAGGCTTTACTACTTGTAAATAAAAAGATCTAACCTAATTGAAACATATGTGGAAATCTTTAAACATTTCAACAAATTAGATCAACTTTCATTAGAATCGTTTTGTGGAAATATTTTAAAAAATTGTGATGACACAGAGAACATATTTAGTTAAGCAAGATCAGTTGCGCACAGGGAAAGTGTTGGGCAAAAAATGTGGGCACACCTTGTGTGATTTTTGAGAATTACATGGGGGGGGGGGCGCAAGTTACCCCATTTTACCCTACTATTTAAATTTCTCCAAAACAAACTTTGAGACAATTGGGGCATTCTATTTAAGGACCTTGGGTAATGACAGGTTGCGTCATCCGGTGAAAGCGGGAAAGGGGTCCTTTTTCTGTCCTGCTTGAAACAAAAACAAATCTGTTCGAACGGCTGATTTTACACAACATACGAATGGCACATAGTTTGGATACGTTAGCAATTGCTGCTTCATTGAAATTATTATTGTTGCTACCGAACCTCTAATGTTGCCAGCATGACGATAACCTTAAAAACAAATTAAATAAAGGTTAACATCTTCAACGAACTATCCAGTAATATAACTTTGTTTTCAAGTTGGTGTCATTGTAAACGTGAAAATGTACTGGTGCTAATTCATAAAGGTGAATCCTAAATCCACTCTCCTCTTTGATCCAGTTGGTCGTTGTCCCTAACAGACAATTAATTATACAAAAATTCATTACATCAACATGAATAAATTTGATTTTAGATTTGTTTTCGATTAAACTCTATTGTCAATGAACAGTACAAGTTCAGTACCACAAAATGCAGTTAGCATCTAACTAGAAATGCAAATAGAAGAGGGAAGAACATTTTAAAGTATTAAGTATTTACAAGTATTAAGTATAATGTTTGTTACAAGTGGGATGTATAGATGTGCAATGAAGGCAAATGCAAGTACAAATGACAATTCTAAATGTGGAATAAACATGTACCACCTTCCTGATGGTAGGAGGGCAAACAGTACGTGGTATGGATGTGAATGGTCTCTGATGATGAGACACCGCTTGTGCTGGAGGGCTACGATGGCTGGAAGCTGGGCACCAGTGATCTGTTGCAAGGCCTTCCGGTCAGCCACGGAGCATCCGCCAAACCACACTATGCGTAGTTAGTCAGAATGCTCTCTGTTGTGCAGCTGTAAAAGTTCACAAGGATCTTGAAAAATAGGCCTGCAGTGCCTGAAAATACACTGCTTAAAAAAAATTAAGTGAACACTAAAATCACACCAATCAACCATAACATTATTATTTCACCACTGACAGGTGAAATTAATAACACTGATAATCTTGTTATCATGGCACCTGTCTGTGAGTGGGATGTATTAAACAGCAAGTGAACATTCTGTCCTCAAAGTTGATGTGTTAGAAGCAGGAAAATTGGGCAAGTGTAAGGATCTGAGCGACTTTGACAAGGGCCAAATTGTGATGGCAAGACGACTGCTGGACAAACGGGTCCAATCCATGGAGGCCCCACCTTGCAACTTACAGTACTTAAAGGATCTGCTGCTAACGTCTTGGTACCAGATACCACAGCACACCTTCAGAGGCCTAGTGGAGTCCATGCCTGGACGGGTCAGGGCTGTTTGGGCAGCAAAAGGGGGACCTACACAATATTAGGCAGGTCAGTGTATACTGTGTTATTAGTTGAGAAGAAAATGATGTAACAATGGTCAATGGAAACCAAAATCACCAACCAATTGAGGGTTGGATTCAAACTCACACCGAAAATCTAACTAAACAATTGCATTTACAGGTGAATTTCATCATGTCAATTCATAATGTGACTCAGTTGTGTATATGTCCCCCACGTGCCTGTATGCACTCCCAACAACGTCTAGACATGCTCTTGACAAGACGGTGGATGGTGTCCTGGGGGATCTCCTCCCAGACCTGGATTATGGCATCAGTGACCTCCTGGACAGTCTGTGGTGCTACTTGGCGGCATTGGATGCACTGATACATATGCTGCCTCTGGACGATGTAATCCGAAATCACAATGTACATTTTCACTGTTATGCTGATGACACACAGTTATATATTTCAATGAAGCATGGAGAAGCCCCAAAATTCGGTAGAAAAACAGAAATGATCGTTTCTGGACCCAAGAAACAAAGAGCGTTGTTAGCAGATCTCACTGTGAACCTCGACGGCTGCACGGTCGTACCCCAAAAAACTGTAAGAAACCTTGGCGTTACACTTGACCCTGACCTCTCCTTTGATGAACACATAAAATATGTCTCAAACATTGCAAAAATCTGAAACTTTCTATCAAAAACTGATGCAGAAAAACTAATCCATGCTTTCGTTACTTCTAGACTAGATTACTTCAATGCTCTTCTTTCTGGTTACCCTGACAAATCAATAAATAAACTTCAATTAGTGCTGCAAACGGCTGCTAGAATCCTAACTAGAAAAAAATTAAAATGGAACACATTACTCCTGTACTAGCGTCCTTACACAGGCTGTCTGTTAGGGTTAGGTCTGATTTTAAGGTTTTATTGTTAACCAATAAATCAATACATGGACTTGCTCCTACTTACCTTGCTGAAATGATCCAGCCATACATACCTACACGTAACCTATGATCGCAAGCTGCAGGCCTTTTAATTGTACCTAGAATTTCCGCAGGCAGGGCCTTTTCTCATAGAGCTGCACTACTGTGGAATGATCTGCCAATTAAGGTTAGAAATGCAAACTCAGTGCAAACTTTCAAGTGTCTACTAAAAACTCATCTCTACAGCACGGTTTATGATTAGGTGTAGCCTGGCCTGGGGGCGTGAAGGTGACCAGAAGGCTTGATACTGTCCACCCTTGCCCTCTTGCCAGGTGGGCTCTTGTCGCCACTGGGATGCCCTCCCTCCAGTGCCTTTCGGGGGAAGAGTCACTGGCTTGTTGTTGTCTCTCTGTTGCGCACTTGTGCAATTGGGCTGCACTCTGCTGGCAATACTTGGCCCTCATTCAGAGTGGTTGCGGTTGGTGGGTGTCCCTTTGGTTGATGCCTGGCAATGTGGGTGGATTGATTTCCTGCCTGTTGGGCCCTGTCCGGGGCCTCCCCCGGGTAGGGCCACAGTGTCGCCGGACCCTCCTGTCTCAGTTCCAAGGTCTTACGCTGCTATACTACTGTGCTTGGGGATTGGGTCAGTTCTCCTTCCCCACTAAGTTCTCCTTCTCCACTATAAATCGTTGTTGATATGAGGAATGCATTTTCTGAATTTTCCCAGTCTCGTTTTAAACTTTAGGAGGACATGAGGTCCTGGTCCACACCTGCGGAGTACCTGGTTTGGGGGGCCTGTTGCTGTCCCTGTCCTTGTCCATCTGGTCATACTTCAGACCTTGTCTAAATTTAAATAGACTGGATTTAGCCCACATGCATTTATTAACTATTCCAACTGGACTCTTAATATTTCATCCGGCACAGCCAGAAGAGGACTGGTCACCCTTCTGAGCCTGGGTCCTCTCTAGGTTTCTTCCTAAAATTCAGCCTTCTTAGGGAGTTTTTCCTAGCCACTGAAATTCAACACTACTGTTGTTTGCTCCTTGGGGTTTAAGACCAGGTGTTTCTGTAAAAGCACTTTGTGACAACTGCTGTTGTAAAAGGGCTTTATAAATAAATTTGATTGGGATAACGTCCCAGAGGTCCTCAATTGGGTTCAAGTCTGGGGAACATGACGGCCAATCAATGGCATCAATGCCTTCATCATCCAAGAACTGCCTACAAACTCTGGCCACATGAGACTGGACATTGTCATGCACCAGGAGGAACCCAGGGCCCACTGCACCAGCATAAGGTCTGAGGATGGCTCTGAGGATTTCATCTTGGTACCTAAAAGCAGTTAGGGTACCGTTGGCTAGCAGATGGAGGTCTATGCGACCCTCCAAGGATAGGCCTCCCAGACCATCACTGACCCACTGCCAAACACTGACCCACCATGCTGGATGACGCACCTCCAGTCACTACTCTGTCAAGCTCCTCAAGTTTGCGGATGACACCACCCTCATCAGACATTTTGTGATGGAGACAAGTCCGCCAACAGGTGGGAGATTGACAATCTGGTGTCCTGGTGCAGTCACAACAACTTGGACCTCAATGCCCAGAAGACAGTGGAGATGATAGTGGACTTCAGGAGAAGCCCAGCTGCCCTTCCCCCCATTGCCCTGGATGGCTCCCCGGTCAACACTGTGGAGTCTTTTTGCTTTCTGGGTATCACCATAGATGAGGACCTCAAGTGGGAGCTGAACATCACATACCTTACAAAAAAAGCACAGCAGAGAATGTACTTCCTGCAGCAGCTGAAAAAGTTAAACCTGCCAACAACTATGATGGAGCATTTCTACACTGCCATCATAGAGTCCATCCTGACCTCCTCCATCACCGCCTGATACGCTGCAGCCACAGCCAAAGACAAGGCTGCAGCACATCCACTCTGCAGAGGGTGATTGGCTGCAATGTGCTGTCTCTATACAACCCACACACCTCCAGGACACGGAGGCAAGTGGCAATGATTGGGGCTGATCCCTCTCACCCTGGAAATGGACTATTCAGTGCTCTCCCCTCTGGCAGAAGCCTGAGGTCTATCAGGATCATAAGCAGTAGGCCTCATGAACATGCCCCCAGAACCAAACTGACTATAGCCTGCTCCCCAAATACCCCCACCTTCAACTGGACAATTATATAACCCTTTCCCAAATACATACATACACAACCCTCAACTGGACATAATCCTGCATCTTACATATACTTTTTGGTTATATAATGGTAATTTATTAATGCACAGTCTACTATTTTATTCTCAGTCCACTGTTCTTATTTTTATTACACTTATTCCTTTTGTAAAAATTGTTGCACCGGCAGCCAGAATAAACCCATTGTTCGTTGTGAAACTTGGCAATGAAACTCTTTCTGATGCAGGCACCTTAACGCTCACCACAGTATCCCCAGACTTTTTCACATCTGTAACGTGATCAGTGTGAACCTGCTCTCATGTGAATGGAGCAGGTTCACAATGCCGGACCTGCCAATTCTGGTGATCTCTGGCAAATACCAATCAAGCTGCACGGTGCCGGGCTGTGAGTACAGGTCCCACTAGAGGACATCAGGCCCTCCTGCCACCCTCATGAGTTTGTTTCTGACAGTTTGGTCAGAAACATGCACACCAGTAGCCAGCTGGAGGTAATTTTGTAGGGCTCTGGCAGTGCTCCTCATGTTCCTCACACAAATGAGCAGGTCCTTTTACAGCCCTGTCCAGCTCTTGTGTAATGGCCTGTCTCCTGGTATCTCCTCCGTGCTCGAGACTACTGGGAGGCAGAGCAAACCTTCTTGCGACAGCACATATGGATGTGCCATCTTGGAGGAGCTGGACACCTTGTGCTACCTGAATGGGCTGCAGGTGTACCGCTTCATGCTACCAGTAGTGACAAGGACACTAGCAAAATGCAAAACTCGAGAAGAATCAGTCAGGAAGGATAAAGCAATGGTCTGTTGCCACCACCTGCAAAACCATTCCCTTTTTGGGGGTTGGCTTGCCGTTGCCTCTCCAGTACACCGGTTGTCACTTTAATTTGCACCAAAACAGGTGACATTGATTCAAAATCGCTTATGCTTCCTAACTGGACAGATTGATATCCCTGAAGTTTAATTGACTTGGTGTTATACTGTGATGATTACGTGTTCCCCTTTTTTGAGCAGTGTAAATGGAATTTACTTGATGACAGGCAAGTGGAGAGGGTCGAAGGGCTGTCGGATTTCATATTAGCACATGCACTTAAATAAAAAATAAACATTTGATTAAAAGCCTCAGATGACATTGTTAGCACCCATCATTTACAACTTTTCTGAAAAATAAGAATTTGTGGAATTTATATTGAACTTATATTCAATAAAAACAAGAAAATACAAAAATACACAAATAATTATTTATTTCCACTTAAGGCAGGCACATTGTTTGGACCTTGCTATTAAAATGATCAGATAGGCAACCTGTGTAGCTTATTTCTGACCAGAAAAACCCTGGTTATGAAACATGATACACACACTGGTAGGCTGCTGTCTCACATAGTAGTTGTACTCTTTTATAAACATCACCCATAGGAGGAATAATTAAAATAGCATATCATTTTAGAGTGAAAGAAGAGTAAAAATCACTCAGAAACACATCCATGATCAAACCACTTACAATTTACACATACACCGAAGTGTTTTTAAGATTGCAACTGTTGTTAAGTGACAATTATCTGTGGGTAGTCCTAGTGGACTAAATTACAGTGCTCTGCGCCCCAACACAGGGCCGCTCAACCCCAACACCTTAACAGATTTTGTAGTCGGAAGTGAAAAAGTTGGTATGGCCAAAACAGAGTTTTACACACAAACTCCCTTCTCTATACTTTTCTCTGCTGCCACCGGCAGGACAAGGTGGGAAATGCGACTCCACAATCCACTATACTTGTCCCGGTCCATCATGTCATAAGCGGCTGGTTGGCCAGAGGAGACAAACACGTCCTGGAGGTGGTCATCCACCATCTCTTCAACGGCACTCAATTTCAGGCTGGCTGAGAGGTCCTCCTCACCTGCCAGCATGACCGTGAAAATAATCAAAACCTCCTTGTAGGCAGAGTTCTCGTGGTCACAGTAGCGGTAGAATATGATCGTAGAGCTAGGGGGCAGGACTTCGAAGTGATGGATGACTGCAACGAGCTGGTCCCCCTCGAAGGCTTCCCGTAGCTGGCCGTCGATGTCTAGCTTCACCAGGTCGCTGTCCTGGCCGGCTTTGCTGGTTCCGTTAATGTGGAGGACAGAAGCGTTGAGGGCGGAGGCGAAGGCGAAGCCCAGGCGATTGGCCAGACAGTGCAGCGTCCTCTCCCCCCTGCGGCCCGCTGTCAACATCAGACTGACCGGTTCTGTGGGCTGGGCTGTCTGGAGGTGCCTCTCCAGGTGGATTCGGGTCCTCCTCCACAGCTCAGAGCGCTGGCCTGGGAACTTTTCTTTCACCTTCTCCATCTCTCGAAGGAAGATCTCAGTTCGGTTTAATACTTTGTCCTCAGGAGGAGATACTGGGCTGTACCACACTGCTAGCAGAACCACCAGAAATGTGCTGCCCAATACTGTAAAATATATATAGAACAAGCAGAAACAAGCTTAAGCTATTTTTGTTGTTGTAACTCCCAGAGGTTAACAGGTCACAGTAACTGTTCTGATTTAGCCCAGTTCATCACCAAATTAATTTCTATTAAATGTCAGAAGAGAGCAGAAAGGGTCTTACTTAGAAGTGTACTTTTCCCTGTGGTGAGGAATCTCTCACTGATCCCTATATGAATACTGTTGAACATGTTGTTCAATGCCATTTCTGAAACAGTGAGAAAAATAAAAGAATGAAAAGAGTAAACTAAGATTAGTAGTACAATTTCAAAATCTAGGTAGTTTTTTTTTTATTGAGATGACCTTAAGTCTTAATCTCTCCAACCTTGCTGTTATTGTTTGTCTTCACTGGTTGCACATTAATTCATGTTCTACAAGGTGGTTCAAGTTTATCTTCAGAATGCATCTCACCAGCATCTGGTTCACTGACTGGCACTTCTGTCACTGCAACAGAGGGCTTCGTCACCCCTTCTACTACAACAGGAAAAACAAAAACAGAAGATAAATAAATGGATCTGAATTGATGAAGCACAACAAACTAAAATATAAAATTCACTCTTTATTTTCCAATAACAGTCACTTATTTTATGGATAGCAATTTCAAAACCTTATGCTGAATGAACAAGCTAAGAAATCTCTTCATATAAAAATAATGAAACAAAATAATGAAGAGACTAAGCAAAAATCTGAGAATTATATGATTTTGAGTCATTAATACAGTTAAACAATTCCAAATTCGGGTTGTTTTTAGAAATCAGAGGGCCCATTGTCTTACCCTCTCCAATCTCGCTGTCATCATGGGCCTTCACTGGTTGCACATTAGTTAATACTGTGCAAGGTTGTTCAGGTTTATCTCCAGAATCCATCTCACCAGCATGTGGTTCACTGAATGGTACTTCTGTCGCTCCATAAGAGAGCTCTCTCTCCCTTTCTACTTCAACACGAAAAACAAAAACAGAAGATGAAAAAACAGATCAAGTGATGTAACATGTTTGGACCAATACTGATCAATTTCTTAACATGCACTTATATACACTGCTCCAAAAAATGAAGGGAACACGTAATCATCACAGTAAAACAACAAGTCAATGAAATATCAGGGATATCAATCTGTCCAGTTAGGAAGAATAAGCGATTGTGAATCGATATCACCTGTTTTGGTGAAAATTAAAGTGACAACAGGTGCACTGGAGAGGCAACAGTAAGACATTTCCGAAAAAGGGAATGGTTTTGCAGGTGGTGGCCACAGACAATTGCTCTCTCCTTATCCTTCATGACACATTCTTCTCGAGTTTTGCTAGTGTCCTTGTCACTACTAGTAGCATGAGGCAGTACCTGCAGCCCATTCAGGTTGCACAGGCAGTCCAGCTCCTCCAGGATGATACATCCATACGTGCCATCGCAAGGGTTTGCTGTGTCTTCCAGCACAGTCTTAAGGGCATGGAGGAGATACCAGGAGATGAGCCATTACACAAGGACAGCTGGACAGGGCCGTAGAAGGGCATCAACCTAGCAGCAGGACCGGTATGAGCTCCTTTGTGAGGAGGAACAGGAGGAGCAGAGCCAGAGCCCTACAAAATGTCCTTCAGCGGGTTACTGGTATGCATGTTTTCTGACTGTCAGAAACTGACTCCATGAGAGTGGTATGAGGGCCCAACTTCCTTTAGTGGGACCTGTGCTCACAGTCCAGCACTGTGCAGCCTGATTGGCATTAGCCAGAGAACACCAGAATTGGCAGGTCTGCCATTGGCGCTCCGTTCTCTTCAAAGATGAGAGCAGTTTCACAATAAGCACGAGACAAGTGAAAGGGTCTTGAGATGCACTGGTAAACATTATGCTGCCTGTGACATCATCCAGCATGACCGGTTTGGCGGTGGGTCAACACTACTGTTTGCGCCTTGGGGTTTAAGGCCGAGTGTTTCTGTAAAAACACTGTGACAACTAATGTTGTAAAAAGGGCTTTATAAATAAATTTGATTGATTGATGGATGGTCTGGGGAGGCATAGCCTTGGAAGGTCGCAGAAACCCTAACAGTACTCTGACTGCTTTTAGGTTGCGGGATGAAATCCTCAGACCCATCGCCAGATCTTACGCTGGTGCAGTGGGCCCTGGGTTCCTCCAGGTGCAGGACAATGGCCGGTCTCATGTGGCCAGAGTGTGTAGGAAGTTCCTGGATGAAGGCATTGACGCCATTGACTGGCCCTCATGTTCCCCAGATCTGAATCCAATTGAGAACCCCTGGGACTTTATGTATCAGTGCATCCAAAGCTGCCAAGTGGCACCACAGACTGTCCAGGAGCTCACTGGTGCCCTGATTGTGATGGCAATTCCATCGATCAGAACTCTTTAATGAATTTCCACAACATGATCCAGGCCTGGGAGGAGACCCCCGAGGACACCATCCACCGTCTCGTCAGGAGCCTAGACGTTGTCGGAGTGCATACAGGCACAATTTGTTCTCAACAAATTACACAATGTACAATAAAGATTTTGAGCTTTAATATATTCCGTTCATTGAGACCCAATGTGTGATTTAAGTGTTCCCTTAATTTTGTGAGCAGTGTGTATATTACAGTCATTTTCCATCTAGGGACATCATGTCTATATCCTCAAGCTAAATGAAACAAGCTATGCTGTTCATAAAAAAAATCCCCAAAAAAATCTGAGAACTGGACTAATTTTAGTCATTACTAGTTATTTATACAATTTGAAATCTAGGTTGGTTTTTGAATTCAGTTGACCTATAATCTTACCCTCTCCCACCTCACCATCATTATCCGTATTTGTTGGTTCCACATCAGTTAATGCTGTGCAAGGTTGTTCAGATTTATCCCCAGAATGTATCTCACACACTTGACTGACTGGCACTTTTTTCACTGCAACAAGGGGCTCTGTCTCCCCGTCTGCTACAACAGGCAAGAAAAAAAACAGAATATAAATAAATGGATCTGAATTGATGAAACACAAGATAGAAATAAGTCACAATTTATAAGTCATTTTTAATTGAGGGGCAACAATTCTACAGCATTACTCTAAATAAACAAGCTAAGAAAGCTCTTCCTAAAAAATACAAATGCAAAGACTAAACCAAAATCGAAGAATTGTATTCCATAATTATAATCTATCTCACCAGCATCTTGTCCACTGACTGGCAATTCAGTCACTACAAAAGTGAACTCTGCCTCCGCTTTTTCTAGGAAAATAGGAAGAATACAAACAGAAGAAAGCGCTGATGAACTGATAACCGAGACTGGAAGCACCTGCTGTCACTGTTTATAGCTGTGTTTGAATTGTATATCTTCACAATGAAGGCATGAAGACAAAACAATTGTCTGGGTATCCAAATGAATTAATAAAAACGGAAAACCAACTGAAACATGCAAAAACCTTCTGCAAATGTTAAATTGCATGGTCCATTTAAATCAATAAAATGTGCAAAATATTCAAATTTACATACCCCTCCTATCATTTTAAAATACGTCATTACCTCATTTAACAATAAAAATGTAGGACGTTTAGTTTTTTCCGTACATATCAACTCATCAAATCATAAACAAATACAGCTGACATATAATTAGGCACGCCTATACAAAGATCAAAAATAGTATTAGTTCCTCACTCTCACTATAATAGTGACAATCCTCATGTTCCTTGCTAGTTTCGGCTGGGCTTGCAGCAGGGGAGAGGTTATGCCCAGGCTCGGTGTCTGAAAAATTAGATCAACAGTATTTCATTATATTACGGTCAGCACTTACAAAAAAAAATTGTCACTGGCATATGTTATCAGGATGAACCAGGGTCATGTATTAACAGAGTCTAGCTAGGTTTTGGAATGGCTGCCTCATGATAATGACTTTATCGAAATATATTGGTTATGTAACAATACAGAGTGGCCCTGAAAATGTATGCTATAGATTACGGAGATAATGTGTATTCACATCTATAACCTATGATGTTGTAGTATCAACTAACTGCATATCAACTAACTGCATATCTAGACTTGGAAAGTTCTGAAGCATTGGTCAAACTCTCTCGCTCTACAGCAGATAGCTTTTGTTATTCTAAAGGCTGAAATATTTTTGCTTTTACAACCTTTTCTTGATTACAGCAGAAAGTTTGGATATGTCTCTATCATCCTAGTGCATCTGGATTTAAAAATATTATCCCACTCTTCCTTGCAGAAGAGTTCAAGTTAAGTCAGACAAAAAAAATTGTTCTGTGTGTGGATCAAAAAAAGGCTCCTTGCGGGACACGTGAAGGTAAGCCATTTCATGGCAGTGCCTGGGTGATGAGCTTCTACTTCCTGATCGAACTGTGCTCACTGGGATATCGAAATTTTGATATACCATGCCAAATTTATGGCCCAATGGTTAGTGCAATTTCTTTCAACTGTTTAAACTGGGAGGTTCCACAGCACCAGAGTTGAAGACTTTTGGAAGCAAAATATTTACGTTTATTTTTCGTGCAAATATTTCCTAACAAAAGAAAAATGTTGCCTAAGAATAAGTTCAGGTTTTTAAAATATCAAACAGCACGAACTATCAATGTATCATTTGTAATACAGTAGTATGAAATAATTTGTCAGGAGTATCTGAATACTTTTGGAAGGCAATGTAAATAACTCTGAGAGAAACCATTTACCTGCCTGGTCCTGAAAATTGTTGGGCGCTTTCGACTCCATTTCCCGACGTGACATTCACATACATCGAGTTATTGGATTCCAAATGTGCTATTGATGTCCAAGTACAGGAAATATATTAGCTAGTGCACACAAATACATTAACACACCATTACTGTTATTAGCTATGAATTGGCTGGCAAGCTATCAGAACTAGCTAACGTTAGCAATTTGGTGAGCTTCTACAGAATACAGTACATGTAAATAGCTGTATACTCAACCCGTTGAAACTACGATTTTAAATACACTCAAATAATTACTTGTATAAACACTGTAATGTTAGGTAGCGTACCTGGCCACCAACCATACCGAATTCCTCAGCTAAACCCTTGTTTGAAACGTACCTCTCAGTACTAACTAACCAGGAAACGGGGACAGACCATTCGCGTCTTGTCAGCACAACAACAAAGTATTTTATACTCACCAACCTTCAGAATAAATGTCCCCACGTAATATTAGAAAATTATATATAGAATAAAGATCCCGGTTCACTCTAGCGTGGGCCAGTTTCAATTTCCCACAACTAACCTTAAAAAAATAGTACCAAATGCAAAGAAGAGATGAGAAATGGTCAAACAAATGGCGAGGGAGTACTGCAAAGAATCCAAATACTAAAATATTAAAATAACATGAAACTAAATACTGCTAAGAATCCAAAACTGGCATAAAGAATACCCATATATGAAAAACGAATACATACATAAATTGATTGGTTCCAATTCAGATATTTGGAAACAAGAGCAATACAATATATTTTAGGTCAGAATAAATTGAGCAGGGCAATCCACCACTTTACCAAAACTGTACAAAAAGAAACTCGGTCTCAGCATAGAGTATCTCACAAAAGTGAGTACACCCCTCACATTCTTGCAAATATTTGATTATATCTTTTCATGTGGAAATGACACTACAATGTAAAGTAATAAGTGTACAGCTTGTCTAACAGTGTAAATTTGCCCCCCCAAAATAACTCAACACACAGCCATTAATGTCTAAACTGCTGGCAACCATAGTGAGTACACCCCTAAGTGAAAATGTCCAAATTGGGCCCAATTAGCCATTTTCCTTCCCCGGTGTCATGTAACTTGTTAATGTTACAAGGTCTCAGTTGTGAATGGGGAGCAGGTGTGTTCAATTTGGTGTTATCGCTCTCACACTACCTCATACTGGTCACTGGAAGTTCAACATGGCACATCATGGGAAAGAACTCTCTGAGGATCTGAAAAAATTATTGTTGCTCTACATAAAGACGGCCTAGGCTATAAGATTGCCAAGACCCTGAAACTGAGCTGCAGCATGGTGGCCAAGACCATACCGTGGTTTAACAGGACAGGTTCCACTCAGAACAGGCATCGCCATGGTCGACTAAAGAAGTTGAGTCAACATGCTCAGCGTCATATCCAGAGGTAGACGTATGAGTGCTGCCAGCATTGCTGCAGAGGTTGAAGGTGTGAGGGGGTCAGCCTGTCAGTGCTCAGACCATATATTTTCACTTAGGGGTGTACTCACTTTTGTTGCCAGCAGTTTAGACATTAATGGCTGTGTGTTGTGTTATTGAGGGGACAGCAAATTTACACTGTTATACAAGCATTACATTACATTGTAGCAAAGTGTTGTCATATGAAAAGATATAATCAAATATTGACAAAAATGTGAGGGGTGTACTCACTTTTGTGAGTTACTGTATATCTCCAAGTACATCGATGATGTTGTACCGAGGGTAAATGTTCGGACTTTCCCCAACCAAAAGCCCTGGTTTGATGGTAATGACCGTGCTAAGCTCAGAGTACGGTCCTCTGCCTATAGTTCCGGTGACCTACAGGCTTTGAGTAGGTCCAGACCTACGGAAGACCATCAGAGATGCCAAGAGACTACAAGGATACAGCTCTGAGCCGGTACGCATGTGGTGTGGACTGCGACACATCACAGACTATAAAGGGAGAAACAGCAATGATGCCCAGCCTGCCACCTCCCTCCCTGACGAGCTCAACACCTTCTATGCAGGTTGAGGTGACCAACACCATTCCTTCTGGAAGGCTTGCTGAGGACCAAGACGACTGCACGCTGTCCCTAACCAAGTCTGACGTGAGGAGAGCTTTTAAAATAGTGGACCATCAGAAGTCACCAGGGCCAGATGGCATTCCAGGTTTTCACCTACATATTCAACATCTCCCTGTCTGTCTGCAGTCCCTACCTGCTTCAAACAGACCACCATCGTCCCTGTACTGAATAAACCTTCCATCACCTGCCTGGCTGACTACCACCCTTTAGCACTGACCATCATAATAAAGTGCTTTGAGCGGCTGCACCCTTCCTGATATCTGCTCCACCCTTCCTGACATCTTGGACCCCTTTCAGGGTCAGTGCAACCTCACCTCCTCTGCACTGACCCTGAGCATCGGAGCCCCCCAAGTCCCTTCCTGTACTTCCCTGTTTTGGAGCTGCGTGGCCACAGTGAAAATTGCCCAAATATCACAATACTTCCAGAGGAGGCTCAAGAAGTTTGGTATGTCACCATATCACATACTTCTACAGGTGTACCATTGAGAGGATCCTCTCAGGCTGCATTACTGCATGGTATGGCAGCTGCTCCGCTTCGCAAGTCCCTCCAGAGGGTGGTCTGCGGAGCACATCATTGACTGCCATCTCCCCTCCGTGCAAGGAATCTACCATACACAATGCCTTAGGAAAGCACAGAACATCATCATAGACTGCAGCCACCTCAGGCTATGGTCTGTTTACACTGCTGCCATCAGGTAGATGCTACCCAAGTATTGGGGCACGCGTTTCCAAACTCACAGTTTTGTCCCTCAGGCCATAAGGCTCTTCAACCAGCAACACTGATATAAAAACCTTACAATAACCTGGTTGCATAAGTGTGCACACCCTCTTATAACTGCGGATGTGGCTGTGTTCAGAATTAACCAATCACATTCAAACTCATGTTAAATAGAAGTCATTACACACCTGCCATCATTTAAAGTGACTCTGATTAATCACAAATAAAGTTCAGCTGTTCTAGTAGGATTTTCCCTGACATTTTCTTAGTTGCATCTCAGAGCAAAAGCCATGGTCCGCAGAGAGCTTCCAAAGCAGAGGTGGGGGACTCGAGTCACATGACTTGACTCGAGTCTGACTCGAGTCACAATTTTCAGGACTTGTGACTTGCTTGATTAAAGTATGAAAATGACTTGACTTGACTTTGACTTGAGAACAAGTTACTTGAGACTTGACTTGACTTGAAGTGGAAGACTCGACAATGACTTGAACTTATAATAAACAAACAGCAATACAATTATTTTATATGTTGTGACATCAGCAGCACTAATCAGCGTATGTGCCTTTAACGCTGCACAATTCAAACCGCGCCAAACATGGCAGGCATTAACGTTAGTCGAGCTCCACAAATAGTATCGTTTGGATACAAGGACTTTGAACTGGACCGTGTGAATTAAAAAAGATTTGCCAGATGCAAAATATGCAACAACGTCAAATTTCATTCGTCATTTTAAGAACCACAAGGAAAGGTAAGAAAGTAATCTCTTTATATTCAGTTTCACTAGGATCTATAACGATTAAGTAATGGATTAATCTTTTGTTTACCTTAATTTGGCCTTGGTTGCATATTTTATTTTATTTTTTCTTGTTAGAAATGTGTATCATTACAGAATATCTGGTAAATAGATGTAAGGGAATTTGACTATAACACTGGCATAGCCTGAATTTTAATGTTGATGGGCATCTTAAAATGAGCGGGCATGTATATTATTACACGTAGGCCATAATGTCTGTATTAAATGTGCGCATTTTCAAGTGTTTGTGGACTGCGTGTGGAAACTAAAAAGCATTGTGCTTACACCATAACAGTTAACTTTACTGCATGAAAGGCTAACATGGAGGTGCCGATGTGATTAATAGCACCTAAACATTTCGAAGAGTTACAGCGTAATTACATATTAGGCAGTTTTTCAGTCACAATAATTAGTTTATAAGGTTGTTATTATTAGCCCTTATTACATGAATTGGCTGAATTCCAGTGCAGAATGCGTGTTATTTCTTGATAACAGACCGTTGCCATTAAAAACAGCGCGTTGCTATGGACGCAGCAGGATTCTAACCAGAGACGGAACGGACTATTTTCTTTAGAGGAAGCAATACAATCGTTTTAAAATCAATAAATTCCCTTTGAAATCAATATTTTGTGTCAAATTATTGATTTATTTGGTAGGTAGCCATGTAATAAGCGGGATAAGGTATAGCGAGGCGGTTGTTATAGCGAATACAACCCCTTCAGGCTGATTCAAGATCCTTCCGCTTCGTCCCCCCAAAAAATCGCACCAAGCGCACGTCAGAAACAGAGGACAGTGTGTGTGTGTGTTCATCTCTTCTCTGACTTGACTTGAAACTTATAAGGACTCGACTTGACTTGCTTAGGGTGAACCCTTGACTTGACTTGCTTGATTTATCTTAACTGTGACTTGAGACTTGACTCGAGACTTGATGGTTAAGACTTGAGACTTGCTTGGACTTGACCATGTGTGACTTGTCCCCATGTCTGTTCCAAAGCATCAGAAGCATCTCATTGTTGAAAGATATCAGTCAGGAGAAAGGTACAAAGGAATTTCCAAAGCATTAGATATACCATGGAACACAGTGAAGACAGTCATCATCAAGTGGAGAAAATATGGCACAACAGAGACATTACCAAGAACTCGACATCCCTCCAAAATTGATGAAAATACAAGGAGAACTGGTCAAGGAGGCTTCCAAGAGGCCTACAGCAACATTAAAGGAACTTCAGGAATTTCTGGCAAGTTCTGGCTGCGTGCTATATGTGACAACAATCTCCTGTATTCTTCATATGAACGGGCTATGGGGTAGGGTGGCAAGACGGAAGCCGTTTCTTACAAAGAAAAGCATTCAAGAAGTTGGCAAAAACAAACATCAAGTCTCCCAAAAGCATGTGGGAAAATGTGTTATGGTATAATGAAACCAAGGGTGAACTTTTTGGGCATAATTCCAAAAGGTATGTTTGGCGCAAAAACAACACTGCACATCACCCAAAGAACACCATAACCACAGTGAAGCATGGTGGTGGCAGCATCATGCTTTGGGGTTGTTTTTCTTCAGCTGGAACCAGGGCCTTAGTCAGGGTGGAGGGAATTATGAACAGTTCCAAATACCAGACAATTTTTGCACAAAACCTTCAGGCGTCCATTAAAGCTGAAGATGAAGTTCACCTTTCAGCGCAACAACGACCCAAAGCACAATCCAAATCCACAAAAGCATGGCTTCACCAGAAAATGTACGTTTTGGAATGGCCCAGCCAGAGCCCAGACCTGAATCCAATTGAACATCTGGGGGGTGATCTGAGGAGGGCTGTGCACAGGAGATCTGACAGATTTGGAGCGCTTTTGCAAAGAAGAGTGGGCAAATTTTAGGCACAAGCCTAAAATGTTCCCCACTCTCCTTCCCCTCTGGTTGTTTTGTTTTCATGCCTCATACCATGCAATGAGTTGACATGGATAGAAAAGAGAAGCTCTGAACTATTTTATCATTCACGAATGACCTCCCTATCTGTTTTTCTTCTAGTGTTATCCATATCAAAGCATGGTTGGACTGACGCCTTTAGGGTGCATTACAAAACACCATTCCCATTTGCTGCTGTCTTTTTAATACAAGATAGTTGTCAATAAGCCTCAAGATTAGCTAATTCTTTTGAAGGGTCTTTTTACAAAGTGGTCCTTCAAGATGATTGTGGTTTCCTGCTATTTAGATTCAACCTTGTCACAGTACATGTACAGTACAATGAAATGCATTTAGCATCTAATCAGAAGTGCAAATAGATGGCAGAAAAATTACAAGTATCTACAAGTTACCTGCTATTTATATGATGTTGCTCTTCTGGAGTTGCTGCAGAAAATCTGACATCCCACTTTTGGTCCAGAGTAGCCAGTGAACTCTGTCATGCTGCAGCACTGTCACATTGGGATTTCAATTACAGTTGTGCTCATAAGTTTGCATACCCTGGCAGAAATTGTGAAACTTTGGCATTGATTTTGAAAATATGACTGATCATGCAAACAAAAAATAAAAATTATTTTATTCAAAGATAGTGATCACATGAAGCCATTTAATATCACAGTTGTTTAGCTCCTTTTTAAATCATAATGATAACAGAAATCACCCAAATGGCCCTGATCAAAAGTTTACATAACCTTGAATGTTTGGCCTTGTTACAGACAGGTGAAAATGGCAATTAAAGGTGAATTTCCCACACCTGTGGCTGTTTTAATTGCAATTAGTGTCTGTGAATAAACAGTCAATGAGTTTGTTAGGTCTCCAGTGGGTGCACTGAGCAGGTACTGAGCCTCGAGGAGCAGAAAATAACTGTCAAAAGACCTGCGTAACAAGTAATGGAACTTGGATATAAAAAGATATCGAAAGTGTTGCAAATGCCAATCAGTACTGTGCACTCATTAAGAAGTGGACAATTCAGGGATCTCTTGATACCAAGGTCAGGTAGACCAAGAAAGATTTTAGCCAAAGCTGCCAGAAGAATTGTTTGGGATACAAGGAAAAACCCACAGGTAACCTCCGGTGAAATACAGACTGCTCTGGAAAAAGATGCCGTGGTTGTTTCAAGGAGCACAATGATAACACTTGAACAAAAATGAGCTGCATGGTCGAGTTGCCAGAAAGAAGCATTTACTGCACGCCAATGCCACAAAAAAGCCTGTTACAATATACCTGACAAAACATTGACACGCCTCACAGCTTCCTTTAGAGCCTAGAGTGAACTGTGAAGCATGGTGGTGGCTCACTGATGTTTTGGGGGTGTGTGAGCTCTAAAGGCACAGGGAATCTTGTGAAAATTGATGGCAAGATGAATGCAACATGTAAACAGAAAATACTGGGAGACAATTTACATTTGTTTGCACAAAAGCTGTGCATGGGATGCTCTTGGACTTTCTTGCTCGATAATGACCCTAAGCACAAGGCCAAGTTCACCCTCCAGCAGTTACAGCAGAAGGTTCTGGAGTGGCCATCAGTCTGACCATGATATCATCAAGCCATTCTGGAGTGATCTCAAACGTGATCTCAAAAAACCAGACTTTGCATGACCTGGAGGAATTTTGCTAAGACGAATGGCCAGCTATACCACCTGCAAGAATTCAGGGGGCTCATAGACAACTATTACAAAAGGCTACAGAGTTAAGAACTAAGGGTATGCAGACTTCTGAACAGGGGTCAGTTCATGGTGCCATTCAGTTATGACCTACAGTTGAATTTGAATCCCACAATAAATAAAATACATGTTTTGCCTGCTCACTCATGTTTATTTATTTTTTTACAAATGGTACACATATTACCAATTCTCAAAGGGTATGCAAACTTTTGAGCACAAGTGTCCAAAGCAAGCATTTGTCTGCTCAAATAGTTTACTGATGAGTTATTGATTTTTATTGTTTAATTATTTTCTTGATAGAGAAAACCTATTGTATTATAGCATTCTATCAAACTATTTAACATAGAATTGTATTCTTTTTTTATCATTTAGGTTATGTTTATAATGGCTATAAATCTTAGAGAAGTGGACAAAAGTACAAACATTTTAGATGTAAAATACATGTTTTGCCTGCTCACTCCAGTGTTTTTTAAATTATTTTTTTCACAAATGGTACATATTTACCAATTCTCAAAGGGTATGCAAACTTTTGAGCACAACTGTACACTCACTCTCTGCAGCCTGTTGTAGTGCTATGCCTTTTAACATTATGTAATGAACTCTGGGTGAGACACACAGCTTTTAAAAAATTAAGAGACCACTGCAAAATTCAGTTTCTCTGGTTTTACTTTTCATAGGTATGTGTTTGAGAAAAATTAACTGTTTTGTTTTGTTCTGTAACATCATTGTTTTGTTCTGTTTTGTTCTACACATCATTACTCACAAATTCCAAATTAAAGTAGTCAGTATTTATTTGTAGAAAATAACTGGTCAAAATAACCAAAAAAAAGATGTCCCTAGGAGCCTGTTTCAAGCCAATGTATGTTGCTTGACCTTGTTCTTATGAACCATCGTCTTTTCAGGATGGAAGCAACTTGACGCGCACTGTATCCCTCGCCAGTAAAGCCAGAATTGAACCCTTCTTTTCCTCACTCAAAGCTTTTCTTTTCAACTCTTTTGTCATGCTGAATAGTTTTTTTTTTAATTCAAATTACCTTTGAGGTACTACTTGCACTGTTTTTGCCATCAAGCTGGTCCTATTGCAGGAGGGTAGTGATGACCACAGCAGTGATTCTTATACTTTTCCTAGTTAAATTAGATTTGGTTCAGTTAATAATGTAATCAGTACCTCATTAAGTAAAATGAGGTGTGCCTGTGTTGGAATTTAACTGGAATGGAAGCCATACATGTAGAGATGCCGATTTAAGAAAAGTTAGGAGTGGCCTCTTAATTTTTTCCAGAGCTGTATAAATAGCCACTGTCATGCATAGCATAATACATAAAATGACTGCACTTTTCAGAATACTAACAAACAAATTCATTAGAAAAAGTTTTCAACAATTTATTAAGAGTAAAAAATGGCTTTGGTCTAATGTAGATACAGGATAGTCCCTCAAATACAGCGCAAATGTATATTTATTTCCAAAGATAAATTAACTGTGGTTAAGTATGTTATCATACATTCCTACACTATTGCTGATTTGTGAGCAATGTTTCCGACCTCCATTGTACCGTTCATCCTTTTTCTGGATCAAATTGATGCTCCACAAAATACCATCACGACTAGTAAGTGGCTTGACTTTTCCGACCTGGTCCCAGGTAAGATGGCGGCGCTATTGAGACGTCAGATAGAACTATTTATGTCCCATCTACGCTTTATATCTACCCTTTTGACATAGTGGAAGCGAAACTGTGTGGGCTGCGCGGTGCATTATGGTAAATAGTTATAGGGGGATCTCTGAATTACTGCGCTCTTCAGGGAAGTCCCGGTGCTCTAAATACAGAACTCCACTCATGCGCGTGGATCTCCTAGTGGACCAGTCTTTAGCTGGATAGCTAATTAACGACGACATTCCCGTTACAGTACCGGGTGTAGTATATACGGCAATCATGAATTCTGAGGTTTTACCAAACAACGCTGTACAACCAGCGAGAATGTTAACCAGGCAAACGAAAGGTTTGTCAGCCACAACGTCCCTCTTATCTTGCTAACTTAGTTACAGTTAGCTAGCTAACAGAATGTTAGCTCGATAACGTCGTGTTTTGACATGTTGCTAGCCAAGTATTAGCAATGTTATTATTCATATGGTACATATTCATTAGGTTGTTGAAGTTATATTTTTAGCTTTCACGTTTCATTAGTTCTTCACTAAGGAAAGGCACATTCAGCTTGGATTTAATACTAGCTAGCTAGCTAAAGTTTGGCTTACGTTAAACCTGGAGAGGTGTTCTAGCTAACTGTATTAATCAGTAGATAGATATAAAAGCATAGACATCGGCAATATCAACAATTTACTTCCATGTTTTGAGGCAATAGCACCGTTGTTTACATTTCTATTGTTTAGGTAAACAAGGTTATAATGTGGGATATGATGGTTGCCCTCAACTCATGAGGCCTTTGTACTAAAAACTACATTTTTCAAAAATCAATGGGTATATATCATTGATGTGTAAATGTACAGTTTGTAGCAACTAGGGATTTAAGCATTACTATTGTCACTAGTTGAACTTATTTTGTTTTCCTTCGCAAGCAATTGCATTTGAGGTAACACACCGAGCGCCACTGAAGAGGAGAAGGGAAAAGATCGTGTCTGTCAATGGCTCCGGAGAGAGAGCGGAATCATCAGAGAACCATGGTAAAAGTCTTTAGTAGGAGTGTCACTAATGATATTTTGGTAATCGAGTATATTGATCATTGTCAATAACACCTCTCTTTAAAACTCTGTTTTTAAAACTCTATTCCATAAAATGGTATAATACACTCACCTAAAGGATTATTAGGAACACCATACTAATACTGTGTTTGACCCCCTTTCGCCTTCGGAACTGCCTTAATTCTACGTGGCATTGATTCAACAAGGTGCTGAAAGCATTCTTTAGAAATGTTGGCCCATATTGATAAGATGGCATCTTGCAGTTGGAGATTTGTGGGAAGCACATCCAGGGCACGAAGCTCCCGTTCCACCACATCTCAAAGCTGCTCTATTGGGTTGAGATATGGTGACTGTGGGGGCCATTTCAGTATAGTGAACTCATTGTCATGTTCAAGAAACCAATTTGAAATGATTCAAGCTTTGTGACATGGTGCATTATCCTGCTGGAAGTAGCCATCAGAGGATGGGTACATGGTGGTCATATAAAGGGATGGACATGGTCAGAAACAATGCTCAGGTAGGCCGTGGCATTTAAACGATGCCCAATTGGCACTAAGGGGCCTAAAGTGTGCCAAGAAAACCTCCCCCACACCATTCTCCTCTGACCTCTTGGATCAACAAGGCATTTTCGCCCACAGGACTGCCGCATACTGGATGTTTTTCCCTTTTCACACCATTCTTTGTAAACCCTAGAAATGGTTGTGCGTGAAAATCCCAGTAACTGAGCAGATTGTGAAATACTCGGACCGGCCCGTCTGGAACCAACAACCATGCCACGCACAGAATTGCTTAAATCTCCTTTCTTTCCTATTCTGACATTGAGTTTGGACTTCAGGAGATTGCCTTGACCAGGACCACACCCCTAAATGCATTGAAGCAACTGCCATGTGATTGGTTGATTAGATAATTGCATTAATGAGAAATTGAACAGGTGTTCCTAATAATCCTTTAGGTGAGTGTATATCCTTTAAAACTTATTTCTGATGATGTAGTTAGTATCAAAACAAAATTTTTGTCTTTGCATAAATTTGTATTTAACACTGGTCATAAATGCAATTTCCATTTATTTATTTTTTATATGGCCCCAAGAAAAATATTTTTATACAAAATGTTACTTTTTATTTTCCAGGTGTAAAAGTGATAGTTCCAGCTATGTACATATTTGGGTGAAATGCAGCTTTTGTGGCTCGGGTCACATAGTTTCAATTTATGAATTTGGATGATGCTAATAATGAGGTGAATAATAACTTGTGGTGAAAAATAACTCCATGGGCCTTTAAGAACAATTAAAGGTAAGTGTTATTTCACCCAAATATGAATCTAGTGCAAACTTTCCCATTAAATATGAGTATCATAAAAAGTAAGGTGGTCTGATTTGGACAGCAACCAGGTTTTACGTTAGCCAGCTTTTCGCTGTTATCACGTGTAGTTGTCGGGCAGTTGAAAATATCAGCGGCCAAAATGTCCAGTGGGAAATATGCCAAATAAATAGAT
The DNA here is from genome assembly GCF_011004845.1 of Esox lucius. Taxonomy (NCBI): domain Eukaryota; kingdom Metazoa; phylum Chordata; class Actinopteri; order Esociformes; family Esocidae; genus Esox; species Esox lucius. The sequence goes on along the minus strand of NC_047576.1, from coordinate 33,951,814 downwards.
AAATAGCATATTAAATAGCCTACTATTGTGTGACCTTCATAATATGTTGCCAATAAAATAGCAAGCCTCCCTCCGCTCACTGTTTCAGTAAAACATTAATGAGTGTTTGGTGATGTGACTAAGTGAACGGTTGGAAATGACAAAATTCGACTTTCAGTATTAGTCAAAATATTTGACACATGCTTGAGTGTTTTTCCCTGTTTTCCAATCAGAGTTGATGTGACAAATAAGCAACTGCTAGACATCATATGGAAACGGATATAACTCACATGGTATTTGTTCATCCCTTATTCAGATTGGGAACATGATTTTGGAATCAAAAAGTTATCAGAAAGATAGTTGTCAAAATATTTGTGATCTGGCTCAAATTGTTGCAATCAGGCAATTAGGCTGTGTAATAAGCGCTTGCCTGTATAGGCTACTTAGTTAGCAAAGACTGTGAAGAGTTCATTCTGCTGACTAATAATACAAACAAAAACATTTGTTGGATCATAGCGTTTGTGTTTCATTGCTGTTTAAATGTAGGCTATTATATATAGCTATTTAAAATATATGTCCAGTAGCTGTTCAGTATGGGCAAATTGGCCGTCAAAAAAAAGAATAGCAAACTCTGACACCAACATACCTAGTTGTTAGTGCACTGCAATTGTCTGACTGTTGTTACCATACAAAGTTACTCCCATGTTTGTTCCATGCAATAGTGCCATGGTTTATTACAGAGGTTTGTTAATTTTCCCTGCTTGTTTTATTTTCCCAACTTAGATTCCCGCAACAAGAAGAATAAGCCTGATAAGGAATTGGCATGGCATTGCAGTGGCAATGAGGAGGAGATGGATGTCCATGAAAAAGATGAGGATGAGCATAGGGACCAGGAGCAGAATAACCCCCAACAGATGTGTCCAGAGCCAGACCTTGTATCAAAGCAAAAACGTGAGTTTAGGTGGACTGTCCTACCTTTCACCCCATTCTCTTAACCACATGCTTTGATTTTTGTGCTGATGCAATGTGGGAATCAATCCAAAAGTGCCAAGCTCTATAAACTTTGGTACGCAATACTTAATTAGGCCTTGAAGCCCAAGGCCTGAAACAATCGTCAAAACAGAGACCAAGTACAAAGCAGTATCATAGCAATAGTTATCATACATTATTGCTTTCTCCTCTTTATAACCCTCCTTGTCAGCCCCCCAAAATATTATCTCTTATGCTATAAGATACAAACAAAAACAAGTCGTCATACTAGTAGGAAAACAAGATAGGAGCCTACACTGTCATGGCAACCATAGTTCTAGGTCAGAGTTAACAGACCTCCTGATCTCAGCTACCCCTAGTCTATGTCCTGCAGAAAATAGAAGAAACAGAGCCAAAACAGGTAACTTCACCTTGGAGCTATCTGTAACTGGGCCATAGATAAGAGAGGTTGAGGCCTGGTGCTTTCGGGTGTTGGTTAAATCACTTCAAAGAATAAGGCATGCTGACCTAGGTTTTCTCCTATCCTTGACATCCGTGAACAGTCTAAAACAAATTTATGCCTAGTCTAAAACAGTCAATTTATTACATTTAATTTGCAGAATAATAGATAAATAAGGATATGGTAATAAATTATTTTTCCACATATACAGTGATATCAGCATTTAAAAGTTACGTAGTTGGAAAGTAGTTAAAACAAACTGCACTATCAAATTAAACGTTAAAAAACATACCATGTTCAACTAAGTTAAGAGTTTTCCATAAAAAAGATGTCTGGATGGCAGCGTATGTTGCTCTAAAACCTGTGTATATTGTTCAGCATTAATGGAGCCTTCACAAATGTGCAAGTCACCCATTCCATTTGCCCTAAGGCATCCCCATACCATCACAGATGCTGGCTTTTAAACTGTGTGCTGATAACAAGGCGGGTGGTCCCTCTCCTATTTAGTCCTGAGGACGCAGCATCCATGATTCCCAAATATTATTTCCAATTTTGTTTTGTCAGACCACAGGACATATTTCCACTTCACCTCAGTCCATCTTAAATGAGCTCGGGCCCAGAGGAGGCAGCAGCGGTTCTGGATGTTGTTTATATATGGTTTCTTCTTTGCATGGTAAAGTTTTTTACTTGCATGTGTGGATGCAGTGAAGTACTGTGTTCACGGACAATGGTTTTCAGAAGTGTCAGTAAGCCCATGGAGTGATTTCCACTACAGAATCGTGTCTGTTTTTAGTGCAGTGCTGCCTGAGGGTCCAAAGATCACAGCTGTCCGATATTAGTTTTTGGCCTTGTCCCTTGCTTATAGTGATTTCTCTGAATCTTTTAATGATATTATGTACCGTACATAATGAGATCCCCAAACTCTTGGTGATTTTAAAGACATTGTATTCTTAAATTGTTGCTCTATTTGCCTGTGCAGTCTTTCACAGAGTTGTGAAACCCTCCCCATTTTCACTTCTGACAGACCCATTCTCTCTGGAATGATCTTTTATTACTCAATCATGTCACTGACCTGTTGCCAATTGACCTAATTAGTTGTGTGATATTCCTCCAGATTAGTTTTTTTGCATTACACAAATTTTCCAGTCTTTTTTTGCCCCTGCCCCAACTTTTTTGAAATGTGTTGCTGGCAACAAATTCAAAGTGGGCATATATTTTTTAAGAAACAACAAAATGTCTCAGTTTCAACATTTGAAGTGTTGTCTGTACTATTTTCTATGGAATATAGAGTTTAAATTATTTGCACATTGCAATCTGTTTTTATTTACATTTTACACAGAGTCCCAACTGTTTTTGGAAACTGGGTTGTACACAACTGGTCAAGGGTTTTACAAATGCTGTCAACCTACAGCTGTTCTGCAGCAATTGAAGTAAATTAAGCCTTGAAAGTTAATGCTAACAATATCTACAGGTTTCCCTACATTTGCAGATTATCTGCAGTGTTGGGACAGACTGTATTACTACACCCTCTTAAGCATTATTTGGAAGGCATTGCACTCCAGGATGTAGTATATTGCTATTACAATGGCGAGAGAATCAATTAACAAAGATTAACAGACCACTATAACCCTCAATAGTGTCGTTTCTTACGTTTAGAGGAATTGCAAAGAAAGCCAAGGTGTCTGTAAGTACAGTGTCCTACAGTACTCCATCAGAAGGCACTTGGAAACTGGAAGAAACTGACAGGAAAAGGTCTGGCAGAACCCAAAGACTCAATAGAATAAGAAGACACATTTCTGAGAGTAAACAGCGTGCGTGATAGGTGGCTCACAGGAAAACAGCTTCAAGCACAGCTTAACAGTGGTTGAAGTAAGCAAGTCTCGGTTTCAACTGTGAAGAGAATGATGAATGCTTTGTGAGCCACACCGTTAATCTTATCTTGCTAACTTAGTTACAGTTAGCTATCTAACTAACAGAATGTTAGCTTGATCATCAAATCAAAATCAAATCAAATGTATTTATGAAGCCCTTTTTACAACAGCAGTTGTCACAAAGTGCTTTACAGAGAGACCCGGCCTTAAACCCCAAGGAGCAAACGTCAGTAGTGTTGGATAACATCGTGTTTTGACATGTATTGCTAGCCAAGTATTAGCAATGTTATTATTCATATGGTACATATTTATATTTTTTGCTTTCACATTTCATTAGGCAAGGAAAGGCACATTCAGCTTGGTTTTAATACACTAGCTAGTTAGCTAACGTTTGACTTATGTTAAACCTGGAGAAGTGTTCCAGCTAACTACTCTATTAATCAGTAGATAAATATAAAAGCATAGACATCAGCAATATCAACAATTTACTTCCATGTTTTGAGGCAATAGCACCTCTGTTTACATTTCTATTGTTTAGGTAAACAAGGTTATAATGTGGGATATGGTGGTTGTCCTCAAATCATGAGGTATTTGTACTAAAAACAACATTCTTCAAGAATCAATGGGTATATATTATTGATGTGTAAATGTACAGTTTGTAGCAACTAAGGATTTAAGCATTACTATTGTCACTAGTTGAACTTATTTTCTTTCACTTCGCAAGCAGTTGCATTTGAGTTAACACACAGAGGGCCACTGAAGAGGAGAAGGGAAAAGATCGCGTCGGTCAATGGCTCTGGAGACATAGAGGACTCATCAGAGAACGATGGTAAAAGTCTTTAGTAGGGCTGTCACTAATGATATTTTGGTAATCGAGTATATTGATCATTGTCAATAACACCTCTCTTTAAAACTCTGTTTTTAAAACTCTATTCCATAAAATTGTAGAATATATCCTTTAAAACTTATTTTTGATGATGTAGTTAGTATCAGAACTTTTTGTCTTTGAATAAACTTGTGTATAACACTGGTCATAAAAACTGGTTTAAAATCCCATATTCAGATTGGAAACATGATTTTGGAATCAAAAAAGTTGGCAAAAAGATTATTGCGATCTGGCTGAAATTGTTGCGATCAGACAATTAGGCTGTGTAATTATTGTGACAGCCCTAGTTTGTAGCCTATATATAGCAAAGATTGGGAGGAGTTAATTGTGCTGACTAATTAAAAAAAATTATCATAGCATTTGTGTTTTATTGCTGTTTAAATGTATGCTATTATATGGCTATTTAAAGCATACAGTGGGGAGAACAAGTATTTGATACACTGCCGATTTTGCAGGATTTCCTGCTTACAAAGCATGTAGTGGTCTGTCATTTTTATCATAGGTACATTTCAACTGTGAGAGACGGAATCTAAAATAAAAATCCAGAAAATCACATTTTATGATTTTCAAATAATTAATTAGCATTTTATTGCATGACATAAGTATTTGATCACCTACCAACCAGTAAGAATTCCGGCTCTCACAGACCTGTTAGTTTTTCTTTAAGAAGCCCTCCTGTTCTCCACTCATTACCTGTATTAACTGCACCTGTTTTAACGCGTTACCTGTATAAAAGACACCTGTCCACACACTCAATCATACAGACTCCAACCTCTCCACAATGGCCAAGACCAGAGAGCTGTGTAAGGACATCAGGGATAAAATCAGGGACCTGCACAAGGCTGGGATGGCTACAGGACAATAGGCAAGCAGCTTGGTGAGAAGGCAACAACTGTTGGCGCAATTACTAGAAAATGGAAGAAGTTCAAGATGACGGTCAATCTCCCTTGGTCTGGGGCTCCATGCAAGATCTCACCTCGTGGGGCATCAATGATCGTGAGGAAGGTGAGGGATCAGCCCAGAACTACACGGCAGGACCTGGCCAATGACCTGAAGAGAGCTGGGACCACAGTCTCAAAGAAAACCATTAGTAACACAATACGCCGTCATGGATTAAAATCCTGTGGTGCACGCATGTCCAGGCCCGTCTGAAGTTTGCCAATGACCATCTGGATGATCCAGAGGAGGAATGGGAGAAGGTCATGTGGTCTGATGAGACAAAAATAGAGCTTTTTGGTCTAAACTCCACTCGCCGTGTTTGGAGGAAGAAGTAGGATGAGTACAACTCCAAGAACACCATCCCAACATTGAAGCATGGAGGTGGAAACCTCATTCTTTGGGGATGCTTTTCGGCAAAGGGGACAGGACGATTGCACCGTATTGAGGGGAGGATGGATGGGGCCATGTATCTTGAGATCTTGGCCAACAACCTCCTTCCCTCAGTAAGAGCATTGAAGATGGGTTGTGGCTGGGTCTTCCAGCATGACAACAACCGAAACACACAGCCAGGGCAACTAAGGAGTGGCTCCGTAAGAAGCATCTCAAGGTCCTGGAGTGGCCTAGCCAGTCTCCAGACCTGAACCCAATAGAAAATCTTTGGAAGGAACTCAAAGTCCGTATTTCCCAGCAACAGCCCCGAAACCTGAAGGATCTGGAGAATGTCTGGATGGAAGAGTGGGCCAAAATCCCTGCTTCAGTGTGCGCAAACCTGATCTCTGTAATTACAAATAAAGGTTTCTGTACCAAATATTAAGTTCTGCTTTTCTGATGTATCATACTAATGACATTCAATAAAATGCTAATTAATTTAAAATCATACAATGTGATTTTCTGGATTTTTGGATTTTTTATCATAGAAAAATTTAATTGAAAATGTCTTTTGTCACATTTGAAGATTACCTATGATAAAAATGACAGACTTCTACATGCTTTGTAAGTGGGAAAACCTGCAAAATCAGCAGTGTATATAATACTTGTTCTCCCCGCTGTATGTCCAGTAGCTGTTTTATATGGCTGGAATTCTGGGGCCGTATTCACAACACATCTTAAGGCTAAACGTAGCTCCTGACTTGCTGATTTAGGAGTAACTCTTAAAAAAAAAAATACATTTTTGGCACAAGAGTATTTTCCAAAGTGTTTTAGTACCAAAACCAGGTCCTAAATCAGGGAAATGTTTGGATTACTCGAGGACTCCTAAGTCAGTAAGACCAAGTCACAATGTCCCTAAAAGGGCTACTGCTGGCAATTCGCCTCATAATCTGGTCAACGTTTTAGAAACATTGAATGATTCTGAGCTTTTAAAAAGGTGTTTCCTTAATCACGAAGTTATGATCATTAGAGGTTGTCATTGATGCAGTCACTTCACCAACAAACAGAAACAACCCAATAACATCGGACATCAAGGTTGTGACAACTCTGCTTGGCCACAGGGAAAATGCAGATGTGCAGACAGACTTCGCATATCTCAGTCATCTGTCAGTAGAATATTACATCAAACAATAAATGCCCTCCCCAGACCCCATATCGTCCGACAAATCACTCGGTTTTCTAATTCTCCAACTACAAAGAAACAAAGCCCACTTCATGGCCGTATCTGGACCACCCAGTGTAGTTGGTGCTATCGAAGGGACACACAATTGCACAAATTATTGCACCATCAAAAGATGAATGGGCATTTCTTTACCAGACATGTAAGAGGCTGACAATTAGCTGGTCATGTCTTGATTACTCAGTATATCATTATTGGTTTTATGTTTAATCAGTGACACTTGGCCTACATTTTTTATTTTACTATCCTAATTTTAATATGGCAACAACACATCGTTCCACAGTATTGCTATAATGAATTCACTGATAGAGACCATCCCTTATTAGCCAATCACTGTGGGCATGTAGTATATTGCTTAAGGAAGCTTGTTCGTTAGCAATGGGGTCAACCCCACCCTTTCACTAAACTTAAGACTTCTCCCAAATCCTTAGTAAAAGTTGGTCTTAGCAGCTTTGTGAATAGGTTTTAAGAGGAAACTCTTAGCTAGGAATTTTAAGAGCTGTTTAGGAGTCCTCCTAGTGGTAAGATTAAATATTTTGTGAATATGGCCCCTGGAATTTTAACGGCCATATTGGCCGTCCAAATAAAAGTTATAGCGAACTCTGACGCCAACATACCTACCTGTTAGTGCGCTGCAATTGTCTGACTGTTGTTACCATACAAAGTTACTCCCATGTTTGTTCCAGTGCAATAGTGCCATGGTTTATTACAGAGGTTTGATCATTTTCCCTGCTTGTTTTATTTTCCCAACTTAGATTCCCACAACAAGAAGAATAAGCCTGATAAGGAATTGGCATGGCATTGCAGTGGCAATGAGGAGGAGATGGATGTCCATGAAAAAGATGAGGATGAGCATAGGGACCAGGAGCAGAATAACCCCCAACAGATGTGTCCAGAGCCAGACCTTGTATCAAAGCAAAAACGTGAGTTTAGGTGGACTGTCCTACCTTTCACCCCATTCTCTTAACCACATGCTTTGATTTTTGTGCTGATGCAATGTGGGAATCAATCCAAAAGTGCCAAGCTCTATATACTTTGGTACGCAATACTTAATTAGGCCCTGAAGCCCAAGGCCTGAAACCTTCCTCCAAATACTAAGAATGTTTGTGCTAAGAACCAGGAGCCTTATTTGATTTACTTATTTATTTAGAATCTTTTTTTTTTTTTTTAATCTTTTTTCATTGCAAATGTACAAATAAGTACATTTGTTTATATAATACAAAAATTAAACGTGTGTATACTGGTTAAGTATTAATGTTAGAAAGTCAATATCTGCATTTTAAAGTTACATTGTTGGAAAATTGTTAAATCAAACTGCACTATCAATTTAAATGTTAAAAAACATACCATGTTCAACTAGGTTAAAATAAGTTTCCCTGAAAAAGACGTTGTCTGGATGGCAGCATTTGTTGCTCCAAAACCTGTGTATATTGTTCAGCGTTAATGGCTCCTTCACAGATTTGTGTGCATTTTACACTAAGGCATCCCAATATCACGGATGATGGCTTTTGAACTGTGCGCTGATAACAAGCCAGATGGTCCCTCTCCTATTTAGTCCTGTGAACACGGTGTCCATGATTCCAAAATATAATTTCACATTTTGTTTTGTCTGACCATAGGACAGCTTTCCACTTCACCTCAGTCCATCTTAAATGAGCTCTGGCCCAGAGAAGGCAGCCGTGGTTCTGGATGTTATTTGTATGTAGTTTATTTTTTGCATGGACATGTTTTTTACTTGCATTTGTGGATGCAGTGAAGTACTGTATTCACCGACAATGATTTTCAGAAGTGTCTGTCCCTTGTCCCTTGTATACAGAGATTTCTCTGAATCTTTTAATGAGTTCCCCAAACTCTTTGCAATTTTAGAGAAAAGTTATTCTTAAACTGTTGCACTATTTGCCTGTGCTGTCTTTCACATAGTTTTTTCACAGGCGTTACATTTTTTTTGTTGTTGAAATATTTGGAAAACATTTGAGCAGTTGTGTACAACCCATTTTCCAAAAAAGGTTGGGACAAATCCTCTCTGGAATGTTCTTTTAAAATTCAATCGTGTTACTGACCTGTTGCCAATTGACCTAATTAGTTTTGTGATATTCCACTAGGTTTAGTTATTTAGCATCACACAACTTTTTCAGTCTTTTTTGGCCCCTGCCATACATTTTTTGAAACATGTTGCTGGATTCAATTTCAAAGTGGGCATATATAGGTGCTGGACATATAATTGGAATATCATCAAAAAGTTGATTTATTTCAGTAATTCCATTCAAAAAGTGAATCTTGTATAATGTATACATTCATTCCACACAGACTGATATATTTCAAGTGTTTTTTTCTTTTAATTTTGATGATTATAACTGACAACTAAATGAAAACCCCAAATTCAGTATCTCAGAAAATTTGAATATTGTGAAAAGGTTCAATATTGAAGACACCTGGTGCCACTCTAATCAGCTAATTAACGCAAAACACCTTCAAAGGCCTTTAAATGGTCTCCCAGTCTAGTTCTGTACGCTACACAATCATGGGGAAGACTGCTGACTTGACAGCTGTCCAAAAGACGACCATTGACACCTTGCACAAGGAGGGCAAGACACAAAAGGTCATTGCTAAATGAGGCTGGCTGTTCACAGAGCTCTATGTCCAAGCACATTAATAGAGAGGCGAAGGGAAGGAAAAGATGTGGTAGAAAAGTGTACAAGCAATAGGGATAACCGCACCCTGGAGAGGATTGTGAAACAAAACCCATTCAAAAATGTGGGGGAGATTCACAAAGAGTGGACTGCAGCTGGAGTCAGTGCTTCAAGAACCACCACGCACAGACGTATGCAAAACATGGGTTTCAGCTGTCGCATTCCTTGTGTCAAGCCACTCTTGAACAAGACCGAAGCGTCTCGCCTGGGCTAAAGACTAAAAGGACTGGACTGCTGCTGAGTTGTCCAAAGTTATGTTCTCTCATGAAAGTAAATTTAGCATTACCTTTGGAAATCGAGGTCCCAGAGTCTGGAGGAAGAGAGGAGAGGCACAGAATCCACGTTGCTTGAAGTCCTGTGTAAAGTTTCCACAGTCAGTGATGGTTTGAGGTGCCATGTCATCTGTTGGTGTTGGTCCACTTTGTTTTCTGAGGTCCAAGGTCAATGCAGCCGTCTACCAGGAGGTTTTAGAGCACTTCATGCTTCCTGCTGTTGACAAACTTTATGGAGATGCAGATTTCATTTTCCAAAGGACTTGGCACCTGCACACAGTGCCAAAGCTACCAGTACCTGGTTTAAGGACCATGGTATCCCTGTTCTTAATTGGCCAGCAAACTCGCCTTACCATAACCCTATAGAAAGTCTATGGGGTATTGTGAAGAGGAAGATGCGATACGCCAGTCCAAACAATGCAGAAGAGCTGAAGGCCACTATCAGAGCAACCTGGGCTCTCATAACACCTGAGCAGTGCCACAGACTGATCGACTCCATGCCACGCCGCATTGCTGCAGTAATTCAGGCAAAAGGAGCCCCAACTAAGTATTGAGTGCTGTACATGCTCATACTTTTCAGTTGGCCAACATTTCTAAAAATATTTTTTTTGTATTGGTCTTAAGTAATATTCAAATTTAATATTTTTTTGGGATTTTCATTAGTTGTCAGTTATAATCATCACAATTAAAAGAAAAAACACTTAAAATATATCTGTCTGTGTGGAATGAATGTATACATTATACACTCACCTAATGGATTATTAGGAACACCTGTTCAATTTCTCATTAATGCAATTATCTAATCAACCAATCACATGGCAGTTGCTTCAATGCATTTAGGGGTGTGGTCCTGGTCAAGACAATCTCCTGAAGTCCAAACTGAATGTCAGAATGGGAAAGCAATTTTGAGCGTGGCATGGTTGTTGGTTCCAGACGGGCCGGTCTGAGTATTTCACAATCTGCTCAGTTACTGGGATTTTCACGCACAACCATTTCTAGGGTTTACAAAGAATGGTGTGAAAAGGGAAAAACATCCAGTATGCGGCAGTCCTGTGAGGGCGAAAATGCCTTGTTGATGCTAGAGGTCAGTGGAGAATGGGCCGACTGATTCAAGCTGCTAGAAGAGCAACTTTGACTGAAATAACCACTCGTTAGGTATGCAGCAAAGCATTTGTGAAGCCACAACACGCACAACCTTAAGGCGGATGGGCTACAACAGCAGAAGACCCCACCGGGTACCCCTCATCTCCACTACAAAAAGGAAAAAGAGGCTACAATTTGCACGAGCTCACCAAAATTGGACAGTTGAAGACCGGAAGAATGTTGCCTGGTCTGATGAGTCTTGATTTCTGTTGAGACATTGAGATGGTAGAATCAGAATTTTGCATAAACAGAATGAGAACATGGATCCATCATGCCTTGTTACCACTGTGCAGGCTGGTGGTGTAATGGTGTGGGGGATGTTTTCTTGGTACACTTTTAGGCCCCTTAGTGCCAATTGGGCATCGTTTAAATGCCACGGCCTACCTGAGCATTGTTTCTGACCATGTCCATCCCTTTATGACCACCATGTACCCATCCTCTGATGGCTACTTCCAGCAGGATAATGCACCATGTCACAAAGCTCGAATCATTTCAAATTGGTTTCTTGAACTTGACAATGAGTTCACTGTACTGAAATGGCCCCCACAGTCACCAGATCTCAACCCAATAGAGCATCTTTGGGATGTGGTGGAACGGGAGCTTCGTGTCCTGGAAGTGCATCCCACAAATCTCCATCAACTGCAAGATGCTATCCTATCAATATGGGTCAACATTTCTAAAGAATGCTTTCAGCACCTTGTTGAATCAATGCCACATAGAATTAAGGCAGTTCTGAAGGCGAAAGGGGGTCAAACACAGTATTAGTATGGTGTTCCTACTAATCCTTTAGGTGAGTGTTACAAGTTTCACTTTTTGAATGGAATTACTGAAATAAATCAACCTTTTGATGATATTCAAATTATATGACCAGCACCTGTATTTTTCAAGAAACAATTTCTTAGTTTTCAACATGTGATGTTGTCTGTACTATTTTCTATGGAATATAGAGTATAAATTATTTGCACATCATTGCAATCTGTTTTTATTTACATTTTACACAGTGTCCCAACCTTTTCTGGGAACTGGGTTGTACACAACTGGTCAAAAGTTTTCCAAATGTTTATTTTTTTGTGAACAAGTAATGGGTTGACAACTTACAGCTGTTCTGCAGCAACTGAAGTAAATTAAGCCTTGAAAGTTAATGCTAACAATTCCTACAGCATTTCCTACTTTTGCTTATTAAACACAGTGTTGGGATAGACTGTGTTACTACACACTCTTAAGCATTATTTGGAAGGCATTGTACTACAGGATGTAGTGTATTGCTATTACAATTGCGAGAGAATCAATTAACAGACCACTACAACCCTCAATAGTGTAGTTTCTCTCTTTTAGAGGAATTGCAAATAAAGCCAAGTTGTCTGTGAGTACAGTTTTCTACAGTACTCCATCAGAAGGCACTTGGAAACTGGAAGAAACTGACAGGAAAAGGTCTGGCAGAACCCAAATACTCATTTCTGGGAGGCAACAGCTTCAATGACAGCTTAACAGTGGCCAAAGTAAGCAAGTCTCAGTTTCAACTGTGAAGAGAAGACTTGAAGCTGTAGGTTTGAAAGGTCGAGTGGCAGTTAGAAAGACATTGCTAGAAAAAGATGCTTACCTGGTCCATGAAGCACTGCCAGTGAACTACTGAAGACTGGACATCTTCAGCAGTATAATGCAAGTTTTTTGTTCCTCAGTGTGTGCGACACCAACTGTCAAACATGAAGGAGGAAGCATGATGGTCTGGGCCACTTTTGCCAGAGATGGCGACTTACACAGAGTTAATGGCACCCTCAACCGAACCAGCTACTGCTGTGTTTTTCAGAGCCTTATTACGAGAAACAATAACTCATTACATGAAAACAAGAAAAATGTACATGTACATAAATGCATTTAGTTCCTTTCTTCTGTATCAACTGCCGGCCTCTATTGATGATGTCATGGTAGTGCTATTTGTCATCATCATCTTCCGCTTATCCGGGGCTGGGTCGCAGGTGCAGCAGTCTAAGCAGAGGTGCCCAGACTTCCCTCTCCCTAGACACTTCCTCTAGCTCTTCCGGGGGGACACGAGGCGTTCCCAGGCCAGCCGGGAGACATAGTCCCTCGAGCGTGTCCTAGGTCTTCCCCGGGGTCTCCTCCCGGTGGGACGGGCCCGGAACACCTTCCCGGGAAGGCGTTCATGAGGCATCCGGAACAGATGCCCAAGCCACCTCAGCTGACCCCTCTCGATGTGGAAGAGCAGCGGCTCTACTCTGAGCTCCTCCCGGGTGACTGAGCTTCTCACCCTATCTCTAAGGGATCGCCTGGCCACCCTGCGGAGAAAGCTCATTTCGGCCGCCTGTATCCGGGATCTTGTCCTTTCGGTCATGACCCAAAGCTCATGACCATAGGTGAGAGTAGGAACGTAGATCTAATATTTAGGAGTCCCATTTTGAGATGCGAAGTGATACAATAATTTTTATTTTTGACCGAGGTGGAGGAAGGCTTTATCTTAATAAGGTTGTTTTTGTCAGCACTACCTTGTTTAACTTTTCTCAGCCTGGAACAAGTCACAGTGACAATAGGTAAAGCTGTACTAACTACTCTGGCTATGCTATTGACAGACTCCACTATGCTAGCAGGCTGGCTAACAGCCTGCAGCCTGACCTGCACCCTATCTCATGTTAAAGCTTTAGGAGTGAGACTCCTGTCAATGTTCCTAGACAAAAGAAGAGCACCACTCCAGCTAGGATGGAGTCCGTCGCTCCTCAGCAGATCAGGCCTGGCCCTATTTCTGGGAGAGTCCCAAAAAGAAGGCCAGTTATCTACAAACTCTACCTCCTGCGACGGGCAGAACTCCGTTTTCAGCCAGCGATTGAGTTGCGCAAGTCTGCTGTAGAGCTCGTCACCACCCCTAGCTGGGAGGGGGCCAGAGACAATTACTCGATGCCGACACATCTTTCTAGCTAATTTACACGCTGATGCTATGTTCTGCTTCGTAACCTCTGACTGTTTCATCCTAACATCGTTGGTGCCAACGTGGATAACAATATCTCTGTACTCTCTATACTTGCCAGTTTTAGACTTCGCTAGCACCAACCCCAGATTTGCGGCTACGTCGGTGGCTCTGCCCCCCGGTAAACAATGTACGATCGCCGGCTGATTCTTTAGTCTAATACTGCGTGTGATGGAATCGCCAATGACTAAAGTTTTCAGTTTTTCAAGTCCACCGGTAGAACATGCCTGCCGACCATTCCCCTCCGAAGACGGCTCGGGCCTTGACTCCGACTCCAGTGGGGAAAACCTGTTCAAAGTCTCAGTTGGTTTTAGCAACGATTCAGGTTTAACTGGTCGACGGCATTTCTTCCCAGTGACCAAGAGAAAGTTATTGCCCGGCTGCAGGAGCTGTGCCGGGGGGCTAACAAAACTATCGTTTCTACCTGGTGGCACTGACGCAGATTTTTCTATTTCTACACTAGCATAATCCTTGCCTGGCATTTGCGTCAGAAGCCGAGCCTCTAACTCTGCTATCTTTAACTTAAAACGAACATTCTCCTCCGTGTTGTTGCTACAACAATTACAGTGAAAAGGCATTGTAATGATACTTAGCCTCCGGTGTTCAGGGGTGAGTAGTTCTGTTAATTATGTCCAAAAAGAGTCCCGGTGTAGAAAAGTTGGGTAAGAGGTCAACAGATAAATATTGCGTTGGTAAAACTCTAAAATAGAATTTTTACCAATTAGTTTATATCGAGTAAATTCGAAAAAGTTTGGCAGGTAGCCAGGTAGGTAACAGCAGGCAGAGTACAGCACGTCAATAATCCCACAATGCAGTTCGTCTGATTGCAGTTGGCCAGTTTCAGTTTCAACTGTAAAGAGAACACTTCAAGCTCAGTTCAACATTGATTGGTTCTGGGCCCATTACTTTTCTCACTATACATGCTCCCTCTGGGCGATGTAATCCGAAATCACAATATTAACTTTCACTGTTATCGCAAAAATTAGAAACTTTCTATCAAAAACTGATGCAGAAAAATTAATTCATGCTTTCGTTACTTCTAGATTAGATTACTGCAATGCTCTTCTCTCTGGTTATCCAGACAAATTAATAAATAAACTTCAATTAGTGCTGCACACAGCTGCTAGAATCCTAACTAGAACAAAAATGTTTTAACACATTACTCCTGTCCTGGCATCCTTACATTGGCTGCCTGTTAGGGTTAGGGCTGATTTTAAGGTTTTACTCTTAACCTATAAATCAATACATGGACTTGCTCCTACTTACCTTGCTGAAATGATCCAGCCATACATACCTACACGTAACCTTAGATCGCAAGATGCTGGCCTTTTAATTGTACCTAGAATTTCTAAACAAACAGTTGGCGGCAGGGCCTTTTCTCATAGAGCTCCACTCCTGTGGAATGATCTGCCAATTAAGGTTAGAAATGCAAACTCAGTGCAAACTTTCAAGTGTCTACTAAAAACTCATCTCTACAGCACGGTTTATAATTAGGTGTAGCCTGGCCCGGGGGCGTGTAGGTGACCAGTAGGCTTGATACTGTCCACCCTTGCTGTCTTGCCAGGTGGGCTCTCGTCGCCACTGGGATGCCCTAGCTCCAATGCCCTTCGGGGGAAGAGTCACTGGCTTGTTGTTGACTCTTTATTGTGCACTTGTGCAGTTGGGCTGTACGCTGCTAGCAATACTCGGCCCTCATTCAGGGGGGTTGCGGTTGGTGGGTGTCCCTTTGGTTGATGCCTGGCAATGTGGTTGGATTGATTTCCTGCCTGTTGGGCCCTGTCCGGGGCCTCCCCCGGGTAGGGCCACAGTGTCACCGGATCCCCCCGTCTCAGTTTCCAAGGTGTTACGCTGCTATATTATTGTGCTGGGGGACATGAGGGATGTACTACTAACTTTTCTCAGTTTCCTCCAATTTTAAATTTTAGAAGGAGATGAGGTCCTGGTCCACACCTGCGGATTACCTGGTTTGGGGGGACCGTTGCTGTTCCTGTCCTTGTCCACCTGGTCTTACTTCTGACCTAGTCTAAAATCGAATATACTCTGGATTTAGCCAAGAGAAATGTATTTATTATTCCAATTGGACTCTTAATATCTCACCCGGCACAGCCAGAAGAGGACTGGTCACCCCTCTGAGCCTGGGTCCTCTCTAGGTTTCTTCCTAAAATTCGACCTTCTTAGGGAGTTTTTCCTAGCCACTGAAATTCAACACTGCTGTTGTTTGCTCCTTGGGGTTTAAGGCCGGGTGTCTCTGTAAAGCACTTTGTGACAACTGCTGTTGTAAAAAGCGCTTTATAAATACATTTTGATTGATTTGATTTTTTGATAGATTGACCGGTAAATCGAGAGCTTCGCCTTGCGGCTCAGCTCTTTCTTCACCACGACAGACCGATACATTGACCGCATTACTGCAGAAGCTGCACCAATCCGTCTGTCAATCTCCCTTTCCATCCTTCCCTCACTCGTGAACAAGACCCCTTGATAATTAAACTCCTCCACTTGAGGCAAGAACTCTCCACCAACCTGAAGTGGGCAAGTCACCCTTTTCCGACTGAGGACCAGTGCTATTTGTGGTGTGTATATATATTTTTTTTCTTCATTAAGATCACAGATTGTGTCCGGAGAGTAAAAGGGCCTTTCACACAGCAGAGGAGCCGATAAAACGATTGTATCAAATCTAAGAGAGGTAGGACCTTCATTTAACTGTAAAAAACTAATCAAAATTATCAGTTTCTCTTGTTTTACTATTCATAGGTATGTGTTTGAGTAAAATGAACAGTTTTCTTTTATTCTATAACTACTGGCAACATTACTTCCAAATTCCATATTTATTTGTAGAAAGCAACAACTGGTCAAAGTAACGAAATACAGATGAATTATTTTCCGTCCTCAAATACTTTAAAGAAAACAAATTCATATTCATTTTTCAACAACAAAATACTAATGTTTTAACTTGGGATAAGTTCAGAATTCAATATTTGGTGGAATAACCCAGATTTTTTATCACTGCATTAATGTGTCTTGGCATGCTCTCCACCAGTCTGTCACATTGCTGATGGGTGACTTTATGCCACTCCTGGCACAAACATTCAATTAGCTCATCTTTGTTTGATGGCTTGTGACCATCCGTCTTCCTCTTGATCAAATTCCGGAGGTTTTCAATGGGGTTCAGGTCTGGAAATTGGGCTGGCCATGACAGGGTCTTGATCTCCATCCACGCCTTGATTGACCTGGCTGTTTGGCATGGAGCATTGTCCTGCTGGATTAACCAATTCTCAGAATTGGGGAACATTGTCAGAGCAGAATGAAGCTGGTGTTCTTCCAAGATTACCTTGTACTTGGTTTGATTCATGCATCCTTCACAAAGACAAATCTGTCCGATTCCAGCCTTGCTGAAGCATCCCCAGATCATCACTGATCTGCCACCAAATTTAACTGTGGGTGCGAGACACTGTGGCTTGTAGGTCTCTCCAGGTCTCCGTCTAATATTTGGAGGATGGAGTGTTGGGCAAACATGAAAATTTGACTCGTCAGAGAAGATGGTCTTTTGCAAACTTCAGCCTGCTTCTCATTGATGCCCTGCCCCTAGGAGCCTGTTTCGAACCGTCCTCGCCGTGCACTTCACCCCAGCTGCTGTTTGCCATTCTTTTTGTAGGTCACTTGATTTCATCCTACGGTTGTTGAGTGACATTCGAATGAGTTGACAGTCATCTCGGTCAGTGGACAGTCGTTTTTGCCCTCTGCCAGTCTGTAGCTTTGTTATCCCCAATGTCTGTTGCTTGAACTTGTTCTTATGAACTGCCATCTTTGAAATATTCAGGATGGAAGCAACCTGACACTCACTGTATCCCTTTGCTAGTTAAGCCAGAATTGAACCCTTCTTTTCCTCACTCAGTCTTCTTTTCAAGTCTTTTGTCATGCTGAATAGTTATTTTTTTATTCAAATTACCTTTGAGGTACTATTTGCACAGTTTTTGACATCCATCTGGTCCTATTGCAAGAGAAAAGGCATGACTACAGCAGTGGTTTTTATACCTTGTTAAATTAAATTTGGTTCAGGTAATCACCTAATCATTACCTCATTAAGTAAAATGAGGTATGCCTGTGTTGGAATTTAACAGACACTGGAATGGAATGTTAATTTAAGAAAAGTTAGGAGTGGTCTCTTAATTTTTTTCAGAGCTGGATATCATACGTGTGGTGGCATTGATGAAGCTGCTTTGCGTTGGCAGTTTCAAACACATTAAATTTACCCATGCAGGCTGCTCTCAAACGTCCAGCGATCGCATGTTTGCTTGGTTGGGTGAGGTACATTGCAATCTTTTTCCACTGTAGCAGTACATCTGGCCAAAAAAAGCAGATGTTGCCAAAACTGCCTCTACGCAAGCTGCTGATTGACTTGGTGGTCTGGTAGAATAGTGTAATGGAGATCCTAGAAAGGTTCCTGTGGCCGAAATCAAAAAAAATTACTCACACATCCCTGTACTATGCGAGAGTGGGCTGGCCACCACTAGCTCTACACAGACTATCCCATTGGTACATTTTTATTCACAAGGCCTTTCTTGAAAAGCTCCTAGGTTATTTATGATCTTCCATTGTCCAATAGACTAATGAGAAATATTGCTTGCGCTCTCAGTACTGTATTTTGTGGGACACATACTGAAGTAGAGGGGGGAAAATGATACCTTCCACCTGGAATAAGCTTTAAAAGATTTTAAAACAAAAAAAAAATTATCGACTGTGATTGATTTTAAGTCCAAAATCAAAACCATGATCAATATTGAAATGGGTTGGTGTAAATGGTTTTGTGTGCTGCTAAACCGAACCTGATTAAATAAAGGTTAAATAAAAATAAACAATAAACCAGGCAAGCCTAGTTCAGCCGGACCGCAATAGAAAGTATTGCCCTGAGATTTGAACCTGAAAGGCTGTGTTGCTAACCACTACACCACAGAGCTCTACCTTCCCAAGCTTGTCAATATAGCCTCTATCCTGAACAAATCCTTGTTTGCCACTGGCCGTTTTAACAGCTTATTAGCCAGTATTAGGCTTTACCAGTATCTACTAACTTACTGGAATAGTCATAGAAATTGAGCAATTGCTAGCAAGTCTGCCAAAACTTTCATTTCATGGCATAAGAACGTATTTTTTTTCTTTCATGGTTTAACAACTTTTTTCTTTCATTCGTGAATGACATTGAAACAGTAACTATCAAGAAAGGTGACGATAACTAACTTTTTCAAGTGAAACGACGAGAGATTTTAACTTGAGTCTTGAGAGGCACTGTCTTTAACCATAAAGCCACGGCATTACACATTTCACCAGTCGCTAAACACTATTGAGCATTGTGTTAAACTGACTAACTTTTCTTATTAAGTTTACCTCCATCACAAATGGTGTCTATGAGCTGTTAGCTTTTGCCACTGGCCGTTTGAACAGCTTATTAGCCAGTAATAGCCTTACTGGTGTCTACTAACTTCCTAGGAATAATAATAAGAATTTAGCAATTGACTAACATTTCTTAAGTTTACCTCATCCACAAATAGCATCTTTGAACTGTATGGCTTTTGCCACTGGTTGTTTTAACATCTTATTAGCCATTCGTGAATGACATTTATACAGTAACTATCAATATAGGTGATAATAACTGACTTTTGTCAAGTGAAAAGATGAGAGAATCTGGTCAAAAGGCAAAATAAAGAAGCCAGCAGTCTTGGCAGCTCTGCTGTCGCTAGTGATCTCCAATTCGAGAACGATTAATTATTTTTGAAACCACTTTTTACTGACTCAATAGTAACTTTATAGAAACTAGTTTTTTAATGACTAACTTAACTTTATTGTTCAGTTGAATGGTTTGTGGCAGATTTTGACATTGGTTTCATATGTGGTCCTCCAGCTAAGTGCTCAAGCCAATGGCTTTTTTGTTTACAGAGATAAATACATCAAGCCTGGCAGAATTATACATATAGTTGGAAGTCGGATGTTTACGTACACCGTAGCTAAATATATTATAATTTTATTTTACAATTTCTGACAATCCTAATACAAAGTCCCTGTCTTAGGTCAATTAGGACCAATAAAATGCAAATGGATGGATGGACAATGTGATTTTCTGCATTTTTGTTTTAGATTCCGTCACTCACAGTTGAAGAGTACCTATGATAAAAATTACAGACATCTACATGCTTTGTAAGTGGGAAAACCTGCAAAATCGGCAGTGTATCAAATACTTGTTCTCCCCACTGTGGATACTTTTGTACCTGTTTCCTCCAACATCTTCACAAGGTCATTTGCTGTTGTTCTGGGATTGATTTGCACTTTTCGCACCAACGTACATTCATCTCTATGGGGACCAAACATACGGCTGTGGTCCCATGGTGTTTTTACTTGTGTACTATTGTTTGTACAGATGAATGTTGTACCTTCAGGCATTTGGATATTACTCCCAAGGATCAACCAGACATTGTGGAAGTCTGCAGTTTTTTTCTGAGGTCTTGGCTGATTTATTTTTATTTTCCCATAATGTCAAGAAAAGAGGCACTGCATTTGAAGGTAGGCCTTCAAATACATCCACAGGTACACTCCAATTGACTAAGATGATGTCAGCCTTTCAGAAGCTTCTTATCCAATCTGTTTAAATGCAGTCAGCCTTTTGTATGTGCACTTCTGACCCACTGGAATTGTTAAATAATTATAAGTGAAAGAATCTGTCTGATAACATTACTTGGCATGCACAAAGTAGATGTCCTACCTAACTTGCCAAAACAATAGTTGGTGAACATGAAATATGTGGAGTGGTTGAAAAGTGAGTTTGAATAACTTAAATCTAAGTGCATGTAAACTTCTGACTTCAACTGTACATGCTTATAACTGATAATTGGACGCAGGGTACAGTCATGAATGCAGAAAATGTATTATGATATACACATTTATATGCAAACATACACTGAGGTCTTGTTAACATGACTCCTGAATGACTGACTCAATTACATTTTATCATTTATTTGAACAAATGACCCCCTTAATGATGAATCAAATTTTGAGTACCGTGACGTCGCCCGGTATGGCGCAGCCGGGGCCCCACCCTGGAGCCAGGCCCGGGGTTGGGGCTCGTGTGGGAGCGCGTGGTGCCGCCCGAACGGGCGACGTGGGGGGGACCATAAGGGGCCGGTGCGAAGAGGATCGGGCGGCAGTCGAAGGCAGGGGCCTAGACAACCCGATCTCTGGACACGGAAACTGGCTCTAGGGACGTGGAATGTCACCTCGCTGGCGGGGAAGGAGCCTGAGTTAGTGCGTGAGGTTGAGAGGTTCCGATTAGAGGTAGTCGGGATCACCTCTACGCACGGCTTGGGCTCTGGAACCACACTCCTTGAGAGAGGATGGACTCTTCACCACTCTGGAGTTGCACATGGTGAGAGGCGGCGGGCTGGTGTGGGTTTGCTTATAGCTCCCCAGCTCTGCCGCCATGTGTTGGAGTTTACCCCGGTGAACGAGAGGGTCGTTTCCCTGCGCCTACGGGTCGGGGATAGGTCTCTCACTGTTGTTCGTGCCTACGGGCCGAACGGCAGTGCAGAGTACCCGACCTTCTTGGAGTCTCTGGGAGGGGTGCTGGAAAGTGCTCCGACTGGGGACTCTATTGTTCTACTGGGGGACTTCAACGCCCACGTGGGCAACGACAGTGACACCTGGAGGGGCGTGATTGGGAGGAACGGCCCCCCTGATCTGAACCCGAGCGGTGTTCAATTATTGGACTTCTGTGCTAGTCAGTTTGTCCATAACGAACACCATGTTCAAGCATAAGGGTGTCCATCAGTGCACGTGGCACCAGGACACCCTAGGCCGCAGGTCGATGATCGACTTTGTTGTTGTCTCATCTGACCTGCGGCCGTATGTCTTGGACAGTCGGGTGAAGAGAGGGGCGGAGCTGTCAACTGATCACCACCTGGTGGTGAGTTGGATCCGATGGCGGGGGAGGAAGCTGGACAGACTCGGCAGGCCCAAGCGTACTGTAAGGGTCTGCTGGGAACGTCTGGCCGAGTCTCCTGTCAGAGAGATCTTTAACTCCCACCTCCGGCAGAGCTTCGACTGGATCCCGAGGGAGGCGGGAGATATTGAGTCCGAGTGGACCATGTTCTCCACCGCCATTGTCGAAGCGGCCGCTCTGAGCTGTGGCCGTAAGGTCTCCAGTGCCTGTCGAGGCGGCAATCCCCGAACCCGGTGGTGGACACTGGAAGTAAGGGATGCCGTCAAGCTGAAGAAGGAGTCCTATCAGGCCTGGTTGGCTTGTGGGACTCCTGACGCAGCTGACGGGTACCGACAGGCCAAGCGGGCTGCAGCCCGGGTGGTTGTGGAGGCAAAAACTTGGGCCTGGGAGGACTTCGGTGAGGCCATGGAGAAGGACTATCGGCTGGCCTCGAAGAGATTCTGGCAAACCATCCGGCGCCTCAGGAGAGGGAAACAGTGCCCTACCAACGCTGCTTACAGTAGAGGTGGGCAGCTGTTGACCTCAACTGAGGATGTCGACGGGCGGTGGAAGGAGTACTTCGAGGATCTCCTCAATCCCGCTGTCACTTCTTCCATTGAGGAAGCAGAGGATTAGGGCTCAGAGGTGGAGTCGTCCATCACCCGGGCTGAAGTCACTGAGGTGGTCAAGAAACTCCTCGGTGGCAAGGCACCGGGGGTGGATGAGATCCGCCCTGAGTACCTGAAGTCTCTGGATGTTGTGGGGCTGTCTTGGTTGACACGCCTGTGCAACATCGCGTGGCGGTTGGGGACAGTGCCTCTGGGATGGCAGACCGGGGTGGTGGTCCCTCTTTTTAAGAAGGGGGACCGGAGGGTGTGTTCCAACTATAGGGGGATCACACTTCTCAGCCTCCCCGGGAAAGTCTATGCCAGGGTTCTGGAGAGGAGAATACGGCCGATAGTAGAACCTCGGATTCAGGAGGAACAGTGTGGTTTTCGTCTGGGCCGTGGAACACTGGACCAGCTCTATACCCTCTACGGGGTGTTGGAGGGTTCATGGGAGTTTGCCCAACCAATCCACATGTGTTTTGTGGATTTGGAGAAGGCATTCGACTGTGTCCCTCGCGGCATCTTGTGGAGGGTGCTTGGGGAATATGGGGTCCTGGGTCCTTTGCTAAGGGCTGTCAGGTCCCTGTACAACCGAAGCAGGAGCTTGGACCGCATTGCCGGCAGTAAGTCAGACTTGTTCCCAGTGCATGTTGGACTCCAGCAGGGCTGCCCTTTGTCACCGGTTCTGTTCGTAATTTTTATGGACAGAATTTCTAGGCGCAGTCAGTGGCCGGAGGGTGTCAGGTTTGGGGACCACACAATTTCGTCTCTGCTCTTTGCAGATGATGTTGTCGTGTTGGCCCCTTCTAACCAGGACCTTCAGCATGCACTGGGACGGTTTGCAGCCGAGTGTGAAGCGGTGGGGATGAAAATCAGTACCTCCAAATCCGAGGCCATGGTCCTCAGTCGGAAAAGGGTGGCTTGCCCACTTCAGGTTGGTGGAGAGTGCCTGCCTCAAGTGGAGGAGTTTAAGTATCTAGGGGTCTTGTTCACGAGTCTGGGAAGGATGGAACGGGAGATTGACAGACGGATCGGTGCAGCTTCTGCAGTAATGCAGTCGATGTATCGGTCTGTCGTGGTGAAGAAAGAGCTGAGCCGCAAGGCGAAGCTCTCGATTTACCAGTCAATCTACGTTCCTACTCTCACCTATGGTGATGAGCTTTGGGTCATGACCGAAAGGACAAGATCCCGGATACAGGCGTCCGAAATGAGCTTTCTCCGCAGGGTGGCAGGGCGATCCCTTAGAGATCGGGTGAGAAGCTCGGTCACCCGGGAGGAGCTCAGAGTAGAGCCGCTGCTCCTCCACATCGAGAGGGGTCAGCTGAGGTGGCTTGGGCATCTTTTTCGGATGCCTCCGGAACGCCTTCCTGGGAAGGTGTTCCGGTCCCGTCCCACCGGGAGGAGACCCCGGGGAAGACCTAGGACACGCTGGAGGGACTATGTCTCCCGGCTGACCTGGGAACGCCTCGGTGTCCCCCCGGAAGAGCTAGAGGAAGTGTCTGGGGAGAGGGAAGTCTGGGCATCCCTGCTTAGACTGCTGCCCCCGCGACCCGGCCCCGGATAAGCAGAAGAAGATGGATGGATTTGAACAAATGTTTTGTTCATTTGAACAGATAGCAGTGGAGCTCAACAATATCACTCTGATCATACACAATACAAATTATTTGTATTTATTGTTATTGAAGTGCACTTTTCTGGTCAGAGCCTTAGCTAATTTGACATTATCTCAGGGTTGTTTATAAATGAGGGACTGTTTATTTTTCATTATGGATATAGCATAAAGGTGGAATATATAAAGGGTTGGGTCTTTATCTTGATTGCTCCAAATATAATGATAATGGCTCCCTTTGAATCATTGTGACATCTCATAATTTAGTGAGCTTTTAAAGCATCAGACAAGTTCATAAAGTTACTTTTCTTAAAATATATTATTTATGGAAACCTTAACATGTTTGAATGTTTACCAAATGATTGATGTACAGAACTGTTGTCTATTTAAAAAACAAAAAACAGTATTAGTATCACTATACTGCAAAGGACCAAGGAGAAGTTGCAGATGCTTACAGGTTATATATTGACTGACAATAGGGTTCAAGAAAGAAAACCTTGCTGCTCCCTATACCACTGTTAAGATAATGAACACTATTATCTTGTCAGAAGTAAAATAATCTTTAGACATTCCCAAGATTTCTAGTCCATCTCATAGAATCTTGGTATTCCTGTTACCGTAGTCAGCAGTGTTATCAAGATGTTTTCTGTGCATCGATCTGTGGTCAACTACCTAGGACTTGGTTACTCAACCTCAGCCAGCAGTTTTGCCTAACGCAACCCATATTACTTGTTTGATCTGTGGGTTTGTTTTGATATGCAAGTGGCCTAAGGGTGGTGAAATTATAATTTTGTGTTTTGTAAAGTGCATAAAGGTTGTAAGGTGCTAAAATCCACAGTATAGTGCTCATTCAATGTGTTTAAAGTGCAGTATTTTGCTAAATAACTAGAATTTAAATAAGACTGTTACCTCTGGACCCCTAAGACACTAGATATATTTCTCTAGTGATACAATGTCTGAGCTGTACTCCAGACAACTTCAGTTGTTTGTTTTGGGTTATGTTTGTCTTAAGTCTTGTGTTAAGCAAATTGAATGTAAGTTCAATTGGTTTTAAATTTGGAAATTGACTTGGTCAATCAATTACGTTTTGGCCCTGAAGAATGAACTACAGTGGATATAAAAAGTCTACACAACCCTGTTAAAATGCCAGGTTCTTGTGATTTAAAAGAATGAGACAAAGATAAATAATGTCAGAACTTTTTCCACTTTTAATTTGACGTGATATAACGTGAACAATTCAAGTGAAAAACAAACTGACATTTTTGAGGGGGAAAAATAAAAAACTCACTCTTGTGCGTTTCCTTTGTTCTCTACACTATTTTCTATTTTCATCACTCTAGTACATATCAACTTTTCTCATCTCTCCCCGACACCCTTTTCCAGAACTCTGCTGCCGTATTTAGGTACTGTAACCTGGTCACCTGATTTCAATCTTTTTAGTGCTTTGCACTTTGCAGTGTTGTCTTTTTTTTACCGCATACCTCCTGGGGATTGGTTAATTCACACAGTGGAAGAGCTGAACACCGATCAAATCTGAGATCGGACCTTGAATTTAACTCAAACTGTAGAAATGAAACACCTAATCCACATTTTTGTTGCAGAGGAAACTTCAAGAAGATTTGATTCTAGTACCAAGTCTGCATTCCAACACCGACCACTGGAGAACTATACAGAATTTTTTACGTACAAGACCAGGGGCATGGCAGAGTACCTGGGAAAACCCAAAAGCACAGGTAAGATGCCGGTGCAAATGTTTAAAACTTGTCGCCTTACTTTTTCATTCTGAATTGTGCACACTTCTGTTTGACACTTTGTAGGATTTCCCCTAGCTAACCACCAGATTATGAAAGTGTGTCCTACTTCTAAAGTATCCAACTTAACAAGCCATCGGGTGAACAATATTACTACTCTGAAAAAAACCACCCAACCTCAAAAACAAGGTACCCTCATATTTGTAGTGCATTTATGAGTTATAAAGTGTTTGAGACCATTTTAGTTCAATGTTTTACCATGAGTATTTTTATTTTTAAAGATATTAAGAAACCTGCTGTTACCAAGACAAATCCTGGGAAATCTTCTGGAGGTGAATATTTGTTGTCTTGATTTATCTCAATAGGAGTCATAATTGCATGTATTACTGGTCTAAAACATGGTTATCCTCTTATCCTTACAGGGTGCATGTGGCGGCTGTGTCAGGTTGTTCTGGTCCTAGTTGTTTCTGTTGTTGTGGGTCTCCTGGCCTTCCAGAACTTCCCACTGCCCCACAGGCCTTCAGGTGGTAGAGACCATCCAGACTGGCCTGTGAGAGAGGCTGAGTTTGTGGCTACATTGTCTACCTTGGTAGCCATGTTCCCAGGCCAACATTCTGAGCTGTGGAGGAGGACCAGAATCCACCTGGAGAGGCACCTCCAGACAGCCCAGCCCACAGAACCGGTCAGTCTGATGTTGACAGCGGGCCGCAGGGGGGAGAGGACGCTGCACTGTCTGGCCAATCGCCTGGGCTTCGCCTTTGCCTCCGCCCTCAACACTTCCGTCCTCCAAATCGACGGAGCCAGCAAGGCTGACCAGGACAGTGATCTGGTCAAGCTGGAGGTCGACAACCAGCTGCGGGAAGCATTTGAGGGTGACCAGTCTGTGGCTGTCATCCACCGCTTTGAGGAGCTGCCACCGGGTTCCACGCTTATTTTCTACAGGTACTGTGACCATGAGAATGCTGCCTTCAAGCGGGTATTCCTGGCCTTCACTGTGCTGCTGCCTGAGGAAGACCTGGAGAAGCAGCTCACTCTGAATGCAGTCGAAGAGAGGGTGCAGGATTTTATAAAGGACAAGTTTGTGGGAAGTAAAAGTTTAGATAACCATGCTTTCTTTAACAAGATGGACCTGGACAAGCTGAGTGGATTGTGGAGCCGCATATCTCACCTCGTCCTGCCGGTGGCAGCAGAGGAAAGCATAGAACATGGAGGATGCACAAACTGAACAGTAGAGCACAGGATACATCTAGTCTGAAAGACTAAAGGAGCAGGCTTGCTGAGGTGGGCTACTCCCATCTACCCCTCTGCAGTGAATAGCTTGGGTTGTATAGCTGAGAGATATTGACATAAACCCATATCAAGCCACTCTTGAGTCTCTCAGTTTTGGGAATTTCTGTACCTGAGGTAAAACCCTTTCTGAGTGTGCTTTTTATTGAGATAAAAAACCGATGGATTTAGACCAACGTGATGATCCAGCCCAACTGCACTGTTTGGTTTCCACTGACCTTTCCTCTGTTTCTGGGTAAAGGTTGGGAACTGCTGTAAAAAACTTAACTTAAGCTTTGTATAAATAAAAGGGCAGTTATGTGAAATAACAAATTATGCATTCAGTTTAATTGTTTTACCACAGAACAATATGCTGGTATTATACTGACTGAAAATGTTATCTTCACATTTAGGGTAAATAACATTTTGAATGGAAATAATTTTCCTACTACAATGGTAAAACCAAAATTGTATTATATTAATTAAAATTATTATTAGTATCGAATGGTTGTACATAGGGGATATTTTTTGAAGCGCCATTCTGTGGTAGAGCTATATTTTCTTAACAACAGCTGATCAGAGATCAACAAATGTTTTAAAGGCAATTATTTTAGTTTTTCAAATTCTTACTGCTATTACACTTAACATTCGTGTTCAGCAATTCCTATTAAATATGCTTGAGTATTTTAAGTAAAAAGGTTCTTGATAATTGCTCTTGGTAGCCAGTGCTGGTGAGCTTTCTCCTTGTACCTTTTTGATTTTGGAGGAACATTGTGATCTTTACAATGCCCTGGTGGTGCCATTTGGCCTCAATTCCTTAATGATGGTCTTTTCAGTGTTCTGTCAAATTGAATGCCTTCAAAACCATTTGATATTTCTCTCCTGATCTGTACCTTTCAAAAATAAGATCCCAATGATCTTTTGTTATTTCCTTGTAGACCATTTCTGCAAGAAACCTTCAAGGAAGTCCTTCAAGAACAGCTGATGTAATGTCAGTTAACAGCAAGTTACCTTTATACATTAAATGGGATTGGTAACTCTGAACCTGATTACAATTATAATGGGTGTGCCTTGAAAGTTTGTAGATTTTTTTATGATTTTGCTAGGACATTATACATTTGTTTTTCACTTAAATATTGTTGATTATTGGTGGAAAAGTCAGACATTATTTATCTTGATCAAGATCACAAACCAGAAGGTTGGTCTTCATGGTCATAAACCAGAAGGTGTTTAATATACACTTCTTGATACATTACATTTACATTACATTTACAGTACAATCTGCACTAGTAAAAAATTCTAAATCAAAAATACAGTACATTGCTGGTATTGTCAGTCAGAGATTGTGCCTTACAGGTTATTTTAATATATGGGGAGGATGTTGTTGATATGTTTTACCTCAATGATCGACGTTATTGTTAAAAGACTATCCAAGCACAAATGTTTTTCCACTCAGCAATTTTTCAAACATATGCTCTGGTGTTGTAATGAAGTTTTGTTTTGTGTTGCTATCACCAAATAAGTGTGACCTTTCTTGGGATTTGTTTTGGTTTTCTTAAATAATTTTAAAAAAATATATAATGTTGTGGGTTGACTTAATCAAACAGTACACCATATTTTTGATGGCTAGAAAGCCAGTTATATTTTGTATTGATTTACTTATTTCTTTCTGCAGCTAGAATTCTCAATCAAATGTATTTTATAAAGCCCTTTTGACATCAGTAGTTGCCATTCTCCTGCTTTACTAAATGTTTAAGTGAAACATTTTGCTAGTCCGACAATACTTAAGTACAGTGCCTTAGTGCAACAGTATTCTTCCCCCTTGGTGTCTTTTCTATGTTGTTGCAGTACAACCTGTTGGATTTGGATTTCTTGTCATGGACATACACAAAATAGTCCAAATTGGTGACGTGAAATAAAAATAACAAAAATTCAAAAACATTTAAAACAGAAAATTGGTGCATAAATATGTATTCACCCCCTTTGCTATGAAGGTCTAAAGATCTGGTGCAGTCAATTACCTTAAGAAGTCACATAATTAGTTAAAGGAAGTCCATCTGTGTGCAATCGAAGTATCACATGATCTCAGTATGTATACACCTCTTCTGAAAGGACCCAGAATCTGTAACACCACCAAGCAAGGGGCACCATGAAGACCAAGTAGCTCTCCAAACAGGTCAGGGACAAAGTTGTGGAGAAGTACAGATCAGAGTTGGGTTATTAAAAAAAATCCTAAATTTTTAACATCCCATGGAGTACCATTAAATCCATTATAAAGAAATGGAAAGAATATGGCACCACAACATACAAACCTGCCCAGAGAGTGCTGCCCACCAAAACCCACAGAGGCAAGGAGGGCATTAAACAGAGGCAACGAAGAGACCAAAGATCATCCTGAAGGAGCTGCAAAGCTCCACAGCGGAGATTGGAGTATCTGTCCATAGGATCACTTTAAGCCGTACATTCCACAGAGCTGGGCTTTATGGAAAAGAGGCCAAAACAAAGCCATTGCTTAAAGGATGGAAATAAGCAAACGTTTGGCATAAAGGCATGTGGGAGACTCCCCAAACATGAGGAAAAAGGTACTCTGGTCAGATGAGACTAAAATTGAGCTTTTTGGCCATCAAGGAAAATACATGGTCAAGGAAAATAACTATGTTAGGCGCAAACCCATCACCTCTCATCACCACGAGAACACCATCCCCACAATGAAGCATGGTAGTGGCAGCATCATGCTGTGGGGATGTTTTTCATAGGCAGGGACTGGTAAACTGCTAAGAATTGAAAGAATGCTGGAAAATAAATATTATTTTAAAAATGCTCAAATGTTTTCATTTGACACTTTGATAACGTAATCAAATGGGTACCAAATAATGCCTTCCTGAGTTAGCCAGAAGAATCAGAATGCATTTGACCTGTGCATATCCCACACTTCAATGGCCAAATTGATACCAGGATAAGGATCATTATGGTACCTCAGGACACACCATTTCTCCTAATTACATAACTTACATTGCATATTACCTACAATGCAACTGATGTTTTTTTTTAGTTAAATGTAATATTATTGTTGATTATATGTATTTGTTAACCCTGTTACCATTAAAATGGTAACAGGGTTGATGATTTAGGCCTCAACTAGCTGTTGCTAGCCATTTGATAAAGGTAATGAGACCACATGGTCAGCACTAATGACAGGTTTTTAATACATTTAAACAATTCTTTTGTAATGTAACATTAAATGATTTACTATGTGAAGGTAACAGGGTTGACATGTTAAGCATGTCCAACTCTGTCAAACATAAAGACCTGGGGAATAAATGGGAAACACTTCCACTCAGGTCATAATATTCCAGTGAGAGAGTTGATATCACTTCCTGAATGTCATATTACTTGTGGAATAGCCTGTTAATATTTTTTATTTTTATTAAGGTAACAGGATGTATGGAAGAGTAGTAACACAACTAAAAATATATTTTTAAATACATTATTAATTATACCAGTCTTGAAGTATACAGTACCAAACAAAAGTTAGCACACACTTATTAATTCAAGGGTATTTATTTAGTTTTACTAATTTCACATTGTAGAATAATAGTGAAAACATCAAAACTATGAAATTGCATGTGGAATTATTTAGCAAAACAAGAGTTAAGCAGATCAAAATAAATGTTATATTGTACATTCTTCAAAGTAACCAAGCTTGGCCTTGATGACAGCTTTGCACATTGCATTCTCTCAACCTGCTTCATGAACTGGTCACCAGTAATGCATTTTAATTAACAGTGTGGAATTTCTATTATTCGTAATGTGTTAGGGTGGGTATACAGAAGAACATTAAATATGTCTGAACTGTAGTAGTCCATATTATCCTATTATAACAACTCAAATAAATAAAGACATTCGACAGTCCATTATTAATTGAATGGATTGGACAATGATGAAATGGGCTTTAATGAGGACCGCCAAAGGAAAGGAAGACCCAGTGTTACCTCTACTGCCTTTGATAAATTAGAGTTTCCAGCATTTAACTGTGCCCTTTAGATTGCAAACCAAATAAATGCTTCACAAAGCAACAGATGCATAACAATGTCAACGGCTCAGAGGAGACTATGTAAATCTGGCCTTTGTCAAATTACTGCAATGAAACCACTACTGAAGGACACAAGTAAAAAGTAGAGACATTCGCAAGTGCAACTGCTAAGCTATGGCCATGGGTTCGAGCCCTGGTCATGCCACTGCCGATTGGGCCAGGGGGCTGGTAGGATGGTGCGCATTTGGGCTGGTGTCGTCCAAGGGCAGGGGGGAGATAATCAGCATAGGGGATTTCCTTGTGCTCCTCCGTTCCAGCAACGTCTTTGGCGGGGCGGGCTTCTCTAGCTTGGGATAAGACAATGTGATTGAGCGTTTCCTCCAACGTGTTGGCTCACATTGACTTCCTGGTTAAGGGAAGGGGTGTAAAGAAGCAGGAGAGAGGTATCAAAGCTTACAGAGCAAACCGTGAGACATCTCAAAAGTAACACAGGACAATCAGATTAAGTACGGAAAAACGGGTGTGGTACAATACTGCACAGCTGTCCTATGTCAACAATACTTGTTCCCTTTGTTCCATCCAATCCTAGCTTTTACCCAAAAGGACAGGCTGTCTCCCCACCTTACCCAAGGGGACTAAGGACACTGTAGGCAACCTTTTCAACTCAGAAGGGCCACAAACTATCTGGAAAAAGAACAGATACACTGATGGTTTAACAGATTAACTGATTGAAGGAGGACCCAATGATCTGCTGATGCCATTCAATGGTGACCATAAACAAATAAACAGAAACCAAATCCCCTCTCCCACATTCTTGACACTATCTAACATTATTTTTCTTGTCTAAACATGGGGACTCAGTACTTTCCCATTTACTCAATACTTGAACCAGTAAGTCCTTAATTTATTTGTAGAATCCAATAATACATCAGTTCAGGAAATTCCACAACAGGTACATAATATCATTAAAAAATTAAGAGAATCTGGAGTAATATCTGTACGCAGGGGACAAGGGTGAAAACCAATATTGGATGGTCATGATCTCTGAGTCCTCAGGCAGCACTGCATTAAAAACAGACACGATTCTATAGTGACGTCACTGCATGGTTACAGGAACACTTCTGAAAACCATTGTTAACAACAGTATGTCACAGCATCCACAAATGCAAGTTAAAACTCTACGTTGCAAAGAAAAACCATACATAAACATCCAGAAATATTAGCACCATCTCTGGGCCTGAGCTAATTTTAGATGAATTGAGGCGAAATGGAAAACTGTCCTGTGGTCTGACGAATCAAAATTGGAAATTATTCTTGGGAATCATTGATGCCACGTCCTCCAGGCTAAAGAGGAGAGGGACCATCCGGCTTGTTATTAGGGCGTTGTGCAAAAGTCAGCATCCAGAATGGTATGGGGGTGCATTAGTATACATGGCGTGGTTGACCATTAATTCTGAACAATATACAGTTACGTCCGGAAATAATTGGGCACTAACACAAGTGTTGTTATTTTGGCTGTTTACCAAAATATATTCAAGTTACAGTAAAATATGAATATGGTCTTGAAGTGCAATCTTTCAGCTTTAATTTAAAGTATTCTCATCCAAATTGGAGGAAGGGTTTAGGAATCACAGCTCTTCATTATGTAGCTCCCCCCTTTTCAAGGGACTAAAAGTAATTGGAAAATTGATTCAAAAGCTGTTTCATGGACAGGTGTGGCCTATTCCTTCGCTATTTCGTCATCAATTAAGCAGGTAAAAGATTTGATTCCAGGTGACAACATGCGGTCAAAGGATCTCTCAGTGCAAGTGCAACAGGCCTTCCTTAGGCTGCAAAAAAAAAGTATCCATCAGAGAGATGGCAGGAACATTAGGAGTGGCCAAATCAACAGTTTGGTACATTCTGAGAAATAAAGAATGCAATGGTGAGCTCTGCAACACAAAATGGCCTGGACATCCATGTAAGACAACAATGGCTGGATGATTGTAGGATCCTTTTCATGGTAAAGAAAACAACATCCAGCCAAGTGAAGAACACTCTACGAGGTAGGTGTATCATATCCAAGTCTTCCATAAAGAGAAGACTACATGAGAGCAAATACAGAGGGTTCATCACAAGGTGCAAACCATTCATTAACCGCAAGAATAAAAAGGCCAGATTAGACTTTGCCAAAAAACATAATGCCGCATTTCCTCTGGTGCTTTACCCTAGTACCAGGGCTACACCGGTGATTCATGCTAGCTGGTTTAAGACTTAAGGAGGGGCTCACGTGGGGAGGGAGGAGTAAACTATCAACGCAATTTGGTTTTCCGGTTACGAAAAATACAAAGCTATATTTTTCTGGTAGTAAAATAAACAATAACTCCATGCTCAGTTTGTTTACAATACAGCATTTGAACTTAAGTAATAAAATTAATTTATTCCTCAAACTCCAGGGCTCGGCTCCTTCTCCACCTACACACCTGACAGTGCAACTAAATCAGTTTAGTAAGTATTTTATCAAAACTATCTACCTTTAATAGAACGCCTGTGTCAGTGGAAACCGAAAAAGTGTTATGCACCAGTGGAAACGCGGCAAAAAGCCAACCCAGTTCTGGAACATCATTCTTTGGACAGATACTGATACAGAAACTAAGATCAACCTGTACCAGAATGAGGGGAAGAAAAAAATATGGAGAAGGCTTGGAATGGCTCATGATCCCAAGCATACCACATCATGTGTAAAACACAGTGGAGGCAGTGTGATGCATGCATGGCTTCCAATGGCACTGGGTCACTAGAGTTTATTGATGATGTGACAGAAGGCAGAAGCAGCCGGATGAATTATGAAGTGTATAGGGATATATTGTCTGCTCAGATTCCACCAAATTCAGCAAAGGTGATTGGACACGCTTCACTTTAGAGATGGACAATGACCCAAAACACTGCAATAGAAACCCAGGAGTTTTTTAAGGCAAAGAAGTGGAATATTCTGCAATGGCCGAGTCAATCACCTGATCTCAACCTGATTGAGCATGCATTTCAATTGTTGAAGACAAAACAAACAACAACTGAAGATAGCTGCAGTAAAGGCCTGGCAAAGCATCACAAAGGAGGAAACACAGCGTTTGGTGATGTCCATGCGTACCAGACTTCCAGGGTTACCAGTTACCATTCCAGGATTCCCGACAAAGTATTAAAAATAAGCATTATATTTATGATTGTGTTCATTTGTCCAATTTACATTTTAGCCCCTGAAATAAGGGGAATATGTAACAAAATTATTGCAATTCCTAAATGTTTCATACAATATTCTTGTACAACCCCTTGAATTTAAGCTGAATGTCTGCACTTCAATTACATCTCGGTTGTTTTCAAATCCATTGTGGTGGCATACAGAGCCAAAATTATGAAAACTGTGTCAGTGTCCAAATATTTCCGGACCTAAATGTATACATGTTTAAGAGCAACATATGATGTCCCATTCCTCACATCCATCATTAACTCATCCCTAACCACTGGCAGCATTGCCACTAACTTCAGGATGGCCAGAGTTGCTTCCCTCAAAAAACACTTGACCACATGGATGTTAACATGAAACCAGGCAAGCCTAGTTCAGCTGGCCCGCAATAGAATGTTTTGCCCTCTTGAGAGTCAAACCTGGTTCACCAACATGAAAGGCTGTGTCATAACAATAACTAACAATAAAGGCGACAATAACTAACTTCTTCATCAAGTGAAATGACGAGAGAATCGTGGAAATAAAATAAATAAATGGCATTGTTCACAATAGATTCGAACTTGAGTCTTCCATGCGAGAGGCACTGTGTTTAACCACAATGCTACAGCATTACGCATTTCACTAGTCGCTAAACACTATTGAGCATTGTGTTAAACTGACTAACGTTTCTTATTAAGTTTACCTCCACCACAAATAGCATCTATGAACTGTTAGCTTTTGCCACTGGCCGTTTTAACAGCTTATTAGCCAGTAACAGGCTTACTAGTATCTACTAACTTTTTCTTAGGAATACTCATAAGAATTGAACAATTGCTAGCGAGACTGAAGATGAACGTTTCCATGCCAGAAACAGTCAATATAACCGTATACAGTTTTAGGCTCACTGTAAACATAACTACTGTATGTTGTAGCCAGAAAATGTGCTTGTCTATCCTGACCCAAAATGCATGCACGGATGTGTACTTTGAAAATCCACAGGCTTACTATAATGTAGAT
This sequence comes from Esox lucius, assembly GCF_011004845.1. Taxonomy (NCBI): domain Eukaryota; kingdom Metazoa; phylum Chordata; class Actinopteri; order Esociformes; family Esocidae; genus Esox; species Esox lucius. Next base: position 33,916,576 of record NC_047576.1, on the reverse strand, counting down.
ACTGACGGTTTTAGCTAGTGAAGTTTTCATCTATACAAAATAATTCATAATGCTTTGCCTGTGAGGATATATGAACTCTGGATCTATAGTTTGCATGTCTGGTTCTCTAACCACTACACTAGTTAACAAGGTGTACTCAGTCTGTCACTTAGTCAGTCAGTCAGTCACTCACTCACTCACTCAGTAAGAGACATTCGCTTTTCTTGCCCGGTTCCGCTTACGCGGTCCGGCAAAAACTACTTTTGAGGAAAGAATTTTTAAGAGAATGAGTAGTGATGTAGTACTTTATCTTCATCGTGATTTGCGCATTAATTGCATTCATGCCAATTAGACTTTGTTAGAATAGTATTCTGTTTATTAATTACAAACCTGCTAAAGTGCTATACAAAATTCAGTGTAATAAATGGACTGTGTTAGACTAGACTGAAATAGTACTCAGACTGTAAAATCTGAATACATTGATGCCAGATGGAGCAGAAGCCCATGGGGTCAGCAACCACTGTTCCTAGATGTAATTGTGGCCACAACATAAATCACGGGGCTTCAAACTATCTTATTCAAGGGCACAGCAAAAGATTGGTCCAAGGTAAAGTTGCCTGTATGTTTCTTTTCTGGTGTTTACATTGGTGCTAAACAGAGACAAATAGTAGCACAGTCAGTCCTGTGTTACTGTTAACTCTGATCTAGAAGTATGGTATCTATAACAGCATAGAATTCTAGCTTATATTCATGTTTGTGTGACAACTTGTTTTCCTTGTTTGTACCTTGAGCAGAAGACATAATATTTTGGGAAATTACCAGGGAGGTATTTAAGGTGAATAGCAACCATGTGAAATTACAACAATCCATGGTATTTTGTTTCGACCCTGTGCATAATCAAAACTAATCTCTAGAGACCCTTCTGTCTTTCCTTTCTACAACAGTTGATTGTGCTGTTTTCTCTCAGAACAATTCCCTCAAGGCGTCTTACTGCCCAAGCTGACTCCATTTCCTCTCCACCCTCTCAGGGCTATGTGTCTCAGGCACTTCACATTCTGCTTTTTTTTGGATGACATGGGTCCTTATATTGCTTTTGATAATATTTCGCAACTAATATTTTAAGGTGCACTCTGGTAAATTGTTAGTCTATAAGACAAAACATGAGTGACATCCATTACTAGCCCATTAAAATGAGAGAGCAGTAAATCCCCCAGCCCAAATAACTTGCTGTATACCTGAACCTAATTTTGATTAGGATTTTGATTGGTGGTGATATGTATGAGACAAGCTTAGTTCAGTGTGCTTTTGAAGGAGTGTTGCAATTTCACTCGGCTGATCATGCAATGATTGTTGTTTTTTGATATCAGTAAATTCCTGCCAGTTTTTAAAGTTTGTATTTAGATTAGAGTATCCGTTGTATATACAAGCAGAAAACTATTGTGCATACGTTTTGTTGGATCTGGCAGAACACACAGGTCTCACTGTTAAAGGAGAATTTCACCTTATTTGAACTTGATAGAATGTTCCTTACCCTGGACCAAGAGAAATGGTTTTACATGTTTAATTTCCCCTTATCAGCCATTACAAGCTTTAGCCAAAAAAGCAGAATATCACAGGTCATGTGAGCATGTTTAAATGGGAATTTCACCATTGCTAACCTACTTATTTCACCATAGCTAGTATACTAATCACCAGGGGCGACTGGTCATTAGGGGCAGGTGGGGCACAGAAAGAACTGCAACAAAATTGTTATTTTTATTTCTCGAAGATTACTTCCTATAATTTATTATCTATGAATAGAGCATCTTCCTAAATTGTATATCATTTGTGTTAAGATTTTATTTAATGTTCATTGGTCCCTGCCTTGCTGCTTCAGACTGCTTTCTGCCAATTCGAGTTCGCAGTAGTAGGCCAATAGGCTAAGCGTGAATGTGTGGCTACCCCCTCTCTCACAATGCAATGTACATTGTACGATACGCATGCTCAGAATGTTAGTGTGATCAATGTAGATCACACAAATTTGATGCTAAGTGGGACTGACAGCCAGTAGCCCCACTACGGCGTCATTTCGTATTTCAGACCTGGTTGTCTGTCTGTCTGGCGCCAACATTAGTCATCAAGAAGAGCGAGGAGTGTAGATTGTCTTAGCTAGCTTGTTAGCTTCACAAACGCCAGCTAACTTGAGAAAATGAATTAAGTGGATTTTGAAACCCCTAATTTGGAGGAGAAACTTGAAGTAAAGCGACTTGGTGCCCATCAGCCACAGGATATTGTCATCACTCAAACTGCTGGTAAAAGTAACCGCGGGTTTAACGTGGAGTGGTTCTTGAAGTACAAGTGGCTAACGGTTAGCATACAAAAGAAAGCACTCTTCTGTTTTCCATGTCTGCTATTTGGTGGAGTTGGTACTTGGTCAAGGATGGGTTACAAAGATTTGAAACATCTTTCTGAGAGGATTGTAAAACATGAGAACAGCACAATTAATCTGGAAAATGCTGTGAATTTGGGCTTACTTGGAAGGGTGAATGTGGCAGCCCAAGTTGACAGTGCATACAGGCGCTCCATTGAGCAGCATAACAAACAGGTGGAGGAAAACAGGTGGAGGAAAACAGGTACGTTCTGAATCGGATCATAACATGTGTGGAAAATGTGAAACCGCACTGTGGGGAAAGACAAGTCTGTGGACTCCCTGAATCCTGGAATATTCAGATGCATTTTCGAGACTGTGTGAGGGAGATTCGAGACTTCAGAGGCACTATGATGCTCAGCCCATCTTCAAAAGGACACTGTACAAAACGAACTGTTAGACTGTATGAATGAAGTGTACAGGGAGGAGATAGCCAAGCAAATGGACGAGACATCATTTGTTGCCATACAGGCAGATGAGACAACTAATGTCTCCTGTAAATCACAAATGGTGGTTGTGTTGCGATACATGTTGCCTGACAGTACAGTGACAGAGAGGTTTTGGAGTTTGTGGAAGTCAGAGATAAAACTGGACTTGGCCTCTCTATAGCATCAAAGAGTGTGCTGAAACCCCTGAAGCTGGGAGAAAAGCTGATCGCTCAGATTTATGATGGTGCGGCTGTAATGAGTGGAAACATCCGAGGGGTACAGACGCTAATGAAAGAGACATACCCACATGCCCAGTTTGTTCACTGCTATGCTCACCAGCTGAACCTGATCTTGCAGCAACTTTGTTAAGCAAGGATGAGCATCCTGAAAGTGTTTTTTGCAGATTTAACTGCTTTTGCCACTTTTTCCTCTGGCACTCAAAAACATGTTGCGGCACTTGCTGAGGCAACACAGAGACGCAATCCAAGAACACCCGCTGTAAGATGACATTTTAAAAGTAGAACTGTCAATGCAGTTTGGGAAAACCACTCTGCGCTGCTCCTGTGTATGGAGGACATAAGCACACAACCAGGATGGGATGAGGCCACCATAAGTGAGGCATAGGGCCTGTCAAATAAAACTCTGGGACCAAGCCTTTTCTGCAGCTGTAGGATTTTTTTCTTCCTTATGCCAGAAGTTTATGCTTTATACAACACTGCAAAAATGTAGCATCGGTGCATCTGGGATTAGCAGTGCGCTCACCCGTTTCAAAGAGAATGTCCAGAATATGCGGAAGCAAACTGATGAATGGGCTACCACCATTCACGATGGAACAGACAAGCCAGGCCGATAAAGTAACCAACACAGCGCCGGTGATGAAGGAGGCATGCGACACAGTCATCTCCCAGGTGGAGCAGAGGTTTTCAAAAAGTGAACACCTGATTGCTGCCAAGCTGGTTGACAGCTCGTTCTTCCCACAATTTGTCCTGTCATTCCCTACATCTGAGCTTGACTGTGCGGTAAAACTATGGCCTCTAGGAAACAAGGAAAAGTTGAAGTCTGAGCTGACCACTGTACCACCACACTGAGCTTCACACTGGTAAGAAACTTTTCTACCTTGAAGAGGGTAAAAACCTTCACTCGCAATACCATGGGACAGCCACGACTCAACGCATTGGCCATGTTGTCCATCGAAAGCAAGCTGATTCAGCAGCTACATGACTTCATTCCCAAAGTCATCGAAAAGTTTGCCCAGAGGAAGATCCGCTGCGCCACCTTTCTCTTCAAGTGAGCCCTCAGCCTTGGTGAGTGAAAGCATATTTTATTATCCTGCCTTTGTGGTGCTGGTCTGTGCATTGGTCATATTTTTGTTCTGGATCGATTGATATAGATGGTGATGAGTGTCAGTGTGTCCATGCTTATCTATTAAGGTTGTTGTCATAGAATGGATCTGTATCCCTAAAAAGTTGTCTTTCCGCTTCATTGTGGCCTTCAGTGGTGTTGAGCTCATTGCTGTTCAAGTATGGCCCTGTAGGCACATTGGCTCTGACCTTGGTTGCATTCCTAATTTAGGTTTGTAAATGTGACAGTGTTTTTACATGTGTGTGAGAGAGAAGAAGAGCAATTACACATGAAGTTCTCTCTCTCTCCAGTATGTGTACTACGACACCTGGTAAAAGTGTTTTGTGGAGTCACACTGTTTGTTGATGTGTTAAATAAACATTGTATGATTTTTAAGTAATTAATTTTCATTTTATTGCATGACATAATTATTTGATAAATCAGAAAAGCAGAACTTAATATTTGGTACAGAAACCTTTGTTTGCAATTACAGAGATCATACATTTCCTGTAGTTCTTGACCAGGTTTGCACACACTGCAGCAGGGATTTTGGCCCACTCCTTCATACAGACCTTCTCCAAATACTTCAGGTTTCGGGGCTGTCGCTGGGCACTACAGACTTTCAGCTCCCTCCAAAGATTTTCTACTGGGTTCAGGTCTGGAGACTGGCTAGGCCACTCCAGGACCTTGAGATGCTTCTTACGGAGCCACTCCTTAGTTGCCCTGGCTGTGTGTTTTGGGTCGTTGTCATGCTGGAAGACCCAGCAACAACACATCTTCAATGTTCTTACTGAGGGAAGGAGGTTGTTGGCCAAGATCTCGCGATAAATGGCCCCATCCATCCTCCCCTCAATACAGTGCAGTCGTCCTGTCCCCTTTGCAGAAAAGCTTTAGACCTATTTTTGTCTCATCAGACCACATGACCGTCTCCCATTCCTCCTCTGGATCATCCAGATGGTCACTGGCAAACTTCAGACGGGCCTGGATTTGTGCTGGCTTGAGCAGGGGGACCTTGCGTGCGCTGCAGGATTTTAATCTCTGACGGCGTAGTGTGTTACTAATGGTTTTCTTTGAGACTGTGGTCCCAACTCTCTTCAGGTCATTGACCAGGTCCTGCTGTGTAGTTCTGGGCTGATCCCTCACCTTCCTCATGATCATTGATGCCCCACGAGGTGAGATCTTGCATGGAGCCCCAGACCGAGGGAGATTGACGTCATCTTGAACTTCTTCCATTTTCTAGTAATTGCGCCAACAGTTGTTGCCTTCTCACCAAGCTGCTTGCCTATTGTCCTGTAGCCATCCCAGCCTTGTGCAGGTCCCTGATTTTATCCCTGATGTCCTTACACAGCTCTCTGGTCTTGGCCATTGTGGAGAGGTTTGAGTCTGTTTGATTGAGTGTGTGGACATGTCTTTTATACAGGTAACGAGTTCAAACAGGTGCAGTTAATACAGGTAATGAGTGGAGAACAGGAGGGCTTCTTAAAGAAAAACTAACAGGTCTGTGAGAGACGGAATTCTTACTGGTTGGTAGGTGATCAAATACTTAAGTCATGCAATAAAATGCAAATTAATTATTTAAAAATCATACAATGTGAATTTTGATTCCGTCTCTCACAGTTGAAGTGTACCTATGATAAAAATTACAGACCTCTAGATGCTTTGTAAGTAGGAAAACCTGCAAAATCAGCAGTGTATGAAATACTTGTTCTCCCCACTGTATATTTTGAAATGGTTTGTGCCCTACACGCCACTGCTAATCACTAACAATTATTTTCTTTTTAAAACACCAATATTCATCATGCCACTGTGATATTCAGTGCCTCACTTTAGTAAATACACACAAGTGCTTTTCCACTATGTTTGCCTAGTGGAGATGTACCCCTGATGCATAGGTTACTATTGCCTTTCTATCAGCTCAAACCAGTCTGGGCATTCTCCTCTGACCTCCTCCATCAACAAGGCATTTTCGCCCAGAGAACTGCCACTCACTGGATAGTTTCTCTTCTGACCATTCTCTGTTAACCCTAGAGATGGTTATGCAGGAAAATCCAAGTAGATCAGCACTTTCTGAAATACTCAAACCAACCCACCTGGCGTGGCACCGACAACCATGCCACATTCAAAGTCATTTAAATTGTTTTTCTCATTCTGCAGATGTCTAAATGCCTAAATGCATTGAGTTGCTACCTGGTGATTGGCTGATTAGATATTTGTGTTAACAAGCAGCTGAAAAGGTACACCTAATGAAGTGGCTGGTGAGTGTATCTGTTTGAACCAGAAAATACTGAAGAGCATCTTAGATAGGGATCTACTGCAGCAGTGGCATTTTTGTAGATTTCCTCTTGGTAAATGCTGTGAAAAAACACTTGTTCTGAGCTTGCATGCTCCAGGGACATGATGGGTTATAACAAAGTTATTTCTAGTTATTTCTGCTAGAAAATGTGTTAATGTGTTTGTTTGCAACTTTGGTATAAATGCTTCAGTAATGCATCAGGTGTGTAATAGTGTGGGGGATATTTTCTTGGCACACTTTGGGCCCCTTAGTACCAACTGAGCCTTGTTTAAATGCCACAGCCTACCTGAGTATTGTTGCTGACCATGTCCATCCCTTTATAACCACAGTGTACCCATCTTCTAATTGCTACTTCCAGCAGGATAACGCGCCATGTCATGAAGCTCACATGATCTCACGCTGCTTTCTTGAACATGACGATGAGTTCACTGTATTCAAATGGCCTCCACAGATTTCAATCCAATAGAGCACTTTTGGGAGGTGGTGGAACGTAAGATTTGCATCATGGATGTGCAGCTGACAAATCTGTAGCAACTGCGTGATGAAACAATGTATATGGACCAAAATCTCTGATGAATGTTTCTAGCACCTTGTTGAATCAATGCCATGAAGAATTAAGACATTTCTGAAGGCAAAGGCAAGGCAAAGGCAAGTTGTACCTAATGAAGTGGCTGGTGAGTGTGTGGTCCAACTCTCGGTCTGGATGAAAAGCTATTGTGTTAAGTAAAGGTTAACAATAAAAACAGACAGTTTGAAAAAAGCTACCTTATGGGCAGGACTGGCAGGTTTATTGGCCCATAAACGTAATTCAGGGTGAGGAACTAACTAACATCAAATTAAAAAAGTGAAATTCTCCTTTAATGGTCTTGGGTTAATGAGTGAAGTTTTTTGTCAGGCCAGTGAAGTTCGGAAAAAGAAAAGCTGCTCAGCAGGGAAGCCAATAACTCCTTGGCACCCCTCCTCTCATTCCTCAGTTTGATCATAGGTCTAAAAGACTATAGACAGAAGACAATGAAGAGGAATATGAAGCACCTGCAATACTATCAATTTCTATTCTGCTACCTTCTGCTGACTATCAAAGGTACCCAAACTCTTTTTATGCTTAAATACATTGCAAACTTAGATTTATTAATGGCAGTTGAAATTATGATATATCATTTTACTTTTTATTGAACCTGGTAAACAGATTAAGAACAAATTCTCATTTACCATGATAACCTGGCCAAAGGGTACAATTGCAATACTTACACATAAATAACATGATGTGCAATAGAATAGAATATGCGAGAGATCTATAAATGACCTCAAAGTCACACCATTGATACCTCAAACTCAACTCTGGACCTGGAAGCCAGTTCCACTTCCACACTGTTTTTTCATTGCAACCCTCTACTCAGGTATTTATTTAGATACAAATACACAGATGGGTCAATGACATGCAGCTTTTTGTGTCCAAGTGCATTACTTTTGTTTAAACATTTTTAAAGGATCCTTACAAGCATCATTTTATTCTATAAAACCTGTATAGTTTGAACATACTTTAGTGTATCATAAAAATTTTATATATATTTTTTATAAAGCCCTCAAAACGTGTGCAACCGTCCGAGCCAATAAACACTAAAGTATTAAATATGGAATTTAAAAGGTAAGGAAATTAAAAAGTAATATGGGGGCAAACTTTTACATTGAAGACCTTTAAAAATAAACAAAATTTACTAGTTTAATAGCTCTTAAATTGTTTGGAAAATTAAAAAAAAACTTTGTCCGGAAATTTGCATATGTGAAATGTCATAGCGGAACAACCACATTCATAGAACTTTATTTTAAAGTGATGAGGTAAAAGAGTGGACAGGATTTTGCATCATCAGTAGGATCCCAACTGACTTTTACTGATGAGTGAAAGGTTTGTAAATACAGGTGGTACAACCAATGTAAAACTAAGAACAAGTTATTTTAATATAAAACACTTTATTGTATTATAAAAAAAAGTGAAAGGGCTATGGAGGAAATCTTAAATTGCACCACAGAATAGCTGGATACAACCCCCATTGTAGCACCTGAGTCAGTGGATTCACCTCCCATACCACAGCTTCAGCCTGACCCCCCTAACATTGATGCAGAGAACAGTTTAGATCAACAGCAACCAAGAGCATCTTCCACACCACTGACAGCAAGCAGCTTTAGATGGCAAAGACAAAGAGCAAATTTGCGCCGTGATATGAACATGATGAAAAGGGAAATGGAGGCTGCCAGAAAAGAAACCGAAACATTTCGAAAACGCCTAGAAAGATTAAGACAAAAATAGAGCCAGGAGACAGGAAACCGCTAAGTCTACAACAGGACACATTGGTGCAAAGAAACTGGCTGCAGAAAGGAAAGAAAAAGTTGTGGAGTTCCTCTGTCGTGATGAGAACAGTCGCTTGCTGCCAGGGAAAAAAGACACAGTGACAATGAAAAAAAAAAAAACAGAGCTGAACCCCTAGCTGAACTCCATTTTTCATTTAGTTCGGAAATGGAAAGGTCCCACAGGCTCTCTTACAGACAATTTGTCAGATATTGTCCTTTCTATGTGACTCAGCCAAAAACTACTGACAGGAACACATGTGCCTGTATGGAACATGAGAATGTCAAACTGTTGTCTGAAAAACTGCAGCAGAAGGGTCTTCTGAAAACAACCAGTGTCTCTCAGCTGTTGTCCGCAATTGTGTGCAATCCAGACAACAAGGCCTGCATGTACAGAGTCTGTGCAAAATGCTGCTATGATGAAGTGGAAGTTTCAAAACCCCAGACAGAAGCGATGGTGATGTGGTCTCAGTGGGCAGTCGGAACCCACATCCTACTACTCTCCATGTGATGAGCGACGGACCGGTCACTCAGTACTGTAACAAAAATAACTTTTACCTGCTGAGCACCATCCCCTTCCTTTCAGGATTCAATCAAGTCACTTGGAACTTCTCTGAGAGGTCTCACGGGAAAGGCGCACCAGATGGGGTTGAGGGTGCTGTTAAAAGGATTGCTGACTCTTCTGTCAACAGGGGAGCAGACATTCAAACCCCTGATGATTTTGACAGATTTTTAATGGAGAGACAGCAATCAAGTGAAGTAGTGAAGTTCTTCTGGGTGTGTGAGGAGGACATCAGAAGATTTTACGAAGCTGTTCCTGATGTTGTGCCCATTGTAAAGGGAACTTTGGGAATACACCAGGTGATCTCATCAGAACCAGGAAAAATACTGCACCGAGAACTCTCCTGTTTCTGCAGCAGGCCCCACATCTGTGAGTGCCATAACACCACCATGGTCAGATTTCCAACAAGAAGTGCCGAGGCAAGAGTCCAGGATCCAGATCTCTTTGGAAAGTTTGTTTTGGTGAAATATGAGGAGCAGCCATTTGTGGGGCAGGTTCTTCAAGTGGTTGATGAGGAGGTCAGCTGCATGCAGCAGTTGGGCAATAAAAATGTTTTTACTTGGCCCCATCCTGTGATATATTACTACCTAACCGATGTTCTCCAAGTGATATCAGAACCAGAGCCTCTTAATTCACGGCACACACAGCTTACCCATGCAAACTGGACCAGCTTCAGTATACGCACCTAAAAATAAGAAATGACAGTGAAAACACACCGGGCGCATAGAGCCTGCATAGCGTAGATAAGTGCCTAATCCCACGCCTGGCCATTCATACCGGACGCATTTCCACGTGCCAGTCACGAAACGATTGCTGTTAAACATTTCAAAATGTCTTGTTAAGAAAAGCTTTATTGTTGTTTGTTGTTATGATTATCCATGTTTATCTTGTGTAAGTTATATTTTGCAATCCTGTTACTATTTGAGGAGATTGATGTTTTAAATTCCCAGTACTTTTGATGAATTTACATATTTAAAATACATATTTTCAGTGGACATAAGCAGATGTGTTTTTTTTTTTAACCAAACTAAAACATGTCGTTCAACTACAGTAAAAGTTAATTAATTAGTAATTTCTATTCATTGTAGCCTATTCAGTTTCTACCGAATATGAAGTGTCACTTAAATGGACTGATAACCAGTTTTTAATCTTTACCAATTTTACTTTAATAGACTGTTAACAAAGACACCTGTGACTTTCTTATTCTGTATTATTCATCATTCCTTGTCATTATGAATCTTGTCAGGCAGTGCAACCGCATCGTCAGGTGGTGCAACCAGGTAAAATACTACTTTAAACCAAGAAATAGTAGATTAAAGTGAACATAAGGTTGGAAAATGTGATGTACATAATTATTCTATAAAAAATATACTTTTTAAATTTGTAAAGTATTCACATTTTAAATGTAAAGTTGGATGTTGATAAACCAAATTACCCACCCCTACAATACATTATGCAATAGTTTGTTTTAATACCAAGCTCAACTACAAAATAATACTTTGTTAGGCACAGCAGACACTCTCAGGCCTAGTCCACACGGACACGGGTATTTTTATAACCGGAGTTTTTTCTCCTCCGTTTAAAAAAAAAAACCCGTCCACACATGCTCGGTTTAAAATAAATCTCCGTCCACATGAAAACACAAAAACGCGCTGTCAAGAGCATGCCACACCAGCAGGCGGCGATATAACCCAAATCGTAAAGTCACCTTGGCCAATCAGAAGCCTAGAAAAAAGTTATTACCGGTTCCGCTAGACTAACAACATGACGAACAGAGGAAAGGGAGAGTCGTATGTTTGGATTGATGGCGAAGTTGAGATTTTACTTAATGTCACACGTGAATATAAAGTTAACAAAACACATATAATTGAGCATGTATCTGTATACATGTTAGAAGCCCTGTTAGCAGCACAGTTGTTATAAGCACGATTTGGGCTACATCCGCCATTGCAAAGAATCATCAACAAACATCAACAAAGCAGTTAGCGGCGCACAATATGACGTCAAACACAGCGGATAACAGCGCACACTCTGACGTCGCAAGGCAAAAAACGGTTATACTGTCCACATGACAACACTGTAACCGGCGTTTCTGAAAATGCTCACCCTGGCCGGAGTTTTCAAAAATGTTCGGTTACAGTGCCCTGAAACTGCGTTTTCGTGTGGACGGAAGGCCGAACCGTGTAAAAAAAGTCACGGTTATAAAAATACCCGTGTTCGTGTGGACTAGGCCTCAGGTATGTTTACCAAAAAAAAAAACACTTGTTGAAACTTATGGTTGTGCCACCTGACATCTTTTGAGTGGTGAAATTGCAAATACAGTCTAAAAATGTAATTGCAACAAATTGTCTTTAAAAGTCACATAATTAGTTGGAGTCCACCTGTAAGCAATACAAGTGTTTTACATAATGTCAAATAAAAAATACCTGTCTCTAGGTGGTCACACAGTCAGTTGTGTTAGTACAATTCATAACAAACACAACATCATGATGACGAAGGAACATTCATAACAAATCCGGAATAAGGCTCTTCAAAAGCACCAAAAAGAGAGAGGATATAAAAACATTGCCAAGACATTGATTATCCCCAGAGCACAGAAAGTCTATTATTACAAAATGTAGAGATTATGGCACAACAGTGAATCTGTCCAGATTCGTCCACAGAAACTGAGTATCTGAGCAAGAAGGGCACTAGTCAGAAGGGCATAAGAGGCATATGGCAACTCTAAAGGAGTTACTGTCATCCACGGCTGAGCTGGGAGACGCTGAGCATATTGCAATAACAGCCTGGATGGTTCACAAAAGAGGATTTTATTTTTCACTTAGACATTATGGACTTTTTTGTGTTGATCATTGGCTAAAGTGCTAATAAAAACCCTTTAGGATTTCATTTTCTATCACAATAAATGGCTTGTTCTCCCCACTGTACTTGTTCTCCCCACTGTGTGTGTGTGTGTGTGTGTGTATATATATATATATATATATATATATATATATATATATATACTCACCTAAAGGATTATTAGGAACACCATACTAATACTGTGTTTGACCCCCTTTCGCCTTCAGAACTGCCTTAATTCTACGTGGCATTGATTCAACAAGGTGCTGAAAGCATTCTTTAGAAATGTTGGCCCATATTGATAGGATAGCATCTTGCAGTTGATGGAGATTTGTGGGATGCACATCCAGGGCACGAAGCTCCCGTTCCACCACATCCCAAAGATGCTCTATTGGGTTGAGATCTGGTGACTGTGGGGGCCATTTCAGTACAGTGAACTAATTGTAATTTTCAAGAAACCAATTTGAAATGATTCGAGCTTTGTGACATGGTGCATTATCCTGCTGGAAGTAGCCATCAGAGGATGGGTACATGGTGGTCATAAAGGGATGGACATGGTCAGAAACAATGCTCAGGTAGGCTGTGGCATTTAAACGATGCCCAATTGGCACTAAGGGGCCTAAAGTGTGCCAAGAAAACATCCCCCACACCATTACACCACCACCACCAGCCTGCACAGTGGTAACAAGGCATGACGGATCCATGTTCTCATTCTGTTTACGCCAAATTCTGACTCCACCATCTGAATGTCTCAACAGAAATCGAGACTCATCAGACCAGGCAACATTCTTCCAGTCTTCAACTGTCCAATTTTGGTGAGCTCGTGCAAATTGTAGCCTCTTTTTCCTATTTGTAGTGGAGATGAGTGGTACCCGGTGTGGTCTTCTGCTGTTGTAGCCCATCCGCCTCTTGGTTGTGCGTGTTGTGGCTTCACAAATGCTTTGCTGCATACCTCTGTTGTAACGAGTGGTTATTCCAGTCAAAGTTGCTCTTCTATCAGCTTGAATCAGTCGGCCCATTCTCCTCTGACCTCTAGCATCAACAAGGCATTTTCGTCCTCACAGGACTGCCGCATACTGGATGTTTTTCCCTTTTCACACCATTCTTTGTAAACCCTAGAAATGGTTGTGCGTGAAAATCCCAGTAACTGAGCAGATTGTGAAATACTCAGACCGGCCCGTCTGGCACCAACAACCATGCCACGCTCAAAATTGCTTAAATCACCTTTCTTTCCCATTCTGACATTCATTTTGGAGTTCAGGAGATTGTCTTGACCAGGACCACACCCCTAAATGCATTGAAGCAACTGCCATGTGATTGGTTGATTAGATAATTGCATTAATGAGAAATTGAACAGGTGTTCCTAATAATCCTTTTGGTGAGTGTATATCTGGAAGCTCTGGAACAAATTGAGAGGCCACTGCAAAATTATCAGTTTTCTGGTGTCTGAGTAAAATGAACATATGTTTTATTCTTTACAACTTTACCCCCAATTTCCAAATAAAAATATTTAAAGAAAGGTTACATTTAGAATCATTTATTTGTAGAAAGCAACAACTGGTCAAAATAACCAAATACAGATGCATTATTTTCAGACCTAAAAAAATGTAAAGAAAACAAATCATATTCATTTTTCAACAACAAAATACTAATGTTTTAACTTAGGAAGAGTCAGAGATTATTTGGTGGAATAACCTGATTTTTTTTATCACAGCTTTCATGCGTCTTGGCATGCTCTCCACCAGTCTGTCACGTTGCTGTTGGGTGACTTTATGCCACTCCTGGCACAAATATTCAAGTAGCTCGGCTTTGTTTGATGGCTTGTGACCATCCATCTTCCTCTTGATCAAATACCAGAGGTTTTCAATGGGGTTCAGGTCTGGATATTGGGCTGGACATGACAGGGTCTTGATCTGGTGGTCCTCCATCCACACTTTGATTGACCTGGCTATGTGGGATGGAGCACTGTCCTGCTGGAAAAACCAATTCTCAAAGTCTGGGAACATTGTCAGAGCAGAAGGAAGCAGGTATTCTTCCAGGATAACCTTGTACTTGGCTTGATTCATGCGTCCTTCACAAAGACAAATCTGCCCGATTCCAGCCTTTCTGAAGCATCCCCAGATCATCACCGATCCTCCAACAAATTTAACAGTGAGAGACACTGTGGCTTGTAGGCCTCTCCAGGTCTCAGTCTAACCATTAAACGACCAGGTGTTGGGCAAAGCTGAAAATTTGACTTGTCAGAGAAGATGAACTTACTCCATTCCTCTACGGCAGTGTTTCCCAATCTTGGTCCTTCGTTTTTGCCCAGGGACTCACACACCTGATTGAAATTAAAGACTTGATAATAGGTTGATTACGTCAATCAAGTGTGTAACTGGTAGGGCAATGTTTGAATCATCCTACGTTTGTTGATTGACCTTCGAATTAGTTGATGGTCATCTCAGTCAATGGACAGTCGTTTGCGCCATAGGTTTGTTGTCCCCAATGTCTGTTGCTTGAGCTTGTTCTTATGAACCGACGTTTGTTGAAATTTTCAGGATGGAAACAACCTGACACTCACTGTATCCCTCTGCAAGTAAAGCCAGAACTGAACCCTTCTTTTCTTTGTCATGCTGAATAGTTATTTTTTAATTCAAATTACCTTTGAGGTACTACTTGCACTGCTTTTGCAATCCAGCTGGTCCTATTGCAAGAGGATAGGGATGATCAGAGCAGTGGTTTTTATACTTTTCCTCGTTAAATTAGATTTGTTTGAGATAATCACCTAATCAGTACCTCATTCAGTAAAATGATGTATGCCTGTGTTGGAATTTAACAGACACTGGAATGGAATGACTGCCATACATGTAGAGATGCTGATTTAAGAAAAATTGGGTAGGCGGACCACCAGAAACTAGCAGAAGTAAAGCTGTTATTTGTCTTGATGGTACTTGTAGATAAGTTGTTACCAGTAAGTCTAACGTGTATGCAGCAAACTTATCAATACATTGCCATGACATATAACCAGGGGAGTAGCACAGATTTCTGGGCTCTGTACATAGGCGGTCTCTGAGGGCCCCTCCACCTCTTTATTCAAGATTCAAACATTTTCAATGGTCCCTCTACACGTTAGGGCCCTATACACTTAATACCCCTTTTCCACCGGTCAGACGCCACTGCATTTAACGAATGCCCAGAGTTCTGTAAAGCAAAACACTGATTGTAAAGAGGAAGCAAAGCCTTTCCAACCAAATAGACATGAAGTGGCCTAATCATGAACTGATTTCTTTTCAAACCCAGGAAAACACAAAATTTCAGAAAATACAACACCAGGAGATCACCTTTATCTTTGTTCCCCCTTTCATTATGCCCTGAAGTAGTGATGGTCAAAGAGTTAAGCCCACACTTGATATATGCGCCTGTCTGGGAAGGTGTGAATGGGGATGTTAGAAGAGACACCACGGTAGGGAGTGATAACAAAGTCCTGTACAAAGTCAGTGTGGGTGTGCGTGTGCCGAATCTTTTTTTAATTTTTATTCTTTCTATCAATGTAATCATGTGTGAGGAGAGTAAAAGGGGGACATAAAAAGGTTTTAAAAGAGCATGGTGATTCTCTCCCAAGTTCCCCTTTTCAGTACTGTGACAATCCAGTAGTACTTTCAACACTTAAGATTTTGGTACCAGTTTTGACGTCATTTTAAGTTACGTTTTCGGCTTGTCCCTAACAGATAAAGCCCTTCCTCATCTAAAGAGAGAAAGAAGTAAGACCTTCCAGGAACTATATGTCAATAGATATTTTACGTGAATAGGAATTCATTTCACAGCAGCCCTGCAACCTAGGTGTTCTAAGGAGTAGACCTTAAATAATAAACAGTGAGTAATGGGTCAATTTCTGAAAGGTAGCCCATGTGTAGGCCATAACTGGATTATATTAATTGTTTACACAGACTATTTTATTTGTCCTTACATCTCAATCATACTACAAATAAAAAATGGAGAACATAGGATAAGATACACTGCTCTCATGAATTTACTGTCATCAGTATGCCGTCAACAAGCCTCCCTGGCTTTGTTGGCCACCACGTGTTGGATTTAACCTTTCTTTAAACTCCTCATAACCTTTCTATATAAACGTGCATACTTCCAGGAAAGAAGACGGCGCATGAGCCATTGTGCAAGCGCAGTTTTACAACCTAGCCACGTAGTTCCTTCCCAATTCTTTGTCTCTCCCTTTGTGACCTTACCCATGCATTTGTTTTTTGTCCTGCACTTAAGAGCTACTGGAACTTTATTTTTGAAGTCTGTCAGAATGCTTCAACTTAGCCTGTGACCATGGCCCTGGAGGCTGTTTTTGGTGTTCCGGAGGACTTGTCCTCTCTGACACCCCAGACACAGTGGCTCCGCCAAGGGTTGTCACATATGCATAATATGCTACTATCTGATATTTTACATTAGGTACTATTAATTTATACCAATAATTGTTCATAATAGTTTGTGTTGGCTATGCATTTGTCCAGGCTGTGTATGCATTTGTTATTTTCTTAAACAATAACTATTATGATACATTATTATTACCAAACACATGTATATACAGATACATAACACATTATAACAGGATTGTTGTGGAACCCAAAATGTTAGCTGTACCGGTATTAGTGTACGCACATAAGATAATTAGTAACATCAACTGTAAAATAAGAAATCAAAGTATATCATTATGCAATTCATTAACTCTCATGTTGACATAGTTTTCAGAGTTCCTTTAAGGTTGTTTGGTGGGGTGGGTACTTTGTAAAATTAATAGAAAGACAGAATATTGTTATTTTCCTTGTAATGTCTGCCAGTGGCGTTGTTAGGCCTGGACGTCCGGGGCTATAGCCGGATCTTTTATTAATAGCCCGGGATCTCAAATTGACCAAAAAATAATAAAAAGCCCCTGATCTTTTCATCTATTTTTCCACACGTACATTCAAAACCCTGTACTTTCTGTCCCGGGTAGGACGGGGGCTAAGCCCCGAATGTATTGTGATCCTAGCAACGCCACTGATGTGTGCCTCTGTCTTCAATAAAAACAAGTATAAAAAAGGCCATGCTGATGTCTGTAACGGTTTGGACACCGGAGGCAGTGTAAAAGGACAACAAAAACGGTTTGAACTTGAAACTGAGGAGCGTAAAAACACCAAAACAGTAGGAACAAGGCAGGCAGGCAGAATCAGTGAACTGCAGGCAAGACATAAACAATAACCTCGACAAAGGGCTGACAGAACTCTGATTGCCTACAGTGGTATTAAACGGTACTATGACGATGATTGAGATGTTTGTTTGTTAACTTACTGGAGTTTGTGCGTGGTCTTGTCATATGTTCTATTTTGGCTTACAGACTTATTTTATTTGTAGTATAAGTAAAATAGTGTATCTAAATATGTGAAAACAATGAAGATAATTCAGTTATGGCCTACACATGGGCTTACATCTCTGAAAC
Source organism: Esox lucius (assembly GCF_011004845.1). Lineage (NCBI taxonomy): Eukaryota > Metazoa > Chordata > Actinopteri > Esociformes > Esocidae > Esox > Esox lucius. The sequence continues at coordinate 33,898,918 of NC_047576.1, read as the reverse complement.
TGACACCTTACTCACTGTTAATCATTTAAGATCTACTCCACAAAGGCAACCTGTATACATTTAATGATCAAATAGCTGAACATAAATGCTGTGAAATGACTTCCTATTCACATAGGCCTAACCCTCATGTTCTCCCAGGGGCGTTCTAATGGGGGTATGTGTACGGTCAGTCGCACCAATCACCCTCGGGTGTGTTCTGTATATAGCCCAGGTCCAGCCTATTGCATAAAAAGCTTACTTGATCTTAAGAACGCTTAAATGGCCAGGGAACACAACAAATGCATCAAGCAGTTTAGTGAGAGCTACCACCTTGCGAACTGCACGGCATAGCCTACAGTATTCTTGCTCAAAAGTTCAGCATCACCGATGGAATACATGAAATGTCCACTGGCAAAATATCGCAAAGCACAACACTGTTCAACATGAGTGCAATACTGCGGCGAGTGCCATTGGAGACGTAGTGATGGCCATTCGAGGCTTCATTACCCTTCTTCTTGAAGCAGGATATTATGCTAGCAGCGCAAACTCAGTTTTCCGTTTTTAAAATAAAAGCCATCATTGAAATATTCTTGTCTGTTCTTTTTTACATACTAGATTGTTAACTATATTGCCTTATAGATTTCAATGGTTTCTATTGTGATAAAGAAAATGAGTGCTGCCTGCATAATATCCTGCTGCTAAAATAATGCGAATGAAGCATCTGCGTCTTGTATCTGCGTCTTGTTAGCAACATTAAAGAAACACTTCCGGGTCACGAAAATCTGGAATTTTTCAAAATAAAAGAGACCAACGAATAACTTAAACGGAGATAAATTCAGCTTATTAATTGTTTGAGAACATGTACCTCTCAAAACATTGACAACAATTCAAATATGATCATATTTAAGAGTAATTTCGATAAAAAATGGGTGTTAAAACACGTTCCAAGGGTACAATTCAGACAATGCCAATGACAGAATATGGAATACATATTGACTCATAACTAATAAACTATTGAATATTCCACAGAGAAAGCAGTGTAGGAAATGTCCAGGAGAATGTGTAGAGTAAGACAAACCTGTCTAATCATGGGGAACAGTGTGCTACATCTAGCAACACAATATTTCCACACCCTCTTTTTCCACAATGTAACTTAATGGATATAAAATACATATTGACTCATACAGAAAAAAACTATTCTATATGCCGCAGTGAATGTATTGTAGGAAATGTTCAGGAGACTCTATAGATTGATTATATGCAAAGAAATCAAGGGGCACTCTGTATTTGCAATTGTGCCCCTTGATTTCTTTGTATATAAGAAATCAAGGGCCTCACGTATTGATTGTGTGCATGCACAAATACGTTATCAATAAGAAACTGCATATCTATTTAGCCTATCTTTTCAATCAGTTGCCTATTTTTTTGCTTAGGTTTTTCCCGCTGGTACCTCGTGAATTTCACAAGCACATTAACGAGCTACCAGCAGAAAAAAGCAGATGTAAAAGATAGACAAGACAACCGATTAGATGTAATATTACGTCCACTGCATATATTACATCCACTATATATATGGGGCAGCTGAGCAAAGGCATCTAATCCAGAGGTCCAGAATGAGACAGAGGATGGAAAGGATACATCATGTTGGCACCAATCCATTTTGCTTAAGTTGAAAACATTAACGGAAACCCCAACCATCTCATAAAGTAAATGCCTTACTATTGCTATTGGCAAGTGCTTGTTTCCGATTCCACAGGCTGAATCAGAACAGTTCTAAAAGATTTAAATAATCTTGGACCACAAATAACCCAGTATAGCAATGACATTCAACCATTGAACTCACTGTGTTTAGTATTATCAGTACATTATTTGTGAATCAGGCAGAGTTCCCTTATTAGAGCCAAACAAGCAAAAAAAATAAAAATAAAAGCGGAACAATTGAAAAAACCAACAAGGTAATTTACAACAATTGAAAAAAGTTATGCTTATTTACTGCAATAGCTTCTCCCTCAACAATTGTAAAGTCAGATGTGATGATGCTTATTACGGTGTTATACAGTTCCCAAAACCAGTTGTTTGTTGGCACTTCCACAGATCAGGCAATTTGTGACAAGATGAGTGCTTTCATTCGATTTTTTGTTTAATGCAAAATCCTCATGATTTCATATTTAAAATGATATACACATGTCTAAGTTCCTTGCAACTCTGCAACTTAAAGTTGAATCTTTGCCTTAAGGAGCTGAGGGACCCACCATCGGGGAAATGGGTGGAGGCAGGAGGAGTCACTGCTGCCTCCTGGCAGTGGTACGCCACAATGGATGCAGCACTCCGGGGGCAGCACTCTTAATCCACCCATGGTAGTTGCAGCACACATTACATCCACTGCAGGTGCCTCCTCCTCTGCCCCTGCCAGGGAGAGAGCCAGGCCAGCAGAGAAAAAGTGGGCAGGTGAACTCCTCAACTTCCTCAAAATACAGGCTGAGAAGGAAGAGGAGAGAGGCAGGCTCTAGAAAGGGAAGAGCTGAGGGAGAGGGCAGCAGCTGCCAGAAGTGAGAGATATCTCACTCTGCCTGATTCACGAAGGCTCTGGGAATAACAAAGTAGATGTCACATCAGGACAGTGTAAATTCACATGGCAACTAATAACTTAAACTGATAAATTAAGCAATTCCATTTGTAATTTGCTATTTTCTTTATTTGTCAAAACTATTCAGTAAAAACAAGTGAAAGAAACTATAGAAAACTAGTGTTCAACATAAAATGCCATTTGGCTGGCAGCAGCAGGTGCCTGTTTCCTACCTGCTACCAAATGTACACCATACCTCAACTATCATGGCTAGGATGACTTTTTTGTATTTTAGTGAACCTGTAATATTTGCCAAAATTATAATCTTTAAAATCTCTACTCACTCCCATCCAGTTTTTGATGAATTCCTCTTCCCAGTGAAGAGGGTTTCATTTGCCCCCCTCTACTCTGAGGGCTGTAACCTCCTCAGTAGTCCCTGAATAAAATATGAATGTGAAGATGAATGGCAGAAGGTTATATGGAGACTATAGCCATAATCTTATGATATATGACATTTTTATTAAAGTGAAAATCAAGAGCAATTCTCTCTACTGGTACTGTAATTACTTAACTTAGTTAACTAGCCTGTCCACTGCACCGAATAACGTTAGCTAGCTAATCGAAAAGTCGGAGCAAATGTACACATTTGCAGTTTCTTAAATAAATTACCCAGTGAGCAAGGCTAAAATGTCGTACAGCCAGCGGCCCACCAGCTTTTGCCGCTTTTCTCCTGATCTCAATTTGCATATGCTAATTTGCATCTCAGGCAGCTTTCCACCAGCAGCCCGACTGCGTTAAGCTGGCTGCTAGCCACTGAAAAGTGGGCGTGCGTTTTAGTCTGCTGTATATGCTTGTGTTGCCATTTTCTTCCAGCAGAGATGCTATTGTACCCCTTTTATTCTTGTACTGATTATTTGATTTATTTTAATATTGTTAAATCTTAGTGTACAGAATTTTGGTCAACATTGGTAGTTTATAAATAAAATAGACTTTGACTATTGCAATATTGCTTGTGTAAAGGACCTTTGTGTAGACATGTACAGTAAACACATCTCGCCATTGCTTCCATAATATTTTATGGATTGGACAATAGAACCTGGATTATCACATTGTTTTACTACAATTTGATGAACTCCCGAAACAAACGAAGGTCAAGGATTTATTGGACATCAGACTGAAAATTGTTGAACGCAGAGTAACCTACATATCTATGGTGAGTTCTGTTCTGTTCTATTATAAATAACTAGCGTTAAGTGTTGTTAGGTTACTGAGTAAGAACGTAATGACTGTTTGGTATTAAACAATGACTGTTTGCAATATTCTATTAACATTCAAATTCTTTAGTCAAGTTACTGGTAGCTGAACGCAACTTCTAAACCATTGGCGGAAAAACAAGTTATAGAAACTGAGCTTGAAAAAAACAGCGTTGTCCTGAGATTAAATACCTACAGTAACCCTTGTTTCTTCGTGTGCCCACAAGTTTGGTTGCTTACTATTTTTTGTTTCTTCGTTTATCCTCAAGTTCGGATGTTTTGTACTTCTTTGCATATCAGCAGTTGAACAGGTGTGGTAACATCGTTAGCTAACTTGTCTAAATCGTGTTTCTTAGGATATCAACAAGTTAGAATTTTATAATATGTGCTTACTCCTTGTAACTTTTATCAACTGATACGTAACATTGGTTAAATCGTGTTTCTTTGTGTAACGTTATCCACATCATGCGGATAACGTTACTCTTGGCAGTAAATTTAGATAGACTAGCTAAACCTGGACCTGTTGCAATTCCGTTACTGAGGTGTCTGTATCCACATTGTTCTTACCTAGCCTGTGTGTGTCTTATGCTGCCGTTTTTTTAAACCTCTTTTCTAAACATTGCTTTCAGGTGATGACGTTTTCTGGAGTTTTGTTCCCGGGAGAGGATGAAGGTGTGGCAGTAGTTCCACGTCTGTGGCTCAAAGGGGGACATTGCTACTGGCCACCAAACAGTATCACCAGCAGGAAGTCCTTCAGCCACGACAAGTTTGCCGTAACTTGTTCACCCCCTGAAGACACCTGGGAGGCTGTCCCTTATAAGCTCATCAAGCATGCAGGTGAATTTGAAAACATAACAATTTGAAACTTGGAATGAAAATATGTTTTCCACGGTAAATGCATACAAAACCTTAACTTTTCCTAGACATGTGAGAGACCGGACGTGTGTATCGCCAGAGGAGTGAAAATCGTTCCAGCGTGGGCCTCTACCACCCCAAGGACGCACATCTACACCACAACACCCTGTGGATTGCAGCCCTGGAGGTATGTGAATTACATGTTGATCTGGTAATTGCTGCAATGTTTACTTGGTTTCACCATATTTACCTGTTAACCAACTTTTATGTTGGTTAACAGCTGGCTCTACAATTTAGGATGGAGCAAGCACAGTACTCCAAGGCACCAGAGAGGTACTCCACGCCACCTTGAAGAGGATTGCTACATAGGTAAATGTGGGTTCATTCACTTAACCCAGATGCTTAACTTGTTATTAAAGCATGTTACTTTCAATTTTATTTGTCAATTTCAATTTATTTTTAAGGGCAAGAAGGCAGAGGTTGTAGGAAGTTTTAGCTCTGCACATGAAGGTAAGAATGAACATTTTGGCGGACACTGCGATTTGAGTTCTGATTGTAAAATAACCAGATATTTAGGACTGAATAATTAACTGTCTGTCTTTACTTTCAGAACATTTGGAGAAGATCAAGTGGCTGACTGAAGAGAAGGTCCAGCTGAGGGCACAGCTGGCTCTACAATCAGGTAAAAACAAGACTATAGTTACGCTAGCATCTTGTCTTAATGAAACTGCAATTGTCTGAACGTGTGCCCTTTACTAAAATGCAATACTGTACAGCCTTTCTGAAATTACATGTATATGGCAGTTTTGTTTATTTCACTATTACGCTATTGACATTTCATTGTGCTTTTTAGCTTCTGATAAACGTCTGACTGAAAAGAATGTCAAGCGGAGGGCACAGCTGGCTCTACAATCAGGAATAACAAGACTATAGTTGCGCTAGCATGTTGTCTTCATGAAACATTTCATTTGTCTTGAATGTCATGCAATTCTCAAAATCATGTCAGACCATTTAAGTACAATATCTGATTAGAACGGGGCAGCTGACCGTGCAGGTGGGAGATGTCGTGGCAGTACATGGGACCTGCCGTGAATATGAATGACATCGCCAGCACAACCAATATTGCTGATAAGCTGCAGTACTGTATTATTATAATTTTTTAAACTGCTCTATATATATATATATATATATATATATATATATATATATATATATATATATGATTGCATTATCCCCTTAATATATTTATAGCTCTGTGAGAATGTTCTTAATTCTGACTGTAGTTGTAGTGTTATGCCACCATTCAAAAGCTTATTGCACTGATGTATCTATGATATTCAATAACTATTGATTGCTGCTAGGTCATACTTGTGTATATTACTGCCATTCTAGCCCTTGTTTATTTTGTATTATGTTTATTTTTTACTTTCACATTCAAATACTTTAATTATACTGTATCTGTTGCAGGACATGTTTTCTTGCACTATTTGATTTAGTAAATGTTTTATTTCAATTCATTTGCACATGTTTATTTTCTATGCTTGCTGTATAATGCATGATTCTTTTGTATGCATCTTGCACAATTTGAAATAAATGTTATTCAGTTTATTGTCATTTGTGATATGACCAAAATTATTATAAAGGATTATTATAAATAAAACCTAATATTGGGGCATGAGGCATCCCGCTGGGTTTAGTTCATAAAAGCGGCTAGCCGCCCTCGGGCTGCTGGTGAGCCGCTGATCAGGGTATTGTTAGAAGGCATTGTCATGAAAGTGGCCCACCGGCGGCCCGACTGCGACGCGCACTATTAAAAACAAAAAAACGGTTCACAAGAACGGATAAAACGCGGATTGAAAAACATTGATAAATGTTGAACTTGATGGGAAAGTGTGCGCATCTCTACGCAAATTTCAACCTATTCGTATGCACAGCATAGCGGTTGAATTGGAGAAATATCATGCTATTTTGGAAAAGCTGGTAGAGGAATGTCAACTGAAACACGTGGGAAAATCTTATCAATAGAAATATGAATAAAATAAAGCAATGCGCAGACTGTTTTCTGCAACATCGTAGGCTTATAGGCTACAGATATAGCAAGGGTCAAAACCCTTATAGCCTGTAGCTGATTATGGTGATGCCTTGTAAATTTCCCATTTTTACCTATATTCTTCCACACACACTTTGCATGACTATAAATAATACATCCAAATCTAATTGTCTTTAATTCTACATTAGCATTATATGTAATTTGTATTGTGAATACAGTCTGATCAGGGTATTGTTAGAAGGCATTGTCATGAAAGTGGCCCACCGGCGGCCCGACTGCGACGCGCACTATTAAAAACAAAAAAAACGGTTCACAAGAACGGATAAAACGCGGATTGAAAAACATTGATAAATGTTGAACTTGATGGGAAAGTGTGCGCATCTCTACGCAAATTTCAACCTATTCGTATGCACAGCATAGCAGTTGAATTGGAGAAATATCATGCTATTTTGGAAAAGCTGGTAGAGGAATGTCAACTGAAACACGTGGGAAAATCTTATCAATAGAAATATGAATAAAATAAAGCAATGCGCAGACTGTTTTCTGCAACATCGTAGGCTTATAGGCTACGGATATAGCAAGGGTCAAAACCCTTATAGCCTGTAGCTGATTATGGTGATGCCTTGTAAATTTCCCATTTTTACCTATATTCTTCCACACACACTTTGCATGACTATAAATAATACATCCAAATCTAATTGTCTTTAATTCTACATTAGCATTATATGTAATTTGTATTGTGAATACAGTCTGTTTTACGACTTACATCATCAGATGAGAAGATTCAAAATAAATTCTAACACTGTCAACCTGTTTTTTCTAGATCATGCACTCTGTGTCAAAGAAATCACAATTACTCCGGCTGAACCACATGTCAAGCTGGGAGATGCTGTGACCCTAACCTGTGAAACAACCTGTGAAGGCAAACCACAGTGGAAGCAACTAGACGACAGTGATGCTGAAATCACTTTCGATGGGAAAAAAAGTTTTCTAAAGATTGCAGCTGTACAGCTGGATCACCAACAAACATATACCTGCACTGTGGCCAAATGTCTTACACGGAAGAAGGAATCAGTCAAGCTCATCGTTGACAGTAGGTTACTGACTTGGGATAATGTATATAGGTTAGTGGGGTTTAAGTTACTGTCTTATCTGTTAAATAGCATGGTATCTGACTCCTTTAGCTCAGCAGGAAGTCTAAAGAATGTTATGTCTAACATTCCAGGTCTTTCCACAGAAGGAGTAGATGTTGAGGTCATTAGCATTACGAAAAAAGATACCAGAGGTATTGTAAACATCATTGCTCCCTACCGAAACAAGAGATCCTCAAGTGGAAAATCAGTGTCACTACCACTGTGCTTGATCTAATAGTGTATATCCATACATTTGCACAGTAGATTTAAGCATCCAAATTCATTCCACTGTTTTAAACCAGTTTACCCTTTTTTTAAAGAAAAAGTGGATAACATTCTGATCAATATAATATATTAGAACTTGTCATTATATATATTTTTTGTTTCTTCAAAATAGTAAATAATACCACTGTACTGTATATTGTTTAGTTACCCCAGATCCTTTAAAAACAACAGTTAAGGCTGATGTACTTCCAGTTCACACCACAGAAAACCCAACAGAGATGTTGCCAACAACGACATGGCCCGCTACTATTAATGCACTTAAGGAAAGTCAGTACCACAACTTTCTGTTCCCTTTTTTTACTTCTTGCACCAAAACCCCAATGCCATAAGTTTGAGTACAAGTTAATTTAAGTAAGAATCACTAATTTAATTTTACAATATAATCCAAAGATTATGTATAACATTCCAGGTCTTTCCACAGAAGGAATAGATGTTGAGGTCAGTAGCATTACAAAAAAGCTACCAGAGGTTGCGTCCACATCATTTCTCCCTACCAAAACAAGAGATCCACAAGTGGAAGGTCAGTGTCATTACAATCTAACAATGTATATCCATACACTTGCACAACAGTAGTTTTAAATATCAATAATCTTCCCAATGTTTTGAAGATGTTAACTAGTTCTAAAACAGAAAAAATTATAATGTTCTTAAGGAATTATTTACAGATGCATTATGATGTTGTAAGAGTATGTTTTTCTGTCTCTTTTAAAATAGTAAAGAATACCATTGTATATTGTTTTCTTACCCCAGATCCTTCAAAAACAACAATCAAGACTGATATATTTCCAGTTCACACCACAGAAAATCTAACAAAAATGTTGCCAACAACATTACTGCCCACCACTATTAATCATCTAAAAGACAGTCAGTACCAAGAACTTTCTGAATCTCTATGCTCCTTTTTTTACTTCTTGCACCAAAACCCTAATGCCATAAGTGTGATTACAAGTTCATTTAAGTAAGACTCACTAATTTAATTTCACAATATAATCCAAAGATTGTTATGTATAACTTTCCAGGTCTTTCCACAGAAGGAATAGATGTTGAGGTCAGTAGCATTACAAAAAAGCTACCAGAGGTTGCGTCCACATCATTTCTCCCTGCCAAAACAAGAGATCCACAAGTGGAAGGTCAGTGTCATTACAATCTAACAGTGTATATCCATACACTTGCACAACAGTAGTTTTAAATATCAATAATCTTCCCAATGTTTTGAAGATGTTAACTAGTTCTAAAACAGAAAAAATTATAATGTTCTTAAGGAATTATTTACAGATGCATTATGATGTTGTAAGAGTATGTTTTTCTGTCTCTTTTAAAATAGTAAAGAATACCATTGTATATTGTTTTCTTACCCCAGATCCTTCAAAAACAACAATCAAGACTGATATATTTCCAGTTCACACCACAGAAAATCTAACAAAAATGTTGCCAACAACATTACTGCCCACCACTATTAATCATCTAAAAGACAGTCAGTACCAAGAACTTTCTGAATCTCTATGCTCCTTTTTTTACTTCTTGCACCAAAACCTTAATGCCATAAGTGTGATTACAAGTTCATTTAAGTAAGACTCACTAATTTAATTTCACAATATAATCCAAAGATTGTTATGTATAACATTCCAGGTCTTTCCACAGAAGGAATAGATGTTGAGGTCAGTAGCATTACAAAAAAGCTACCAGAGGTTGCGTCCACATCATTTCTCCCTACCAAAACAAGAGATCCACAAGTAGAAGGTCAGTGTCATTACAATCTAACAATGTATATCCATACACTTGCACAACAGTAGTTTTAAATATCAATAATCTTCCCAATGTTTTGAAAATGTTAATTAGTTCTAAAACAGAAAAAATTATAATGTTCTTATGGAATTATTTACAGATGTATTATGATGTTGTAATATTATGTTTTTCTATCTCTTTTAAAATAGTAAAGAATACTATTGTATATTGTTTTCCTATCCCAGATCCTTCAAAAACAACAATCAAGGCTGATATATTTCCAGTTCACACTACAGAAAATATAACTAAAATGTTGCCAACAACATTACTGCCCACCACTATTAAGCCTCTGAAAGACAGTCAGTACCAAGAACTTTCTGAATTACTATGCTCCTTTTCTTATTTATTGCATCAGCAGTCATATGTTATTAATTTCAGTACCAATTTATTTAACTTAAAGACTCCATTCCTTATATGCTGTGTCATTGCCATGAAGTACAGGGAGTGGAATGTAAGCAAAAGACAGACAGTGTACTCGTTTAGCGTGTGTCCACTCCCCCAACGATGTAATTCAACTAATACCTAATATTGGGCTTTGATTTCATTGGCCACATAGTGCTTCTCAGATTGTAACATGCATCAGTCAATAAATGCTTGCCATCAACTGACAGATTGTTATAACATACGATGATGGCTCTCTCTCAAGTCACATACTACCCATATTATATAATACAGTTGTGCTCATAAGTTTGCATACCTTGGCAGAAATTGTGACATTTTGGCATAGATTTTGAAAATATGACTGATCATGCAAAACAACTGTATTTTATTTAATGATAGTGATCATATAAAGTGATTTATTATAACATAATTGTTTTGCTCCTTTTTAAATCGTAATGATAACAGAAATCACCCAAATGGCCCTGATTAAAAGTTCACATACCCTTGAATGTTTGGCCTGTAATGTAATGGCAATTAAAGGTGAATTTCCCACACCTGTGGCTTTTTAAATTGTAATTAGTGACTGCATATAGTCAATCAGTTTGTTAGCTCTCATGGGATGCACTGAGTAGGCTAGATACTGAGCCATACGGAGCAGAAAAGAACTTTCAAAAGACCTGCGTAACAAGCTAATGGAACTTTATAAAGATGGAAAAGGATATAAAAAGATATCCAAAGCCTTGCAAATGCCAGTCAGTACTGTTCAATCACTTATTAAGAAGTGGAACATTTGGGGATCTCTTGATACCAAGCCAAGATCAGGTAGACCAAGAAAGAATTCAGCCAAAACTGCCAGAAGAATAGTTCTGGATAGAAAGAAGAAAAAAACACAGGTAACCTCAGGAGAAATTCTCTGGAATGCTCTGGAAAAAAGACGGTGTGGTTGTATCAAGGAGCACAATACGACAATACTTGAACAAAAATGAGCTGCATGGTCGAGTTCCCAGAGAGAAGCCTTTACTGCGTCAATGCCACAAAAAGGCCAGTTACAATATGCCCAACAACACATAGACGCGCCTCATGCGCCTTCTGGCACACTGTAATTTGGACTAATGAGACCAAAATAGAGCTTCATAGTCACAACCGTAAGTGCTATGTTTGGAGAGGGGCCAACAAGGCCTATAGTGAACAGAATACCATCCCCACTGTGAAGCATGATGGTGGCTCATTGATGTTTTGGAGGGATGTGAGCTGCAATCTTGTGAAAATTGATGGCAAGATGAATGCAGCATGTTATCAGAAAATACTGCCAGACAATTTGCATTCTTCTGCATGAAAGCTGCGCAATATACCACCTGCAAGAATTTGGGGCCTCATAGATAAACAACTATTTCAAAAGACTGCATGCTGTCATTGATGCTAAACGGAGCAATACACAGTATTAAGAATTAAGGGTATGCAGACTTTTGAACAGGGGTCAGTTCATTTTCTTCGTTGCCATGTTTTCTTTTATGATTGTGCCATTCTGTTATGACCTACAGCTTAATGTGAATCCCATATGAAATAAAAGATATTTGTCTTGCCATGTTTTCTTCACAAATGTTACATATATTACCAATTCTCCAAGGGTATGCAAACTTCTGAGCACAAATGTACAGTGGGGAGAGTATTTGATACACTGCTGATTTTGCAGGTTTTCCCACTTACAAAGCATGTAGAAGTCTGTAATTTTTATTGTAGTTACTCTTCAACTGTGAGTGATGGAATCTAAAAAACAAAAATCCAGAAAATCACATTGTATGATATTTAAGTAATGAATTTGCATTTTATTGCACGACATAAATATTTGATACATCAGAAAAGCAGAACTTAATATTTGGTACAGAAACCTTTGTTTGCAATTACAGAGATCATACGTTTCCTGTAGTTCTTGACCAGGTTTGTACACCCTGCAGCAGGGATTTTGGCCCACTACTCCATACAGACCTTCTCCAGATCCCTCAGGTTTCAGGGCTGTCACTGGGCAATACAGACTTTCAGCTCCCTCCAAAGATTTTTTATTGGGTTCAGGTCTGGAGACTGGCTATGCCACTCCAGGACCTTGAGATGGGTCGTTATCATCCTGGAAGATCCAGCCACGACCCATCTTCAAGGGAAGGAGGATGTTGGCCAAGATCTCGTGATACATGGCCCCATCCATTCTCCCCTCAATATGGTGCAATCCCCTTTGCAGAAAAGCATCCCCAAAGAATAATGTTTCCACCTCCATGCTTCATGGTTGGGATGGTGTTCTTGGTCTACAATTGTATCCCTGATATCTTTACACAGCTCTCTGGCCTTGGCCATTGTTGAGAGGTTGGAGTTTGTTTGATTGAGTGTGTTGACAGGTGTCTTTTATACAGTTAACGAGTTCAAACAGGTGCAGTTAATACAGGTAATGAGTTGAGAACAGGAGGGCTTCTTAAAGAAAAACTAACAGGTCTGTGAGAGCTCGAATTCTTACTGGTTGGTAGGTGATCAAATACTTATGTCATGCAATAAATAAATACATTTGAGACCTCTAGATGCTTTGTAAGTAGGAAAACCTGCAGAATCGGCAGTGTATCAAATACTTGTTCTCCCCACTGTATATTATTTTTTATGATGTTTAGTTATGAGTCCTGGGGACGGGCATTGAAAATATTGCAATCAGTATTTACGGACACAAAGCAACCCAGAAGCACTATCCAATGCCTCCCAATTGTCTGTGTTAGTGTTTCTTGTTTGAGGTACTGCTTTTAGGCGGGTAATAGAAACATGAATATTAATTGCATGGTGCTGACTAATCCAATTTGTCTCCAGCAGCAGGGGCAGCTTCCAGCTCCACTATAATGGCCATGGCTGTAGTGGGCTCAGTGGCAACTCTCTCATTCCTGGGATTCTTGATTCACCTGATCCGCCGGAAGAAACGCAAGTTGTCCCCTAATGACATGTAGAACCACCTGGATGACTGCTGACCAAAATTGCATCAGCTTCATCTCATTTCAAGCTTTTTTTGTCCAATATATTTAATGCTATTATAACACTCCTTCATACAGCTTTCCCTGCATCAGCTTAAACCTAATATAATACACTGATCAAAAAAATTTAAGGAACACTTAAATCATACATCGGGTCTCGATGAACGACATATGTTAAAGATCATAACCTTTACTGTACATTGTGTAATTATCACGGTCGTAGGTATGCATGATATGTGGCGCAGAGCGAGTAAAGGGAAACATCCTTTTATTATAACGCAAAAAATAACAAAAGGAGAGGCAAACCTAACACAAACAATGATCCACAAGTGAAAAGTCCAAAAGGGAAACTTAAATAGGGTCCCCAATTAGAGGCAACATGCGGCAGCTGCTGCCTCTCAATCACCAACCGATTGAGGGCTGGATTCAAACTGAAAATCAAAGTAAACAACTAAAATCACAGGCTGTTCCAACTTAATGTGACTCATAATGTGACCCAGTAGTGTGTGCCTGTATGCAATGCCGACAATGTCTGGGCGTGCTCCTGATGAGATGGCGGATGGTGTCCTTGGTGATCTCCTCCCAGACCTGGATCAGGGCATCAGTGAACTCCTGGACAGTCTGTGGCACTACTTGATAGGATTCAGGTCTGGGATTCAGGTCTGAGAACGTGAAACCGGTAATGCTAGATGATGTTGTAAGCAACGTTCACCACAGCGTCTCCAGACTCTTTCATGTCTGTCACGTGCTCAATTTGAACCTGTGCTCATCTGGGAAAAGAATGTAACGCCAATGGCGGACCTGCCAATTCTGGTGTTCTCTAGTGAATGCCAATCGAACTGCATGGTGCTGGGCTGTGAGCATAGGTCCCACTAGAGGACGTCAGACCCTCAAGCCACCCTCATGGAGTCTGTTTCTGACAATTTGGTCAGAAATATGCACACATTAGCCTGCTGGAAGTCTGGCTCTGGCAGTGCTCCTCCTGTTCCTCCTCACACAAAGGAGCAGGTACCGGTCCTGCTGCTGGTTTGATGCTCTTCTATGGCCCTGTACAGCTCTCCCCGTGTAACGGCTCGTCTCCTGGTATCTCCTCCATGTTCTTGAGACTGTACTGTGAGACACAGCAAACCTTCTTGCGACGGCACGTATGGATTTGCTATTCTGGAAGAGCTGGACTGCCTGTGCAACCCGAGTGGGCTGTAGGTACCGCCACATGCTACCAGTAGTGACAACCACACTAGCAAAATGCAAAAATAAAGAAGAATCAGTCAGGAAGGATAAGGAGAGAGCAATTGTCTGTTGCCACCACCTGCAAACCATTCCCTTTTTGGGGGTTGTCTAGCCGTTGCCTCTCCAGTAAACCTGTTGTCTCTTTCATTTGCACCAATGCAGTGACATTGATTCACAATTGATATCCCTCAAATTCACTTGGTGTTATACTGTGATGATTGTGTTCCCTTAATTTTTTAGCAGTGTATTTGCTATGGTACTACCTGATAAAATTAAGGACAATGTACAAAGAATGACACCCAAGAAGAACAGTCTAATTTGGAAAAAAATATGTAACTAACATGAAGTTTGATTAATATCATATCCATATAAAAAGAAAAATATAGCAACATTTTTGATTTCCTGAGGTTTATTTTAAATAGACATTCCTGTTTAGGTATTTCTGTTGTGATGTTAACTTTTTTTATACATTTCATTATACACCGATGCAGGAGCGTCACCAGACCTGGGCTTTCATTTAATTCTACATGTTATATTTTTAAGTGGAACATTATATCAAATAGACATGACTAAATGGCATCTGTAGCAACATTACCATGAAAAAGCCTAAATAAGTTAATAAAGCATGTGAATTTAAACACAAACAGTAATTTCTACTACTACTTGTTTTCTTTTGTTTTTTGCATACACTGTGGTATAAGCGGGACAGACCTTTTTCTGTAACATCACCTTGGCAAAAATGAACTCCTTCCATTCCATTGTCTGATGCAACTAGAATCCTGCAGGAATGTCATCTGTTGTGAAGGAATCATGCAGGTGTCCTGCAGGAATCCTGAAGGATTGACCTTGATGAGAGATTATCCTGCAGAAATCCAGAGAATATTGCACAACCCTGAAAATTCATGCAGGAATCAAAATCCTGCAGACTTCTAAATTCCTGCAGGATATGACGATCCCTGCAGGAATAAAAATTCCTGAAAATGAATATTCTAGCATGAATCACACTGTATATTTTAATAAACAAGCTGGATATGGCAATTCCTGCTGGACTAAAACCGTCAGGATTTAGATTTTCCTGCAGGACATGTGAAAATGTGAATTCCTGACAATTTCTGTCATCTGCTCATACTAGTCATGTAATATTAAGTATTTAATATCTTGCAGGTGGATTTCAGTCACACTAAGTAGAAGCAATAGATTCTGGGCTAGTATTTTTTATTGTCTCACTCAGAATTTGAAACAAGCACAAGATACTTTTAGAAAACGTTTTAAAAACAGCCATGTAACAATACATGATGTAATAACACCGCATTATGTAATAACTTGACCAAATGTAATACATTTTCAATTCATTTTGTAATAACACCCACATTTTTACTAATCTGCTTCATTTGTAATAATCAGCTTGAAAGCAATTTGTACTAAATGTCCCCGCATTTTGTAACAAATTATTACATTATGTGGTGATTATTACAAAATGTGGGAGTTGGACTTATAAAAAATGAAAATGTAATTATATAGTGCATTATGTAATACCCAGCCAAATTGGATGTCTTCATTCATGAAAATCGTAATAACATAAACAACAATGTTTACTTTATGCATACTAGCATGAATCCTTCATTTGAAAAGATACTGCCTATCACCTGAAGTATTGTATCTTTCATTGATCAAAACTACATCAAGTGTCACTGCATTCCTTAGCTTAATAGAAACTGTACTTCACAGCATTGTACTTCAGAGGGTTCAACTGCACAACACTCAAGTGTTATACTGACACAAACAAAGTATTGGTATAAACACAAATGTCAGCAAATGTTGGCTATACATGAAAAGTCAAAAAATTGTTGCTCAACAAGACCAATATGGAACAGTCCTTTATTCCCTGAATCCCCAATTACGGTATATTTAGGCAAAGAATATGTACCACACTGCAAAGACGTTCCTAGACGTTCCTAGCACTTATTTTAACCCCCCCTAAATAATTTCACTATGTGAAGAAAATGGACGTGAAGCATGAGAGCATGTGAAAAGTTTTAATTCTGCAAGTCTCACGGAGACAATGCATGAGAGTTGACGACCCTGATGATCACTTGGTACATTTATGTAGGACTTTCTAACAGGTCTGGGCCCGGTTTCCCAAAGCAGTAAGTGACTTGTTATGTTATCAGTGCGTTTCCCGAAAGCATCATTACTTAGTAGGCACATAATATAGTCATTCATTAATGAGTGCTCTGGACCACTCGTTGGTCCATCGTAACAGGCACTTAACTGTTTTTGTGAAATAGCGCCTCCCTCAACATGCGAGGAGTGATTGCAAACTATTAATATTGTAGCGAACCACATGGGCTGAAGGCATAGTGACTGAATGTGCCCTATTGAGTTCTAGGTTTATTGAGTTGTTACGGTAATCAGAAGGGGGTGGGGGGGGGGCTGCACAGGGGTTTCTAGAAGGGGGATTTTCAGCATGCCTTATTTGAAATCAGCTAAACTAGACAGTCGGGAACATGTAAACACTACATTGGTGTCAGAAGTGTGATTTTTAGCTACGCCTTGTTTCCCCGATTATTTTAAGTTTAGCCTAAACATAGCCAGCAGTGAGATGGAACAAACGAGAGACAAGTGAATTGACGAGAGGAGAAAGCATGGGGCGCAAACTTACCCGCCGTACAGACCGGAGGCAGTTTCACATTGGCTAAAGGTGGAGAACCACTCACTCTCTGAGAGAGAGCCAGCTCAAGCCTACAGTGCGTGAACAGGGTGCTAGAGCCGCTGTCATCACTGACGAAAGTAAACAGACCAACCAAGATGGCAGCCCCCATGAAAGCTACAGCAGAGAGAATACAGGAGACCGCACCAAAGCTGTAGAAGGGAGTAGGATGAGTTGACCCATGTTGAGTTTACAATTTGAACAAGAGGGGGCATTGAACAAGTGGAGTGAGAACTCTGCCTGAGGACGAACTGGGACCCTTATGGCCATTGCTGCAGGGGGGCAATATGGGTTACTAGGGTGTTGTAGGATGGCTGGATGGGCCACACCTTTATCATGACAGTTCTCAGAGCAGTGCTGTCTGTCGAAACAATGTTAACACAAACCCAAGCTACTGAAATTCCAGGGAAAATTGAGGTGAGGGTGGAGGTTAGAGGTAAAGTTAAGGTGAAAGGGGATTCACATGCCAATGATAATGCTAATGTTAGGCAGGGTGCTTACTATAGCCCAAAATGTAGTGATAGGGACACCATAACAACACCGGGGGAGAAGAATGATTGTCGTCTGTGAAGCTCGCCGAGAGGCTAAAGTTAGGCAAATTTGATGGACTGGCATCATGGGAAGCGTTCAGAGCCAAGTTTGATTTGGTGGCAGCAGCAGATAGGTTGTCTCCGACGGAGAGAACAGTGCAGCTGGCTATATCACTGGAAGGGGAAGCCCAGCAAGTCCTGCTGGAACTTTCAGAACAGGAGATGCAGGACCCAGAGGCCATAACAGCCGTGATAGCTTTGCGTTTCGGTCAGCCGGTGCGAGTTGCAGTGATGCGTCAACAGCTTACTGAACGGAGCCGGAAGCCCGGGGAGACACTAGGCCTTTCATTAAGGGGCTAACACCAGACATGTGCCGAAAACAGGTTCGCGTTAGGGATGTAATGATATCAAAATCTCACGGTACGATACAATTTCGATATTGACCTCACGGTACGATATTTATTGCGATATTGTGGAAAAGCTCACGGTATTGTTAAATAGCTCACGATAGTGTTTGTGATGATAATAGCAAAAAAAATACTGACATTTATTCTGCTTTTGCCAGTCAAGATCAAAAGATCTACATTGCAAGGGAGAAGAAGAGACCTCTGGGCATTCACAATATCCCCTGCTGTTGAAAATACCCTTTCACTGGGCACCGAGGTAGCGGGTATACACAGGTAGGTCTTTGCTAATGAAGACAGAATAGGATACTGCCCTGCGTTGTCTCTCCACCACTTAAGAGGGCAAGCAGACAGAGAAACTAATGCTTCTTTGCAGTAAGAGTCGATTTCTGCCTGAATTCCACCTGTGACTTGATTACTGCTAAAAGAAGACCCAAGGAGGTCCTCAAGAGCATGCTTCTTAAGAGGAGGCACAAAGCTTGCGCTGCTGTCGTCCAGATCTGCCAAGTATTGCTGTCGGCCATGCTGGCTTGCTGTGAGCTTGTGTGGACAGCGTGCAGCGTGCAATCCTATTGGCTTAACAATGGTTGTTGTGACGACCCAGCGCAAAGGATCATGGTCTATGTAGTTAACAATGATTTGTTCCGCGGGACTGTGTTCATTCCTCTTGCTTTTTGACGGACACCTGTCCTTTTAATATTGTAACCCAATCACGACGATATCGAGACACGTTTACTACCGCAATAGCGCGATATCGTCAATATCGTTACATCCCTAGTTCGCGTATGGAGACCTGAGACACTAGAAGGTGCACACCAAAGCCCTCACCTTGACCAACAGTTGACAGACCTCCGACCACTGCACTTTTCCCAGGCTGGTGTTGGACGGGCAGATCTAGCATATGAAATTTGCTGGCGCTGTGGCCAGAAGGGCCACCGGATGAGATACTGCTCCCATTTGGAACGCAAGGCCTCAGTAGATCTGCAACGCTTGTGAAACGGGGAGTGCCCAGTGCAGTAGGGGCACCACTGGGCTCCACACCAAAGTCCCCACCCACAGAGAGACTACCCATGGTGAATAATTACCAGCCTGCCCTCCAGCACCAAGTCCTTCAGGCCCTTGACAGCTGTCCCATTCCTGTAGAAGGTCAGAGTGTAGGGGCCTTCCTTGATACAGATTCTACTGTTGCACTGATCCACCCCAACCTGTTGCCTCCCTACACCCATTTGGAAGCTGTTGGTGCCTCGCTGGTCTCTGTCACGGGAGACCAGGCTCCAATGATAGGATCAGTCTGTGTGAATATACACATAGCTGGCAGAACCTTTAACCATCGCGTCTGAGTCGCCCAAGTCAGGGAGAATTCCTGTTGGGTTTGGACTTCTTACGCAAGGCAGGTGGGAAACTAGATGTTTGAGCTGGGACAATAACCTTTGATGGCTGTCCCGCCATTTCCCTTGGACTCGTTCAGGCTACTGCTGTCGTGCAACATCTCAGAAGACTACCCAGGGAAGGTGTTTACACCAGCCATGCTCGGTCTGACACAAAACCCATTAACCACTATCACTCCAGTTGTGGATCTTAGGGACCTAGCGGCAACCCAGGAGACCGCCGATCAAGAAGCAGGCTCCCTGGGCCCTCCAGGGCTCACTCAGTCTGGCAATAATATCTCTGGTCACACCCAAATTGCAGAACTGGCCACGGGTAAGGTGAATCAATCGGTTTGGGAGAAGAACTCAGAGGAAATGGAGCAAGAACAACACTGTGCCTTTTTAACCTGCTGCATGCGTTTTCTCACAGATTTGCCACCACCTCCGGTGATGTGGGGTGTACCCAGCTGGTACAACTCAGAATTGATACTGGTCCATCAGCAGCCCCGTCGACTTCCGGCTGGACATCAGGCAATTGCAGAACAGTGTGTAGAGGAAATGCTTGCTGCTTATACTGTTGAACCTTCTGACAGCCCCTGGGTATCCCCAGTGGTGTTGGTCCAAAAGAAAGATGGTACATGGAGACATTGTGTTGACTATCGGCAGTTGAATGATATCACGGTATCACGGAGCAGACAATTCTCTTGACCTGGTGATGGGGTTCTCATGGTGTTTTTTCATTGGATCTTCGAAGTGCTTACTGGCAAGTGGCAATGGCCCCAGAGGACAAGGCCAAGATGGCCTTCACTAAAGGGAAAGGATTGTGGTAGTTCAAGACCATGCCATTCGGATTGTGCAATGCATCAGCAACATTCAAACGGCTGATGGAAAAAATACTGGCGGGTATTCCCTCTGAACGCTCCCTTATGTACCTGAATGATGTGCTTGCACATGCGCCTAGTTTTGATGCTGCCTTGGAGGCTCTGAAGGAGGTCTTGGAGAGGATCCAAGCTGCTGACCTCAAGTTGCACCCAGAGAAGTGCCGCCTGCTACAAAGGTAGGTCTCGTTCCTTGGGCAGAGGTAAGCAGGGAAGGTCTCAAAACAACGGCAGACAAAGTCGCTGCAATACAGGCCTGGCCAATTCCTAGTGATGTCCACCAGGTACGGGCATTCGTGGGTTTAGCTCAATACTACAGAAGATATGTGCCCGGCTTCCCTACAGCTGTACCACTGTGATCCCAGAGATCTCTGAAACCAGTTTTTTCAAGTACATGCCAATATAATCTCCTGCTCTTTTTAAAGCACAAACCACATAGTCAACCCTACTAGATATTTTGCACATGTAGTCATCTCCCAGCAAACAATATTGCATTGTCATTGCGTACTGACAAGGTAACTTACCTTTGGAACCAGTTAGATGATCTTACATAAATACAACCTAAAATTAAATGTATTTAAATTAACCCATTTGTAATTTGTGAGATTATTTTTTTACCAGGTATTTTAATATGCCATAACCATTTTTTGTACTTAAAAATTTGTATATTCATACCAACAGCTAGAATAGGTACAGTTAAGTTAATTTCTGTCCAGTCAACATATCTCACATGACAATTCTCTCAAACTTTGTGTTTATCCACTCCAACTGTCCCATGCCCTCTTAAAGGTGCACAACACAATTCAGGGCTCTAAACAGACTTTAGTTTTAGGCAATCACCTAATCAGTACCTCATTGAGTAAAATGAGCTGTGCATGTGTTGGAATTTAGTCTCTCCAGAGCTGTATATTATTAGTATTTTTGTATTACTGGTTTCAGTCTACATATCTTCTTTAAAACTGACCAACATTTTAAGGGGACATTGTCTTTATGATGACAAATGTTGCTCTGCATTTTTTATCCATCACATATTGTTACCCCAATAACTAGAGAAAGTGAAATATTCCTTGATATTAAAGAACATACACTCACCTAAAGGATTATTAAGAACACCATACTAATACTGTGTTTGACCCCCTTGCACCTTCAGAACTGCCTTAATTCTACATGGCATTGATTGAAAGCATTCTTTAGAAATGTTGGCCCATATTGATAGGATAGCATCTTGCAGTTGATGGAGATTTGTGGGATGCACATCCAGGTTCCCGTTCCACCACATCCCAAAGATGCTCTATTGGGTTGAGATCTGGTAACTGCGGGGGCCATTTCAGTACAGTGAACTCATTGTCATGTTCAAGAAACCAATTTGAAATGATTCGAGCTTTGTGACATGGTGCATTATCCTGCTGGAAGTAGCCATCAGAGGATGGGTACATGGTGGTCATAAAGGGATGGACATGGTCAGAAACAATGCTCAGGTAGGCCGTGGCATTTAAACGATGCCCAATTGGCACTAAGGGGCCTAAAGTGTGCCAAGAAAACATCCCCCACACCATTACACCACCACCACCAGCCTGCACAGTGGTAACAAGGCATGATGGATCCATGTTCTCATTCTGTTTACGCCAAATTCTGACTCCACCATCTGAATGTCTCAACAGAAATCGAGACTCATCAGACCAGGCAACATTCTTCCAGTCTTCAACTGTCCAATTTTGGTGAGCTCATGCAAATTGTAGCCTCTTTTTCCTATTTGTAGTGGAGATGAGTGGTACCCGGTGGGGTCTTCTGTTGTTGTAGACCATCCGCCTCAAGGTTGTGCGTGTTGTGGCTTCACAAATGCTTTGCTGCATACCTCGGTTGTAACGAGTGGTTATTTCAGTCAAAGTTGCTCTTCTATCAGCTTGAATCAGTCGGCCCATTCTCCTCTGACCTCTAGCATCAAGAAGGCATTTTCGCCCACAGGACTGCCGCATACTGGATGTTTTTCCCTTTTCACACCATTCTTTGTAAACCCTAGAAATGGTTGTGCGTGAAAATCCCAGTAACTGAGCAGATTGTGAAATACTCAGACCGGCCCGTCTGGCACCAACAACCATGCCACGCTCAAAATTGCTTAAATCACCTTTCTTTCCCATTCTGACAGTTTGGAGTTCAGGAGATTGTCTTGACCAGGACCACACCCCTAAATGAATTGAAGCAACTGCCATGTGATTGGTTGATTAGTTAATTGCATTAATGAGAAATTTTACAGGTGTTCCTAATAATCCTTTAGGTGAGTGTACAAGCCATTTATATAAATAAGCTAGCAATATATTTTGCTTACCCTAAAGCTGCATGAATAAAACACTAACAAGCGTATTGCACAAATGCGTCTTGTAAGCTTAGTTACAGCATTATTCTATTGATAATCTGTGTTTACAGTCACTTACTTCAGTTGCTTGCTCTGTGGTTCTTCTTACAGTCAGGGAAAGCTGCAATGATAAATGGAAATGCATATAAAGGATTTCAAAGTTTTTTTAAAAATCGTGTACTTCCTCGAATCTGCTTAGCAGTTTTTCCGTGTCAAAATGATCTTGCACTGGAAATGTATATTTTAATGTTTCCCTCGTAGCCTAGTGCACTTTACAGCAATAAAGTACACAACGGAAATACTTTGAAAACATGATGATTACCGCGTGCTTAGTCACTCCTTGAATACTCAAACATGACTTGAGTATTTACAGGTGCTGGTCATTTAATTAGAATATCATCAAAAAGTGGATTTATTTCAGTAATTCCATTCAGAAAGTGAGACTTGTATAATGTATACATTCATTCCACACAGACTGATATATTTAGAGTGTTTGTCTTTTAATTTTGATGATTATAACTGACAACTAATGAAAACCCCAAATTCAGTCTCTCAGAAAATGTGAATATTGTGAAAAGGTTCAATATTGAACACACCTGGTGCCACACTCTAATCAGCTAATTAACTCAAAACACCTGCAAAGGCCTTTAAATGGTCTCCCAGTCTAGTTCTGTAGGCTACACAATCATGGGGAAGACTGCTGACTTGACAGCTGTCCAAAAGACGACCATTGACACCTTGCACAAAGGAGGGCAAGACACAAAAGGTCATTGCTAAATGAGGCTGGCTGTTCACAGAGCTCTATGTCCAAGCACATTAATAGAGAGGCGAAGGGAAGGAAAAGATGTGGTAGAAAAAAGTGTACAAGCAATAGGGATAACCGCACCCTGGAGAGGATTGTGAAACAAAAGAGGATTGGGAAAATACCAACACCCTAGACAGTATTTAGAAGCATGTAAAGAAACATGGGCCAAACACACAGGGCATCACCCGGGGATGGGAGGTCAGCAGCAGGAGTGGTTTAGAAGGGCGGTCTTAGAGGGACTTCCAGAGAAAATAAAAGAGGCAATGATGGCAAATCCTGACTTGCCGGGCAGTGAATCACACGTATGGGAAAGACACATAGTGCATCATTTACAAAGGGCTAAAGATGAGAAGACAGAGAAAGAGAAACAGATAGATGAACTGAAAGAAAAACTGCTGCGCTTACAGCTGGGAGAGGCCAAAGTGAAAGCAAATGAGTGGAAAAAGAAACATAGACAGATGGCAGCCCTAGGCTCGGGAGAACCTGACACACCCGATTTATACCCTGTTCCCACATGGGCACCCCAACCTCAGGGTGGCCGGGGGGGCCTTCACCGCGCCCTATCGACCAGGGACTCCGAGGGGAGGTTACGGTAGGGGGAGGGGCAGAGGGGCTCCAGGAGCCCAAGTCCCATACGGAGCCTGTTTTACGTGTGGGGACCCGATCTACTGGTCCAGGGAGTGCCCACAGAATGCCTGAAGAGGCAGAGGATACCCAAACCAAGGGGCAGCTCCAGTTCCCAACCCACACGCCGTCCCACCACCTAGTGCACCTGGCCAGTACCCACTCTCTTATGACGGAGGGTGGGACAAGGAATGACGGTCTACAGGGAGGGGAGGGGACAGAGGGGGAAAGGTAGATCCTATGCTGTCCCTGAATGTCGACGGGAGGGACTTCCCCTTTCTGGTTGACACAGGTGCCACTTTTTCCACCATCACCGCCCCTCCCGCCACAGGACTATTATCCTCTAAGACAGTGGAGATTGTGGGGTTTGAAGGGGTGGGACAGACTTTGCCAGTGACATTTCCCCTTAAAACGATACTGTGAAAGAAAAGATGTCACAAAGAGAGGCTCTAGGGGCTGCAGTCAGCCCAGAGAGCAGAAGTGAGAGCAGAGATAGAGGCCCTCAGGCAGGCCAAGGGAAAGAGAGTAAACATTTACACAGATTCGGCATACGCAGTAGGCGCAGCGCACGTGGAGCTAGGACAGTGGTTAAAAGCTGGGCTTAGAACAGCAGGAGACAAACCGATTAAACACGAGGCAGAGATGAGAGAACTAGCCGAGGCCCTGGACCTGCCCGAAAAGGTAGCCATCATAAAATGCAAAGGGCACGATAATTCAAATAATGTAGTTGCTCAGGGAAATCAAGCGGCAGACACAGCAGCAAAACAGGCAGCAGGGTACACTCCGCGAGTGATGGTGGTAAGAGCAGAAGAGGAAGTGGGGTGGGGAGAAGGCCCTGAGAGAGACGGGCTAGTGTGGCTTCCCTTGTGGCTTCCCCACAAGAGAAAACAATTTGGCAACAGAGAGGAGCAACAGAGACGAGCGGGCTCTGGAGAGGGCCAGATGGTAGAGTAATACTTCCACCAGCCATGCGGGGAGATACATTTGCAGAAGCCCATGGGTTTGGCCATGTAGGGCCAGCACAGATGTTGAGGAACTTGTGCTATTGGTGGCACCCGTTTATGGTAGACATGGTAAGTAACTACACTAGGACATGCACCATCTGCACTCACCACATTTCAAAACCGACGATCAAACCTGAGATTGGGGCGTTCCCCATGACGACGAAACCTGGACAAGAGATAGTGATAGACTACACGGACATGGGGGAAACAGTACGGGGATGCCGCTACATGTTAGTGTGTGTGGACATGTTCACAGGGTGGCCAGAAGCCTGGCCGGCAAGAAGGGAGGACAGTCAGACAGTGATCAAGTGTTTAGTGAACCAGTACATTCCCAGACACGGCTTCCCAGAGAAAATCAGGTCAGACAATGGGACTCACTTTAAGAACAGTGATTTACAGAAGGTAGAGAGCTTATTGGGCCTAAAACATGCTTTTGGCACTTGTGATGGTAATTCCATATATTGACACTCGGAGTAAGGGACACTGAGACAAAGTTCTCTTCGTACATTATAACCGTTTTATTAATTATTATGCGCAGAGACTATTATGAGAGACGCGTCAACCGCTTACACACACATAATCGTCTGAGGAGTCTCTAACTCCATATAGCTCATTCAACCGTATATATCACATAGGAAAAAGGGGTGTGGTAAGATGCTGCCATCTGTCTCATGTCAATCAAACACCTTTCCCTTTGTTCTATCACACAAGTCAAATGCTATCTTCCCCCACCTTATCCTTCCTGCCATGTTTACTGTAGTGTTTACCCAAAGGGGCCAACTGATCTTACTCCCCCCAAGGACCACATTCCTGAGGAACAAAAGACTGACACCCTTCTTCTAGGCAGGAGGACATGGCCCAAATACCTGTTAATCCTCTGATATTATACAGACATGTGTGTCACAATCAAAGTAAAGATCTACATATCAGCCAAATGGAAAGACAGACATTTCTCAAATGTACCTTAGTTCAGAATTACCATAACACACTGTATACCATCCACAGTCCCAGGGAAAGGTAGAAAGGATGAAACAAAACTTAAAAAACAAGTTGGCTAAGATATGTGCACAGACTAAATTGAACTGGGTGGATGCACTGCCACTGGCACTCATGACGATTCGATGCTCGTTAAATCAGACCACTGGGTTCACCCCATACAAGCTGCTGACGGGGAGACAGTTTCCAGGACCAGCCGCGGGGCCTGCGGTCCCAGAAGGGGAAAAGTGGCCCAAAGATCACAGAGTGTATTTTGATGAATTGCGAGCTCTCGTTTCAGAATTCTCCAATAGAGTCGGAGAACGGAGGAACCTGCACCCGCTGGACCAGAACCTGCCCCAGGCGGAGTGGGTGCTGCTGAAGTTCATCAAGCGAAAGTGGTCGGAGCCAAGGTGGACGGGTCCTCATCAGGTGGTGGAGAGAACGAGCCATGCGGTCCGCCTGAGGGACAAAGGAGAGACCTGGTACCATTGGAGCCAGTGTACACCAGCGCAGGAGCCAGGGAGGTCGCTGATGGACCTCATCCAAACCGGGAAGGAGGAGCTTTCCCCAGTGTGGACAGAAGGAGGACCAGCTCCAGCCGGTCCGGTGCCAGAAGCGGACCCCAGGACACGGCGGGACTACGAGCGAGTGAAGGAGACAAAGGACGGCGCCAGGGGAATAGACTCTTAGGGGAAGGAACTGAAGAATACTGTAACAAAAGGGGGTATAGGACACCGAGTGGCTACTACCACTCGTACCAAGATGACAGGGTCACAGAGAAAGGTCTGGGGAGATAGTAGAATGAAATGGTATATGGGAATTGGTGGAATAATGTGTGTTGTATGTTACTACAGGTTTCCCTGGTTGGTGTCGAGTCTCCATTTCCAAAGCGAGAAGGCAGCTGACACAAAACAAGGACGCCTGCCTGAAGACCTTTGGGTTTGGCGCATGCGCGAGCGGCGACACGATCTTCTGCACGCTCTGTCAGCTGTGTTTTGTTTGTTTTAATAAATGTTGACAATCCGTCGGAATATCAACGATTAAATTAAGTTTTTAGACAGATGAGAGTTTAGGGTTCAGAATGAAGCTGAACACTGCCATCCTGCTGGTGATTTTGATAACTTTTTTAACCAATCATGCCAAACAAGCTGTCGGCTACAATTACCTGGAAGCACAAATCACCTACACAAGAGACTTTCTGTTAAGTCTTAAAGTTTTCATTGCTTCCACCTGAATGTGTCAGGGGCAACAACCCCAAAGTAAGGAAATGCGGCAGGAAAGGAGGAATCCAGGAAAGAGTGAAAAGACAACCCTACAGACAATCACTCCCATCTGTTATGCTCGGCAATGTCCAAAGCCTAAGGAATAAGGCGGAGGAGTTGCGGGCCTGCACACAGCACCTCACTGATTACCGGCAATCCTGCCTTATTTGCTTGACAGAAAGTTGGCTCAATGGGGGGGATCCTGACTCGCTGGTCGACCTAGAGGGCTACACACTGGTGAGGATGGATCGTAACCTGAACTCCGGGAAAAGAAAAGGTGGAGGCGTGTGTGCATTTATCAACAATAAATACTGTAATCCTGGTCATATTACGACAAAGCATCAGATCTGCACGAAGGATATTGAATTACTAGCGCTCTGCCTAAGGCCTTATCATCTGCCTAGGGAAATACACCAAATCAGACTGTTTGTTGTGTATATTGCGCCCTCAGCTGACACATTGGCTGCTGCCACTATGATTCAGGAACTTGTAGCTAATGCGGAGGAAGAGGCCCCGACGCAGACAATTTTGTGATGGGTGACTTTAATTTATGCAGCCTAAAGGAACATTTACCTAGGTACCAACAATATGTCACCTGTTCTACGCGTAATGAAGCTTGCCTAGACCATTGCTATGGAAACATCCAGGACGCCTTTTATTCTAAGGCTTTGCCTGGTTTAGGGAACTCGGACCATAACCTGAACCATACCGGCGTCCCGTCTACGGGACGGTTCAGACTCATTTGCGGCATGTGGTAAAAACTGCGACGATTCGTAAAATCTAATTTTTCCTGGTATAGGCATGTCTTATATCGCCAGAAAGCTTGGAATCTTGTTAAACTAATATTCAATTTAAAAAAGCTATTACGACGACCAAACACGGTGCAATTGTTTCACGGCAGTCAACAAGAACAAAACACTTTACTGTAGGCACTCGGTTTCATTTTTCATGTATCACGGAAAATATTGTACTTACATTACTGAACCTCCGCAGATTTCTTATCCCTCTGTTCCCAGAGAGGACGGGAAGCATATTTTTGCTTGGTGAAATCCGTTTTAATTCTCATAGTATCCATGCGTCACAGAATGAAAAATGACTCGATCCACTTGCAACAAAACTATTCATGCTATTCAGACCATAAAACAAGTATTTTCCCCGTGACATTTGGTATGTCTGTAATAATTAAACACTCAGGAAGATAACTAGCCTTATTGCGAGATTCTACACAGCGAATTGGCTGCGCAATACCTCAGTAAACCCTAGTAGCGCGCCTCACGTTACGCACCAATAAGATGGACCAAGACAAACTTGAAGGACAATATCTTCCTCCAATGACGACCAATTAATTTGAATAGCTAGCTAGATAGCCAATGAGCTGGCCTTTCTTGTGATGTGGGAATGTGCACTGTGGGAAGAATGGGCTGGAATCTAGAGGTGTGCTCAACCGGACACCCCTGTTTCATTTCGAATTGAGAGAGCATCAGAGCGCACTAGTATTTTCATTACGCACATTGTTGCTATTACTCAGTAGTTACTTCTTCTTGTTATTTCGATAATTTTAAACATTTCGAATTTGAACATGGCTCCTAAAAGTGGGAAAGCGAAATCCAAGACCCAAGTACACAAACTTGGAGGAGATTTTTGAGGAGATTCAGCGAGAGAGTGACCGAGAGCTAGACGAGGATTCTCTTAGTGAACAAAGTTTTGATTCTGGCAAGGAAGAATTGTTCTTGGAAGGAAAGGATCCCGTTTTAGATTGGTGAGTAAAATAAATTATTGTTCTTTATATGTATGTATGTTTATATGTATGTGTGTACGTGTATATGCTTGTGTACACCTGAAAAATAATTTTATTTGGGTAGTAAGTGTAGTAATATGTATATATTACAAATATACAATTACAGTACAAATAAACACATACATAAATATATATTTCAGCTAAACTTTCATATAAAAAGTAATATAAATACAGGTTGAAAGAACTGTTCTTTGTCCTGTTGTCATGGTGCGGTGAGCAGCAGCGCCACCGTGCCATAGTTCCTCAGTTCCCATACCTCACAAACACATCCCGGACTGTCACATGTTTCCAATCTTCCACACCAGGTCCCAATTTGTATCATTTGTATGTGTATATATGTTTCCCCTCTGCTCCCCACATTGTGGATCATTGTTGCTGTCTGTATGCTGGTGAGTGTTGTTTGTGCTACTGTTTGTATGTTAGTTGCTAAGTCGCATTGTTGCGCACTTTATTTTCATTCAGTAGAGTAGTTATTGTTTTCCGTTCGTGTTCGGTTTGTTGTTTGTTGTTTTAATAAACCAACGAACGTGATCTCTGCCTGCGCCTGGTTCCTCCAACGCTACACCACGACAAGTGTTACACCTGTGCTATATGTGAGCGTCTTGTTTTGGGCCCAGTTGTAAAAGAGATCTTAGTCTCAGTCTGCATGCCTTGTTTAAATAAAGTTTAAATTAGAATATATATATATATATATATATATATATATATATATATATATATACACACACACACACACACACATTTGTTATATGGCTATAACATGTT
Organism: Esox lucius; assembly: GCF_011004845.1. Classification (NCBI taxonomy): domain Eukaryota; kingdom Metazoa; phylum Chordata; class Actinopteri; order Esociformes; family Esocidae; genus Esox; species Esox lucius. The sequence continues at coordinate 33,868,924 of NC_047576.1, read as the reverse complement.
GTTGTCCCAATATATAATTCTAGTATTGGTCCCCATATGTAATTCTAATCAACTCTAAATGTATTTTATTTTTTTAACAGTTGAAGCGACTCAGACTTGGATGATCTCTGGGAGCCGGCTGCAAAGAGACAACCACAATCAAGCAGTCCTGCCCTCACTACTTCAGGAGCATCTACATCTGCCATTGTTTCTGGCTCTACAACAAGCACACCTTTTGTCTCCAAAATCACTCCAGGTCCAATGTCATCCACACCTACCCCCGTCCGGCCATCCAGAGGTGTGAAGAGACCAGCCCAGAGACAAAGACGGGCCAGTGCACCAGCTGACACCCCCACTGAGGGAGAGGACCATTGGCACACAGTACTGGTGGAGGATGTGGAGCCACATCCACCCACATTCAGGCCTAAAAGGCAGCCTGGACCTCAGCTGGACATGACTGGGACATATAGCCCCCTCCATCTGTTCCAGCTGTTTTTTTACTACCTCTGTTCTTGCGACGCTGGTGTCGAACACCAACAAGTATGGGACTAAAAAGCAAGCTGGAAAAAAAGAGGCATGGAACACCATTTCCATCAATGACATGTACTCCTACATATCACTGGTCATTTACATGGGGATTGTGCTCCTCTAGCACTCCTGCCCCAGGACCTGCCTCCAGTGGTGCGCACATACCAAAGTATCTGGTTGCAGACCTGAATGTGCCTCAAGACCAAAAGGGTACAGTAGGAAGGCGTCGTTGTACCCTGTGCCATAAAAAGTCACCTATTACCTGCACAACTTGTGGTGTCACCCTTTGCTTTACAACAGAAAGAGACTGTTATGGTACTTGGCATCAGCAGCATAACATTATGTGGAGGGTTGACTTGGGTGATCTGGACCCTCAATGTGTACAAAGTTTTTTTTTTTTTTCACTTTTTGTTTGCTGTTTGCACTTTTGACATTAGATCAGTGTTGGCTTCTCACTTATTGTAAATAGTTCACTTATTTTGGGGGGCATTGGATCAGCGTTCTCGTCACGCCTCCTGTCAGTACCTTTATGAAGAGAAACTAATGATCCATCATGTATGACATTTCTGGGAGTGTGTAAACCTTATTTGTTATTACACTTGTATTTTTGAATAATCTCTGTTGTCATATGCTTGGAATTTAATCATTTATCCAATTTGGCCACTTGGGTAGATTTGGGGACACTCGGGAAGGACACTTGGGAGTCCTCTTACAGAATATTCTGCAGCTCTATGGTCATTCAATGTAGCTGCCTAAAACTTTACCTACAGTCTCCTGCCTTCTAAGGGACAATACTTGACGTGTCTCCAGCCTCCTATCTCAATGCATGGCCTTCCCACTGCATTTCAAACATGATGATAAAAATAAAATAAATAAAAAAAACGTATGTTTTTGGTTTGTTTTATCTTCTGCCAAATCTATTGTGTTATACTTTCCTGCATTCATTTATAATTCCTGCAAACTACAGTGTCTCCTTTCAAATGGTACCAAATAAATGTTTCTACTATACTCAGGTCATGAGCTACAAGCATTTAGATTTGGGTACATCAATTTAGGCGGAAATTGACTTTTTTTGCACCTTGGCTAACAGGTAGACCATTGCTATGGAAACATCCGGGACGCCTTTTATTCTAAGGCTTTGCCTGGTTTAGGGAACTCGGACCATAATGTGATTAAGCTGAAGCCTTCCTATGTGTCCCGACTACGGAGTGAGAAAGCGAAAAAGGTGGAGGTTAAATGCTGGTCTGCTGCTGCGACGGAGACTCTTCAAGGATTGCCTGGAGTGCACAGACTGGAATGTAGTTACTGACGGGACTGATAACGTCAATGACGCAGCGTTCGCTATTTCGGGGTATGTACAATTCTGTGAGGATATGATCATCCCCCGAAAGACTATTAAGATGTTTCCTAATAATAAGCCCTGGGTCACTCCAGAGTTAAAGCAACTCCTTAATGAGAAAAAACGTCTGTTTAAATCAGGAGGAAGTAGAGAAGAGAAAAAGATAGTACAGAAAAAGATCAAAAGCAAGATCAATGAGTGTAAAGCAGCATACAAACATGAATTAGAAAGCTTTTTTTTAAATGACGTTAGAAGAGCCTGGCAGGGAGTTCAATCTATTACAGGTTACAAGCCCAAGAAGCACCCTATGGTAGCAGACAATGATTTTAACATGGCAAATCAATTAAATGATTTTTACTGTAGATTTGACATATATGATTTTGAAGCAAAACAGAATGAGGCCATTACAGTAGTAAGAGACATGAAAGGTGTGGATATTGACATCTCTATGGACGATGTCAAATCTCATTTTAGACGTGTAAACCCCCACAAAGCTTGTGGACCTGATGGTATCAGCTGTAGGACACTAAAGGTGTGTGCTGATCAGCTGGCACAGCCCTTTCACAGGTTGTTCCAGCTGTCACTAGACACTGGTGTTGTTCCCAGTCTATGGAAAAAATCTTTAATAGTGCCGGTGCCTAAAAACAATAGACCTAAGGAACTCAATGATCTGCGCCCTGTTGCCCTTACATCCACAGTTATGAAATGTTTTGAAAAAATAATTTTAAAGGAACTTCTCCATAAGCTCTCACCTCTTTTAGACCAAAATCAATTTGCTTATCGTGCAGAGAGAGGTGTTGAGGATGCACTGCTATCTTTGATTAACAGCATTCATTAGCACCTTGAGCATGCTAAGAGTCTTGTCAAGATTGTGTTCATTGACTTTAGCAGCGCTTTTAATACAATTCAACCCCACCTGTTGGTGGAAAAATTGGTGCATTTGGGAGTAAATCCCCAATTGATTATCTCGATCTATAACTTCTTGACGGATCGCAGTCAGCAAGTCAGATTTAACTCATGTATATCATCCTTACAAACTATAAACACAGGGGCACCACAAGGGTGCGTTCTGTCGCCCATTTTATACACATTGTACACCAATAATTGTCAAGCCTCCTCTTCAGCTCACACTTATTTTAAATATCCTGACGACACAGCATTGGTTGGTTTTTTAAAATCTAACATTTCTTCTGTGAATGAATTCCAGAGGGAATTACAGGGTTTCACTCAGTGGTGTTCTGATAATTTTCTTGAAATAAATGTAAAGAAAACAAAAGAGATGGTTATAGATTTTAGCAAAAACAGAATTATAGTCCCCCCTTCTAAGATCAATGGTGAACTGGTAGAGCGAGTCTCAACCTACAAATATTTGGGAGTTGAAACTGACTCTAAATTAATTTTTAATGACTGTGCATTGAATAAAACTAAGAAAATGCACCAGCGGATGTTTTTCCTTAGGAAACTAAACACTTTTAGACTAGACAGACACATCCTTGTAATGTTTTATAAAAGTATTCTCCAGAGTGTTCTGTCTTTTGGCCTTATCTGCGTGTTTGGTAACATGCATGTTAAGGACCAAAGAGACTGCAGCGTATGATCAAGATGGCCAGTAAGATCATAGGACTTGATCAGGTGTCAGCAACTCAGCTGTACAATGAGTTTATCTTACAAAAGACCGACCAAATCCTTAATGACCCCACTCACCCTCTTCATCATAAATTTATGAGAAGCAATAGGTCAACTGGTAGAATTTTACAACAGAGAATTAAAACGGAAAGTACAATAAATAATTTGTGCCTACAGCAATCAGACTGTATAATGACCAAGCACATCGCAAGTACTTTGATCCCACACTGGCATTTTAACTGGATGGTACACCCAAATTTCATTTTTGGACATCAACTAGTTATTTTTATATACTTATTTTTATTTTTAGCTACCTTAATGTTTCGTAAACGTTAGATGTCGGATTGTCTTTGTCATTTCTGTAGTATTGTTTATTTTTGTATTGTGATTGTTGACTTTTGTTATTGTTATTCCCATTGTACTGTTACTTTTTTGTTATATACATGTTTATTGGTTTGTCTGTGGTGTCTATATGTTTAGAGAATATGTTGCGACAAGAGTGCAAAATGAATGACCACATGAATTTCCCCTTGTGGGATAATAAAGTTTACCTTGACCTTGAGAAGGGAGGGGGTATTGAATTGGATTATATCAAAGGGTCACATACTGCTTTCACGTTCGCCTTATGCTCTGTCATAGCTTGCGGGAGATATAATGGCTCGTGGAGGGATTACAACCTGTATGTGAGTCACACTCCATATATAGATGTGATGTGTGGCGGGATGGGACGAGGTCCGCCGCTTGAGGGGTGGTGCCCGGGATGGGACGAGGTCCGAACGTATACGGGACAGTGGCAGCCAGGACTCCCGCTGGGACAAAATGCCACTATGTGGAGCTCGTTTAAGCTCCAACGAGATTTCAGCTCCTCCCAGAATCCACTTACCTTGTCTGTTGGGGGTTGGGACACCTCTCCTGACAGAGGTGCTGATAAAATATATCTGGTTCTCGGAGTGGAGCAGGCAGGAACTGACACCAAAGCGTTTATTAAGATTAACATTAGGGTGCCGACCACTAGCTCTCCAGTTGTGGCAGTCACGGGGACTGTGGACACCTCAGCAGGTAAGGTGGAACCTGGGGAAGTGGTAGAGGTTGACTATACCAAATTGAAACCGTTAGAGGTGATCGAGAAAGCCACGGGGTATCACGAGAGCAATATCTGGCTTGATTGGATGTTGCAAAATGCCAAAGAACAAGATTTAGGGGACTGTGTGGCATGTGCCGCCGCCCGACCTCAACTATACACTGACTCTTGGGGATATCAGTGCATGTTAGCTCTTACACATAGCGCTTCCCCTGTGAACTGCACCACCCTGGCAAGTGTGTTTCCTCCGATAGCTAACGACACCAGGACGGGGCTGTTCACTCCCCATAAAGGGGGAGGGGGATATACCTGTTTCCACTTCACCAGTTAGAAACCCGTGGTGAACGTTGGAGAAATCCCCTCACAGTGGTGTAATGTTACGATCCAGAGCAGATCTATTACGGACCCTGGGCCCGGTCTGGCCTGTATTACTATTGTGGGGGCACCCGACTCTTGGTTAGAATCCCAAAAGGCACCCAAGGGGTATGTGCGATGGTACGGTTAGCAGCACCCTTAGTGCTGATAGGTGACCGAGTTAAAGCACTCCAGGCAAAAAGGAGCGACGCTCTTACCCGGCGCCGGTGTAGATATGTAATAGGCTGTCGCTCAAGTGATACATTCGACCTCACTGTGGACTCCCCAACCTATATAGATGCGATAGGGGTCCCTAGAGGGGTCCCCAAAGAATTCAAACTTGCAGACCAAGTCGCGGCAGGATTTGAAAATATTCCTATTCCGTCCGCTTTGTTCCCCGTCACTCCAAACAAGAATGTAGACCGCATTAACTATGTACATTATAATGTCTTACGTCTCTCTAATTTGACCCGTGATGCGGTTGAGGGCCTGTCAGAACAGTTGGGCCCCACCTCGTTGATGGCGGTGCAACTAGAGCTTGGCGAATAGGGGTGATCTCTCTGGGGAGAGATCAAAAGGGGGAATTGTAGATATATTGATTGTATAAGTTAGTGAACTGTTGTAAGCTGTTGTGAGCATCCATCAATCCATCATCTTCCGCTTATCCGGGGCCGGGTCGCGGGGGCAGCAGTCTAAGCAGGGATGCCCAGACTTCCCTCTCCCCAGACACTTCCTCTAGCTCTTCCGGGGGGACACTGAGGCGTTCCCAGGCCAGCCAGGAGACATAGTCCCTCCAGCGTGTCCTAGGTCTTCCCCGGGGTCTCCTCCCGGTGGGACGGGACCAGAACACCTTCCCAGGAAGGCGTTCCCGGAGGCATCCGAAACAGATGCCCAAGCCACCTCAGCTGACCCCTCTCGATGTGGAGGAGCAGCGGCTCTCTAAGGGATCGCCCAGCCACCCTGCGGAGAAAGCTCATTTCGGCCGCCTGTATCTGGAATCTTGTCCTTTCGGTCATGACCCAAAGCTCATGACCATAGGTGAGAGTAGGAACGTAGATTGACCGGTAAATCGAGAGCTTCGCCTTGCGGCTCAGCTCTTTCTTCACCACGATAGACCGATACATCGACTGCATTACTGCAGAAGCTGCACCGATCCGTCTGTCAATCTCCCGTTCCATCCTTCCCTCACTCGTGAACAAGACCCCTAGATACTTAAACTCCTCCACTTGAGGCAGGCACTCTCCACCAACCTGAAGTGGGCAAGCCACCCTTTTCCGACTGAGGACCATGGCCTCGGATTTGGAGGTACTGATTTTTATCGCTTCGACAATGGCGGTGGAGAACATGGTCCACTCGGACTCAATATCTCCATCCTCCCTCGGGATCCAGTTGAAGCTCTGCCGGAGGTGGGAGTTAAAGATCTCTCTGACAGGAGACTCGGCCAGACGTTCCCAGCAGACCCTTACAGTACGCTTAGGCCTGCCGAGTCTGTCCAGCTTCCTCCCCCGCCATCGGATCCAACTCACCACCAGGTGGTGATCAGTTGACAGCTCCGCCCCACTCTTCACCCGACTGTCCAAGACATACGGCCGCAGGTCAGATGAGACGACAACAAAGTCGATCATCGACCTGCGGCCTAGGGTGTCCTGGTGCCACGTGCACTGATGGACACCCTTATGCATGAACATGGTGTTCGTTATGGACAAACTGTGACTAGCACAGAAGTCCAATAACTGAACACCGCTCGGGTTCAGATCAGGGGGGCCGTTCCTCCCAATCACGCCCCTCCAGGTGTCACTGTCGTTGCCCACGTGGGCGTTGAAGTCCCCCAGTAGAACGATAGAGTCCCCAGTCGGAGCACTTTCCAGCACCCCTCCCAGAGACTCCAAGAAGGTCGGGTACTCTGCACTGCCGTTCGGCCCGTAGGCACAAACAACAGTGAGAGACCTATCCCCGACCCGTAGGCGCAGGGAAACGACCCTCTCGTTCACCGGGGTAAACTCCAACACATGGCGGCAGAGCTGGGGAGCTATAAGCAAACCCACACCAGCCCGCCACCTCTCACCATGGGCAACTCCAGAGTGGTGAAGAGTCCATCCTCTCTCAAGGAGTGTGATTCCAGAGCTCAAGCTGTGCGTAGAGGTCATCCCGACTAATCGGAACCTCTCAACCTCACGCACGATCTCAGGCTCCTTCCCCGCCAGCGAGGTGACATTCCACGTCCCTAGAGCCAGTTTCTGTGTCCAGAGATCGGGTTGTCTAGGCCCCTGCCTATGACTGCTGGCCGATCCTCTTCGCACCGGCCCCTTATGGTCCCTCCTGTGGGTGGTGAGCCCACGGGAAGGCGGCCCCAGGTCGCCCGTTCAGGCTGAGCCCGGCCGGGCCCCATGGTGAAAGGCCCGGCCACCAGGCGCTCGCATACGAGCCCCAACCCCGGGCCTGGCTCCAGGGTGGGGCCCTGGCTGCGCCATACCGGGCGTTGTAAGCAATGAAGCAAAATATTAAGTGTTTGTCACATAAGCTGAAACTGAAGGTGCAAGTAGGAGAACAGGAAACCCTGTTCAAGCGGTTGCCGGGGAGAGAAAGATTTAGTATCTCTGTCTTTTGAGAAACAGGACACAGGTTAAAGACACACACACATAGTCGGACAGCCAAAACATAAACCACCAGGGGGCAAGGGGATACTTGCATTTATCCTTATAAGGAATAGAACTGGGATTGGACCAATGGCACACTTGCTTTGTTAACTTAACGCCTCTATCTTTTGGGCGTAGTTGAAGTATAAATGCTGTTTTGACCGTTGATCTTTAGACATTGTGCGGCGACACTTGTCTCCAAAAGCTTTTGTAATAAACGGAATATGCGGTATGGTAATTGACCTGACTCCTGGTGTTTTATTCTCCTTTCCAACAAACCAACTCGGGGAAGTGTTGACTTCAACACTAGACTCTGAAATACGCCTTTCCCGCTAGCAACGCGTCATATGACGTAGACAGAGGCAAACAATAGGTTGTGCTCGCGCTCCGCTTCTCACAATACAGAGAGTGAGATATAGAGAAAGTGTTAGAGAAGTCAAGTCATAATGGTAAATTATTGTGTTTGTGCTGGTTGCACAAATTCCAACCTGTCTGGAAATCGTGTACATAATTTTCCTTCTAGGAAAAGCAAGGGCATTTGTTTTTGGGTGCATTTTGTGCAGGTGAAGAGAGCAGACTTCACTGCCGCTTCTGTCACCACACACTCGGTCGTTTGTGGAGTGACAGCTAGCTCAAATAGCGGCATCGGCAGCTCGCAGTGGCATTTCCGGTGGCAGGTTGAGATGTCACGGCATCTGCCTCGTTAGCAGTGGTATTTTTTTGTGTGGCAGGTTGAGATGCCAACGATTTTTCCTGAGATGCCACGGCATCTTTCGCCGTTTATATGGTATTTCCGGTGGCAGGCTGAGATGCCACAAATTTACTTGGGCACCTGCCATCGTTTGTATGGTATTTCCGGTGGCAATCTAGGATACCGCGGCACCTGCCGCTGTTTGTGTGGGTTGCCACCGGTTCACCGTAAGATGCCATGTCACATTTGACCGGTTATGGGGTAGAACGTTGGCAAACAAGGGCTGTGTCCGAAATCACCCACAACTCAACATATACAACCAAACCAGTAGCCTGTCGTACTGTAGAGAAAAGAGCATATCCGACTGCAACTGCTGGTGTTTGTAGCATTTGCTAGTGAGATACCTTATAGTTTATAAATGTTAACATTTACCAATATTAGACTTGGTAGCATTTTCATGACCCTATTTGTTTGTTTTTTTCAACGTTTCTTTGATTATTTATAATATTTTATTTGTATTACAGTCTGTTATGTTGCAGTGCTAAAGAAAGAAATTGGTGGTAGCCTATGTTTATTTTTTTTATTTAAAATGCAATGACAAAATACTTTACTCACTCAAATAAAAGACTGCAGTTTAAAGCATGATTACATTAGGGGAACAATATTTAGGCTATAGGCTTACACTTGGCAAAGCACCTGCCAATGTTTGTGGCAATTGCCACTGGCCCCCTGTGGCAGCTGTCCCTTTCTGATTGTAAATTAAACAAGATGTTGTAACAGATGACCTATCCAAAATTATTGACTTTAAACCCTCAACATTTATAGCTTACTATACTAGGTGATAGTTATATGTATCCGTGCATCACAGGATTCTAATTTAAAACCATGGACAAAGGTCTTGGTATGAATTACTAGGCTGTATTTAGGAACAAAGCTCTTTAATATAACATAATATAAAAATATTTTAACAATCACTGTTCCTCAAATCTTGCGAAGAGTCTGTAATTGTTTTTATCAACAAGTTCTTCCCAGAAGTTGTTGTAGTCCTTTTTTTTTCGATGACAAATGTAAAAAGTTCTGCTGGAGAATCCTCATCCAGTTCCCCATCCCAGGTGTCCATCCTCCATGGAATGTTGCCTTATCGCACCAGTCAGCTGATAAGAATGTTTTCGCACTATGTTGGATAAGAATGTTTTCCTGCAGTAAAAAAAAGTATGCTATTGATAATTCATGTTTTTCCCAAGTGAAGATTTCAGACTTATAGAGCATTTACTGAAAGAAAAATAAAAATACATTTTACCAACGAATGCTGTATTTATTAACACTGTGGGTTCCATCTAAAACCCTCCAAACGAAATGTCAGTATATATTCATAATTGTCTTAATTGTACATGTAAATAAAAATAATAATAAATGGTAATGCAACTAATCTGTATCCAGAGCATCTTCAATATACATCATAAAAAGCTTCCTGTCACAGTAAGCGATGCTGTATTGTATGGTCAAGCAACCGACAACACCCAAGTGCTGCTCTGAGAAAAAGGTGGGCAGTGATCCCCTTAACACGATTCAGATGACGCCCTGCAGGGTTGCCAGGTATGGAAGGTAATTTAAGTATTGCAGCATCAGATGTACATTATGCTTCTTATAAGGAGTTATAATTATCTGATATGTGAATTGTTTGAAATCCTTGTTTGAAAGGCTACATTTTGGGACAATTATTAATGTATTGCTTACCTTGCATTTATCCTCCTCTCTTTGTTCAATTAAATAAAATTCCAACAACTATATATAGAGAGATATATATATATATTTTTTACAGTAAGAGCATTTTATTCTTCCAGTCATACAACAAACATTGATTGATTGGGGGGGGTTTCGAATCCAACCTTTGCTGCGGCACTTTTCTGCATGTCTTCCCCTCTCTCTCTGTGCCCCTTTCCTGTCTATCTTCGGCTGTCACTAGCAATAAAAGTTAATTTTTTATAGTGTATTCCCCCGCTAGGCGCAGCTACAAGCTTCATATTCGGCCTCAGCTCCACATCTTTTATCCGGCATGGCGACAGTCGGAGCTTCACAATCGCTCATAAGACTGCTATAGTCGTCCTGCTGATCTCTGCTGATCAGGGTCTGAAAAATAGTTTTTTTAAAAAGGGGGCACCATCCTAAATATTGTTCCCCTAATGTAATCATGCTTTAAACTGCAGTCTTTTATTTGAGTGAGTAAAGTATTTTGTCATTGCATTTTATATAAAAAAATAAACATAGGCTACCACCAATTTCTTTCCTTAGCACTATAACATAACAGACTGTAATACAAATAAAATATTATAAATAATCAAAGAAACGTTGAAAAAAATAAACAAATAGGGTCATGAAAATGCTACCAAGTCTTATATTGGTAAATGTTTTAAACTATAAGGTATCTCACTAGCAAATGCTACAAACACCAGCAGTTGCAGTCGGATATGCTATTTTCTCTACAGTACGACAGGCTACTGGTTTGGTTGTATATGTTGAGTAGTGGGTGATTTCGCACACAGCCCTTGTTTGCCACCGTTCTACCCCATAATTGGGGTAAAATGTGACATGGCATCTTACGGTGAACCGGTGGCAACCCACACAAACAGCGGCAGGTGCCGCGGTATCCTAGATTGCCACCGGAAATACCATACAAACGATGGCAGGTGCCCGAGTAAATTTGTGGCATCTCAGGCTGCCACCGGAAATACCATATAAACGGCGAAAGATGCCGTGGCATCTCAACCTGCCACACAAAAAAAATGCCACTGCTAATGGGGCAGATGCCATGGCATCTAATAATTTCAGAATAAAGAAGTGATTTGAGCGTGTATGTATTGGGCAATCCACCATCTAACTGGTAACATAGCTACATGTTAGCTTGGCTATTGCATTAGCAAACATTTGGTAGCTGTTGATTTGATGACAGGAGTAGCTAAAATTGCGTCTGAAACCATTCCCTCATCTGGATTAAAAATGCGCTGACTGCAAGTTCCTAGCATCAGGGCTTCAGTATACAGAGAGGGAGAGACTGAGCTTTAGAACAGGTTTTCGCAATTGTCTGCCTTGACATCAATGCAGTTTGCACAAAGTTATAGCTATGAGCTGTTGGCAGGCAGCTAACCCAACAGCTCCGTTTCCCCCGCATTATATTAAGCTAGCTATGAGCTGTTGGCAGCCCCAACACCCCCGTTTCCCCCGCATTTTATTAAGCTAACTATGAGCTGTTGGCAGGCAGCTGGCTTAAATTAAGACAATCTACATGTATGTTTAATATAAAACAAGGTCGAAAGTATGTTTGCTGAAGCAGATTTATTGTATAACACCAATGTACTAGCCTAGACGAACCAGCGTTAGCCACCGTGCTACACAATAACTCACCAAGTCACTTGCCCTATTCGCCACTGGTTTTGTTGACACCACAACTCTACTTCTCTCCTCTGCCCGTTGTTCCTCCCCCTGACCTATATCTCGCCTAGGAGGCTCATAATTAAAAGCATGTGGGCCATCATAGGCATGCTCGGTTTCTTCATCCACGTCCATTGTAATTTGAGCATGAACTTGACTGGACTCCCTCGCGTTACATCACTTCCGGTTAGTGATAGATGCGGAAGTTATTTTATCATAATTTTATCTCAAAATATTGTTTATGGCGGTTATATATTCCTCCAGTTTTTGCAAATCTCGTTTTTTATCATTAATATACAATATGCTGTACAGGGGTGTCCAACCTGCAAGTTGCTCTTTAAAGGTATGATATTGAGTTTGTCTAAAATGTTATTTCTCCGTAAAGCATTAGATTTTGAGTTTCTCTCATTTAGAGTTTACCGTAGAGTAACTCAAGCCTTTATGCAAATAACCTTGTGCTTCTTAGCAATGTCTCGCTAGCTTAGCACATAATATTGGTCTTAGAAAGTTTCGGATGGGAAATTGTTTTTTAATAACGTTAACCCCAAAGGGGTTACGTTTTTTGGCACACCGACCCTTCTGTTCATCTGGAAAAAACAAAACAAATATAATGACAGTTTACAGAGACATAATCTTTTTTTTTATAAAGTATACACTCAGTGGCCACTTCATTAGGTACACTGCTTGTTAACACATATCTTAAACAGCCAATCGCGTGGCTGCAACAATGCATTGAGGCATAATAGACATGGTCAAGATGATCTGCTGAAGTTCAACCCAAGCATCAGAATGGGAAAGATAGGTGACTTAGGGGACTTTGGTTGTTGGTGCCAGACGGGCTAGTTAGAGTATTTCAGAAAGTTCTGATCTACTGGGATTTTCCCACAGAACCCACAGAGAATGGTCTGAAAAATAGAAAAATATGTAGTGAGCGGCAGTTCACTGGGCGAAAATGCCTTGTTCATGGCAGAGGTCATAGGAGAATGGCCAGACTGGTTTGACCTGAAAGATAGGAAACAGTAACTCAAATAAACACTCGTTACAACCAAGATATGCAGTAGAGCATCTCTGAACGCACAACACATATAAACCTGAAGCAGATGGGCTACAGCAGCAGAAGACCACACCCTGGTGTGATGAGTATCAATTTCTTCTGCAACATGGTAGAATCAGAATTTGGTGTAAACAACATGAAAGCATGGATCCATCCTTCTAATGGCTACTTCACTCAGGATATTGCGCCATGTCTCATGACAATGAGTTCACTGTACTCAAATGGCCTCCACAGTCACCAGATTTAAATCCAATAGAGCACTTTTGGGAGGTGGTGGAAGGGGAGATTCGTGGATGTGCAGCTGACAAATCTGCAGCAAATGCGTGATGCTATACTGTCAATATGGACCAAAGTCACAGAGGAATGTTTTCAGCATCTTGTCAAATCAATGCCACAAAGGCAGTTCTGAAGGCAAAAGGGGGTTAAATCTGGTACTAGGAAGGTGTACCTAATGAAGTGTCTGGTGAGTGTATTTCACAAAAATAATGACAAATTACACCGATCAGCCATCTTAAGCTTGTCTTTTTTTTTTTACCAGTCTGAGATATGGCCTTTTCTTTGCAACTCTGCCTAGAAGGGCAGCATCCAGGAGTCATCTCTTCACTGTTGACAGTTAACAATGAAGAGGCGACTTCTGGCAAGTTCTCCAGTCCCTGCTGAAGAGAAACACTCCCACAACAGGATGCTGCCACTGTGGTGCTTTACTGTAGGCATGGTGTTTTTTGGGTGGAAAGATGTATTCAGTTGTTTGCTAGAAATTGTTTTCCATTTAGGCCAAAAGGTAAAATTTTGGTCACATCTGACCACGGCACCTTTTGCCACATGGCTTCTGAATCTGCAATGTGCTTTTTCTTGCCAACCTCCCATAGAGGGCAGATTTGTGCAGCATTTCCACTACTCTATTTTGTAGATCTTTTGAACTTACCTTTCCACCCACAGTGGATTCTTGGTTTTCGGCCTTGTCCCTTGCATACAGAGATTTCTCAGAATTTTCAGAATCGTTTAATGATTATGTACCATAGATGATAAGATCCCCCAAAAACTTTGCACATTTATATTGAGAAACATTATTCTTAAATTGTTGCAATATTTACCTGCACAGAAACAATACAATGTCTTAGTTTCAACTTTTGATATGTTGTCTTTGTACTATTTTCTATTGAATACTGGGTTTAAATGATTTGCATATCACTGCATTCTGTTTTTCTTTACATTTTATGCAGCGTTCCAATTTTCTTGGGAACAGGTTTGGCCTATTTCGTGCCATACAATACTGTCCATATAATGTTTAAAGTAACAGTTCGACCTAGATTCCTGAGTTGTTTTTAATGGCCCATGGAGTCATTTTTCATGACAGTCTAATTCCTGTCCCTGCCTGGAATTAGCATTATTGGCATTGTCCAAATTCATTAATTGAAACTGCATTTGGGGCCACAAAAGCCGCATTGCTAAACTACTGTGAAAAGCACTTCAAACTAAATTCAGTAATCTGTAGCTCTATCATACATTATTTGGACTGCATACTGACGAAACAGCTGGCGGAATTTGCTGACTTCAAACTTGCTCTATGAAAACTATTTTCTATAGACACAACACACAGGCTTTTGTATTTTGGAGTAGGTTTCTGCTTTACCTATATTATGAAGGTCATGCAATAAACTGGTCAATAAAAACTGAAAAGAAATGTACATTTTGCGCATTGACATGAAAAATGAGTATAGTATAGCAGTGCCAATAAAGTTTTGAATGACACAATGTTGTTACTACAACATCTATACACCTGTGTCATGATACATGAGTTTTGCAGCCCTTTAAAAGATGTATTTGGGGTTTTTTGGTGCCTTTGTTTGTGTTTTTCTGATGCCCTAAACTTTAAAAAACTGATTTTTCAAAATGTCTATTTAACGGGGCGTTTGATGAAAAATACAGAATTTGCACCTAAAATATTTGAGTTGTCCTTTATACAAAGGCCTGTCTTTCTGGCTGTTTGTTGAGTATACAGGTGAGAAAACATAGTCAGATGAACTTAAAAAGTTTGTCTAAAAGCGATAAGTGCACTATTGTGGCACTTCTTCTATTCCAAATGTTGTTTGGCTTTTTTATTTTGTTTGCTGCATTAGTAAATTCTCTCTGAACCCCCCACCCCCCATTTCACCAAAACATTAACAATATATTTTATTTACAAATAACGGATAACATAAACAAAATCAATTTTATATTTTCTTTATTCAAAAGCATTTACATTAGAATTTTCCAAAATTAAATATTAAGGCCAATAAGTGCATTTATGTGTACAGTCTGTGGTAGGAGGTCACATACTCCTTGTGTGGAATATGGTATTACCAAAGTGATGTAAATAAGTGTAGTAGCTGTGCATGTATTTTAGTGAGGTTTTGTTCAAAACTTCATCCAAAACTTCATCCAAAAAAGCCCTTTTTCTCTGAAGACAAAAGAACAGAAAGAGAATTTAGTTCTATGAGTATTATCAAATGGGAGTAACAGCAAAATGATTGACTACACCCACATAGTCTCAGGGGAATATGTAACAATTAAACTTAACATAAATTGGTACATTATACTATGCATTAAGGTACATTCAGATTCACTACAAAAACATATCATACAGTGGGGAGAACAAGTATTTGATACACTGCCGATTTTGCAGGTTTTCCCACTTACAAAGCATGTAGAAGTCTATAATTTTTATCATAGGTACTCTTCAACTGTAAGTGATGGAATCTAAAACAAAAATCTAGAAAATCACATTGTATGATTTTTAAGTAATTAATTTGCATTTTATTGCATGACATAAGTATTTGATACATCAGAAAAGCAGAACTTCATATTTGGTACAGAAACCTTTGTTTGCAATTACAGAGATCACACGTTTCCTGTAGTTCTTGACCAGGTTTGCACACACTACAGCAGGAATTTTGGACCACTCCTCCATAGACCTTCTCCAGATCCTTCAGGTTTTGGGGCTGTCGCTGAGAAATATGGACTTTCAGCTCCCTCCAAAGATCTTCTATTGGGTTCAGGTCTGGAGACTGGCTAGGCCACTCCAGGACCTTGAGATGCTTCTTACGGAGCCACTCCTTAGTTGCCCTGGCTGTGTGTTTTGGGTCATTGTCATGCTGGAAGACCCAGCCACGACCCATCTTCAATGCTCTTACTGAGGGAAGGAGGTTGTTGGCCAAGATCTCGCGATACATGGCCCCATCCATCCTCCCCTCAATACGGTGCAGTCGTCCTGTCCCCTTTGCAGAAAAGCATCCCCAAAGAATGATGTTTCCACCTCCATGCTTCACGGTTGGGATGGTGTTCTTGGGGTTGTACTCATCCTTCTTCCTCCAAACACGGCGAGTGGAGTTTAGACCAAAAAGCTCTATTTCTGTCTCATCAGACCACCTGACCTTCACCCATTCCTCCTCTGGATCATCCACATTGGCAAACTTCAGACGGGCCTGGACATGCGCTGGCTTGAGCAGGGGGACCATGCGTGCACTGCAGGATTTTAATCCATGACCGTGTAGTGTGTTACTAATTTTCTTTGAGACTGTGGTCCCAGCTCTCTTCAGGTGAGGGGGGGGGGGCTGGTTTAATTGTTTTTGTTCCGAACTGTATATAAGGGGCACTGACATTAATGCACATTATGGAGAACGTTATAGTATCTGCATAATGCTGTGGATCTCCTTTTTTGCATCTGTATTGTCACTTTACATAGTTAGTTCACAATATAATCTGTTTTTATATAATAGAATATGAAAACTGATCAACTATTCCTTTTTAAAATAGTTTAATAGCTCTTTTTTACTATCTCTTATCTCTCACTCCCTCTCTGTCACAGCACAGACACACACACAAGAAGAGAGTGAGCAAATTGTGCAGCTTTTATAGTATTTATAGTATCCCTCTGTATGTATTTCATTATTGATAGTAATATAATGGCTGTAGTGTATAACTTTGGTTGTGTTTAGAGGTAATTTTGGTATGAATTGCGGTAAATAAGCTCTATTAATAGAAATTAGTGAGGTCCACATTTATTCTAAACCCTGGCTACAACCCTGTATTACCAAAGCTTGTGGGCTATTCATTATCATGACTTAGTAGTAGTAAGCCATTAATTAAAAGCAATTGTGACACTTACTGTAAAGTGTAAACCATATGGGTAGTAATGACTGGATTATTAACATTTGTAGAGTCTTCTTTAGCATGACTTTATAGCCGTAAAGCATGAATTAAAGGCATTTGTTAATTAAAGACTCCACAAACATGAATTATCCATTAATTATTACTTATGTAGTTTACACTTTACAATAAGGGTCACAAATGCCTTTAATTACTGCTTTTATACTATTAGGTCATGCTAATGAAGACTCTATAAATGTTAATTACCCATTTAATATTATTCATATGGTTTATACTTTACAATGAGGGTTACAAATGTCTTTAATTAATGGTTTAATCCTATTAAGTCATGCTAATGAATATCTCACAAATGTTGGTAATACATTTATTGCTGTTGGTTTCTAATATACCATAATAGTCATGCATACAGAGAAATTTAACAAAGGTTTCCTCACTATTTTGTAATTATACCGTATGTGCACACAAGCATTTATAAAGTATAGGAGTAACTCAAAGATTAAGAGTACATTAAAGTGTGTCCTCTGTTCTCAAGGAAAATCTGACAGTGGAAGATGAGCAAGTAAGTTAAATGTGCAGAGTCCGAAAAAAGCAATGTAAAATACAATCTTTAGTTAATGTATGCTTACCTAAACAGGAATAAACATGAACAATCACTTGTTAATATATTTTAATTCCTAAATTTACTAACATTAATACTTACATGTATAACTGAATTAGTTAATATTAACAAAGACAAATACATGTTTGTTTAGACCCATAATTCATGTTTGTTAATATTTACTAAGTCAGTTAATGTACCCTTATTGTAAAGTGTTACAGAAAAGGTTAAGGAGTTGGAATAGTTTTTGAATGCACTATCATATCAATTCAGACTATTAGGTATTCCTCTGTGACAAACTAAATAAACGCATACATAGAAACACCCCCTCCCTCCAACACACACACACACATTTAGAATGAGCGAGGATACGTGGCACAACACTTTGGTTTTGTTACTAACATTTAATTTGCTTAAAGATAATGCAGCACAATCACATCTTCAATAAAGGCCAAGTGAAAGGTTCAGCCCATTGGGAGCCCTACCTTCCAGGTCCTATACATTATGGCTTGACAGTCATTTCTTTGGTCCAGAACTGTTCTTTATTACATTCAGTAAAGTGATGCTCCCTCTTTCAGTGAATAGTGGTTGCAAGCCATAATACATTTCCCCCTTCGGTCATTTACTCCACATGATTAGAACCAGATGCAGGTAAATTCCAAGCAGGAGCAATGCACAGACATCACATGGACATTACCAATGTGTTTGGCTGATGTCAGAGGCATTGAGAAGGGCAGTTTACACGGACTTGAAAAGCTCAATAGGTGGGGAGGGAGCACACATGACAACTAGAACTGTGACCAAATCTCATGTTGGGGCTGTAGGTCTGGAGGCTGGCCTAAGCCTGAGTGCACCCAGGGCACAGGAACTCAAACGCTTTCATGGCAAATTCAGTGATCTGTGTACCAAACGCAAAGTTTGTACTAAGCAACTGCCCCCACCCCCAACCTGCTTCATACACAATGAATCATCACACACTCCTCACCTTTCTCTGATACAGTGTAGACGGTCTCCATGCCACCCGTGATGTGGTCTGTGACGTGGCAGTGCAGCAGCCAGGTGCCAGGATACTGAGGCCTCATCTTCACTGTCTGGAAGGTGGCTGGGAACAGGTCATAAACGTCTGTACGGTGGGACCGGCCACTCAGCTGGGGAACACAGGATCCAGAGTCATATTCTCATGAATTAGTCCCTTGGCTAGAAGAAAACGTCTGCATACCCAAAACCAACCGGACAAAAACTACATCCTGTATGTATATTCAGGAAATATGTCACCTTGTGGTTTTTGAGTTTAGCTGTACTGTATATGGCCTTACATCAGTTATTTATTATGATACCTATATTAAAAGTCTATTGAGACATTATGGAAAACAAGGTACAGTGAGGGAAAATGTTTTTTGATCCTCTGCTGATTTTGTACATTTGCCCACTGACAAAGAAATTATCAGTCTATAATTTTAATGGTAGGTTTATTTGAACAGTAGGTTTATTTGAACAGTGAGAGACAGAATAACAACAAAAAAATCCATAAAAACACATGCATTTTAATGAGTGAAATAAGTATTCGACCCCTCTGCAAAACATGACTTAGTACTTGGTTGCAAAACCCTTGTTGGCAATCACAGAGGTCAGACGTTTCTTGTAGTTGGCCACCAGGTTTGCACACATCTCCGGAGGGATTTTGTCCCACTCCTCTTTGCAGATCTTCTCCAAGTCATCAAGGTTTCAAGGCTGACGTTTGGCAACTCGAACCTTCAGCTCCCTCCACAGATTTTCTATGGGATTAAGGTCTGGAGAGTGGCTAGGCCACTCCAGGACCTTAATGTGCTTCTTCTTGAGCCACTGTCTTGGCCATGTGTTTTGGGTCATTGTCATGCTGGAATACCCATCCACGACCCATTTTCAATGCCCTGGCTGAGGGAAGGAGGTTCTCACCCAAGATTTGACAGTACATGTCCCCGTCCATCGTCCCTTTGATGCAGTGAAGTTGTCCTGTCCCCTTAGCAGAAAAACACCCCCAAAGCATAATGTTTTCACCTCCATGTGGAAATGGTGGGGATTGTGTTCTTGGGGTCATAGGCAGCATTCTTCCTCCTCCAAACATGGTGAGTTGAGTTGATGCCAAAGAGCACAATTCTGTTCTCATCTGACCACAACACTTTCACCAAATTCTCCTCTGAATCATTCAGATGTTCATTGGCAAACTTCAGAAGGGCCTGTACATGTGCTTTCTTGAGCAGGGGGGCCTTGCAGCCACTGCAGGGTTTAATACTTGTTTCATTCATTAAAATGCAAATAAATGTATAACATTTTTGACATGCGTTTTTCTGGATTATTTTGTTGTTATTCTGTCTCTCACTGTTCAGATAAACATACCATTAAAATTAGAGACTGATCATTTCTTTGTCAGTGGGGAAACATACAAAATCAGCAAGGGATCAAATAATGTTTTCCCTCACTGTAGATGGTAGAAAGGCTGTTGGGAGAAACTAGGAAGGGTACATGTAGGGATTGATCCCATCCATTCTCCATTGGGGAGATATTGCATGTCTTTGTCCGGGCCTAACCACAGAACTACAGCTCTGCTCAGAACATTACCTTGTAGTCAATGCTGTGTCCATGGAAATGGGCCGTGTGGATATCCACCTCGTTGCCCATCCCCATAAGGTACCAGTAAACCTTATCTCCGACCACCATGTTCAAACCCAGAAGGTTTCCAAACATCAGCCCGTTGATGGCTGTAGCAGAGACAGAGAGATAAACCAGGGAATACTTTCTGGTCGCAAATGAAATGGTAACTTTCACGGTTAAATGGAGCCTTCAAAAATAAGTTATTAAAATGTCTGTATAACTGCATTACAAATAATTGATACTGTAAGCAAATGCTATAAAGTTTGTCCAAATATGGTGGACCGTACCATGCATTTTGTTGCTCTCAATGAATTCCTCATCCTCCTTGATGTTCTTGGCTGGGTTCTTGATGTTTGCTTTGATGTTGTCATCCAGGTACCAAGACTCATTCTCATCAAACACCAAGAAAAGTAGAGCAAACTCCTCCACCTCCTTCTTCAGTCCAAATGTCCGTGCAAAGCTCCGCCTACATATCACTAGGGGACCAATGAGACCACTGTACAGGTCCTGGGGGTAAATAGCAATGATGTATTTGTATTTTTGTATACATGTTCATTTGCAAGTGAAATTCTACGAACAACTTCACATTTTGATTGGATTTCCCTTAAGATCTATACAACCTACCTAACATTTTCAATCGAAAAGAAAATGTATATACCGTGTTAGTTTACCACAATTTGCAGACCAGATAGGATACATTTTGCAAAGTGTTCAAAATGAAAATCAATGTTTTCATTTGCAATTTCCCGGCCATCGTCACAAACTTTTAAATCTACAATGTTAATGTATTGAGCACCATTTAATTCACCCAAGTTTTGGAAACAATAGGGTGTCCATTGGTGTCCAAGATATTGTGTGTGATTAACTAATCTCAGTTGATTATTATGATGACCACTCTTGCACCAACAGTATAATTCTGTAAATGTCAGATATTTCAACTGATCAGCCATAACATTATGACCACTGACAGGTGAAGTGAATTACACTGATAATCACATCATCATGGCACTTGTCAGTGGGTGGGATATATTAGACATCAAGTGAACATTCTGTCCTCAAGGTTGATGTGTTAGAAGCAGGAAAAATTTGCAAGCTTAAAATTTTTTGATTTTGATAAGGCCCAAATTGTGATGGCTGGGTCAGAGCATCTCCCAAACTGCAGCCCTTGTGGGGTGTTCCTGGTCTGCAGTAGTCAGTACCTATCAAAAGTGGTCCAAGGAAGGAAAAGCAGTGAACCAGCGACAGGGTCATGGGCGGCCAAGCCTCAATGATGCATGTGGGGAACGAAGGCTGGTCTGTGTGATCCGATCCAACAGGCAAGCTACTGTAAAAAAGTTAATGCTGGTACTAATAGAAAGGTGTCAGAACACACAGTGCATTGCAGTTTGTTGCGTATGGGGCTGTGTAGCCGCAGACCAGTCAGGGTGACCATGCTGACCCCTGTCCACTGCTGAAAGCGCTTACAATGGGCATGTGTGCATCAGAACTGGACCACAGGCCATGGAAGAAGGTGGCCTGGTCTGATGAATCACTCTTCCTTTTACATCACGTGGATGGCCGGGTGCGTGTGCATCGCTTACCTAGAGAACACATGGCACCAGGATACACTACTTGTACCACCTACCAGCATTGTTGCAGACCATGTGCACCCTTTCATGGCAACGGTATTCCCTGATGGCATTGGCCTTTCAGCAGGATAATACGCACTGCCACAAAGCAAAATGGTTCAGGAATGTTTTGAGGAACACAACAACGAGTTCCAGGTGTTGACTTGGCCTCCAAATCCCCCAGAGCTCAATCCAATCGAGCATCTGTGGGATGTGTTGGACAAACAGGTCCAATCCATGGAGGCCCCACCTCACAACTTACAGGACTTAAAGCATCTGCTGCTAACGTCTTGGTGCCAGATACCACAGCACACCTTCAGAGGTCTAGTGGAGTCCATGCCTCGAAGGCTCAGGCCTGTTTTGGTGGCAAAAGGGTAATCTGCAAAATACTAGGCAGGTGGTCATAATGTTATGGCTGATCGATGTATCAAATCTGGACAAAAAAATCTGGGATGTCTTGTAAAAGTAAATATTTGCTGTTGAATAGATCCATTGCCCCCACCCCAATTTCATTGTGTGGGAAATCTGGACTGAGATTATAGACAAACACAAAAGTGATTTTGTGACTTGAGTTTGTTGCTCCATCTGTGGTATCACCTCATTACCTTGTTAACATTGACTGTGGAGTAATATGCTCCCACGCTGCATGTCTCCTGTTCCTCTGTAGGACCAGCTGTCTTGGGGACGTACCATGTGTACGTTTGTGTTTCACCTGTTTGGGACAACACCGCTTAAGAACATTGGAACTCACATACCACTAAGTTGTTATTGTAAAGAAAAGGGTGCAGAAATATGTATTTATAAGAGTAGTCTATGAGCAGTAAACATAGTATTTTCTGTGATTAAAATGAATGAATAATACAATAGGTGGTCGAATGCAATATCCTAAGGGTACTGTTTTACCTGGCTTTGTTTCTTTGATTTGTGGAAGGTCAGTCTTCACCCCATGTGCATGAATAGAATAAGGTCTTGTGGCCATGTTCTTGAAGACTATATTTACTTTGTCACCAACATCTGCATGGAGAATAGGGCCTTGAAAAAGAAACGAGGGATGAATCTCATGAAAGGTTAGTTTGACATAAAAAGGATGTAGAAATATTGCTAAGTCAAAGGTTTGGACACACCTAATCATTCAGGGGTCTTTCTTTAGTTTTACTACTTTACACATTGTTTAATGATAGTGAAGGTATCAAAACCATGAAATAACAAAGATGGAATCAAGTAGCAACCAAAGTAGTGTTAAACTTCAACAAATTACATTTCATGTTGTAGATTTTTCAAAGTAGCCACCCTTTGCCTTGATGACATCTTTGCATTCTCTCAACCAGTTTCATAAGGGAGTCACCTGGAACGCATTTCAATTAACAGATGTGCCTTTTTAATAGTTAATTTGTGGAATTTCTTTCACCTCTTGATCCGTTCAGTTGTGGTGACAAGCTACGGTTGGTATACAGAAGACAATTATATTAATTATGTCAGTACTGTAGTAGTCCATATTATGGCATGAACAGATCAAATAAACAAAGAGAAATTACAGTCCATCATTACTTTTAGACATGGGTCAGTCAATGTCAGTCAACCAGGGAACATTTACAGAACTGACAGTTAGAAACTTTCTTAAAAAACCATTAAATGCTCCTCAGATTGCAGCCCAAATAAATGCTTCACAGAGTTCAAGTAAGTGACACATAACATCAACTTTTCAGAGTAGACTGTGTGAATCAGGACTTCATGTACGAATTGCTGTAAAGAAATGACTACTGAAGGACACCAATAATGAGAAGAGACTTTCTTGGGCTAAGAAACATGAAAAATCAACATTAGACTGGTTGAAATCTGTCCTTTGGTCTGATGAGTCAAAATGTGACATTTTAGGTTCCAACCACCGTGTCTTTGTGAGACGCAGAGAGAGTGAACAGATAATCTCTGCATGTATGGTTCCCTCTGTGAAACATGGAGGAGGAGGCCTGATGTGTGCTATTCTGGTGACACTGTTTAGAATTCAAGGTACACTAGACCAGCATGGATACCACAGCATTCTGCAGCGATACGCAATACCATCTGGTTTGTGGGACTATCATTTGTTTTTCAACTGGACAATGAACCCAAACCCACCTCCAGGCTGTGTAAGGCTATTTGACCAAGAAGGAGAGTTACGGAGTGCTGCATCAGATGACCTGTCATCCACAAACACTCAACCTCAACCCAACTGTGATGGTTTGGGATGAGTTGAACCGCAGAGCATCCACAAGTGCTCAGCATATTGGGAACTCCTTCTAGCATATTGGGAACTCCTTCTAGCATATTGGGAACTCCTTCTAGCATGTTGGGAACTCCTAGCATATTCCAGGTGACTACCTCATTAAGCTAGTTGAGAGAATGCCAAGAGTGTCCCAAGCTGTCATCAATTCAAATGGTGGCTACTTTGAAGAATCTAAAATATAAATGTATTTTGATTTCTTTAACACTTTTTTGATTACTTTTTTAAAAGTGTAACACCACTTTTGTTGCTACATGATTCCATATGTTTTAGTTCATAGTTTTGATGTTTTCACTATTTTTCTACAATGTGAGAAATAGTAAAACTAGAGAATCACCCTTGAATGTGTAGGTGTGCAGTCTCAAAAATAAGGGCAGTGATAGGTTAATTGCAATAACAATACATTTAGTATCTCATGAAGAATGGTACATTTTATAACTTTATAATTCACTATGCAGTGAATTATTTTGTAAACCAAGACACATCAAATATAGTCTTCCTTCTGAACTGATCTGTGGGTGTTGTACTTTATAGTGAAGCAAGAGTTTCACTGTTATGATTCACTGGTGTAACATGTTTCTAACATGTATTGCTGACTACATACTGTATGTAATCAAAGTATATTCATGTTTTTTTTTATATGTGATATTTAAAACATTTTGTGAATATTCTTCAAAATATGGGGGCATTGAATACCTATGCAATCCATTATAGCCCAAAATGAAAAGGACATTCAATGTTTTGTACCATAGTAAGTTATGTAGATAACAAGGTTTCTGTACTGCCAACTACTTTATATTACAACTCACCCAGTATCCCTAAGTGTTGCATGTCTGCTGACCTCTCCTTCTGTTGGGTGAATTTATTGCTGGTGAACTGCCTGTACACAACCTTCTTGTACTTTGAGCCAATGAACTTTTCCTGTTTATCAATGAACTCCTTCCCTGGACTGGAGAAAATAACACATTCAAAAGTCTATATGGATATTTTGCATATTTATGTAACTTAAACATGAATTTTACTAGGGTGAGGGTTGTGCCAGTGTGTGGGCATGACGCTCATCTTGTGGTTAGGAGGACTGAGTTCAAGGCTGGAGTCGAGGATTACCTATTGATGAGGCCATGGTACATCTCCTGCTCCCATGTCCGGTTGGGGGAGTACTCCCAATCTATCTCCATGGCAGCGATGTAGTAGGTTTTAGAGTGGAGCATGATCTCTGACTGCCTGCTGAACATACTACACTTCTCCACCGTGTAGTTTGCCCTCATACCTCCCTGGTAATGGTCTGCCGTCCTGCACACCACCTCAAACTGACCTGGGGGCAGCAAATACACAACGTCTCTTATAATACCAGAAGTAAACATTTATGATGTGTGTTAAATTCTCTCAGGGCATCTACACCTCCCTCTCTCTATCTCACCATCCATCCAGGTGTCTTACCCATGCTGTCAGGCTCCATCATAACAGTGTGGGAGATGTGAGGGAAGACGTTGATGACGTCTCTGCGTGTCTCTCTGTAGATGAACCTGTTCCCTTCAAAGTATAGGCCATGGATGTCAGCCTCAGAGCCCAGACCTGACACGTGCCATGACACCTTGTCCCCCTTACACATGGTCAACCCTGGGAGGTTCCCATACATGTAGCCATTGATCGCTGTGTCAACAGAGACAGGAAGATGAAAAGTTACAGTATTGCCCTACAGAAGTCCAGTTAAACAAGTTGGCAATAACCAGTATGTTGGAGGGTAAATCTCATTTCAAGAAAGTAACTAAATGAATGACAGAACATGATCCGTGTTCTAAAGGGCTTACAGTGCATTTTGTTAGATTCCTGGAAATCCTCATCCTCTTTGTTGACAGTGTTAGGAGCCTTTGTAAACTGCTTAATGTTGTCATCCAGGTACCAGCTGAGATTCTCATCAAACACTGTGGCCAGCAGATGGAACTCCTTATTCACATTTTTCTGAAATGAGAAATTAATGTGATAATGAATGATGTCCGCTGCGGTATGGGTGCTCGTTTTTAGTTTTTTTACTTTGTAATGCCAAATAATTGGGAAAGAAATCCACAATTTAAACCTTCAGACTATAAAGGCATTATGCCTTAAATTCAATGTCTTCACCTGTTTCCCATTTTTGAGAGTTTTCTTTTTGCAGACAAGGAGAGGTCCAACAAGGCCAGAGCTGGTGTCTTTGACAGGGTCCACGGCTGAGTAGTAGAAGTAGGTGATGCAGTCTGCATCATCTTTCACCGGCCCACCCTCTTTGGGGACCACCCACTCATAGGTATGGGTGGTGCCTGGTTTGACCAGAGCTGCTGGGGGTGGGGTTACTGTTCCTGTAGGGGAGGAATAGAGGCAAATAAGATAAGGTTTTCTCTTCACTGTCTTTTCTTTTGTTACCTCCTAAAACCCCATCGGAGGAACTCCAACAAGACGAGAGGAACTGAGGAATAGCTTTTGAGAGAATGCCTCCACAGAACGCTTGATGAGCTACACATGAGATATCTCCCTTGTGTGGATGATAAGCAAATTATAAGGAACATGGTTTATTTAAAATAAATCTCCCTGCTTAAATATCTAAACAAAGAATTGTTAGACCTGTGTTTCTACTTTTTAATTTTGGTTTAGTCCTCCAGTAAAAACATTATGACCAACTGCATAATATTGTGTAAGTCCCACTTTTGCCACCAAAACAGCCCTGACCTGTTGAGGCATGGGCTCCACTAGGCCTCTGAAGGTGTGCTGTGGTATCTGGCACCAAGACGTTAGCAGCAGATCCTTCAAGTTCTGTAAGTTGCGAGGTGGGACCTCCATGAATTGGACTTGTTGGTTCAGCACATCCCACAGACAGATGCTCGATTGGATTGAGATCTGGGGAATTTGGAGGCCAAGTCAACACCTTGAACTTGTGTTCATCAAATCATTCCTGAACCATTTTTGCTTTGTGGTAGGGCGCATTATCCTAGGTAGGTGATATGTGTCAAAATAACATCCACAGGAATGGCAGGACCCAAGGTTTCCCAGTAGAACATTGGCCAAAGCATCACACTGCCTCAGCCGGTTTGCCTTCTTCCCATAGTGCATCCTGGTGCCATGTGTTCTCCAGGTAAGCGATGCACACGCACCCCGGCCATCCACGTGATGTAAAAGGAAGAGTGATTCATCAGACCAGGCCACCTTCTTCCATGGCCTGTGGTCCAGTTCTGATGCACACATGCCCATTGTAGGCACTTTCGGCAGTGGTACAGGGGTCAGCATGGTCACCCTAACTGGTCAGAGGCTATGCAGCCCCATACGCAACAAACTACGATTCACTGTGTGTTCTGACACCTTTCTATCAATACCTGCATTCATTTTTTCAGCAATTTGAGGTACAGTAGCTCGTCTCTTGGATCGGACCACATGGGCCAGCCTTCACTCCCCTCATGCATCAATGAGCCTAAATTATGAAATATTCCAGTCTGGTTTTAGATCCCATCATAGTACTGAGACTGCACTCGTGAAGGTAACAAATGACCTTCTAATGGCCTCAGACAAAGGTTCCGCATCCGTCCTGTTGCTTCTTGATCTTAGTGCTGCTTTTGACACTATTGATCACTCCCTTCTCTTAGAGAGACTGGAAACCAATATTGGGCTACGTGGACATGTTCTAGCCTGGTTTAAATCTTATTTATCTGAAAGATATCAGTTCGTTAGTGTGGATGGCATATCCTCTGACAAGTCAAAGGTATGCTTTGGAGTTCCTCAAGGCTCGGTTCTGGGCCCATTACTTTTCTCACTATACATGCTCCCTCTGGGCGATGTAATCCGAAATCACAATATTAACTTTCACTGTTATGCTGATGACACACAGTTATATATTTCAATGAAGCATGGAGAAGCCCCTAAATTAGCTATTTTGGAAGCATGCGTTTCAGATATTAGGAAGTGGATGACAGAGAATTTCTTGCTCTTAAACTCAAATAAAACAGAAATGCTCCTTTTAGGACCCAAAAAACAAAGAGCGTTGTTAGCAGATCTCACTGTGAACCTCGACGGCTGCATGGTCGTATCCCAAAAAACTGTAAAAAACCTTGGCGTTACCCTTGACCCTGACCTCTCCTTTGAAGAACATATAAAATATGTCTCAAGAGTAGCTTATTTTCATCTTCGAAACATCGCAAAAATTAGAAACTTCCTATCAAAAACTGATGCAGAAAAATTAATCCATGCTTTCGTTACTTCTAGATTAGATTACTGCAATGCTCTTATCTCTGGTTATCCAGACAAATTAATAAATAAACTTCAATTAGTGCTGCACACAGCTGCTAGAATCCTAACTAGAACAAAAAAATTTGAACACATTACTCCTGTCCTGGCATCCTTACATTGGCTGCCTGTTAGGGTTAGGGCTGATTTTAAGGTTTTACTCTTAACCTATAAATCAATACATGGACTTGCTCCTACTTACCTTGCTGAAATGATCCAGCCATATATACCTACACGTAACCTTAGATCGCAAGACGCAGGCCTTTTAATTGTACCTAGAATTTCTAAACAAACAATTGGCGGCAGGGCCTTTTCTCATAGAGCTCCACTCCTGTGGAATGATCTGCCAATTAAGGTTAGAAATGCAAACTCAGTGCAAACTTTCAAGTGTCTACTAAAAACTCATCTCTACAGCACGGTTTATAATTAGGTGTAGCCTGGCCCGGGGGCGTGAAGGTGACCAGTAGGCTTGATACTGTCCACCCTTGCTGTCTTGCCAGGTGGGCTCTCGTCGCCACTGGGATGCCCTCCCTCCAATGCCCTTCGGGGGAAGAGTCACTGGCTTGTTGTTGATTCTCTATTGCGCACTTGTGCAGTTGGGCTGTACGCTACTAGCAATACTCGGCCCTCATTCAGGGGGGTTGCGGTTGGTGGGTGTCCCTTTGGTTGATGCCTGGCAATGTGGTTGGATTGATTTCCTGCCTGTTGGGCCCTGTCCGGGGCCTCCCCCGGGTAGGGCCACAGTGTCACCGGACCCCCCCGTCTCAGTTTCCAAGGTGTTACGCTGCTATATTATTGTGCTGGGGGACATGAGGGATGTACTACTAACTTTTCTCAGTTTCCTCCAATTTTAAATTTTAGAAGGAGATGAGGTCCTGGTCCACACCTGCGGATTACCTGGTTTGGGGGGACCGTTGCTGTTCCTGTCCTTGTCCACCTGGTCATACTTCTGACCTAGTCTAAAATCAAATATACTCTGGATTTAGCCAAGAGAAATTTATTTATTATTCCAATTGGACTCTTAATATCTCACCCGGCACAGCCAGAAGAGGACTGGTCACCCCTCTGAGCCTGGGTCCTCTCTAGGTTTCTTCCTAAAATTCGACCTTCTTAGGGAGTTTTTCCTAGCCACTGAAATTCAACACTACTGTTGTTTGCTCCTTGGGGTTTAAGGCCGGGTGTCTCTGTAAAGCACTTTGTGACAACTGCTGTTGTAAAAAGCGCTTTATAAATAAATTTTGATTGATTGATTTTGAACCCTGTTGCAGGTTCACCACTTTTCCTTCCTTGGACCACTTTTGATAGGTCCTGACCACTGCAGACCAGGAACACCCCACAAAGGCTGCAGTTCCAGAGATGCTCTGATCCAGTCATCTAGCCATCACTATTTGGCCCTGTCAAAGTCAATTTCAAATGCTTATGCTTTTTCCAGCTTCTAACACATCAACTTTGAGGACAATTGCTGCCTAATATATCCCACCTACTGACAGGTGCCATGATAACGAGTTAATCAGTGTTATTCCCTTCACCTGTCAGTGGTCATAATGTTATGGCTGATTGATGTATCTCACACAGATTTAGATGGTGAAATAATTTCCTAAACTATTAAGCAGATGTTTTCTTTCCAATATTATGTCTTCGCCTTCATTACTGTGTTGGTGTGTTGTCCTTAATTTTTTTTCCCTTTCCTTTTCTCTGTCTTTGGAGTTCATGATTGTCCGTTGTGATTTGTTCATTCCCCTGTCCGCAATCCTTAGTCCACCTGTTTCTGTGTCGTCTTGGACAAAGGCAATTTCTTCTCGTTTCAAAGCTGTCTGTTGAACTCTTTTTGTGAAGAGATGGACCTTTTTTTTGGAGACATTTTTGCAATAAATATTTTTTTATTGTTAATATAGCATTTTGAGATCATTTTGAGGGAACACTATTGCAGAAGTTTGAAGTGGAAGGATGTCCTTAGTTAAGATGGTATTGGGTTGTGATGTTTCAATGTTTTCCTTTGGTTTAACCCATTGTGTGTAGTTCATCTACATTGTGTGGGAAATTCACCTTTAATTGCCATTTTCACCTGTGTGTGTTACCTTGTGTGTCTGTAACAAGGCCACACATTCAAGGGTATGTAAACTTTTGATCAGGGACATTTCTGTTATCATTATGATTTAAAAAGGAGCCAAACAACTATGTGATAATAAATGGCTTCATATGATCACTATCCTTAAATAACAGACAGTTTTTTTGCATGATCAGTCATGTTCTCAAAATCAATGCCAACATTTCTGCCAGGGTATGCAAACTTATGAGCACAACAGTATAGGCAAGACACCCCTAGGCTCACATTCCACCAGTAGCCTCCTTGTCTATATACACTAAATCAGAATCTGGGCGGAACACTCCTTGTATTTTTGGAAATAGAGAGGCTACCTGATTCTTGGCAGGAATGTTTTTACTTATCCTTCCTTTGCTTTGGACCTGCTTTTCCCAATTGTACTGTACATGTGCAGAGACTCCAATAAATCTCTTTACGATAATACCTAGTTTTCTTGTCCCTGTTTAGCCTCTCCATTTCACTTCCTGACCAATGAACTGCTTTGTATGTGTCACAGTGTTATGGTTCCCCTAACCTGGATGTATGTAACATACTACATTAAATCTCCCGAAATGTGATACTTAGCCAACATTGTGAAATACCATAATTCCACTACTGCATTAGACTTATAGACAAGTAATACATTCCTGATCTGTTAACCCAACCAGCTCAATCCCTGGAAAGTTATGGTATAATGTGAATTCTCATATTATTTAGTTCATTGGTTTGTCTGACAGTGGTTTCTCTTACTTACATGATATATGCCCTGATTGGATGCTATGGCAGCCACTATGAGCCGGACACCATCGCTACTCTTCATATTCAAGTAATATAGCAGCAAGCCTATCCTTCTGTTGCTGGACTAGCGGGATAATCAAGACACAGACAATTTCCTATGCTAATTATAGCAGGGTCCCCTGTTTAAAAGCTAACTGGTAAGGAATAGTTCCTCAACTGGAGGCACACAACTATGTGGATCTGTGCAACCCACTAGAAAGTGTATCGTTTTTATTTAAATAATTATTTCTTGCTGTTTATCAAGATTTTAACCCCATTTATTTTATTAAGACCTTCAGCAGTTGTCACAAATTGCTTATATAGATACCCAGCCAGAAATCCCAAGCAATAAAAATAAATTGATGCACAGTGGCAAGGAAAACCCCACTGCTAGGGTCAGAACCTAGGAACCAACGTAAAGAGGATCCAGACTCTGAGGGGCGGCCAGTCCTGTGCATAAACTACCACCAGATGTCAGCACATAGTTACTACCAACAGACAAACCTCTAAACTGAATAATGTCCTTTCAGACTTTACACTTTAGATGCTTGGCATCAATACCTAGAAAGGGCTAAACATTTAGATAGCAAGTGAAAGATTAACAGAAAAATTGACAAACAAGCCCTCACCTCAGTGTTTTTCTGAACAGTAAATTAATAGTGTGGGTGAATGGGTAAACTTACTTGTCTCCTTCTTTAGTTCCCTAAGTTTTTTGGCAGTGTAGGATTCTGTGAAAGTATTAGTGGGAGACATTATCAATGGATGGAAACATGTTTAACAACCGAAAGAATGCAAATAGTTTTGATAAAAACCTATGTTAAAACAAATGTGTTGCTATTTCTCACCTTCTAGTTCATTGTAGTAGAGTGTCCCTGACTGCTCAATGCTATATTGGACACCATGTGGCTGCATGGTGAAAGGACGGGTAGCCTTGTTCCGAAATACTACCTTGATGGTGTCCTCTTCCTCGGCCCTGATAACAGGACCTGCAATCCACGTGGCAATCAAGCATAATACATTAACACGGGACTAGGACGACACATTACATATATACAGTACAAATGAATGCATGTATACATACGTATATACAGTACTGTATGTGTATTGTATTGTGTGGACTTGTATATGTACAATGCTCTCTATTGTTACATTACACCATCAACATTGTTGTTTATAAGATCTTACATTATTTTCATAGAAGAAAATGTCATCAAGAAATAACTGTATTATTTCATCAATTACTATATTCAAAAACATGTGTGCCACAATCTAATAGATGTATATTTTGATTAAGATTTTTAAATTAATCTTTAGGAATTCTTAAGTGGTCATCCATGACATGCTGATTCACTTGGGTATAAATGTGAAGTGACATACAGATTAAACTCCCTTGGTCATCCATTAATATGTGAAAGGGCAGATAACACATACAATGAGACAGTTTGTTGACCTTCACAAATCAAACAATGGCTATAAAAAAATATCTTCACACCTGAGAAAATCCATCTTGACTATCAGGGAATGAATTAAGAAAAGTAAAAAAACTGGTGCTATGATGAACCTGCCCTGGGAAGGATGATTCAAGTGGCAAGAAAATGTCCAGGGATCACAGCTGGGAAATTGCAGAATTTGTTGACATCATAGTTCACAAGAGTCTTTAAAACTACAACTAGATGCCATCTCCTTGCTAACAAGATATTTGTAAGGGTTGCCTGAAGAAAACCTCTCTGCTGTCAGCAAACCACAAACGTAAAAACCTAGAGTTTGCTAAATGTAATGAACTTTGTTTGGTACCAGGTTCTATGATTGAGATCTACAATTGAGCGCTTTTGCTACAACCACAGAGGTGGGTTTGATGTAAAAAGAGCTGTGGTCATGCTGAACACAACATAATACCCAGTATGAAGTATGATGGATGTTGTATGGCTGTTTTACTTCCTACGGCCCTGAAAATCTTGTTTGGATACATGGCAACATGGAGTCTCCAGGAGATTTTAGGCCAAAACCTGCCGGCCCCTGCTCATTTTTGGATGTTCCAACAGGACAATGAATCAAACCATACCAAAATGGTCCACTGACCATAGAATCATGTTTTTGCAATGGCCTTCAATCAAATTGAAAATGTCTGGTGGGGAGCTTGTGTTTAGAATCCATTAGTGAAGACCAAGGACCAAGAATCTTATGGAAGAATGGTCTGAAATCCTTTCCTGTGTTTTCTCCTACCTCCTCATACACTGTAGGAGACAACTCAAAGCTGTTATCTTTGCTAAGAGAGAGTGCACAAATTATAAATTGCAGGGGTGCTAATAACTGTAGCATGCATGTCAATCTGATAACCACAATGGCATTCATTCACAGCTTTTTTTGTTCATTTTAACCTAGGGTGCCCTCTAATCCTGGAGGGCACTGAATAGCCATATTAATATGGGTATTATATTTACATTACCCAGAATCCCTAAGTGCTGCTCCTCAGGACTCCTCTCCTTGCGCACAGCGAAGGTGTTGTCAGTGTACTCCACATAGTGGACTTTCTTGTACTTCCCACCGATACGATTGCTACCAGTCTGGAAGAACGTTTCTGAATCACTGTCAACATGCACAGGCACAGTGAACGTTAGTACTCACATCAGCCTCCATGTGAGGCAAGAAATCAACCCGAGTATCTATTCATTATTGAACACTGCTCAAGTCAATTGTGGACAAACACAAAAATGCTTTTTGAACCAGAAAGTGTGCCCAAGCTACAGTAGACCATGATGTTTGTTTGCTGACCTGTCTGTATTCAGAGGTTTCCCTGTGCCGTGGTTGACCTGAGAGGGAGCATAGTCCCACAGCACCTCCTCTGCAGCTATGAAATACTCTCGCACATCCCCGGTTGGCCGTGCCTTGTGGACGTGTGGAAAACACTTCTTTACCTCAAACCAGGCCTGCATGCCCGCTAAAAGGAGGACATAGTCACTTTATCGCACTGGAAACAAGAATCCATTCAATATCTATTTTCAATTTACATTTGGTTAGATAATGTGGAAATCAATATCAGAAATGACAATGTTATTATTATGTTATCAAATTATTATTATGTGGGGTTTACTATATACAAAAACATTGATTCAACACTTGTTTGCCCATTGCAATGTAACCTTAATTATAGATTTACTCTAGCTTTATTTTTAACATAGTTTGTAACTTGGTGGTGTAATGTTGTAGGCTACTACCCTCTGGTTGACTTTTTGCTAGGGCCTTTCAGTCCCAAAGTACTAGTGCAGATTAGTTTGCCTGTGTTACTACACATGAAAGGGAAGAGCTGCACCAACAGTAGTCCAGCACTTTAACTCTTATGCTTTTTGAATCCAACTGAAATACATCCATCCATACCTATTAGGTGATCATTGACTTGGCAGCCAAGCAACCACTGGCCAGGGTTGTCAGCTGTCATCTCCACGTTGGTAAAAGTGGCAGGGAACAAGCTGACTGTGTCTGTATGGTGGCCCAGGTGTGTCAGGATCTGACCATGGAAGAACGCTGAGTGGATGTCCACCTCATTCCCCATCCCCATCAGGTGCCAGTGGATTTTGTTTCCTACGCACATGCTCAGGTCAGGTAGGTTGCCATACACAAACCCGTTGATTGCTGAAAGACAGTGGATACAGTATGTTAGTGGTCTACAGGGGCTCGCATTGCTGGCTGTTTGTTTGTGTTTGTGTATGTTTGCATGCTCACTCGACTATCAGTGCTGCTTGTGTGTGTGTTGTGCGTGCAAGAACTTGTGATTGCTTCATATGCGTTATTAATCTCACAGTGTAACAGGTTGCTCTCCTGAAAGTCCTCATCCTCTTTGTCTACATTAATAGAGAGTTGTTGCGGGTTGGGAACTGTTGGCTTTGATGGGTTTTGGCCTGAAGGACTTAAAGGGTTGGTTGCTCCTGTGGGCTGAGTGCAGTAGGTCTTGATGTTGTCATCCAGGTACCAGCTCAGGTTCTCATCAGACACGGTGAACAACAAGACGTATGAGTAGTCTGCTGCCTTATCACCATACACATCCAGGGTACCTTGGCGTTGCAGAAATACATCTCTTTACATGACAGCATTCGTACTTTAGCCTTCATTGTACACCAGCTTGTGCATGTCCTATATTAATCATTAACTCTGTGTAATCTCAGGGTCACTGGTGTAATAACATTTCCCTCTTAACCCCTAAATCACCAGTAGGCTACTAACACTAAGGGCTGGTTTCACAGACACAGAATGAGCCTAGTGCTGGACACAGATTAAGTATAGTCCTGGACAAAGAATCCTTTGCATTTGCATCTGTGTCTGTGAAACCGGTTCCACAGGTTCATTGTATACCAATATGTAGGTGACTATTTTAGGTACCTTTTTTACAGATGATGAGGGGTCCTAAAAGTCCAGAGGCAATGTCTTTGGGTGCATTGAGGTGGGAGTGATAGGCACGGGTCAGACAGTTGGTGTCATCCTTGGTGGGGCTGTGGCTGTCAGACAGAATCCACAAGTAGGTGTAGCTCTTCCCGGGATCTACTTGGTCGTCTTGTTTCTCTGCATTTGTCGTCTCATCTGGGTACAGAGCTCCTGGCCAGAAGAGTGTAGTGCAGAGGTGTCAAACCGGTTCCACAGAGGGCCGAGTGTCTGCAGGTTTTTGCTCTCTCCTTGTACTTGATTGGTTAATTAGGTCACTGATTGGTTAGTTTCTACCCTCACCTGGTTGTGTAGGTATGAACTAGGAACCAATTTATAGGAAAAACCAAAAACCTGCAGACACTCGGCCCTTTGTGGAACCGGTTTGACACCTGTGG
Source organism: Esox lucius (assembly GCF_011004845.1). Classification (NCBI taxonomy): domain Eukaryota; kingdom Metazoa; phylum Chordata; class Actinopteri; order Esociformes; family Esocidae; genus Esox; species Esox lucius. The sequence continues at coordinate 33,833,043 of NC_047576.1, read as the reverse complement.
TGTAGTGGATAAGTGACCAACTTTCATTATTAGCAATTACTATTCTGCAATTTCCTCTACGACCCTGTTTCACCGGATCGATACCAAGTATTTTCTTTGAGCAGTTATTTATTTTTGTTTTTTGTGAGCGCAATTTGTTTCTAAATTTGCTGTTTAGTTTGTTGTTTAGTGTGAGCCTGCCACTCGTTTCTCCTCCTGCCGCTCGATCTCCGTCTCTGGTAGAACCGCCACTTCCCATTCACCCTGAACGCGGCAGATCCTCCCAGTCCCAATCTCCCGAATACTAGACACCTGTTCCCAATTACCTCCTGTGTATTTAAGCCTGTCTGTTTCCTTCTCTCCCGGTGAGGTATTGTTTGTTTCACCACAACATACTGAGCCATGTCTTATCATGGTCCTGATTGCGGCCTACATCGCCCTGTTCTGCCTGTCCCGACTTCGTTTGCCCGCCTTCTGATTCCGTACTGTAGCCCATCGGATTACCTGAGGCCTAACTCTCCGCATGTCTCTTGTTTACCCCACACGAACCACGGATTGTGCTGCTGCATTCTGACTACCCGTGTACCGACCTCCGCCCGCCTGAACGCTGCTCTATTGCCTTGTGCATTAAAGTTACGTTTCAGCTTCACTCTATCCGGAGTTGTTTTGTTCGTTTCATTTAGGAACTACTCCTCTTTCTGCTTCTTATTTCACTCCGATAATAAAAATGTGATCTTTGTAAAAGGTCTATACGATATTTTGGCAATACCATAAACTTGTTAAAACACATCAATCACATAAAAGAGCACGATGAAGTACAACAGAGGCGATCTGAGGGGGAGAGGATGCAGGCAAATACTCCTACATCTGAATTACATTGCGGCAGAGTTGTCTGCCAGAAGCCTTCCAGAGGCAGGAATTATCTATTGATAACATTGGTTTATTTTAATCATTTCAATACAAAAGCAGGAAATACTCATAATTGTTTGCAGAATATCACAGTGCAGAATATTACAGTGGGTGTAATTACATGTAATAAACGGAATAAGGTTAATATTTCCAACTATGTTAAAGTTGGACATATTTTCTAACAATATCTGAATTCATTATATCCATTTTTGGGAAAACTGATATGGGATCAAAAATAAAATCAGGGATATTTGATTAACCAAAGCCTGTAGAACCTTTACCAGTAATCCAGATGGTCTCTTTCACAAACACAACTTGGCTGTCAAGTATAGTGATCACTTTAGGGGGTGTCCCAACATGCTACATCTACATACCCGGTTTTTCACTTCCATAAAAGGGTAACTCTGTTCTGTTCTGTAACTAAAGCCTGTTGTTGACAACTCTATAATATGCAAACTGCAACACACTCCATTGTTAAAAAGGCAACACACTCCATAATCTACAGACTCCCGTACATTCCATAATTAAAAGGGCAACACACCACATAATCTGTCTTGCTTGCAGAGATTATAAACATCTCTCATATTTTGTAAATATTGCATTAATAATAAGAGTATATTCAGTTCTTCATCCTCCTATTCTAGACATCTATCCACTCACCCTCATTGGATTTGTTGTACATGAGTCCATGGGCGTGAATGGAGTAGGGCCTAGAGGCCATGTTCTTCAGATGGACCCTGATCACATCCCCCTCCTCAGCCGACATCACAGGGCCCAGAAAGCCAAGCCACTTGGGCTTGGCTATCTCTGTTCTGTAGGTGGCATCAGTAAACTCCAGGTACACTGCCTTCTTATATACACTGCCAATGCGCTGGGGACCACGCTCCAGGAATTTAACAGCTTGCCTGTAGTGTAGTGGATTATAAACTTGTGATAACATGTTTTATTGTTTTTTTTTTTCATAATTTGTTTAATATTTCAATTTTCTAAGTGTTTTCGCTTTGTAATGCAAGGCTGGACTGTGAAAGGGACCTATGTCTTGTTTGAATTCTCTGTGTTAATTACATTAAAATTACATTAACATCAAATGGTTAGCAGGTCATGGATCTAAACCCCACTGAAAACCTATGGGGTGAGCTGAAAAGGACAGTCCCCAATCAAGGACCATGGATCTGGAGAGATTATATATATATGTATAATGTTCTTAGTTCTTAAATCACTCGCTATGTGTTTTCTCATGTCATCAAACATTATTGGATAAGACTGAGTGCTGTTATTGTGCCAAGTGGAGGGTGCACCAAGTATTAAATGAAGGGGTTTAAATAATTGTGACACACGTTTTTGAGAAAAATATGCATTTCTTCATTACATTTTTTTTCTGTAAAAACATTCACGTGAATCTAAATTTTGATCACTCTCATGTTTTAAGAGTTAGATCAATCTGATAAGCACATACATTTTTCATAGCTTTTTTTGCTCATCTTTATCATTTATGTAAATTAATGTGGATGGCATTATCTTTTGACCCCCCTGCCAGTTCCCTATTATTGACAATACATTATATTGCTCAGTTAATATTCTGTCAAAGTAATTACTCAAACACATATAATACGTTCTTAACACTTCTAAATGACATGTATTAAAAATTTACTAAATTACTTACTCATCTTCCTTAAGTGGTTTGTTGAGGATTACGTTTTTCCCTGTGGGAGCATAATCCCACTGGATCTCCTTAATGCCGATGAAATATTCCCGTGTGATACAAGACACAGTAGTCACACTGCTCAGTAGAAGGAACAGGCTTGCAGAAGAGCTCCACATTTTGGTTCCACATCAGTCAGATGACTTTCAGACAGACACAGATCCTTTATAGCTACTGCGATGATGGATCCACACAGCCAATCACAGACAGAGTGACCTCAGGGACAGTCCAGGAAAAACAATGTGAGGCAGGCAAACACACACACACACACACACACACACACACACACACACACACACGCAGGGAGACACATGGGTGACACAACAGGTCCAGAGTGGTGGATCAAACAGAATCTAGACATTGCCCGATATTGCCTCAGTAGTCAGGCAAATTGAGTCTGCTTGAAGGTTGTCCATCCCCAAGAAAATACTTTACTATGCTACAACTTAACTGTAAATTATTCTAGGTGGCCTATGTTCTAGTTCTGAACTGATGTTCTAGTTCAATAATCAGTACTTTTATTTCAACAGTCACATTCTGTCTTAGGGCAGTACACAGGAGAAGCATGCAAGAGTAGCACATGGTCAATGACTGAACCTGTTCAGCAGGACATGTCCCATGTTGGACTGAATTCATTGGACATTTCATCAGAAAGGTTGCTTGCATCACAAACAAACAGCCCCTGGACATTTTGTATTGAATCCACATGTTATAATCTTACCACAACTTTTACAAATCAAAAGCAAAAATCCATTTAGATTGATTGCAATGTGGATGTGAGACTTCCTGTCTGTGGCAGCAATATGTTTAATTTTGTAACTGATTATCTAGAATAACAGGTATGCAACATAAACAAAGATGTATGTTAAGCAAGACACAACATGACCCAAATTTTGGTATTACTTCGACCAATCAAATAATTGGATTTATCACTTTCTTGGGCATTTCTTGGCGATGCCTTAAGGGAGTTTGGATACGGCTCCATATAGGACACATGCTGCTAAAGCAGGTATATTAGTGGTTTAGTGAAATGGTAAACTAAGCCCAATGTGTGTATTGAAGGTGCACTCTGGTCACATGATCACCCCATTGAAATTGCCAAGCACCTCCAAAAATGTTGTAATACTTTATTAATGCTATAATACTTTGGGGTGATTTTATATGGGCTATCAGGGGTCTGGTGCTTTTCTAACCAGGTCACATGAAAATCCCTGGAAACACACACAGGCCACTTTGTAGGCCTACATAAACCCTTTGTTTATGTAGGCCATTGAACCCTTTGTTACTTTGTCTTTCCATAACCACAAAGGAGCTTTATTTCCGACACCAACAGCCAATGAAATCATAGGACAATGCATTGCTTTAGTCATCCGCTGGTAAACTGACGCTATTTACATAAGACTGACAAAGAGCATGGCCTACGGGAAGCCTGCGGGAACTCCAGAATATCCTCACACTACACTAGGGGTCAACATTGACGTGAGGGAGAAATCAACAACCAATCTAAAGTCATGCTAAAATAACTTCTAGTCAATGAGGGGATTGCATTATAACGTGGCTCGAATAGCAATGATTGCAAAATACCATGAAATGTTGCAAAAAGTACAGAACGTGCTATGATTTATAAATAGATAATCCGATATGGATGGAGATACCCTCAAATTAAAGCAGACAGCTTGCACTTTAATAAAATTATATTATATATATATATATATATATATATATATATATATATATATATATATATATATATAAATACTAAATAATTAAGGTGATGATTGCTTTTGATACAATTTCATAATGGTTTTACTGTAAATTGTAAACATAAACTATTTTATGGAACGGATATGTCCTATGTGTCTAAACGATGCAAATTATACTGCCTTGTTGACAATGTGAGAAATACAGATTAGCCTAATGTTTAATCTTTCTGGTTTTGCCTGTTCATGTGACATTACTTGGTTCAGTGTTGATTAGCCTAATTGACTTACACTGTATTTGCTTTTGACTGATGGTTGGGGCCCAGTGTATTTCAGTGTTGAAATGTGTAGTACTATATTTGAGCCAGATAGTGTCAGAATTATGCACAAAGAACATCTAAGGGATGATGCGTCAGTATGGCCCAATACCAAATCCACTCATGAAGGGGCATTCACAGGATAAGTGAAAGAGCATATGATCAGGCTGAGGACTGTGAGGTATGAGGGAAGCGAGTGTGTAAAATGCGAGGCAAAAGTAATAAAACAAAACAGAGAAAAAACTTTAGTTCTCTTTTAATAAAACTGTGAGGTGCAGGTGAAAACCAGGAACTAATATAGACATAATAACTAACTCAAAACTGGTGTGTGTGCATGTGACAGGTGCACTGCTGTCATTTGCTCTAGCTGGCAGTTAGAACACAGACGAGGTGGAGTGGCGGAGAGGGACAGAGCACGCATTGTCACGCGGAGCAGTCGTCACAATACCCCCCCCCACACACACACAGGCGCGGCTCCAGACGATGTCACCCGCCGACAACCCAGGCAACAACCCAGCTTGGATTGCTGGCTGATCCAAGCGGCGGGCATGGAACTCGGCCATCAGGGAGGGAATCGCAGATTTCCACCACCCAAATCCAGCTCCGTTCCTCTGGACCATATCCCACCAAGTCCTCCAGGTACTAGACCCGGCCTGCCATAGCTGGGAGTCCAGAATGGCCTCCACCCTGGACGCTGGACCTCCAGCTACCTCCACTGGCGGCAGAGGCGCCACTGCAGGACCAGACCTTTGCAGCCAACCAGGAACCAGAGGAGAGAGACATGGAAAGAGGGAGAGATGTTAGTATATGGTGGTGTAAGCTGGAGTTCATACGTGATGTTGTTTACTTTCTGGAGGACCTTGAACGGCCCCACATCCCGGGGACCCAGCTTATGACAGGGCAGATGGAGTGGGAGGTTCCTCATGGATAACCACGCCTTGTCCCCCAGACAGAACTCAGGACCGTTGCTCCACCGCCGATCCGCCTGCTCTTTCTGCAGGCAGACATGGGAAGCAGACCAGATGTTGTCAGACTGACCACAACCCCCAGCCTGGACATGAAGGCTTTCCATACACAGGACGTGAACTGGGGTCCACTGATGGAGGCTATGTCCTCCGGAAGTCTATACAGCCGGAAGACCTGCTGAAACAGCATCTCAGCGAACTGGAGGGCAGAGAAGGCCGGGGAGAGGAATGGATTGATTCTTTGAAAATCGATCCAATACGATGGTAATGGTGGTGTTCCCCTCTGATCATGGCAGGTCTGTGATGAAGTCCACAGATAGGTGGGACCAGGGTCGCTGAGGTACTGGTAGGGAGTTTACCCACTGGAGCCGTTTGCGGTACCTTTGACTGTGCGCACACTATGCAGGAAAGGACGTAGTGCTGCACAGTCTTTTCCATGCAAGGCCACCAGTACTTCTCCTGGAGCACCTCCGAGGTCCAGATGATGCCTGGATGCCCGGTCACTGGTGTAGTGTGTGTGCCCAGGTCACCAACCGGCCCCACACTCTCTTGGGCACGTAGGTCTTGTCCGGGGGGCATGTAGGAGGAGCGGGATCCTGTTTCCCCCGCCCGCTGAATGTCTGCGTAAATATCCCAGGAGACAGGACCCACAATACACGAAGCGGGCAAGATGGGCGTGTCCTTCCCTAGTTCTGCCCCCCGGTCATGTAGGCAGGAGAGTGCATCCGTCCTGACATTCTTTGTACCTGGGCAGTATGTCAGGGTGAACTGGAAGCGCTTGAAGTACAGGATTCTGGAGTTCTGGTGGTCCATCAGGACTATGAACGGCTTCCGGGAGACCTCGAGTGTCTCCATGCCTCCAGTGCCAAGTTCACCGCCAGTAGCTCACGGTCACCCACAACGTAGTTCCTTTCCGCAGAAGTCAGATTGCTGAAAAGGTACGCACAGGGGTGGAATCTGGGAGAAGTACCATGCTGCTGGGAGAGGACCAGGGGCAGGGCCCCCCCCCGACCTCAACAAGGGCCTGAGTAGGTGGATTCGGGGGATGAAGCAGGGGAGAGGTGATGAATCTGCCCTTCAGGTCGAGCTTGGCTTTCTCTGTCTCCGGGGTCCAATGGAGGCGCTGTGGTTCGCCTTTCAGTGACTATGTAAGTGGCATGGTGATGGTGCTGAATCCCCTGATGAACAGCAGTAGAAGTTGACAAATCCAAAGGCCTGTAGTTCCTTGATGGTATTTGGGACTGGCCATGACCTCACCGCCTCCACCTTCAGCTCCTCCATCTGGACACCCCCTGGAGCAATACAGTACCCCAGGAACGAGACAGTGGGCTGGTGGAATGAGCACTTCTCGCCTTTCACATACAGCTGGTGATCGAGTAGGCATTGTAGGACAGCACGGATGTGGGCCACATGCACCGGGTATGTTGGGGAGTGCACCAGCATGTTGTTGACGTAAACTACCACATACCTACCCAACATATCCCGGAACACCTCGTTGAGGAAGGACTGAACACAGCAGGGACATTGGCCAGCCCGTATGGCATGACCAAATACTGATAGTGGCCTGACACCTTCCACTCATCTCCCTCCCGGATCCGCACCAGGTTGGAGGCACTCCAGAGGTCGAGTTTAGTGAAGAAGCGCGCCCCACTCAGCTGCTCGATGGCCGACGGGACAAAGGGCATCGGGTACCTATACTTGATGGTGATGTTGTTCAGCCCCCGGCAGTTAACACAGGGCCGAAGAAGAAGCTCGCTGAAGCAGGAGAGGTGGAGTGATGGATGTGTCCCTGCTCCAGCGTTTCCTTGATGTACATCTCCATGGCGTCATTTTCGGCCACCGAGAGGGGGTAGATCCTGCTTCGGGGGGCGAGGCTTCTGATATGAGGTCAATTGCGCAGTCCCAGGTGAGGAGGGAGACACCTGGCCTTCTCACTGGAAAACACCACGCTTAAGTCTATGTACTCCAGCAGGATGTTGGCTGAGAGGGGGCCCTCCAGGCTCTCCATCGACGTAGCACCACACATGATGGTCAAGCAGGTCTTTCCGACACTCCGGGGACCATCCCACCCCATCTTCCACTTGCTCCAGGCGATGTTGGGGTTGTGTTTCTGGAGCCACGGAAGCTCCAGGATGATGTGCTGTATGGACAACATCATCACCATTAATTCCAGTCTCTCAATGGCAGGTGTTGATGGTAAGTGTGAGTGGGCAGGTCACGTGGGTAATGGAACCGGACCCCACGGGACAGCCATCTAAAGCCTGGATGGGCATGGAGGACTTCAAATGGCGAAACTGAACCCCACGAGCAGATATCAGGGTATGGTCGATGAAGCTCCCTGCAGCTCCGGAGTAAATCAGGGCTGGGAATGTATGGGGAAAGCCACCAGACAACACCACTGAGCAACAGAAAGGCCCTCCTATATTATGTAAGCGCAAGGCACCTACTGTGCCAAGTAGCACTGCCCAGGCTACTCACCTCCTTCCTACTCCGTGCCTGGGCTGAGGCACACCCCTTCCGGAAGTGCCCCTTCTCACTGCAGAACAGGCACAGTCCCTGATTCCTCCATCGCTCTCACTCCTCTGTGGTGAGCCTCGTAATCCCCAGCTCTATGGACTCAGGTTCCGGCTCAATCTGAGAGGGAGAGGGATGGGCGCGATTCGCCAAACAGTCAGGGTCCTGAAGCTGCCCATCGATGGCAGTGGATTGGGCGATGTAGACGTCCAGCGGCATGGAAGTGCTTACGCACGCCAGTTCCAACTAAACCTCAGTTTGCAGTCCCCTGCAAAAATTGGTCCATAGAGACCCCGCCACCCGCCTGGACCCCGCCATCATCCGGAAAGACAGCTCATACTTTGAGCCCATGCCTGTTTCCTGCCTAGGGCACAGAAGCCACTCGACCCATTCCGCCCCTCTGCAGGATGGCCAAACACGGCTTGAAAGTCAAGAGGGCTGCATAATATTGCACAATATAAGATTTCAAAAAATGTATTTACTACTTCGGGTCTGCTGTGGTTGTGCTATGTCTTTTCCTATTTCTCTTTTCCTATTCCTGATATTAGTACATAAAAACTCAGTTCATTCAAAAGAGCTTCCAAAATCTTTACCAGGACAGAACATTTGGAGATGGGCCTGTAATTATTTAAGACTGTTGGGTCACCCCATTTCAACAGGGGAAGAACAAAAGCAGAGAGGAATTTCATTAGTGTCCAGGGAGGGATTAAAAAGATATGTCAAAGGTGATGCGATAAAATCATCAGCTAGCTTAAGACTCCATGTTATCAGGACTTTGCCGATTTCTTGGTGTCTAAAAGTTTAAGGGCTTTTTGCACTTTTAAGGTAGTGAACAGAATAAATCTAAAGGTCAGACTAAACGTTACATGACCATCAGAACAAACATTCAGGCAATTCTTTGACTCTCGAGTTTGACTCTCTAATGTTGAGAGAGTCAAACAAGGAACCAGAGGCAATGAAATGCTCAATAAATAGCCTTATATTTTATGAGTCCTTAACAATGCATGGAGGAAGCTCTATGCCATTTTTATTTCCAGCTAAGGATTTAATAGTCTTCCAAAATGTTAATGGCTTGTTTAGATTGTTTGAAGTTTCGGTAAGGAAATGGTCAGCTTTGGCTTTTCTAATTGCAACTGTGCATACATTGCACAGTTGCCTGAAAAGCAGCCAGCCTGAATCAAGACTTGTTCTCCAGGCTTTTGCCTAAGCCTCATTGCCTTCGTGAAGTGAGTTAGCTAAATCTGGAGTGAACCATGCATTGTTTCAGCTTTTAAATATGTACTTTCTGAAGAGAACATGCTACAAGGAAAAGGTTGTTAACTAACTGTATAAATGGTTGCTTTCAATGTCTTTCTGAGCAGAGAGACACACCCAAGGTAAGAATCGTATAATAGCTCTATCGTGCCCTCTAATAGGATTGTAGCAAGTTTATTGTACTATAAAAAAACTGGAAGAATCTTTAAAATTTAAATGGAAAATATTTATTTAAGGCAGCATAAACATTATAAAAATATGACAAATGCACTAAAAATATAAAATGGCCTTAACATTATAGCTTCTAGCATCTGCAAGACAATAATTTACAATACAATTTTCTGAAAATGAAAACAGTAATACAAAAGACAAAATTCTCATACAAAAAAATAACTTTATGCTTTAGTAAAATGAAGGCTTAAGACATTGAACACAGAATAATCAGCTGTTCTGGTGTATATAATACAGGCTTTCATTCAGTGTGAAAGGTAACGAACTGAACATTTTGACATGGGTCTCTTCCACATATGGCAACTTTCACTTGCTTATCACGCTTTCTGATTAGAAACTGTCCCGGAGACTATGTACAATGCAAAGAGAGGAAGCCACTTGACACTATTGAGATGTATCCGAGTAGATCTTATGTTGACTGGAGATTAAAACGTATATTTAGAAAGCAATGATCCCCAGCTGGTGGTAAGCACACGCCTGGCGTGTATCTTACTTGAGTGTATGTGTCATATCATATGTAAGCGCATAGATCTTACAGTATATCAGGCGTGTGTATGTATCATTTAACTCAGTATTTGTCACATTTTGTATCTTTGTGTCTCCGTTTCCATCTGTATTTGTCTATCTCTGATCTATGCGTTTGTGCCTGTTTGTATGTGTTTGTGTAATGTTGTGTATGTGTGTCATCTACAGTATGTGTGTTTTCAGGCGTTGAGGGTGTAGTCCTGCTTGTAGCAGCAGGGTCTGCAGACAGCTGTCACCAGCCCGTTGATGACCTGCATGACACAGATGATGAACTCCAGCCCACTGAGACCAAGCTGGATGGAGAGCAGAGTCACATTCCACTCTACGATGTTGACAGGCTGCAGGCATTGCAACCACAACTGCTTGTCCAACAGGTATCTGTGTGTAAACATAGAGTGGGAAATTAAAGTTGCATATAATGTATTTATTACATGTTTGTTAAATGTTAAATATTAAGATGCTGTGACTCCTGTGAGATAACTTTATTTCATAACATATACAAATACCAGATCTTCATTCATTTTCAGGACTGCATTTTTTTATTCTAAAACCTAGTTTTCCACACCTCAACCCAAACCTAGATTTGTGAGGCCATACCACCAACATTTGCCATGACTGGCCTGGTCTCAGTGGCTACCCTAAACCTAACACTAAACTCAACTTAACATTTATGCCTCACATAAACATAACACTTACTGTCCAAATCGGAATTCTGACTCAAACAATAATTTAACCCCAAGTCAAATAAAGCATTTGTTAAAGTGGGGATCTGCCAAACGTCCTACATTTTCTCTTGTGAATGTTGAGACAGATAAAAGGAACCTAAATAGATAGACTGCTTCTAGAAAATATCAAAATGTCTGTGAGAAGAGGGTGAAACTAACCTTCCTCCATCATTGGCAAAGGGATAGGTCCATCCCATAGAAGTGAAGCACTGAGGTCCCTCCAACATGGCCATGGCTGAGATGATGAAACAGTATCCTGAGCCAGCCAGTCCCACTAGAGCTGCCATGACTGACCCACACATCTAGAATACACAATGTATATTAGTATTCCATGTTTGTCAAAATTATTCACCACTTTTGGATTTTTCACTGTTTCCACATTGTGTTACAACATGAAATCCAAATTAATTGAATCAGTTTAATCAGAGTTTTTGCCACAAAAAGTCCATAATGTCACTGCAAAATATACAATCTACAAAGTATTCTGAATAAATTACAAAGATAAAACAGAAAATAATGAATTTCATAAGTATTCACCACCTCTGGTAAAATATGCCTGAATGACCAGTGGTGCAAGATTCTCTTTAGAAGACACATAATTAGTTAAATGCAGTCCATCTATGTGCACTTAAGGCTTTTCACATACTTTCATGTTACATACACCTGCGTCTGGGATGTCCAACAGTTGCTATGTACAATTCCTAACAAAAACTACATCATGAAGACGAAGAAACAGTCAAAGCAAATCTGGAATAAAGTTCTTCAAAAGAACCAATCAGGGCAAGGATATAAAACATTGCCAAGGCATTGAATATCCCCCGGAGCACAGTAAATTCCATTATTAAGAAATAGAGTGAAATGGCACTGTGACTCTGTCTAGAACATAGTATCCAGGCAACACGACCCTAGTCGGGAAGGCCACCATGAGGCCTAGGTTAACTCTAAAGGAGTTTCAGTCTTCCATGCCTGAGCTGGGAGACACTGTGCATACTGCAACAATAGCCAGGGTGCTTTACAAAATTGTCCTTCATAAGAGAGTGGCAAAATAAGTAGAATTGTTAAAAATATCTTGGCTAGAGTTCACCAGGAATCAGGTGAGGGAGACTCTGAAATCAAGTTAAAAAAGATGCTATGGTCTAATGAGACCAAAATAAAGCCATGTTCGGCACAAGCCAAACACCGCTCTTCATCAGAATACCATCCCTAATATGAAGCATCATAGTAGCAACATTAGCTTGCAAAAATTGATTCAGCAAAATACAGACAAATCCGGGAAGAAAACCTGCTGAGGTCTACAAGTGTCCAGGGATTTGGGACAAGATTCAATCCAATTCAATATGTGTGGAAAGAGTAGAGAATTGCTCTTCATCAAAGATCCCCATTCAACTTGATGGAAAACATTGCTGTGTCCAGATGTTCAAATCTCAAGACCTATCCAATTACACTCACAGCTGTATCTGCTGCTATCTGCTAACATTTTTTTGGAAAATAAATTGGACTTTATTTTTCAATTTGACATTATGGATTTTCTTATTGGACCATGGCCATGGTCCTCAGTCGGAAAAGGGTGGCTTGCCCACTTCAGGTTGGTGGAGAGTGGCTGCCTCAAGTGGAGGAGTTTAAGTATGTAGGGGTCTTGTTCACGAGTGAAGGAAGGATGGAACGGGAGATTGACAGACGGATCGGTGCAGCTTCTGCAGTAATGCGGTCGATGTATCGGTCTGTCGTGGTGAAGAAAGAGCTGAGCCTCAAGGCGAAGCTCTCGATTTACCGGTCAATCTACGTTCCTACTCTCACCTATGGTCATGAGCTTTGTGTCATGACCGAAAGGACAAGATCCCGGATACAGGCGGCCGAAATGATCTTTCTCCGCAGGGTGGCTGGGCGATCCCTTAGAGATAGGGTGAGAAGCTCGGTCACCCAGGAGGAGCTCAGAGTAGAGCCGCTGCTCCTCCACATCGAGAGGGGTCAGCTGAGGTGGCTTGGGCATCTGTTTCGGATGCCTCCGGAACGCCTTCCTGGGAAGGTGTTCTGGGGCCGTCCCCCCGGGAGGAGACCCCAGGGGAAGACCTAGGACACGCTGGAGGGACTATGTCTCCCGGCTGGCCTGGGAACGCCTCTGTGTCCCCCCGGAAGAGCTAGAGTAAGTGTCTGGGGAGAGGGAAGTCTGGGCATCCCTGCTTAGACTGCTGCCCCCGCGACCCGGCCCCGGATAAGCGGAAGATGATGGATGGATGGATTTTTTTATTGATCAGTGGGAAAAACTCTTAATTAAATCACATTTCATTTAATTTTGTATCACAATAAAATGTGGAAAAATCCAGGGTGGATACTTTTGAGAGACACTGTAAATATACACATACTGTATATTAGTATATACTGTAAATACATACATCAAAAATAAACATATTGTACGTTACTATATACTGTCAATACATGCATCTATAATACACATTGTGTACATAATTGAATACTGTAAATATATACATCTATAATACTTCAAAACACTGTATATTAGTATACTTTAAATAATGAAACACAGACATAAGGTCTTTATCTCTGTTACGCATACAGGTGCCCAGTATGTGCGTTTGTGTTTTCTTTTCCCCTCCTGCCGTTTCCCCAGGTGTCCCTTATGTTCATGATTCTGCTCGTTGGTGTTTCCCACCTAGCTGCTGAGGTGGACCAATCAGTGGACACCCCTCCTAATTGCACCACCTGTTCCTTTTTCCATGACCCAATCGTATCACACATCCCTGGTTTAAAAACCCGGTCAGTTGGTTTTCCCAGAGAGACTCTTTTGCTTTATCCCACACAAGTAGACAGAGACGCTTATGCTTTATCCCACACAAGTAGACAGAGACTCTTTTGCTTTCCCCCACATGGACAGAGACACTCTTGAGATACACACCATTTTTGATAGACAGACACTTTGTTAATTCATACATCACTTAGTTTAGCACATACATCTCACTTTGTCCTGTTTCATGTGAGTATGTATTGCTGTGGTGTTTTGTTTGGTGTTGTCTAGTGAATTGTTTGCTGTTTAGTCTTTGTTCAACCTGTGTATTGTTTGTCCTTGTGTCCCTGGGAACGTTTAATTTTTTAAATTTTTTTGCAAGTCACCTTTGGGCATACACAACCTGTAGGAAAACTTTGTCTAAAAACAATAGTTAGAACTGAGTGGACCACCCATGGTATTTTTGTATTGGTTAGTTGTCAGCTAAGCGGTTCTTGAGGCAGGCAAGTTCAGTTTCGGGGTGTTTGGACTGTATTATTTAATTTCTTGGGTCCAGCTCAGCCCCCTTTCCCTAACCCCTTTATCGTGTTTATAATAAACGTTTTATGTTTGACGGTAGCTTTTGTTGTCTGTGTTGTTTGTTCTCACTGTTCATTTACACTACACTCATTTGCATGAGTTTTTTGTTACGGGTCTCTGTACCACCCTAGACCCTAGACTATCCACCCTAGACTGCTAGAGCCACAGGGTTCGTAACATAACGTGGGGGCTCGTCCGGGATCTCTCATTGATACCCATGACCCTCATGCACCTTGGTTTAAGTGTCTAGTTCAGGGTTAAACTGTGCAGCTGTGATTGTGTGATAGGCTGGTGTAGTGTTCGGTATATGTTGGCTCGTGTTGCTGGCTTACGATGGCTACTTTTGATTTGGATGCCTTTTTGGCTAACCCCATGTGGGAGGAATTTGATAGATGCCATGGAGTGGATCTACATGCTCTGGCTGACCATTTTTCTTTACCCATACCGAAGAGTTTAGTTAAAGCGGAGGTCAGAACTAGTGTTCGTAACAATCTCACACACACATCCAAGCGCACACACATACACACACCCTTAAACACATGTTTCAGGCTGGTCCATTCCACCCTGAGCAGTGTCCTGATGGGAGTAGTGTGTGGGTGTTTGTGGAGATGTATTGGGTTGGCTGATCACTGTTACAGACCAGCTTCTACACGGCTCCTCTCCCTGGCTCAGATGCTGTGGATTCCCTGAAAGTGATGCCAGCCACCTCCCTCTTATTACTGTACCCCCAATCAGTACCACGGCACAATGGCTCCTTTGTGTGATTTACTCTAGAAGCATTAGCTTAGCATGTTTTTGGGTAGGCCTTTATACCACGTGTACAGGATCACCTAAATAACAACCCTAATTACATCCACTAACCACTTTCCTTTTAAATCAATTCTCCTAAAACAGAGAGAATCTATGACTGAAGTGACAACCAAAGCAACAGCATAAAGGAAAAAACAATCAGGACTTACCATGAAGCTTTCATTCCAACAGCACCCTGTACATTTCCCTAGGCTGATGAACACTCCAGCAGGTAGGAACATCTACAGAGACACAACAAGGTGCTCTCAGGGTCAGCCTTTTAGTAAGATATTTCTTAAAGTAAGATACACAAACCCACATCCACACATGTAGTCAGAGCCAGCAGTAATGAAGACAGCTGGGACTCTTAACAATCAACGACTGTCAGTGACTAACATAGAAACAGTGCTAATGTTGCTGAATTTGACCACTTTATCTATTCTAACACTAAGCTGAGGCTACTGAGTTCCAGATACATTTCAGATATATTTGAATACGTTTTATGAATATTTTATATTGTTTCCATTTCTGGAAATTGTTCTTGCCTAAGAAAAGTGTAGCACATCAAAGAAAGACCAGGCAATGGTTTTGCTTTTTGTCCTACTATTATATCTTTACAGTAAGAAAGGAGGGAAGCCCTCATGGTTTAAAAGTTAGAATACAGATCACACATTCAAACTGCCTTCTTTAAAAAAAAAGCATATGATAAATGCCTCAGACACATGTTCAGTTATGTTTGCACCTGTTAAATACAAGCACCTGTTATTCTCAGAAATGAACTACATGATCAAGAGATAAAACAAATGACATTGAATTTTGATTCCACATACACAGCTTTTACATTTGGCCAATAAACCATTAAGTCAATAATAGCACACAGCAACATCTGTAGTAAAAACAAGTGACATAAAGCTGGCTACTCACCAACACGCCTCCCCCTCCAATTCCCATCATGTACCAGACCAGCTTGGACAGTCTCTCTGGTGGAAACTGTCCTCCAGGGAAGAACATCAGAACATTGGCCACTATACAGCACACAGCCAGAGGTAGGAGGGCGAAGCCCAATGACCGCGCAAAACCCATGGAGCACATTGTCCCAACAACACAGGACAAGGAGTGGTACAACAGAGAAGAGTGGAGCACAATCACCGAGCGGAGTAGCCAGCAGACTGAGGAGTGGAAGAATGGAAAGTGAGGGGTGGAGGATCTGTGAACAGACAAATGGAGTGGAAGAATGGAGAGAGAGAGAAAGAAAGAGAGAGAGAGGTCTGTGGTCTGTTCACAGCTGTAATCCAGGAAGGAAACTGAAAGATTTCCCTAGTGTATAGAGTTTTAGCTGAACCCTCCACCTCCTCCTGCCTGTCACACTGAGGCTAATGACGCAGCTAGCTCCATTTTAGGGCGAGGGTCTAAGTGGACAGGACGCCATAGGAAGAGATGGTTGAGAGTCTTGAGCCCTAACAAATCCCTTAGGGCTGCAGGCATTGAGCCAGGAAAACTATTAAAAACTCCTTAGGAACCGAGAGAAGGAGTATTGGGGAGGGGGTAGAGAGGGGGCAAGTAAAAGAGACTGACAGGGACACAGAGTGAGAGAGAGTGTAGGCACCCTCCTCAATCTGAGAGGAAGTGGCAGTTGAGCTGGGCAGCTGGGCCTCAGTCTGCATTCAAAACCTGCTACTTTACTAAAGAAAAAAGGCTCTTTCCATGCTTAGTATAAAACTGCACTCAATAATCACCTTTCTTTGGGAACTTACTTTGCTGCCCTGGGCTGTAAATACCATGAAAAACTTAAAACAAAAATTCTGACAATTACAAAGAATCCACTACCAATCTAAGATTGTATAAGGTGTTATATAAATTGTGACAACAAAACACATTGGGTAGAAGAACTACATTTTGGGAAAATCTCATTTTTATTGTTAAATAGCCTTCCTGAAAAATGCTATATTAAAAATACTATACTAGCCCATTATTTACAGACCTAGAGCAACACCTGAAACATAATTCTGAATCAAAACCTAATCTTGATTACCCCAATACAATGTACAAGTAATTATCAAAATAAAGAAAACATTATTAAAAATATGGGATACAAAGTATATTGAAATTCCACATGAGCGTGGAATTAACATCCCTTTTGAACGTTACAGTAAGTTTAGCTACTGTGGCTAGCGGAAGACATCTCAGAGACGCTGAACGAGATTGTCAGGGTATGATTGACTGGAGATTTTTCGATGAAGACGGGTGAATTTTCTGATGTTTGACGGTATCCATGGTGCTCTCAGTCATCAGATTTCAACACAACTGAACAATTATTGTAGATTCTGGACCGACAACAGCAAGGGGCCCAAGAATTTCCATCAACAAACACCAAATGATGGATGTCATTGTCACAAACGTCCAGTAGATTTCCAGACCCTTTTAGAATCAACACCAGGCACACATCTGTTCTGGTGGCTCCTGTAGGAGCTCTCTACTTGCTCTCTAGTGTTGTGTAGTGTTTGGGACGGCTTCTCTGCTTGGTTATCATATACTGCAATATGTATTTACGAGCTGAAAAGGATATCCTGATGGTGTACAATATTAAACTGGTTGTGTTTTAATCAGTGCCAGCTCTAGCATTTTGGGGGCACAAAGTAAAATGTGATTTAGGACCCCCTCTCCCCTAGCAGTTGGGCTCTCAAGAGGTTGGATCTCTAAGGTAGTGATTGGGGGCCCTAAGCAACCGCTTGGCACTTATGCCTAAAACCGGCCCTAATTGTAATGAGCCAGACAGGAATGTTTGAGAATCAATAGCTAGAAAGAACATCACGTTTTATGTAGTTGTGTGATCCAGGATTATACCAAGCAGCCCTAATCTGGCATAACGAAGGTTATCTGGATTTGCTTATGAGCCACAAATGCAATTAGTGAAAGCACAGTGTTTAGTGCAACCTTTTCTCCCACAGCAGTACAGTGTTTCATTCATTAATTTGCTGACCAACATCTTCCAGGAGATTTGAGAGCGTGTACCACATTCCCGTTGTAAGGCGATAAAATGGAGGACTAAGTCCAATCCACTGATTTAATGCCACAGGATTGAGAAGTTGTTGATGTTTTGGAAGATGGAAACATTGTAGCAATTTTTTTTTTAAAAGAGACTCGACAATTGTTCGTATAACAGTTGATTATTTCAGTTTTCTTACGTGGATCCACAGGATCAATCGTTTTCACAAAACTGAGTATAAGTACAGAGACCAACAGGGTAGTGTCATAACAATTGTTCTGATCATACATTATTGCTTTCACCTCTTTATACCCCTCCTTGTCAGCTCCAAATATATTATCTCTTATGCTATAAGATACATACAAGTTGTCATACTAATAAGGAAAACAAGATAAAATCCTACTTTGTCATGGCAACCATAGTTCTAGGCAAGGGCGAAATTGTCAATCACACATTGGGGGGGACAGCTGTGGGACTTTTTGTGTTGGCGCATGCACACAAATTGTCCTTCTTTGAATATTGGGGGGGACGTGTCCCCCTGTCCCCCCATAGCTCATTAAGCTCATTTCGGCCACCTGTATCCGGGATCTTGTCCTTTCGGTCATGACCCAAAGCTCATGACCATAGCTGAGAGTAGGAACGTAGATTGACCGGTAAATCGAGAGCTTCACCTTGCGGCTCAGCTCTTTCTTCACCACGACTAAACAAGTAATTAATTTATTAAAAGAATACATTCATTACATATTAAACACATTTTAAGGTCAAGGAGGTCACAGTTACTTTAAATTAGTTACTTTAAAAACTTTGAATCTGAATCAGACTTTGACGAACAAGACAGTTGTTATGGTTATACAAATTACATCTGGCTCTTCTGCTATTGGGGAGGGTACATCACCTTTCTGGCATCCATTATTGTAGTCCTGTGGTTCACCACACTGGGCCAGGGCCCCCTCTGGGTTTGATGCATACTATCGGGGCAACTCCAGGTTGACTGAATATTTTACCTAAGCATGGACTTAGTATATACTGGTGTAGTCAGTATATATGGGCATCAGTAAATGAGTCAGTAGGTTTCAGATCTCTAAGAATCAGTCATGTTAAACATCGGGATGTCTCAAACTAAGGCATGTCTCTCAGTTCTATGCTAAACAGATCTTTTGTGCAAAACAGGAAACTCAGAGCCAGTCGGCAGCTGATGCGCATGAGAAATACAAAAAAGGGCTATAACTACGATTAGAATGACTATACTAACCCCTTCAAAACCCACCCAACAATACTGACCCCATAATTCAACTATCCAGGAGAATGGTTCTATGATGTCATCACTGTGGGCCTGGTCGAAATTTAGTTGTATTATTTAATTAATTAGGTCAGAGACAGTGGAGTTCTAGTATTGTATAAATGTACAACATTCTTGTTCTTTCAAAGCACAGGTTCAACAGAGGTTCAACGAACAGAGGCCAACAGATAGTCTAAGGCTGCCTGTTCTGTAGTAAAAGCAAGCGGGTAGCTTCTAGCTCCTCAGAAATCTGATTACTGGGCCTAGCAGTCACATTAGCAAGATGTTCTATCTCCAAAGCTAAATCATGCACCTGATCCAAGGACTGCATCACACTGTACATGGGCAGTAGCATGCACATCGTTCAGGTGCCCCAGGTCTGCTTTTGAGTCAGCCAGGATAGGTGGCTACAATAAAGCACAGTTAGAGATTGGAACAAACAACCACCTGATGGCCTGGGCATATCTCCTGCAGCTCCGGTTTTTGAGCACCTTCAGCAGTAGAAAGAGTAGAGTTGAACACAGTTCCAATGATTAATATGGATGGGTTAATTATAGAGAATAAAATTCTAACTTCGTATCTCACGAGCACATGGGTTATCGTTACTTTACACTGAACAAAATTATAAATGCAACACTTGTTTTTGCCCCCATTTATCATGAGCTGAACTCAAAGATCTGAGCTCCGTGCCATGAAGTAGGAGGGCCGCCGGCTTGAACGTTGAACCAGAACTGTCTTAACTGTTCATGCTGAAGCCTATAAGCTTCACCTCTCCTTGTACAGAGATGCTCTTCATGCTGCCAGAACCTCTTTCATCTCCGACACCATCAAAACCTCCAACACAAACTCCTGGACATCTCCACTATCAACAAACTCCTCCTACAACGCAGTGAGCCCTCCACACCATCCACTGTGCTCGCAAACTCTTTTCTTCAGTTCTTTAAGGACAGGATTACTCACATTAATGCTTCCTTGGCTAAGCCATCTCCCCCAGTTCCTTCTTCCACTGTCAACCACCTACCCTCTCCTGTTATACAAACCCTCCTGAGCACCTTCACCCTAGTCGACTCACCATTTATCACAAAACGTACTTTATCTTCAAAAACAACTACCTGCTCCCTGGATCCCCTTCCTGACACTCTCATTAAGGCATGCCTTCCTGCTCTCTGTCCTTACATCACTCAAATAGTAAATCTTTCTCTCTCCCATGGCATCGTCCCCTCCAGTTTTAAACATGCTGTTGTCACACCCATCCTAAAGAAACAAATGTCAATAACTTCCGGCCCATCTCCAACCTCCCCTTCCTTGTGAAAACCCTGGAAAGGACTGTTGCCATCCAACTTCAATGCCACCTCCTCAATATCTGTCTGTTTGAGCCTTTTCAATCTGGCTTCCGACCACTTCACAGTACTGAAACTGCCCTCCTCAAAGCTGTTAATGACCTTCTGGTCTCTGCTGATGCTGGTGCCCTCAACATCCTTATCCTGCTTGACTTGAGTGCTGCCTTTGACACAGTCAATCACCAGATCCTCCTCACCAGATTCAAAGCCTTGGGTGTTGAGGGAGCTGCACTTTCCTGGCTACGCTCACACCTCACCAACCATACTCACATCATTTCGGTCCATGATCTTAATTCTGACTCAGCTATGGTCACACAGGGTGTCCCCAAGGGTTCGGTTCTTGGGCCCCTGCTCTATATCATCTACATCCACCCCCTTGGTCAGATCCTCCGTCTCCTTAAACTGGACTTCCACTGCTCTGCCGATGACACTCAGATCTACCTCAGCACTAAATCCCTCACCAACCCTCCTCTGTCTCATATTGAAACTTGGCAACAATAAAAACCTGTCTGCAGCAGAACTTCCACAAGCTTAACGGTGACAAAACTGAAGTTCTACTACTTGGTACAAAATCCACACTAACCAAAGCCGGGACCTTCACCCTCACTATTGATGACTCTGTTGTATCTCCTTCCCCTCATGCACGCAACCTCTGTGTCATACTGGACTCCTCACTCAGCTTCCAGGAACACATAAAACAGTCAAATCCTAATTCTTTCACCTTCGCAATATTGCCAAATTACAGTCTTCCCTGTCCCGCACTGCTACTGAAAGCCTAATACATGCATTAATTTCTGCCTGTTTTGACTATTGTAATTCTCTCATTTCTGGCATTAACACTTCATCTCTCC
The DNA here is from genome assembly GCF_011004845.1 of Esox lucius. Taxonomy (NCBI): domain Eukaryota; kingdom Metazoa; phylum Chordata; class Actinopteri; order Esociformes; family Esocidae; genus Esox; species Esox lucius. The sequence goes on along the minus strand of NC_047576.1, from coordinate 33,811,658 downwards.
ATAAACTACAACAAGTTCAAAATTCAGCTGCACGACTTCTTACACACCAAATCCTGGCAGCACATCACCCACATCCTACAAGAACTCCACTGGCTCCCAATCTCTAAATGCATTGCCTTCCACCAGCTTGCTCCACCCTATCTCTCCGAACTTATTCCCCAATACTATTCCTCCAGGTCACTCTGCTCTGCCACTGCTGGCCTCTTTATCATCCCTCGATCCAAGCTGCGGAGGTTTGGAGACAGGGCTTTTTCACAGGCTGCTCCAAGACTTAGGGATGCCCTTCCACAATTCATCAGTGACTCTAAATCTGTTGCCATCTTCATCCACCACCTCAAGTCTCATCTGTTCAAACAAGCTTATCCCTAGCTCCAGCCCTGTGTTGTTTGACCCCTTTTTGTTTTTGCATAGAGTTGATCAGGTTGTTGATTGTGACCTGTGGAATGTTGGTCCACTCCTCTTCAATGGCTGTGCGAAGTTGCTGGATATTGGCAGGACCTGGAACACGCTGTCGTATACGCCGATCCAGAGCATCCCAAACATGCTCAATGGGTGACATGTCCGGTGAGTATGCTGGCCATGCAAGAACTGGGATGTTTTCTGCTTCCAGGAATTGTGTACAGATCCTTGCAACATGGGGCTGTGCCTTATCATAATGCAACATGAGGTGATTGTCGTGGATGAATGGCACAACAATGGGCCTCAGGATCTCGTCACGGTATCTCTGTGCCATCAAAATGCCATCACTTAAATGCACCTGTGTTCGTTGTCCATTACACACGCCTGCCCATACCATATCCACACTGCCACCACGGGCCACTCGATCCACAACGTTGACATCAGCACACCGCTCACCCACACGACACCATACACGCTGTCTGCCATCTGCCCTGTACAGTGAAACCTGGGATTCATCTGTGAAGAGAACACCTCTCCATAGTGTCAGATGCCATTGAAGGTGAGCATTTGCCCACTCAAGACGGTTACGATGATGAACTGCAGTCAGGTTGAGACCCAGATGAGGACAACAAGCATGCAAATTAGCTTCCCTGAGATGGTTTCTGACAAATTTTGCAGAAATTCTTTGGTTCTGCAAACCGATTGTTGCAGCAGCTGTCCGGGTGGCTGGTCTCAGACGATCTTGGAGGTGAAGATGCTGGATGTAGAGGTCCTGGGCTGGTGTGGTTACATGTGGTCTGCGGTTGTGAGGCCGGTTGGATGTACTGCCAAATTATCTGAAACGCCTTTTGACATGTCTTACGGTAGAGAAAATAACATTAAACTGTGCAATAATCATGCTGTCTAATCAGCATCTTGATATGCCACACCTGTGAGGTGGATGGATTATCTCGGCAAAGGAGAAGTGCTCACTAACACAGATTTAGACAGATTTGTGAACAATATTTGAGAGAAATATGCGTTTTGTGTACATAGAGAAAGTCTTAGATCTTTGAGTTTAGCTCATGATAAATGCAAAAATGAAGGTTTTGCATTTATCATTTTGTTCAGTGTATATGTATGTATGTTTTAGACTAGGCCTGAAATTGCTTTAGACTGTTCATGTATGCAACATATGGAAGAAGACCTAGGTCAGCATGCCCTGTTCCTAGAAGTGATTATGGCTGCAACCGAATGCGCCAGGCCTCAAATCTTATCTATGAGCCAACTACAGATGGCTCCAAGGAGAAGTTGCCTGTGTCTCCTCTGTATCCTTTCATTTGGACAGGACAGAGACTAGGGGTAGCTCAGATCAGGAGGTCTGTTAACTCTGACCTAGAACTATGGTTGCCATGACAATGTAGGGTTCCATCTTGTTTTCCGATTAGTGATGACTTGTTTTTGTATGTATCTTATAGCATAAGCGATAATATTTTTGGGGGCTGACAAGGAGGGGTATAAAGAGATGAAAGCAATAATGTATGAACAGAACAATTGTTGTGACACTGCTCTGTTGGTCTATGTACTTATACTATGTGAAAGTGATTGTTCCCGTGGATCCACGTAATTAAACTGAAACAATCAACTGTTATACGAATGACTGTCAAGTCTTTTTTCATAATAAATGGCTAACATTTTTCCATCTTCCACAATTTGGCAGCCCAGATGGGACTCATCTTCAATATCTTCAATATCTTCTTGACCACTGTGTTTGCTTTTCATATCTCTCTGGCTGACTGAACTACGTGCACAATAGAGGTAAGCGAAATATTCGCAATAGTTCATATCAGTCTGTTTTGAGAGTTGAATTGTTGGCACCAGAGTGGGAAGTGATGAATTCCAATTTATATATGCAGAATAAAAATTGATTATGGATGTTACTTGTTTTATTTTTATCTTGTCTTGTTGTTATGATGTTGTAAAACTTGTATTTACATAAAACTTAGAAAACCCTTTGATAAGAGGTTAAAAACAGAAAGACGATATCGAAACTAGGAAAAAGTTATCACTGACAGAGATAAAAAAACAATATATGCCAGTAGTTTAACCAATTTGAGGTTCTCAAAATCCTATTATATGTGAGAGAATATCTAATTAGATTCCCAAGAAGCTCAACATGTGAGGGAACCCGACTGGTTCTGACAGGTCTGCGTTTCCCGATACTCCAGAGAAATACTCATTGTTGGTCAAGGGTGTAGGATTTCAGAGGCGCATTACTCCCCTTGGTGGGTTGCTGTAGCGGTGGTCGACAGAGCCAAGGCTGGGCTGGTCCCAAATTAAGCCAAGGCTGGTCCCAAATTAAAATTAATTGGCTAATTAAAATGTTATATCCAAGAGACCCTATGTTGAGGATACCCAAGAACCACTAAAGCATTAAAGTGAGGGGCTGAAAGAAAATCTCTACGCTGTTAACAGATGTTTGAATGACTGGCATTGAATGGGTGTTTGAATGTGTGAGAGAAGCACGGATACACAGATAATTCTGTGTGCTCAGAAATAGTAATGATTGGGTTGTGTATCTTATTGCAATTATGAATTGCTTCTTTGTTTCTTTGATCTGTGTTCTGATGAAAGACAATAGCAACAGGCTTATGCCATAAATCCTCTAGTCAGACTATAAACAATTGAATATTACCCAATGACCCTTTGTTCAACTTATTTTCTTGTTATGACAAGGAAATAGCCTGACATTTTAACTAAAAAAATTGCTCCCTATTCTTCTTTGGCGCTTTCTAGTGTTTGTTTGAGGGAAGTCCGGCATAACCAGAGTTGGGGAGCAACGGATTACAAAAAAACAGTAACTGTAATCCATTATGTTACCAACTAAAATATTGTAATTGGATTACAGACACTTTTGAAGAAAAAAAAGATCACTTTTGTATTACTTCAATTGAAAACAATAGGTGCGCAAAAAGAATTAGGACACGCTGCATGCTTGTTTTTTATTACATTTTTAAAAACATTGTTATTCGAACCAAAACATGGATGAAAACATGGACGCGCATAAGCAATTTAGTAACTGATGTAGCACTAGAATTGGTAAAAACTGTGTGTATCTGTATTAGCCGACTCATTTAAAGGGGATTTAGTTATCTACTCGACGCATCTTTCTCAGAACAATTATAGGCGACCTTGTGTTATATATTAGTTCAAGTGTTATATATTACATAGTTCAAATTTCAAGGTTTACTTGTCAAATGCACTGAACAAAACAGCCAAGAAGAGTTGCACTTGTGCTAGAAATTTTCTTATTCTATAGTACATTAATATCATATTGTTTATTCTAAGTATAATCCAATCATTTAATAAGGCATTGTGTGTTTTGACTCTGCTCACTTGTACAAGATGTGCCTACAACAGATAGCTATAGTTTTGGTTAAACTTCTCAAGGGCTGTAAACATCTTGTTATCTTTCTAAGCCAAAGACATGTAGACTAACCATGCAAAGGAGGGGGACACTTTGGGCTCTACTGAATGTATATAGGCCTGAGCTCAACCTTCAAAAGAAAGCTTTTGACCTGACTCTGTTGAGTGTTGTTAACTGCTCCAGGTTTGCGAATCTTGAATAAAGCTTTACTTGTGAAAAGAATCTCTGTGCCTTTCCCATTTTTTAATTTCCAAGACACACTGAAAAATTCAGAGAGGAAATGTTTTTGAAGATTAGGCAACTATTTTTTAGATAGCTGTAACATGGGCTGCCTTCAAGATAAAACATTATATGGAATTACTCAGGATATTTAAGGAGAAAAGGTGTGTTGGGAAGCACTCTGCAGAAGGATGATGATATGCATTTGATGCAACTTCCTCAACTCCATCCATACAGGTAGGTCATGTGATTCTGCTTGCTTTGCATCTCAGAATATTGCATCCATTGGTTATCATTGGCTGCTGATGACATTGACTTGAAACTAAGAATTGCAGGTGTATAATCACAGTTTATTTCTATCATTTGCGATTTGAAAATCTATTGCTGGTGGCCCTAATAATCATGTTACGTTTACGCGGGTAAAACGTATTTGTGTGCGGGTGTTCAAGATTGCAAACGTGCA